>NC_090649.1:180004426-180744426 GCF_040937935.1 Hyperolius riggenbachi | reverse complement strand
AAATATGTTAGATTTATATAGCATAAAATCAAACTATTAAAACATGCAAATAATGACCACATGTAATAAACATATGCTTCATATAAAAAGCAAATCAAGATAAGCCTTGAACAGGCTTTAGAGAAATCCCTATAATGAAAAGACAATGAATGCAAATAAATCAGTATGTACACATATGAGTGAAGCTTTCATCTAAATTGCTAACTGTAAAGCATGTCATCTACAGCTGGCAATATATTCAGTCATCTGAATGTACAAAATAGCATATTCAGTGTAAAAAAACACCCACCACACTTGTACAGTATGATAGCTTATGTAAATGGCGGGAATTTAAATGGTTTTCTAAGCACAATTACATTGTAGTTAATATATTCTGGTTGAGTTTTCTTACCTTGCATGAGAATGTGTAAATGGGATGCATGCCCATTTAACAAAACATACTGAAAAATCCAATCAAGCTGTTGACCTAAATTGGCTGGTACATATTGAGAGAACCATCACTGAGCATGAAACAAACCTACTGCTTCTGTTACATGGAAATATGGTCTAATGTACGGAGCTACTTAGCTAATGAATTCCACTAAATATTGTACATCTTCAGCTATACAACCAAACATATAAACACTCACTCTGATGAGTTCTGGTAAAAGGCAAAAAACATCAGCAAATTAAGGTGCCTGAAAAATGTAAGTCATTAACACAAATGGGAAATGACAAACGGTGTAAGATATCAGTTGTGTTTCTTTTCAGTAATGAATCAAAAAATGGAATGGCTTGTCCCAGTGTCTTCCGAAATAGGGGGCTTTTTGCTCCAGTAAAATAGTGAAAGCATTTTAAGGATAGGATCTGCAATCGTGTGAATGTTCTGTGATTCCTCAATCCCCTGTGAAATATGTGTGTCAAGATATCATCATTAGCTTTATTTTATAATGAATGTATACAGAGGAAATTCAAGAAATCCGGTTATTGCCCATCTAATATACTAAAAGGCAGTTGTAATATGTACGGCATGGATTCAATGCTACGAGTGCATATTACAACTGCCATCTACTGTGCTTGCAGCAGGGGGGGGTGGGGAAGAGGGGAAGTGTGTTGCGCATGTGTGTTTGCATGCAAGCATGGGGGAGGTGGATTGTTAAAAAGAACTGGGGAGCAGCTGTCACAGCTATGTTTACAGAAGAAAAAAAGCAGCTGTCAGAAATGCTTTTGTAAGAAACACAAAGATTTCCTCTTGAATTATCTTATTTTCTTCACCTTACAAGCGTCCTATCTCAGCTACAAGGAAATGTTATTTTTGAGATTCAGCAGATAAGGATAGCTAATTCTCAATGAACCAATGAAAACCAGGATGACTCTCATTAGCCCACCTAGTGGATGAATAGTGGTCCTTGGCAAGAGTTACAGAGATGCTTTTGCCAAGGCACCAGAACAAAATGCAGAGGCGGAGTGAGAGGGTCACAGAGGGTCTGACGTCAGCGCAGAGTGATGGGTAGCAATGGTGCTATCAAGATTTAAAGGACAAGAAACGAGAAAAAAGAAATAAATAAAAGTGACCCTCTATATCTATTTAACTAAAAGGGGCCAAACATCTGGGGTCCTTTTATTAAAGTTGGTACCAGATTCCAACATGAGCCCCCAGAACCTACTCCCCCATCTCCTCCTGGGCACCAAAGGTGGGGAAGAGCCCCTTGTCTATGATATAGACAAGGTCACTGTAGGAGAGGGGGGTGCCTTGTCACCCCTATCTTACAGAGCCCCCCATATGATGTACAATGTGGGCTGATATGGTTAGTATGGCCGAGCCCCATGCAGATTGACTCCTTCCTGGCTGTACAAGCCTGCATAGGTGAGAAGGGGTTAAAGAAAGCTTAAAGGGGGGGGGGGTTTGCCAATTCTTTTCACACAAAAAAAGAAAGAAGCCCCCCAGCCTCCACCAGGAGCCCTGGTGGAAGGCTCAGAAATGCTTTGCTGGGCTCCCTGGGTAGCATAGTGCCAGAGAGCCAGCAAGAAGAAGACGTGCGCTGTGTGTCTTGGCAGCCAGCTGCGGGGATGAGTGGTCCCAGTGAGCATCAGCAGTGTGATCGGTGAGAATTTTTTTTTCACACTTAACAGGTAGAGAGTTAACCCCCCTGGCGGTAATCCCAACCTGAGTACAGGCTCCGCTTTGTGTGCTAGGAGCAGTAAGCCCATGCTCAGGTCGGACCGGGAAAAAAAGTTGCGTGCGCAGCCTTCCTGGGTTCCGTGCGCGATCAGCACTGCAGAGCTGGACCCAGGCTTCTCCCCTGGCTACCTGTATTTCTTTTTGGCCGCTGGGATCCCCATGTCCCCGCTGTTCTTCCAGTCGGAGCGGCAGTGACGGAGGTTGCGGCATGACGTCACTGGAGGCGGGGGCGGCGCTATTTTTAAAGTGGCCCTGAACTTTTTTTTTTTATATGTATATGCATGTATTATGTATATACATATTATAATACATATATATAATTATATATATTATATAATATTATGTTGCCTGCACCAACGTCTGCCTGGATTCTGACTACTCTCTGCCTGCTGCCTGCTCCGACTTCTGCCTGGAATTTGACTACTCTCTGCCTGCCACCTGCACCAACCTCTGCCTGGATTTTGACTACTCTCTGCCTGCCTTATTTGTACAGTCTCACGATGTTTTAAGTTTATTCATAAATGTTATTAATTCAACAAATTTGTGTTCTAGTCTTTTATTTACATGCAGAATGTCTACCAGGCTTTTATTTTGGCATATTTTGGTGAGTTATGGCTTAAGAATTGGAGACCTACAATTCTTGAAAAACAATGTACCGCTTTTGATTCATAACTCCAGACAGAAATGCACAGCCAGGGAGGTTAAACATGACTCACTTTACCTATTTTAAATACTGGCATCTGGGGTCTCCTTTGTAAAATAGGATGGCAGGATCCGCACGGTCTAAAATCCGATAATTTATTAGAACATATTAAAATCCAATACAGGCAACAATGAGTGTGAGCCGGGTCACCATGACGCACAGCATTTCAGAAGTTAGCTCTTTCCTCAGATAGCTCTGGCACACACTCTAACCTTCATCTCACCACGCCTGTTATATAAAGCAACAAAGTGGACCTGATGGAAGACTGTGCACATTTCAACAATTTGCATATATACATATTCATGAGCCAATGCTCCAAAGTTGTTATTCATATACACCACATATGCTCAAAATTATAAATTGCATTCTACGCATATAAATAAATGTATGTACCTGCGGGGAGAGAACTAAAGCCCAGAACATCTATTAACACTCAGACCTACTCTCCATGGAATAAAACCCCGGAATTCAGTCACTCATCGTGTAATTCCCATCAGCGCGGTGTCAGTGAATCACAAACAGGCCGACACCGTCTGCTCAGCTCAGTCTCTCCTCCTCCAGCCGACAACCAATCACAGTCGCGGCTACAAAGTCCGCTCTAAGACTTAATTTACTGCGTATTTAATGACGCATAGCGGGACATGCCGGCGCATGACACCGCTCCAAGGCTACTATGCATACACAATGACGCATGGCGACACATCTGGACGAATGGAGCGTCCACTCCCCCAAACAAGCCAGCCAATCCAAACACGAGTGGCAAGGTCCGCTCTAAACCATATAAACACTACCAAGTGTACCAAAACATACGGCGGTAAGAGGGGGGAAAGAACGGCCCCAACCGTCCCACTAGCCACCAGCATCACCCTGTTAATGCAATAGCATAATTCTAATTGTCAGTCGGTCGGAAGGGCAGCCCACACTTTGCAATAAATGCTATCATAATACTACCATAAATATTATATAGGTCAAATATATTTCAATCTATAAGGCATGGTTTGCAACATCCGACCAACCGACAACCCACAATTATCTATAATGTTAATACACAAATATCAAATAATCATAAAAATGCACATCTTCCTAGATCATCACATTCGTCAGGTCATATTCTCTATTTAATCCTTTGGGTTCTAACGTCTCTCGTTTTTTTATCCAATAATGCTCTCTTTTCAATAGTTGTTTATGTCTGTCACCCCCTCTCCTCAATATCGGGACTCCTTCTAGCACCTGTACTCGTAGTTGTGATAGGCCATGATTAAAGGTAGTAAAATGATGTGAAACTGCTAGATCCAAATTTTTATTCCTAATCATTGATTTATGGGATGCTATCCTATCTCTCAGCCCCTGTGTCGTCTGACCAACATATCCAATCCCACAGGGGCATTTCAATAAATAAACAACAAATTTAGAGTCACATGTATAGTGCCCTTTTATTTTAAATTTAGTGCCCCTGCAGGGATGGGTAACTATGTCCCCTTTTGTAATGTAACTGCAAAGATGATAGTTCAGACACGGATAAGTGCCCTTTCTCATCACTTTTGATGTTTTCTCTGGTCCTATATCCCCTTTAACTATGATATCTCTCAATGAAGGGGCCCTTTTGTAGGACATAAGTGGGCGTTCACAAAACTCCCGTACATAAGGCAAGCCTTCTCTTAAAATGGACCAGTGACTGTTAATTATTCTCTCAATCCTATCAGATAATACATTAAATGTTGTTACACAAGAGATTCTGCTGCTATAATCACCCTTAAACTTTCTTTTAGACCTACTCCATCTGTTTCTGTATGCTCTCTCCAACTTTCCACTATCCATTAGGCAACTTATTGGATACCCTCTAGCCAAAAATGTATACTAATCTACAAATTCTAATCTACACATTCTAGTATCAGGGTCACTGACTATTCTCTCTACCCTTTTAAACTGACCTTTTGGTATATTATTTTTAATGTGTGGGCCATGAAAGCTATTATAATGCAAGATAGAGTTTCTATCTGTGGGTTTTATGTACAAATCAGTGGTCAAATGACCCCTGTCTTTGACCACCCATGTATCCAAAAAACTGATTTTCTTAGAATCATTCTCAATCGTCAATCTAATTTCTGGACATGCAGCATGTAATTGTTCAACAAAGGCTTCTAGGCTCGAACGTGGCCCCTCCCACAAACAAAAAATTTCATCAATATATCGACGCCAAAATAAAACATGTTTACATAGTGACTAATAATACATCTTCATTCCATTTGTCCACATTCGAGATAATTGTCAAAAATTGTTGTGTGTCCCTGAGATAAGAGTCCAGAGTAAGTACAATCGGTTTCAAGATCTTATCCAAAAAAACTGCTATATTTGAAAAAATCGACCCCACTCCCGACACTATAGGTCGGCCTGGAGGGTTTTGTAACTTTTTGTGAATCTTTGGTAGAGTATAAATGATAGGAATCCTGGGATTTTCTACCAACAAAAATTGTCTTAATTCACTATCAATGAGTTGTCTTTCTTCTGCTCTAATAAGAAGTTCCTCAAGTTTCTTATGTATCATCTTAGTAGGATTTTCTGTAAATTTTTCATAAACGTCACCATCACTTAATTGTAATAGGATCTCTTCTTTATATGCCACTGTATCCATGATAACGACTGCTCCGCCTTTATCGGCTGCCCTAACAATAATTTGACCATTCTTTGCCAAAGAACTGATGGCTTGTCTTTCCTCAAATGTCACATTACTCATGATATGTTTGAATTTCTTAGCATCAAAATCAGATTGTAGTTTTTGAATATCTGTGTTCACATTTTTTATATACCTATCGATAACCGGATGGCTAGGTGGTTGGAAATTACTCTTCTTTCTCAAGCCCCACTCCCTCAAATTAATACTCTCAGATGGTTCTCGATGAGCTGAAGTGAAAATAAAACCTCCAGCAAAACAATTCTTTAACTTGATGCTCCTAAAGAACTGGCCTAATTCAAGGTCCAAATCAAAAAAATCGGGGAAAAAAGTGGGACAAAAGGATAGTCCATAATTCAAAACACGGTGTTCTATGGTTGTCAGTTCATATTGAGAGATATTCACTACAAGATCCACTTCCTTTAATTTCGTGTTCTCAATTCCATCTTGGAGTTTCCTCTCCGCTTTTCTTTGTTTTTGCTTCTGGAATCTCTTGCCTCCCCTCCGCTTGTGCTGTCCGAGTTTTGAGATTGATCGTCCGGTACCGCTAAAAAATCACATGAGGATTGATCTGTAGGTTCTCCTGGAATTCGAGGTTTGGAGCTTTTCTTAAATTTCCTAGGTCCCCCTGATTTAAAGCGTGTAAAGGGTGTAGCACACGGGGTTCTCTGCCAACGGTACACATAACCGGACTGATAATCATGGGCATCACGATGAAACTTCTCCCATTTCTGCTATTCAAGACTCAACTCGTACTCCTTTAATTTCGCTAGGAGACCAAGATAGTATTTCTCAAATTCCTCCTTCTCCATTAGTACGGATAGATTATTACAAAGAGTTGCAATTTGTGCATCCAATAACGGAAGTTCTTTCATGATCCTTTGTACCGTGATAAGAATAGCATCAAACGAGGCTTTGTTCCACACCTGCTCCCATGTCGTGCAGTAATCTTTACATTTGGGGAACAGAATTGGAGAGATCTGAGCTCTCATACTCCTTGGTATCTTCCCCTCCTTGTAGTATTCCACCAACGTTTTGGCATGAAGATCAAGATCTATGTAGCGTTTTTTCAAATTTTCCAAATCTCTTTTCATAATGGTGGGGTCTGGTGCTTTCAGGAAATCTTTCCCTGCGGTAACAGAAGCCACAATGTCAGCCGCATCTTTCTGTGAGAGAGTAAACGAAATACTAGATGTTTTATCGCCCCGTTTCTTACATTGTGCTCAGTCACTGTACTCAGACACTTCACTTAATCTTCAATTGTGACAGCACCAGTGGAACTGACGTGCAGCGATCAACCCTGGAGTATGCAGGGTATTATGTCAAATAGGATGGCAGGATCCGCACCGTCTAAAATCCGATAATTTATTATAATATATTAAAATCCAATACAGGCAACAATGTTCTTCCGGGGACCCGGTGGCCAGTTGGAGCGGCAGTGATGGAGGTGGCGGCATGACGTCACTGGAGGCGGGGGCGGCGCTATTTTTAAAGTGGCCCTGAACTTTTTTTTTTAAGCACAAGAAAAGGGAAGCATTGTACATGTACATATATGTATATACATGTATTATGCATATACATGTATATACATATTATAATATATATATATATATAATTATATATATATTATATAATATTCTGTTGCCTGCACCGACGTCTGCCTGGATTCTGACTACTCTCTGCCTGCTGCCTGCACCGACTTCTGCCTGGATTTTGACTACTCTCTGCCTGCCACCTGCACCGACCTCTGCCTGGATTTTGACTATTCTCTGCCTGCCACCTACACCGACTTCTGCCTGGATTTTGACTACTCTTTGCCTGCCGCCTGCACCGACTTCTGCCTGGATTTTGACTACGCTCTGCCTGCCACCTGCACTTACTTCTGCCTGGATTTTGACTACTCTCTGCCTGCCACCTGCACCGACTTCTGCCTGGATTTTGACTACTCTCTATCTGCCGCCTGCATTGACCTCTGCCTAGATTTTGACTACTCTCTGCCTGCCACCTGCACCGACTTCTGCCTGGATTTTGACTACTGTTGAAAAAGAAAAATAAAGAAAAAACTGGCACCAGTATGCGGCAGGGATGGAACGGCCACAGGTGGGCTTACCTGCAACGTGCACCGATATGCCACAGCGTCTTGAAGAAAGGAGAGAAGCGGGCACTGCTGCATAAAATTCCCTTTATTGTGGCCGGGTTACAGAGTGGTTGCAGTGGGGGGAGAGGGTTGCCTGACAGCTGTTTCGCAGGTATGCAACCTGCTTCTTCAGAGGCCTCTGAAGAAGCAGGTTGCATACCTGCGAAACAGCTGTCAGGCAACCCTCTCCCCCCACTGCAACCACTCTGTAACCCGACCACAATAAAGGGATTTTTATGCAGCAGTGCCCGCTTCTCTCCTTTCTTCAAGACGCTGTGGATTTTGACTACTCTCTGCCTGACGCCTGCACCGACTCCTGCCTGGATTTTGACTACTCTCTGCCTGCCTTATTTGTACAGTCTCACAATGTTTTAAGTTTATTCATAAATTTAATCAATTCAACAAATTTGTGTTCTAGTCTTTTATTTACAAGCAGAATGTCTACCAGGCTTTTATTTTGGCATATTTTGGTGAGTTATGACTTAAGAATTGGAGACCTACAATTCTTGAAAAACAATGTACCGCTTTTGATTCATAATTCCAGACAGAAATGCACAGCCAGGGAGGTTAAACATGACTCACTTTACCTATTTTAAATACTGACATCTGGGGTCTCCTTTGTAAAGGAAGCTCCCAGATGACCAAAGAAGCCTGTGAGACATGGACAATAGGACTTTTCAACTGCTCTGAGCAATTGAAAGGTTCTTACCTATTTGTGACAGGAAACATTGTTTCCCAAAGGGTGATATGTTCAATTGCATAGTGGGAAATGAACTGGCTGGGTCTCTCAAGTGAATTATTTTATTTCTTATGCATTTTAAAGGGAATAAGAAATTTCTTCTCAGTTTTCAGCCATTATAGTTTAAAAATAAAAAGCCCTGTTGATAAAAACCTACATATTTTATTTGCCAAATTCTTCTGTTTATTACAACATTTACATTATGTTCCTAGTACAATGTATGGTGACAGTATTTTATTTGGAAATATAGGGCTTGATTCACAAAAGAGTGCTAACTGTTAGCACGGGCGTTTTCGCATTTTCGCAAATCAATATCGTTTTCGTGTGAAAATTCGCAATCGAGCGCAATGCAAACATTCGCGCGAAAACGGCCATGCTAACAGCTAGCACTCTTTTGTGAATCAAGCCCAAATATTTTTTTTTCCATTTTGCATTTATTTATACCACATCACTAATTAAAAGACCTTATTTGCAAAAATAACAGCAATGTACCGTCACAACATACATATTAAAGGGACTCCGAGCACCTCTCATGGGCTTGCCTTTCAGACAGACGACTTCCAACAAAGTCATGCAATGACCCCTCTGGAGGAGCCTCTTGCAATGGCCCTGTGTGTCACTTCCTCTTCCTTCTTCATACAGTGATGCACTTCTCTAACTGAGAAGACAGGGGTGACCTGAAAGTTATAACATAGCCAAGATGGCAACTGTGATTTTTAAATTGAAATCGAACGAAAACTATTTGGTGTAAAATGCAGATTCAGTCATCAAATGTACTGGTCGGAGTCTTAAAGGCATGCCCATGAGAGGTGCTCGGAATCCCTTTAAAGGACCACTATGGCAAAAAATTGTAGAATTGTAAAAGACATGTAATCACATACAAATAAGAAGTACATTTTTTCGAGATTGCCCGAACCTCCGATTTTCGGTTTACGAACCGGGTTCGCGAACTTCCGCAAAAGTTTGATTCGCGCAAACTTTTGCAAACCGCAATAGACTTCAATGGGGAGGCGAACTTTGAAAACTAGAAACACTTATGCTGGCCACAAAAGTGATGGAAAAGATGTTTCATGGGGTCTAACACCTGGAGAGGGGCATGGCGGAGTGAGATAAACGGCAAAAGTTCCGGGAAAAAAATTGAATTTGGCGCAAAGCAGCATTTTAAGGGCCGAAATCACACTGAATGCTAAATTGCAGACCTAAAGTGCTTTAAAACATCTTGCATGTGTATACATCAATCAGGGAGTGTAATTAGAGTACTGCTTCACACTGACACACCAAACTCACTGTGTAACGCACCGCAAACAGCTGTTTGTGTTGTGACGGCCATGCTGGACTGGTGCGCACCATGGCGAGATTGCTCTTCCTCAGTGATATCAGGTAATGTCTGACTGCCTTATCAACTTTTGATGGTTCTTTCTCTACCATTGTTAAAGCTTACATCAATTTTTTTAAATACTTGTTCTGCTTGCTGTTCAGTACCTGCAACGAGAATCTGTTATGGAGGGTGTAATGATCCGCTCAGCTGGCTGCACAGGCAGACAGCTGTTTGACCATTCCTTATGTCTGAGGGATGCAGGTCTCTGGAAAAGAGACCTGGCTTAATCTTGCAACTTTCAGAGTTGCTTTGCTGAGGGATTTGCATACATGCAAATTGCCCAGCTGGCTCCTTTGAGGGCTGGCAGTATAAAAGCCTTCTTCTCCCACAATCCTTTGCTGGTCATAACGGTTTGTTAATACACTCCTGGAGTGTCAGCCTTCCCTGTTGGATTGTTTTAGCTATCTTAGAGTATTTCTGGGGGCTGTATTAGACACCCCTCTAGTTCAGTCAGGTTGTATTATTTGTATTGCCTGTTCTGTCTGTCTTCTGGGGGTGCTAACCAGAGCAGCGGTTGCTACTGGTAACTCCTTCTGTTCATCTGCTTGGATCGCACTTGCCTCTAGCGGTAGCGGCTGTGGATCCTTCTGATCTGTATTCTTGGAGGGTAAGCTGGAGAAGCGGTTGCTACTGGCTACCTCATCTTTCTGTACTTGGATCACACTCGCTCTGGCGGAAAGAGCAGTGGATCCTGCTAACTCTGTTTCTATACTTGGATCACACTCGCTCTGGCGGAAAGAGCAGTGGATCTTGCTAAGCTCTGTTGCTTTACTTGGATCGCACTCGCTCTGGCGGAAAGAGCAGTGGATCCTGCTAGCTCTGTTGCTTTACTTAGATCGCACTCGCTCTGGCGGAAAGAGCAGTGGATCCTGCTAACTCTGTTTCCCTATTTGGTTCGCACTCGCTCTGGCGGAAAGAGCAGTGGATCGTTCCTATCCTGTCCCTTAACCCGGATCGCACTCGCTCTGGCGGAAAGAGCAGTGGATCTTTCCTGTCCTGTCCCTAAACCCGGATCGCACTCGCTCTGGCGGAAGAGCGGTGGATCGTATCTCTCATATTCCTGTTGTCCGTCCGTCTGTCTGTCTTGTCTGATATGAACGCTTGCGGTAGGCTCGCTGAGGTAACCGTTAAGAAAGCGCTTGCGTTCTCTGTTTCGTGTTTGTGTGTCGGTGATTAGTTAGGGTGGCGTGCTTGTCTCTGTTGCGTTTAACGTGCAGAGACCACGCTGTTAACGCGTTCGCTGTTGCGAATGAGTGCGGTGTTCGTGTTTAGTTAGCGTTTGATATTTTCCTTATCATTCTCATTGTATGATTTACTGTGCCTTTGCTCTGCTCCTGGGTTTACCTCTGCTTAGTCTTGTGTCACCTCTGGCAATCGCCTCTCTCGCGATTGCGTTCCTACTCTGCTTCTGCTGTTGTGTGTAGAGATGGGCCGAACGGTTCGCCGGCGAACGGTTCCCGGCGAACTTCGGTGGTTCGCGTTCGCCTCCCGCAGGCGAACGTTTCCGGAAGTTCGGTTCGCCCCACAATGCACTATGATGGTCAACTTTGACCCTCTACATCACAGTCAGCAGGCCCAGTGTAGCCAATTAGGCTACACTAGCCCCTGGAGCCCCACCCCCCTTATATAAGGCAGGCAGCGGCGGCCATTACGGCCACTCGTGTGCCTGCATTAGAGAGAGTAGGGCGAGCTGCTGTCTGTCTCTCATAGGGAAAGATTAGTTAGGCTTAGCTTTTCCTGGCTGCATACCTGTTCAGTGATCCTGCCACTGCATACCTGTTCTGTGAACCCACCCACCACTGCATACCTGTTCAGTGATCCTGCCACTGCATTCCTGTTCTGTGAACCCACCCACCACTGCATACCTGTTCAGTGATCCTGCCACTGCATACCTGTTCTGTGAACCCACCCACCACTGCATACCTGTTCAGTGATCCTGCCACTGCATTCCTGTTCAGTGAACCCACCCACCACTGCATACCTGTTCAGTGATCCTGCCACTGCATACCTGTTCTGTGAACCCACCCACCACTGCATACCTGTTCTGTGATCCTGCCACTGCATACCTGTTCTGTGAACCCACCCACCACTGCATACCTGTTCAGTGATCCTGCCACTGCATACCTGTTCTGTGAACCCACCCACCACTGCATACCTGTTCAGTGATCCTGCCACTGCATACCTGTTCTGTGAACCCACCCACCACTGCATACCTGTTCAGTGATCCTGCCACTGCATACCTGTTCTGTGAACCCACCACTGCATACCTGTTCTGTGAACCCACCACTTCATACCTGTTCTGTTCAGTGGACCCGCCACTGCATACCTGTTCTGTTCAGTGGACCCGCCACTGTATACCTGTTTAGTGAACCCACCACTGCATACCTGTTCTGTTCAGTGAACAGTTTGGTGTGTCAGTGTGAAGCAGTACCTTAATTACACTACCTGATTGATGTATACACATGCAAGATGTTTTAAAGCACTTTAGGCCTGTCATTTAGCATTCAATATGATTTCTGTCCTTAAAACGCTGCTTTGCGTCAAATCCAGATTTTTCCTGGGGACTTTTGGCGTATATCCCACTCCGCCATGCCCCCCTCCAGGTGTTAGACCCCTTGAAACATCTTTTCGATCACTTTTGTGGCCAGCATAATTATTTTTTTTTTTCAAAGTTCGCATCCCCATTGAAGTCTATTGCGGTTCGCGAACTTTAACGCGAACCGAACCTTCCGCGGAAGTTCGCGAACCCGGTTCGCGAACCTAAAATCGGAGGTTCGGCCCAACTCTAGTTGTGTGTGCACCGTCGCGGGTTGGTGACTAGATTGGTGCACGCATATACATTCTGTCCCTGTGCTCATTCTCATTCGCAATCGCATCTCTTGCGATTGCGTTCTCACTTGATTTCCTCTGTTGTGTGTTCACCATTGCAGGTTGGCGACAAGATTGGTGGACATACATACTTCCCTTTTCTGTACTTATTCAGTCTTGTGTCGCTATTAGTAATCGCTATCTCTTGCAATTGCTTTCCCACCTGATCTTCACAGTTGTGTGTTCATCGTCGCGGGTTGGCGACTAGATTGGTGAACGCACATTCACCCTGTCGCTGTGCTCCCTCTCTTTAAGGGCTATCTTGCCCTGCTCGGTTGCAATTCAGACAATTCCCATCTGGCATCTGTGGCAGTACAGAGGCTTGCTCCTCTGCACTCTACAGCTCCACCTGCCAGTGGGAATTTCCCTCTACTGGTGCTTTGCACCAAAGCTGGGTTCTCTCCTTTCATACGCTTGTGGAGGATTTCCGCCGTGTCAGCGCACGCCTTGTGCACTGATCACGGAGATAATTCCTCAATCGTTACAGAGGGCAAGTCTGCCATTGTAAGTGACCACGGGTAATGGCCGGGGAATCAGCTTTCGATTCCGGTCCGGAGTGGGAGCCTAAGAAACGGCTACCACCACCACACATCAAAGGAAGGCAGCAGGCACGCTGTTGGCAAAGGAGCAGGAACGGCTACCACACATCCAAGGAAGGCAGCAGGCATGGCATGCACGTCCCGAGTTAGTGACTAAAAATAACAATACAGGAGGACTTTTCAGGCCCTGCTGTATATGACACTAGTCGACTTTACTACCTGTAACGAGAATCTGTTATGGAGTAAAAGGTATGCAGTGACTGCAAACAGCTGTTTGTGTAGTGACGGACGTGCTGGACTTGTGCGCACCATGACGAGAGTGCAGGTGATGGCGGCTTTCCAGCCCATATGGTCGCCAGGTTGAGGTAGCTGAATGACAGAACAGTGACTGTCCAGCTGATCAAATTAGGGCTGTCCACAATGAAGCAACGAACTTATTATCTTGGGTGTGCCCCCCCTCCTGAGACACTCATATAGCCGGCGGTCATTGCTTCATTGTGATACGCAGCCCATTCACCGCAGCAAGGTAATGATCACGAAGGGGAATTGGCACATGTACATGCCTTTTATTTTGTTGCTGCAGCTGCAGTGCAGCCCAAAAAATTAGGCAGGCATGTACACGCACCAGAAAAATTAGTATTGCAGCCACCGCTAGCAGTGGCCTTAAAAATTCAGGAATCCACCTGGAGTCCTGGACCCTGTTGGTGGTGGCGGAGAAGGCAGTCAAGCGGCCTGCGGGCAGAGGTGCTGTGTGGGGAGCGACTTAGTCTTGGGGCAGGCAGTCACACAGCGTGCAGGCAGAGATGCTGTGTGTGGGGACTGACTTAGTCTTGGGGCGGGCAGTAGGCCTCCGGGATCCATGCCTCATTTTTTTTGATAAAGGTCAGGTACTGAACACTTTTGTGACTTAGACAACTTCTCTTCTCAGTTACAATGCCTCCAGCTGCACTGAAGGTCCTTTCTGATATGACGCTTGAGGCAGGGCAAGACAGAAGTTGGATGGCAAATTGTGACTGCTCTGGCCACAGGTCAAGCCTGCACACCCAGTAGTCCAAGGGTTCATCACTGCTCAGTGTCTACATCCACACTTAAGGCCAGGTAGTCGGCTACCTGCCGGTCCAGGCGTTGGTGGAGGGTGGATCCGGAAGCGCTAAGGTGAGGCGTTGGACTAAAGAATGTCCGCATGTCTGACATCACCATGAGATCACTGGAGTGTTCTGTCCTTGCATGCGTGGATATGGGAGAAGGATTACTAGCAGCGGTGCCTTTATTGCGTTGTGCTGTGACATCACCCTTAAATGCACTGTAAAGCACAGTTGCCAGCTTGTTCTGCATGTGCTACATCCTTTCTGTCTGCAGGTGAGTTGGTAACATGTCCACCACTTTGTGCCTATACCGAGGGTCTAGTAGCATGGCCACCCAGTACAGCTCATTCCCCTTGAGTTTTTTTTTATACAGGGGGTCCCTCAACAGGCTGGACAGCATGAAAGACGCCATCTGCACAAAGTTGGATGCAGAAATACTATCCATCTCCTCTTGCTCTTCCTCAGTGACGTCAGGTAAGTCCTCCTCCTCCCCCCAGCCACGAACAATACCACAGGAACTTTGAGCAGCACAAGCCCCCTGCGACGCCTGCTGCGGTTGTTCTTTTGCCGCCGCCTCCTCCTCCTCCAAAGAAACACCTTCCTCATCATCTAAATCTAACTCCTCTTCCCCACACGACTTTTCCTCCTACAATCCCCTCTGTGCTGCTGCAGGTGTTGAGGAAACATCTGGTTATAATGAAAATTGCTCCCACAACTGTTTCTCCGTAACTGTTCCTCTTCACGCTCCTCCACAGCTTGATCCACCACTCTACACACGGCACGCTCCAGGAAGTAAGCATACGGGAGCAAGTCACTGATGGTGCCTTCACTGCTTCTTACCATGTTGGTCACCTCCTCAAACAGCCACATGAGCCTGCATGCATTTCGCATGAGTGTCCAGTTGTTGGGCCAGAACATCCCCATCTCTCCAGATTGTGTCCTTCTACTGAAATTGTAGAGGTACTGGGTGACGGCTTTCTCCTGTTCTAGCAGGTGAGAGAACATAAGGAGGGTCAAATTCCAGCGAGTCTGGCTATCGCAAATGAGGCGTCTCACTGGCAACTTGTTTCTCCACTGAATCTCGGCAAAGTGTGCCATGGCCATGTAAGACCACCTGAAATGCCCACACAACTTCCTGGCCTGCTTCAGGACATCCTCTAAGCCTGGGTACTTTGACACAAATCTTTGAATGACTAGATTCAGCATATGTGCCATGCAAGGTACATGTTTCAGCTTTCCCAAATTCAATGCGGAAATTAGATTTCTGCCGTTGTCACACATCACGTTGCCGATCTCCAGCTGGTGCGGGGTCAGCCACTGATCCACCTGTTTGTTAAGAGCAGCCAGGAGAGCTGGTCCAGTATGACTCTCCGCTCTAAGGCAAGACATGTCTAAGATGGTGTGACACCGTCATACCTGTCATGCAGCATAGGCCCTGGGGAGCTGGGGCTGTGTAGCTGGAAAGGAGATTGCAGCACCAGAAAAGTTGAACTGACACTCAGCAAGGAGGAAGAGGATGACGACAGCAAACAGGATGTAGCAGGAGGAGAGGAGGTGGCAGGAGGCCTGCCTCCAAGCCGTGGAGGTGTCACAAGTTGGTCCGCTGCACAGCCACATACTCCCTGCTTGCCATCGGTCACCAGGTTGACCCAATGGGCTGTGTAAGTAATGTACCTGCCCTGACCATGCTTGGCAGACCAGGCATCTGTGGTCAGGTGGACCCTTGACCCAACGCTGTGTGCCAGAGATGACACCACTTGCCTCTCAACATCCCAATACAGTTTGGGTATCACCTTTTTAGAGAAATAATTGCGGCCTGGCATCTTCCACTGCAGTGTCCCAATGGCCACAAATTTACGGAAGGCCTCAGAGTCCACCAGCTGGTATGGTAACAGCTGGCGAGCTAAGCCAGCTGTCAGCCGCCAGGCAAGGGGTTGACTGGCAGAAATTGTCTTCTTCCGCTCAAATATTTCCTTCACAGACACCTGGCTGCTGTGGGCAGAGGAGCAGGAACCGCTCATGGTCACTTTATTTTTACAAGTGTTTTACTATGGCGGAGGGGGTACAAGGAGTTAATAACAATGAGGAATTTATGTATGGTAATACAGAACTCATATACATATAGAATGTAACTACCAGGTTAGCTGCTCCCAGCCTGTATTCCTGAGTTTCATGTTTGCATAGTAAATAATAGTTCATTAGTAGTTATGCATATGATTTGCATCTGATTTAAATGTTAAGTGTGCAGTAAGCTTATGAGAGGTGCTGCACATGTGAGCTGTTGGTCATTTCAGATGCAGCCTGTTGTGGTATGCGCTGGCCCTCTCCTCGCTGTCCATTAACCTCCCTGGCGTTCAATTGTTGCGGCCACGCGTCCGCGGAAGGGAAATTTTTGTTTTAAGTTTGTTTTAAATAGTGTAGCTAGCACTAGGCTAGCTACACATGTGCCCCAAGTCCCCCGGCACCGCTCTGAGCCCCCCAATCGTCGCCGGGCCGGCTATATTTACCTAGCCGCAATCCCGCGAGAACCGCAACAGCTTCTGTCGTTGCTATGGCGATGATCAAACATGATGGCTGACATCATCGACATCATGCGCAGTCCCGATCCTCCCCATAGCAATGCCTGGAGGCTATTGGAGAGACTGCGCCATCGCGGGTTCTGGAGGGAGGTATGTATAAGGGCGGCGATCGGGGGATCAGAGGGTGCCGGCGGTGATCGGCGGCAACATGTAGCTAGCCAAGTGCTAGCTACACGATCTAAAACTATTTTTATAAAAAAAAAACACCTGGGGCCATGCGGTCCCCTGCGGCAGTATGGACGAGCTGAGCTTGTCCATACCGCTCAGGTGGTTAAATGTAAGTTACACATTTTTGCCTAGCTGATCCTTGGGTTATACATATGCTGTTTTAACTTAGGTAAGGCCTCTTGCCCGGAGGTTTACCTCATTGTGGTGCAGGAGTCCAGTATATTATACTTTGCATGCAAACTATAGTGCAAGCTAAAGTTCCTCCATAGTATAATAAATGTAGCATTTGTTTGGAAGCAGGACATGCATTCTTAGCCTAGTAGAGGTGGTGCACGCCTGAGCGATTAACCAGTTAATTACAGCGTGTTTTTAGATATGCACCCCTCCCCCTTTCCCCTTTCTTGTTTTTAGGGATACAGAACTGAAGTGTGACATTGTGCAAATGGCTGAAATTCAAAGAAGCTGGAGTGGGGTTTTGTTGCCACACGACAATGCATGCCCACATACCGCAGTCCATACTATTGAAATGCATTCAGAAAGATGGTGCTGAATCTTTAGAGGAGAGAAAGACATGCCATTCTTCACAATTTTCTTCTGAAAAAATTGCATTATAATATTGTACTTCTACCTAAAGGTCTGACTCAGTCTTACGTTCTTACAAGGTCATTTATACCCGATTTACGGCATATACTATGCTTTAGTTTAATTCATGGAAAAATAATATAATACACAAAAAAAAGAAAAGAAAAAAGTTCTACCTATAATCCTGTACTATATATTAGGAAATTGAAAAGCTCACTCTGTTTTGATAAAGCCAAACTGAGCTACTCTCCTGGAGATTAAATGAAAAATGAAATCTTTTTCAGTGTATCAGCTAATATCCTTTAAAAAAAAAACATCGAAAACATCTTGCTGTACTGCAATTTACAGCTTGCAACACAGGGACTGATAAGTCTAAGGGATTTCCCAGAACATATGCCTTTTATTAGAACAACACTCCATTCATTGGGATGCTGTAAATAAAATGTGTCACTTCCCCAAAATATAACAGATGCGTTTGTCACACTGGGCACTTGACCTTTACCAATATGTGAAATGTGACTCTCTTGTGTTATGAAATTTTAATTTAATGCATATGCAGTAACTGTCATGTACCCAGAGCCCATGACAATTCCACCACTGAACTCCTGATGCTTTATCCACTCACATTCGTGCATCACTAGATGGCTCTTGCAGGCTTAATTCCTTCTCTGCTGTATACATATTTGTATATGTGCCTCCGTTATGCCCTTTGCTGTCACATCTGAAGAAAATATTTTTTGAGATCCTGAAAACTCAGGAGGCTCATCTGCAAAAAGCCACAAGCGCAACAACAATATGGTGCAGATTTATGAAGATTCTGGGCACAGGTAGAGCAAATATTTATTTTAACTGTTTTACAGCTTATGGGAATTTTAGAGGGGTTTACATATAGGTAATTAAATTTGAGTACAAAACTATAGAGCCCAATTTCTTAAGGGTATTCAGATTATATGCTAGTCCCATGCAGCGAGGATGCATCTACAAAATCGATCGCATGGCGCAATGATCACACATGCATGACTTCATAAACAATGTGCATGCAAATTAATTTAAGTAAAACATTTAACCATTTAGTGGCATCCTAACGCATTAATACGTCATGCTTTACCCTATTAACGGCAACATGACGTATTAATAAGTCGCGCGTTCCCGCCGCTGCTACTGCTGTGTGCGCGCCGCTACGGCCGCCGTTTCCATCAGGATCCCGTGCTGAGGGATTGGGGAAGAGGACCAAACAGTCCTCTACCCAATCGCAGTGCCTGGAGTGAATGGACGTGACCGCGAACAGCGGCTACGTCCATTCACAAAAACAGGAAATGTAACAATTAAATAAAGTGTAAAAAAAAAAAAAGAAAAGTGAACACTTACTATAACGAGTGTTCACTAGCGCCATCTTGTGGCCAAGAAGTATATGACACGTACAAAATACATACATTTACAAGTACATACACATGAGTAATAAAATTAATAAAATTCCACTTCCAACACTCCCCCTCCAAAAGAAAACACTTGTAAAAAAAAAATCAGCTTAAAATAAATAAATAAATACTTGCCTTAGGGACTCAGCTTTTTTTAATCTATATTTTATGGGGGAAAATTAATTTTAATTTATTACATTGGGGCTTGTAATTATGGCTAGAACAAAAAAAACAGAACAGAAAAATAACACCTATATTTCAAAATAATATACTGTCGCCATACATTGTGATAGGGACATAATTTAAATGGTTTAATAATCGGGACAACTGGGCAAATACAATGTGTTTGTTTTATCCACAGGAGAATGTTTAATTTTAAAACTATAATGGCTGAAAACTGAGAAATAATGATTTTTTTTCTATTTTTTTGTTTTTTTTCTCATTAAAATGCATTTAGAATAAAAAAATTCTTAGCAAAATGTACTACCCACAGAAAGCCTAATTGGTGGTGAAAAAAAACGAGGTATAGATCATTTTCTTGTGATAAGTAGTAATAAAGTTATTAGGGAATAAAAGGGAGGAGCACTGACAAGTGAAAATTGCTCTGGTCCGTTAGAGTAAAAACCCTTGGGGGTGAACTGGTTAATAACTAGCAATGATCTCCAATTTCACATACAATACATTTTCTGAAGAAAAATGCCATGGTACTTTACATAAATTAATTATTTATGGAAAAAGAAACAATGCTCAGTCTTTTCTGGAAGTATTTGAAGAGATTACTGTCTTTAGATGTTCTGTAAAAACAGCCTAAAGCCTCGTATACACGGTACAATTTTCCATCACTTTGGATCTATTAGATGGATCTATTGGATAATTTTCAACCCGTCCAATCGGATTGCATTAGATTTTGCAATAGATTTTTGGTACTTATCAAAGCAAAATCTATGGCAAAATTGATCTGAAACAATTTGGACGTCTACACACCATGTGATTTCTTATTAGATCCATCTAATAGATCTGTCTATCTGATGGAAAATTGTACCGTGTATATGAGGCTTTAGTCGTATACACTAACTTAGCCATGCTCTTTTGGCATTGTATTGTTACATGTGTCCTTTCTCTGAGTCATGGGTGTGCCAGTGTCTTCAAATACTTATCAGATGTAACCTACAAGCAACTTTCTGCCTAGTACACACCATACAATTGTCTGTAAGATTTTCCTGCCAAATAGATTATTTCCAACATGTTGGAAATTATCTATCGAATCATCTATCTGCCTAGCAATTAAGCATTGTTCTACTCAGCAGGAGACAACCAGAAGACAATGCACCGGAGATAATGGCCAGTCTCTACCAGTACTTTACAGAAAATAAT
Source organism: Hyperolius riggenbachi (assembly GCF_040937935.1). Lineage (NCBI taxonomy): Eukaryota > Metazoa > Chordata > Amphibia > Anura > Hyperoliidae > Hyperolius > Hyperolius riggenbachi. Next base: position 180,724,024 of record NC_090649.1, on the reverse strand, counting down.
CTAATTACAGAAAATCTAACAGAAAAATCTAACAGAAAATTGTATGTTGTGAATTAGGCATTCAATAATTGTTTTATTGGTATTTGAATGGTGTTTGGACATCCATCAAGCAGGTCCTCTGCTCCAAATAGTTTCTGAATCACTGACTCAAGATCGGTATGCAGATCCACTGAGCTGACATTAGATTTTAAATATACATTCTATTGTGTGACATATCCTGGGATTACACAATACTTTTTTTGTAAGAACCTGTTCCGATAGATGCCTTCGATGATAAAATTCCAACATGTCTAATGTTCCGCTCGATTCATTTCCGCTTGATTTCTTATAGAAGTCAATGGAAAAAAAGACAAGAAAAACGAGTGGAAGATAAGAGAATCGAGCAGAAAATCTAATGGATTGCGCGTTGAATCGAACGCAAAAAATGAATCATATAATCCCAGCATTAGACATTGCACATCCCAAACCAAAACACCACCATGACTGGTAGACTACTGGTATAATATATATATATATATATATATATATATATATATATATATATATATATATATATATATATATATATATATATATATATATTTTTTTTTAAATTATCCTCTTTGCTCTGTATTCATGCCCCTTCAGTGTTTTCTTTTGAACATGTTACTGGACACATCTAAGTACATTTTGTTGTAATATTTATTTATATAATATTACACTGCACAAAACACATAGAAAATAGTGATTCACAGAACAGTGGCAACAAATAGGTGGATGAAAAGAAAGGCTGCTATCTACAAAATGCTTTATGCACACACATACAGCTTGCAAGCCCGCACGCAAGCCCGCACGCACGCACACACACTATAGCTTGTGCTCACATATGGGAGAGCTAGAGTTACCTTTCAGTTTCTGATTGGTGATATGGTGGTTCTATGCACGAGGTGACTCAGGTTATTCCTCTTTAACATCTTCCATTTGTTCTTGATCTATGATTTATTTTCCTGAAGGGGCTATTACCTAAGCAGTTTTCTCCTAATTACTACTTTCATTATGTTTTTGCATTGAATTGATGATTATATGTTTATTATCATTTAGATAATAGTTCATTGTTATTGTCCTTGAAAAAGGGACAATTCCACATCCCAAAACATTGCATTTTCATTTTGGCATTTATTAAACCATTTTGCAAAACTTTGGTGTGCCAACATCCATCTAGACCATGGGCATAAACCATATGGTGTGCCCTCTGCATGGGATGGGGGAGGGGTATTTCTACCTATATGTGGCTAAAATATTAATACGGGGGGGGGGGTTTGACACATCTGCTGCCTATACTGAGGGGGAAGGATGCTACTGAGGGTGTATCTGTCTGCTTCCTATACTTGGGGCCTACCTAATACTGGAGTACATCTGCTGCCTATACTTTGGGGAGGGTAATTAATACTGGAGGTACATCGGGCTACCAATACCAAGGGGGACACATCTGGCTACCTATACCGGTAAGGAGGCTACCTATTACTGGGGCACATCTGGCTTCCTATACAGAGAGGGGCACGTCTGATATATATACACTAAAGAGGGGTACCTAATACTTGGGTACTGGGGGTACATCAGGCCTATAATGGGAGGATCTACCTAATACTGTTGGTACATCTGGCTACCTATTATGATTGGGGGCACATCTAACTATCTAATACTAATATCTATGGGCGTATCTGGCTATGTAAACCTGTCACTACTGAGAACACAGTACTGGGCCATATGCAATTCTTTTTTTCACGTGAGTTTTCTCCCAGGAGATAATTTTTCATCTTTAATTTTAAATAACTTTCCAGTACTTTTCAACTAAAAAAGTACCAAAAAGTTGGTAAAAAAAAGTACTACTAAAATTATTTTGAGCACATTCTTGCCTTCTGTGGGCTTAAATGCATTTTATTGACAAGTTTAAAAATATCACCTAGGAGAAAACTCAGGTGAAAAAGTGAATTACATATGGCCCAGTGTTCTAGGTAGCTGTGTTGCAATCTTCATTGGCAGGAAGTCAAAATCTAACACCAAAGTTTAGTTTCACTCATGGGCCCATATGCAATTCACTTTTCTCCTAGGTGATATTTTTAAACTTGTCAATAAAATGCCTTTTAAGGCACCAGCAGCAAGCAAGAAATTGCTCAAAATGATTTTGATATTTCTCTTACATCTACTTTTCGTTACTTTTTTAGTTGAAAAGTGCTGGAAAATGATTTTAAATCGAAGATGAAAAATTATCTCCTAGGAGAAAACTCAGGTGAAAAGGTGAATTGCATATGGGCCATGGTGTTATTAAACCGAAGGCCAGCCCTGGTAGTGTTCTGTGTAGAAGTTGATTGTACAATTTGATTATATATGAATATGGTAATGATAATATTTTACTCCATGGGTGGAGCTAACTTAAACTTCCTAGTTAGCATGATACAAATTGTTTGACTGGTCTGTGACCCACCTGAAGAAGGGTTTTGAGTCGTAACATGTACTATAGAGTGAACAGAGAGAGCCTCCTCCTTTAATTAAAACAAGTAATGTCATTATCACTAAACTAATTATGAATGTGATCAGAATAAAAAAACACCAACAACTAAGTGGTATGTACTTACTTACTGTATGTACATAAGTGAAAGACTGGCATGGCCGATACATGAAACAAAAATATATTGGTAGGTGAACAGAGGCGCCAGAAGGATAAAAGTACATAAAATTTTTTAAAAATTGCTGGGAGGAAGTGGTGGACTCGCCTCCGTTAAAGCAGACACCAAGGACTGTAAATGTATAGATATACACATTTATTGAAAATACCCCAAAGATGCAACGCGTTTCGCGGGCGTAGCCCACTTCTTCAGGCAATAAGCAGGGGATAAACAACAGCAATTCGCAGGGGATAAACAACAGCAATTCAGTTATAGCAAGCAGAGCACCTCTGTCACAGAGGTGCTCTGCTTGCTATAACTGAATTGCTGTTGTTTATCCCCTGCTTATTGCCTAACGCTAAATGTTTAATTTAAATTCATTTTTTTTTCTTTTTACCCAGACGTGAACGGATATGAAATTGACAATAAGAATGAACATAAAGAAGCAACTTGATGTAATTTGCTTGACAATTTTGAAAGGACAGATGGGTTGGAGGCTGTGCAGAACACTTGTACAAGTCATTATGATTTGTAGAAATTCTCTTGCAAAGGCATCCTTACTGTATTATTAAAAAAAACAAATCTGTTAAACTTAGATTGCAGCATTATAAAATGTGATAACATTCCAGCACAAATCATTCTAATCCTGGGGGGTACTTCTGACATAGACATCAGAGCCATACTTTACTGCTGCTCCCAAAATATCATTTCAGAATGTTATTGTTCTTATGATTACACTCCAAAATGTATAATAAAAACAGAGCCTGAGAACTGCAGCTTACCGAAATTATTTTACATAATGCTCATTATCTATGAAAATCAAAGTCAGTAGGTTATCTATGTTATTACTGTAGTGGTATACTGTCTATAAAGGCATTCATTTATCTAAGTCATAGTACCGTAAAAGTAATTGAGATTCAGCTTAGTTTCTTTGAGTTATCCAACATTTCACCACTCATCTAAGCTTTTCTCTCATTTTAAATGAATGGTGGAAATGTATTCAGCACTTCCTGTTTAGATAACTCAATAATCTTATTTCAGGAAAGATCATGTCTAGAACTGTAATAAGCAAGACATGATTACGTATCCAAGTACATGACTGAAGGTGTGCAGCTCCAGCTACCGTAATGCAGTCAATAGGGTGCCCAGAAACTCATTAAAGCAGATGTTAATTGTTCATGCCTGAAGCTATGAATTGTTCTGTTGTCAGGACATACATATTAAAAAAGTTTGACAAAGATGAAACAATAATAACTACATGGGGTGGGGACCCTTAAAACCTGCTGATGTTCACACATAAAAAAGCTATGCTCACACTGCAAAAAGTAAAGTCTGTTAGTAAAAAAAAAAAAACTTTGCAAAAAAACTTTGCAAAAACAAGCTAATGTTTAACCACTTCGCATCCAGACCTTGTTTTCCCCTTATTGACCAGAGCAGTTTTGACGCTTTAGCGGTGTCCCTGTTTAATCACCAATAACTTCATCTGTACTCGTGCTACTTAAATGATCTATATATCGTTTTTTTCAAGACAAACTAAGCTTTCATTGGGGGGTATTTGGTCCCAAATAAAATGTTCCTCTCTATGCATTTTAATGGGAAAAAGGGGGGAAAAATAAAAAAAATGCATTATTTCTCAATTTTGACCAATTTCTGCTTAAAAATAAAAAGTGTGATTGACATAAAAACTGTGCAACCAGTTAAAGTCACCCCAGTATAGATATCCAGATGTGTCCCCAGTATCACCCCCCTCCCCAGTATAGCCAGATGTGTCCCCAATATCAGCCCCCCCAGCATAGCCTGATGTGTCCCCTGTGTTTGCCACCCCCAGAATCGATTGACAGATGCATCCCCAAAAATAGTGCCCCTCTTTATAGCCAGATGTGTCCCCGGGATCAAGATTACCCCATTATAGCCAGATGTACCCCCAAGATTAGTGCTGCCCCCCTTATAGCCAAATGTGCCCCCAGTATTAAGTTATGGGCCCCCCCAGGTGCCCAGATGTGCAACATTTGTAAACCCCCCCTCCCCTTGGTTACTCAGATGTCCCCCTGTATATGCACCCCCCCTTTACATATCCCCCCCTCCCCCCAATAATATATAGCCAGATGCGCCCCCCCCCCATTAGGCAGCCCCCTCTATGCAGAAACAGTTAAAAAAAATGCTCACGCAGGCAGTCTCACTCGCCTTACCTCGGTCCTGCGACTGTCCTGAAGCCTGATCCTCCGATCACCGCTCTGCAGTCAGCCGCATATTGCTGGTAACCCGGGTCCCGGCTTGATGACGTCATCAAGCCGGGACCCGGGTTTCCGGCAATATGCGGCTGACTTCAGAGCGGTGATCGGAGGATCAGACTTCACGACAGTCGCAGGACCGAGGTAGGTGAGTGTGGCTGCCTGCTTGAACATTTTTTTTAACTGTTTGTGCGCCGAGGGGGACAGATGAAGGATCGCTGCAGTTCACTACTGCAGCAATCATTCATGGGAGGAGGGTGAACTAATTGGCCAAAAGGGAACATGTTCCCTTCCACCAATTAGTATTGCAGCTGACAGTGCCGGAGGGTGCGCTCTGAAGCGCACCCGACCGTGCACAGCAGGGCTGCAGCCAGGTCAGTATATCTACGTCGCTGTGGCTTGGAGGGTGCCACAGCTGACGTAGATATACTGTAGTGGAGGGGAAAGTGGTTAAGGATAGCTCACATAACAGAAGTGTAAACCATAGATTCTTAATAGCACCAAACCACGATGTTAAATGTCTGTTTGGAGAACAAATACTGCATCTCACATACAATAACAAAACTACTCTAGGCTATGGTTACTGGGGCAGATTTATCAAAATAGGTATGCATGCTTTTACTACCAATTTACTGAAGAGGTAGGTTTTGGACTAGTCCATCTCTTTATAGGGGATTCTCAGGGATATATTTATTTTCAAAAGCACTTAGTGAATGGCAGTTGCTCTGTCCAACTGCCAAAAAACTGTGTAGCGAGCAGGGAAGCTGGCTAGCATCATTGTTTACATCCTTTTTAGGGAATACCTTTATAAAGAATAAAAGCCTTGCTGAGAATCCCCTATGAAGAGATGGACTAGTCAAAAACATGTCACTTTTGCCAGATTTCTACTGCCTACTGTAAGTGACAGCATTATAGGAGAAAGTAATTTATGGCTCATTTTACTCTGGAAGAAATGTACTTCTTATTTGTATATGTTTGCACATATTTTAAATTTTACAGTTTTTCGCTGTAGTGCCCCTTTAACCTTAAGCCTCTGAGAGGTGCCTAAGCTTAACCCCCCCATGGGGCCTAAACGTAACCCCTAAGTACCCCCTCCCACACACACACACACTTCTAACACTATAGAAGACCCTGTCCTCCTAACCCTAACCGACAATATTTTTGCCACCTTAGGCGGTAATGTTAAAAGCTGCAATTAGCAGCTATAAAATGATTGATTGTGGCTATAAGTAGCTAAAGCCATTATCCATTGGGTGCCCCTGGGTGCCCAAATTGCCATCTATGGTGGCACCATTTTGGTGCCCTTTTTACCTACTTTGGGTATAGTAAGAAAATTGGGTGCCGGAAGTGCCCAGAAAAAAATAACAGGTGCCACAGGAGCCTGATAGTGGCTGCAATTAAAAAGCAATGAATAAAAAAATGCAGGGTCTCTGAGGTGCCCAAAAAAGTAGCAGCTACAAATAGCCACTGGCTGGGAGCAGTATTGCACTAGAGTTTGGCTACACTTTAGCCAAACTCCAGTCTTTCTGAATACCGTCCTGGCTTGGATGGTTAATTAGCAGGTTTAGTGTTAGGAGGTTAGTGTAAGGAGTAGGTAGGGGTATGGTTAGTGTTAGAAAAAGTTTGTGTGACCCTATTTGTCCATTTTGTGGATTTTATATCTTTTTGAATATATAAAAATTGGATGCCAGTTATTATGCTTTCCTATTTTAACCCTCCTGGTGGTCTATTACAAACCGCCAGGGGGCAGCGCAGCACTATTTTTTAATATTTTTTTATTAAATCATGTAGCGAGCCTAGGGCTCGCTCCCTACATGGTAGCCGCTGTACAGCAGCATCCCCCCGCCCACTTCGATCGCCTCCGGCGATCTTTGAACAGGAAATCCCGTTCAAAGAACGGGATTTCCTGAAGGGCTTTCCCCATCGCCATGGCATGTCATGGACGTTGTGACGTCTAAGGGAGTCCCAATCCACAGTGCACGGGGTCTGGGGGGGGAGGGGGCGGCACGGCACGGCGAACAGCGGTGATCGAGCACGGAGCGTGGCGGCGATCAGAATGCACACGCAGCTAGCAAAGTGCTAGCTGTGTGTTGCAAAGAAAAAAGTGAGCAAAGCGGCCCAGCAGGGCCTGAGAAATCGTCCTTTGCGGCATAGCCCGAGCTCAGCTCGGGCTTACCGCCAGGAAGGTTAACAAACTTTGAATACAATATTTAATTATATAAATGGATATATATTTTGTGTCTGAGTGATATTGGCAAGAGATAATACTTTTCCAATTTCTGTGTAATCAGTATTTCAATCTTGGACTCTACTTACCCTAAACTGAAATATAACATTTGGGTGGGATCAATCTCTAGAGCAAATACTTTTTATATATGGTTGTTATATTAGTATTTGTAATAAATGGAAGTGTAATGTGCATAATCTTTATAACAAACATCATATAAAGAATATTAACTTATTAGTAACCTTAAGTACATACAAAAAACAATAAGTCACATTTTCAAAAAACGATCAAGGACAAGGCTAAAATCTTGTATTTACTCAGGAAGCTCCCAGGGCACTTCACAGAACACCAGGTCAGGTACAGTAAGATACTGAGAAAATGTACAATTATTTTCCCACTGAGCTGTCAAGGTACTTCAAGCTGTGTATATCTAACACCCTTGTCTGACAGATGGGACGGCTTCAAGTTTTTACTCCATCCTCAGCTGTCTTCAAGGTTTCCACCAGCCTCAGTAAATCTTATAACAAGTCAAGTAAAAAGAATTACATTAGTATCTAATATTAGATAATATTTTAAGAATATTAGTACTACCAACGTGCCTCTTCAACTATAAGCTTCCTTTGCAAAGCATGATTACATATTTGAGCATGTGTAAAGGCAAGCATAGTTACACATTTTAGAATTTTTAAGGAAACCATGCAAGAAAAAAAGATTGAAAATGCTTTCTGCATACACTGTAATTTAATGGAATAAGACATGCCACCATCTTTGATTGAGACGGTACAGCTAAGGTCAGGTAAGAAGGGGGAGCGGGGGTGCAAAGGGGGAAGCACAGCACAAAAAAACTTTTTCCATATAATAAATATACAAATGTGCATATCTAGAGAAAAGCAGCATTCAAGGATTGAAGAAAAAGATCAGACAACACGCATTGTGAGATCTTTTTCTTCACTCCTTGAATCTGGTACAGCTAAGGTCTAAGGAAGCCCAACTTTATGTTAGCCGTTTTCTGGCTTTATTTCAGTTTTTTAGAACTGATATAACATATTCCATATTTATGGTTATTACATTTGAATTAAATCAATACGATCTTCTGAAGTAATCTAACGTATTGACTCTCTGGCAAATATTCTAATTTGGGGAAGAGGATCCTAAACTCACCTAATTATGTGATGCAAATTGTTGTGTGATACAAATTTTGTGAAGACACTATTACATGCTGGTGCTATGCATATATGCATGTAAGAAATATACTAGAAATATATAATACTGCCTCATAGAGATGGCCCGAATGGTTTGCCGGCGAACCGTTGTAGGCAAACACCAGGGTTTGCGATCGCAGAGAACTGCGAACTTTTCGCCCCCATAGTGCATCATTAGGGTCAACTTTGACCCTCTACATCACAGTCAGCAGGCAAATTGTAGCCAATCAGGTTACACTCCCTCCTGGAGCCACTCCCCACCTTTTAAAATGCAGGCAGCGTCAGGCATTGGACTCACTCATGTGCCTGCAGCTATTAGAGAAGGGAGAGTTGCTGTGTAGAGACCTATAGGGTAGTGTTGGGCGAACAGTGTTCGCCACTGTTCGGGTTCTGCAGAACATCACCCTGTTCGGGTGATGTTCGAGTTCGGCCGAACACCTGATGGTGTTCGGCCAAACCGTTCGGCCACATGGCCGAACTAAGAGCGCATGGCCGAACGTTCCCCGAACGTTCGGCTAGCACTGTGATTGGCCGAACGGGTCACGTGGTTCTGACCCGAACGCGCTCTGATTGGCCGAACTGTCACGTGGTTCGGGTAAATAAATACCCGAACCACGTCATATCTCCGCCATTTGTCTGTGGGTTTAGCTTTGGGTAGGCAGGCAGGGTAGTTCACGCTCCAGCCACGCTAGCCAGGGTCCCCCCAGTCATTGTGTCGCTGCTGGGAATAGTAGTACACCGCTCGTTCAGCCACACTATATAGCATTGTGTTTACTGCCACTCTGTGTACCTCGCTCAGCCACACTATATAGCATTCTGTTTACTGCCACTCTGTGTCTGCTGGGAATAGTAGTACACCGCTCGCTCAGCCACACTATATAGCATTGTGTTTACTGCCACTCTGTGTACCTCGCTCAGCCACACTATATAGCATTGTGTTTACTGCCACTCTGTGTCTGCTGGGAATAGTAGTACACCGCTCGCTCAGCCACACTATATAGCATTGTGTTTACTGCCACTCTGTGTACCTCGCTCAGCCACACTATATAGCATTGTGTTTACTGCCACTCTGTGTCTGCTGGGAATAGTAGTACACCGCTCGCTCAGCCACACTATATAGCATTCTGTTTACTGCCACTCTGTGTACCTCGCTCAGCCACACTATATAGCATTGTGTTTACTGCCACTTTGTGTCTGCTGGGAATAGTAGTACACCGCTCGTTTAGCCACACTATATAGCATTGTGTTTACTGCCACTCTGTGTACCTCACTCAGCCACACTATATAGCATTCTGTTTACTGCCACTCTGTGTCTGCTGGGAACAGTACTACACCGCTCGCTCAGCCACACTATATAGCATTGTGTTTACTGCCACTTTGTGTCTGCTGGGAATAGTAGTACACCGCTCGCTCAGCCACACTATATAGCATTGTGTTTACTGCCACCCTGTGTACCTCGCTCAGCCACACTATATAGCATTGTGTTTACTGCCACTCTGTGTCTGCTGGGAACAGTACTACACCGCTCGCTCAGCCACACTATATAGCATTCTGTTTACTGCCACTCTGTGTCTGCTGGGAACAGTACTACACCGCTCGCTCAGCCACACTATATAGCATTGTGTTTACTGCCACTCTGTGTACCTTGCTCAGCCACACTATATAGCATTGTATTTACTGCCACTCTGTGTCTGCTGGGAACAGTAGTACACCACTCGCTCAGCCACACTATATAGCATTGTGTTTACTGCCACTCTGTGTACCTTGCTCAGCCACACTATATAGCATTGTGTTTACTGCCACTCTGTGTCTGCTGGGAACAGTAGTACACCGCTCGCTCAGCCACACTATATAGCATTGTGTTTACTGCCACTCTGTGTCTGCTGGGAACAGTAGTACACTGCCGCTCACTCAGTCACCCCAATACTATATAGCATTGCTGGGATCTGTAGTACTCTGCTCACCCACCCATACCATTGTACTGTCAGTCACTGTGTATATTGCTGGGATCTGTAGTACTTCACTCACCGTCAACCACTATATAGCATTGCGTACTCTGCCAGTCAGTGTGTATATTGCTGGGATCACTAATACTCCACTCAACGTCAACCACTATATGAGCTCACCATGAGTTCCTCAGAGACCTCCGCTGTGAGCAGCACTCCCAACAACAGCAACAGCCAACGCCCCACGCAAGCTATAACATCCACCCCAGCAGCCAGTGGTCAGCAGCAGCCCTCCCCGGAGGAGAACGTTGTGTCCATCGGTCCAGCGCCAGAGCGATTATTGAGGGCTGCCATTGAGGAGATGATGGGGCCTGATGTGGAGGAGGAGGTCGGGCTCAGGCCAGCATCCCAAGTTAATGTTGAGGACGATGAGGGGTCTGTGTCTGGGGATGTTGGGGTGGCAGAGGTGGTGGGTGGGTCAGACTCAGGAGAAGAGTTGTATGATGAGGATGATGATCGGGACCATCTGTATGTGCCTCAGAGTCCGACCCCGGAAAACATGTTGTATCGTGTGTTTAGGTACTAAAATCTGCGTTCCCACTTCCCAGTACTGCCCGGGTCCATGGATCCATATAATTTTTTGGGCAGCACTATCAAACTGTGGTACTATGAGTGAGTTGCCATGGTCCTTCTGTGCTGTCACACTCACCGTCTGTCTGCAGATGGATTGTTCAACACAGCTACGCCATCTGACATGTAGTCCTTGACCATCTTCTCCAGGCGATTGGTGTTGGAGGACGTGGAACTGCCCGATTGCTGTTCTGTGGGCTGCTGCATGGGTGTCAGAAAATGTTCCCACTCCAAGGACACTGCCAATACCATTCCCTTTTGGGCACTAGCAGCAGCTTGTGTTCTTTGCTGCCCTCCTGGTCCTCCTGGGTTTGCTGAAGTCAGTCTGTCGGCGTACAACTGGCTAGAGAAGGAGGAGGATGTCAATCTCCTCTCTAAAGTCTCCATCCTCAAGGGCCTGCTGGAATTGTTCCATTTTTGACCTGTCTGAAACTTTCTTCAATCAGTTTTTTAACATTGTGTTTGTATAAACTGGGTATAAACCCAGTAATTGGTGTTGTCCAGAATAATGAATAATAATGAATAGGGAATAATGCGTGGGCCGCGTTCAATGCAGTCTAGCATGAATTGAGCCATGTGTGCCAGAGAATCCTGCCAGACTCCTCTGTCTTCATGTTCTTGTGAGCGTTGTGATTGTTGTGATGCACCATATTCGTCACCAGCATCACTTTCTTCCTCTTCTGCTGTCCATTCCCGCTAAATTGTGGAAGTCCAACGTGCACCGCTCTGTCCCTCAATTCCTGCTCCAACTCCAGCTGTTCCTCGTCCTGTTCTTTGTCATAGCTGGGACCAGCGTTTCCTGAGGCAGGTTGCCTGATGTTGGTATCATCACGCTGAACGTTTTCATCTTCAGATTCCCCCACTTGCATCATGCCAGCGGTTTCCATCTTCAACATTGATTTCTTCAGTAAACACAGCAGTGGTATTGTAATGCTGACTGTAGAGTTGTCACTGCTCAGTCACAAGCAACGTGGATTGCTCAAAATTTTGGAGGACTTGGCAGAGATCCAACATGGTGGCCCAATCAGATCCACAGAAGCTTGGTAGCTAGCTGCTGGAATGCGCCTCGGCACTGCGCAAAAGCGTGCTAGCATGTGCAGCGTAGAATTCCAGCGCGTAGGGAGGGACATCACCCAGCGAGCGATGGTGCGCTAGATTGAAGCGCTCCTGCATCTCTTGGTGAGTCCTTCGGAAGCGGTACTGGACTTTAAAAAATGTTTTTTTTTTCCTTGAACAGAAGATCTGCCACGTTGGAGTGAGGAGGACGCCGCCGACCCTGACACCAAGCTGAACCCCGGCGAACTCCAAGCAGAGGATCTTCAGGAACCCTCAAGGCTTTGAGCAAGCTGAGGAGGATCAGCAGTCCTGACGAGACCTCTCCTCATATGTGACTGTGTGCAGTGGAGTAGAGCTCCCCAGAACAACCTCTCACTTGTCACTTTGTCACTGGTCACTTTGTCACTTTGTCACTTTGTCATTTTGTCACTTTGTCACTTTGTCACTTGTCACTTGTAACTGTGTCACTTGTCACTTTGTCATTTTGTCATTTTGTCAGTCACTTTGTCACTTTGTCACTTTGTCACTGGTCACTTTGTCACTTTTCACTTTGTCACTTGTCACTTGGTCACTTGTCACTTGGTCACTTGGTCACTTGTCCAGATGATCTCGGTACACCTCCTGCGATTCAAATTCCTGCACACATTGCTCTGGGATTTGGGTGTGATGAATGATGCATCTAACTGGCCACCGGAGGCAATTAAGGCCTTCAAAACATTGAAAGCAGCTTTCTGTTCTGCCCCCATTGTGCGTCATGTTGAGTTGTTGACGTCATGTTCATCCTCGGCCTCGCCTTGCATTTCAGTGCGAGGTGCATTTTCCACAGAAAAAGGTTGTGAATCCGGGCACAACATTTGTGGCTGTTCCATTGACCTTTCACAGGTAGAAGATTGTGGGGGTGGGAATAGCTCCTCCGAATAGCCCATTGTGTCCTGAAAACTACTCATTGCATTGCTTTGCGCACACATTTTTTTGTCCTCATGCAAGGCCTGAGTTGCGCCTGAAAGCGTGGCCTTCTCCTCCTGCGCCTCCTCCTGTTCCATCATGTCTGCTGCTGCTGGGTTAGCGTTGCTGCCCGGTCCCTGTTTATTGAACCTCTTATCTTTATTACATTTATGACTGCATGGCGGTACAAAGCATGCTATCCGCACGCTTCTTGTCCTCATGCAAGGCCTGGGTTGTTGTGTCTCAAAGCGTGGCCTTCTCCCCCTGCGCCTCCTCCTGTTCCATCACGTGTGCTGCTGCTGCTGCTGGGTTAGCGTTGCCGGTCCCTGTTTATGGAACCTCTCATCTTTATTACATTTATGACTGCATGGCGGTAAAAAGCATGCTATCTGCACGCTTCTTGTCCTCATGCAAGGCCTGGGTAGTTGTGTCTCAAAAAGCATGGCCTTCTCCTCCTGCGCCTCCTCCTCCTGTTCCATCACGTGTGCTGCTGCTGGTGCTGGGTTAGCGTTACCGGTCCCTTTTCCTGGAACCTCTTCTCTGTATTACATTTATGACTGCATGGCGACAAAAAGCATGTTACCTGTGCAAAGAAACATGACATTTTCCACATTTAAAAGACAGTTTTTCCTTTGAAACTTTACAATCAATTTTCTCAAAAACTATAAGCTCTTTTTCAAATATTTTCCTCTTGTACCCACTCCCAAGGTGCACATACCCTGCAAATTTGGGGAATGTAGCATGTAAGGAAGCTTTACAAAGCACGAAAGTTTGGGTCCCCATTGACTTCCATTATGTTCGGAGTTCGGCGCGAACACCCGAACATCGCGACGATGTTCGGCGAACGTTCGCGAACCCGAACATCTAGGTGTTCGCCCAACACTACTATAGGGAAAGCTTAGTTAGGCTCTTGTAGGCTTCTTAGCTTGCTCCTTGCTGATTCTTATTTCTAAGAAAGCCCTCCTCAACAGCTAGTTTGAGAGCTAATCTTGTTCTTGTGATCTATTTTTGTGTGTGTGTGTGTGTGTCCCACAGACACTTGTGTTGCATAGACAGTCTTAGTAATTCTTACTGTGTGCCCCACTGCCAGGCACATTCAGTGACTACCTGTGTGTGTGACAGGTGCACATTGTAATACCCATCACTGCATATACCTACCTGTTGTTCATTGCACCCACCTACCTACGTGAGTGCACGCAGTGTCACTGTGTCTGTCCAGTACCTGTCTGTGTGTGACAGGTGCACATTGTAATACCCATCACTGCATATACCTACCTGTTGTTCACTTCAGTGCACCCACCTACCTACGTGAGCACACACAGTGTCACTGTGCCTGTCTGGTACCTGTGTGTGTGTGACAGCTGCACATTTGTAATACCAGTCATTGCATAATTGTTCACAGTACCATTGTGACTGCACGCTGTGTAATATACCACTCCAAGCATACCTGTTAACTGCACCTGTGTATTGTAATACCAGTCACTGCATACCTTTCACTGCACCTGAGTGTCTGCACATTGTATTAGTCAAGTCAGTGCATACCTTTCACTTCACCCCCCCCCCCCGATATGGACAAAACAGGTAAAGGCAGAGGCAGGGGCAGACCCAGAGGCAGGCCACCCAGCAGGTCTGTTCGAGGTCCTGCTGACATGATTTTGTGCGGCCCTGGCCCAAAGTACAGTGCTCAGAAGAAGGCACATCCCATCAACTCCCAAGATTGTCAGGACCTGGTTGACTATTTACCACAGAACACCTCATCTTCCGCAGCCACCAGAGCTACTACTAGCACCACATCTGCTGCATTTGAAACTTCGCAGGAGTTATTTGGTGGGGAAATCACTGATGCACAGCCATTATTGTTACAACAAGATGAAGGCGCTAAGCAAGTTACACCATCTCATATGTCTGAGTTAGGCGTCACTATGGACGTAAGGTGTGAGGAGGAGGATATTGAAGTACCTGCTGTTGGGGCAGTTTATGAGGTGTCTGAGGCAAGCGAAGCTGGGGAGGATGATTATGATGATTATGATGATACAGATGCCACGTAAGATCCTAAGAGACATGATGACCAGGGGGGCAGTTCAGAGGGGGAGTCAGAGGGGAGTAGGAGGAGACGAGTTCCTGAAAGAAGCAGGGGGAGCTCGTCATCAGAAACAGCTGGTGGCAGTGTCTGGTGCCATGTATCACCACCTATGGACAGCCAGCCAACATGCCCTTCAACGTCAGCTGCTGACGCCACCATAGTGCCCACACCCCAGGGACCATAGTGCCCACACCCCAGGGTGGCTCAGCGGTTTGGAAATTTTTAATGTGTATGCCAAAGATCAGGGTAATGCCATCTGTACTCTCTGCCACCAAAAATTGAGCCGTGGAAAGGCCAACACCCACGTAAGGACAACTGCCTTATGAAGGCACCTGCAGAAAAGGCACAAACTGCAATGGGGAGACCACCTGAGGAAAAGCAGCAACCAAAAGCAAAGCCACCCTCCTTCTCCTCTTCCTCCTTCAGGTGCAGCATCTTCAGACGCTTTCTCCCTTGCACCTTCACAATCACAGCCTCCCTCCCTCCTCCACTCCGCCTCTTATCTTGAGCGGTTCCTGCTCCTCTGCCCACAGCAGGAGCCTGGTGTCCATGAGGGAAATCTTTGAGCGGAAGAAGCCAATGTCTGTAAGTCACCCCCTTGTCCGGCGTCTGACAGCTGGCTTGGTTGAACTGTTAGCTCGCCAGCTGGTGGACTCTGAGGCCTTCCAAAAATTTGTGGCCATTGGGACACCGCAGTGGAAAATACCAGGCCGCAATTATTTCTCCAAAAAGGTGATACCCAAACTGTACCATGAAGTTGAGAGGCAAGTGGTGTCATCTCTGGCACACAGCATTGGGTCAAGGGTCCATCTGACCACGGATGCCTGGTCTGCCAAGCACGGTCAGGGCAGGTACATTACTTAACTAGTTCCCCGCTAGCGTACAGTATATCTACGCTCCTTTGGACTTCACTTCCCCGCCCGGAGCGTAGATATACGTACCCCCGCCGCTACCGCCGCTGTCCGCTCTCCCGCTCGCACTCCCGCGATCGTGCACGCCGCTGCCCGCTCGCCCGGAGATCAATGAACGGGAAAATACATTCCCGTTCGTTGATCTCTGCCCCCGCAATGATCTGCTGCTTTCGCTAAGCAGCGCGATCACTGTGAAAAAGAAAAAAAAATCCCAGCCTCTTTGTACTTCCTCCAAGCTTCCGGAAGGACGCTTGGAGGTCGCATTAAACTGTTGCCATCTTGTGGCCAAATAGTAAACTACACCCTAAACTATTTTTCACACACACATACATTACTTATACACAAAAAATTAACTCATTACCTCCCACACTCCCCATTTTTTTTTTTGTAATTAAAAAAAAATAAAAAATGTACAATAAAAAAAATACATAAATAGTTACCTTAGGGACTGAACTTTTTAAATATTTATATCAGGAGGGTACAACACTGTTACTTTATAAACTATGGGCTTGTAATTAGGGATGGACGCAAAACTAAAAAAAATGCACCTTTATTTCCAAATAAAATATTGGCGCCAAACATTGTGATAGGGACATAATTTAAATGGTTTTATAACCGGGACAAAATGGCAAATACATTTCATGGGTTTTAATTACAGTAGCATGCATTATTTAAAAACTCTAATGGCCGAAAAACTGAAAAATAATGTTTTTTTCCCATATGTTTTCCTATTTTCCCATTAAAACACATTTAGAATAAAATTATTCTTGGCATAATGTCCCACCTAAAGAAAGCCTAATTGGTGGTGAAAAAAACAAGATATAGTTCATTTCATTGCGATAAGTAATGATAAAGTTATAGGCGAATGAATGTAAGGAGCGCTGAAAGGAGAAAATTGCTCGGATGCTGAAGGGGTAAAACCCCTCAGTTGGGAAGTGGTTAAACAGCCCATTGGGTCAACCTGGCGACCGCTGGCAAGCAGGGAGTACATGGCTGTGCAGTGGACCTAGTACACCTCCACGGCTTGCAGGCAGGCCTGCTGCCACCTCCTCTCCTTCTCCTCCTACTCCTCCTGCTACATCCTCTTCGCTGTCATCCTCCTCCTTGGTCGAGTGGCAGTTCAACTCTACTGGTGCTGTGATCTCCTCTCCAGCTACACAGCCCAGCTCCCCAGGGCCTATGCTGCATGCCAGGTACGGCGGTGTCACGTAATCTTAGACATGTCTTGCCTCAAAGCAGAGCGTCACACTTGACCAGCTCTCCTGGCTGCTCTGAACAAACAGGTGGATCAGTGGCTGACCCCGCACCAACTGGAGATCGGCAACGTGGTGTGTGACAACGGCAGCAATCTCATTTCCGCTTTGAATTTGGAAAAGCTGACACATGTACCCTGCATGGCACATGTGCTCAATCTCGGAATTCAGAGATTTGTGTCTAAGTACCCAGGCTTACAGGACATCCTAAAGCAGTCCAGGAGGGTGTGTGGGCATTTCAGGCAGTCTTACACGGCCATGGCACACTTTGCCAATATACAGCGGAAAAACAACTTGCCGGTAAGACGCCTGATTTGTGATAGCCTGACTCGCTGAAATTCGACCCTCCTGATGCTGGACCGCCTGCTACAACAGGAGAAAGCCATCAAACAGTATCTGTACAACTATAGTCAAAGGACACAGTCTGGGGAGATGGGCATGTTCTGGCTGAAGTACTGGACACTGATGCAAAATGCCTGAAGGCTCATGCGGCCGTTTGAGGAGGTAACAAACCTGGTGAGTCACAGTGAAGGTGCCATCAGCGACTTGATCCCGTATGCCTTCTTCCTGGAGCCTGCCGTGCATAGAGTGGTGGATCAAGATGTGGAGGAGCGTGACCAGGAACAGGAATAGGAGGAAGAGTTGTGGAATCAATTCTCAGCAGAAGCAGATGATTCCTCAACATCTGCGGCAGCACAGAGGGGGGAGGAAGGAGGAGGAGGAAGAGTCGTGTGGGGAAGAGGAGTCAGATGATGAGGAAGGTGTTGTTTTGGAGGAGGAGGATGAGGCGGAAGAAAAACCGCAGCAGGCGTCACAGGGGGCTCGTGCTGCTCAACTTTCCCGTGGTATTGTTCATGGCTGGGGGGGAGGAGGAGAACTTAGCTGACATCACTGAGGAAGAGCAAGAGAAGATGGATAGTACGTCTGCATCCAACTTTGTGCAGATGGTGTCTTTCATGCTGCCCAGCCTGTTGAGGGACCTCCATATAAAAAAACTCAAGGGGAATGAGCTGTACTGGGTGGCCACGCTACTAGACCCTCGGTATAGGCACAAAGTGGCGGAGATTTTACCAACTCACCTGAAGGCAGAAAGGATGCAGCACTTGCAGAACAAGCTGGCAACTATGCTTTACAATGCGTTTAAGGGTGATGTCACAGCACAACGCAATAAAGGTACCACTGCCAGTAATCCTTATCCCATGTACATGCAGGCAGGGACAGGATGCTCCAGCAAATCTCATGGTGATGTCGGACATGTGGACATTCTTTAGTCCAATGTCTCGCCTTAGCCCTTCTGGATCCACCCTCCACCAAAGCCTGGATCGGCAGGTAGCCGACTACCTGGCCTTAAGTGTGGATGTAGACACTGTGAGCAGCGATGAACCCTTGGACTACTGGGTGCGCAGGCTTGACCTGTGGCCAGAGCTGTCACAATTTGCCATCCAACTTCTGTCACCTAAGTCACAAAAGTGTTCAGTACCTCACCTTTATCAAAATGAATGAGGCATAGATCCCGGAGGGCTACTGCCCACCCGAAGACTAAGTCAGTCCCCACACACAGCATCTCTGCCTGCACACTGTGTGACTGGCTGCCTGCCCCAAGACTAAGTCACTCACCACACAGCATCTCTGCCCGCAGGCCGCTTGACTGCCTCCTCCGTCACCACCAACAGGATCCAGGACTCTAGGCGGATTCCTGAATTTTTAAGGCCACTGCTAGCAGCGGCAACTATAATAATTTTTTTGGTGCGTGTACATGCTTGCTTAATTTTTCTGGCTGCACTGCAGCTACAACAACAAAACAAAAGTCATGTACATGTGTCAATTCCCCTTCGTGATCATTACCTTGCCGCGGTGAAGGGGCTTGCGTATCACAATGAAGCAATGATCGCTAGCTATATGAGTGTCTCGGGGGGGGGGGGGGGGGTGGCACACCAAAAATAATAAGGTTGTTGCTTCATTGTGGACAGACCAAATTCGATCAGCTGGACAGTCACTGTTGTTCTGTCATTGAGCTACCTTAGCCTGGCGACCATATGGGCTTGGAAACTGCTATCGCCTGCACTCTCACCATGGTACGCACCAGTCTAGCACAGCTGTCACAACACAAACAGCTGTTTGCGGTGCGTTACACAATGAGGTTGGTGTGTCAGTGTGAAGCAGTACTCTAATTACACTCCCTGATTGATGTATACACATGCAAGATGTTTTAACCTCCCTGGCGGTAAGCCCGAGCTGAGCTCGGGCTATGCCGCGCAGGGGGAGATCTCAGCCCCTGGTGGGGCGATTTACATGCTGTAAATTGCTGTGCGCGCAGCCAGCACTTTGCTAGCCGCGCGCACAGTTTGATCGCCGCCGCTCTGCGGCGATCGGCCGCACGCAGCGGCTGAAGAGGGCCCCCCCCCCCCGCCAGAGCCCTGCGCTGCCCGGATCAATGAGTTCCGGGCAGCGCTATGGGCTGGATCGGGTGTGCCTGACGTCAGGACGTCGGCTGACGTCCATGACGTCATCCCGATCGTCGCCACGGCGACAGGAGAAGCCAAACAGGGGAACGCGTTATATACGCTTTCCCCTGTTTGCTATAGATGCCGGCGACGATCGGACTAGAGGGCCACATGTGCCCTCTAGTGGTGTTTCATGTAGCTACCACTCTGGTAGCTTTACATGAAACAAAAAAAATGTTTTAAAAAAAAAAAGGATTTTTTCCATTTGGAAAAAAAAATTAACCGCCAGGGAGGTTAAAGCACTTTAGGCCTCCAATTTAGCATGCAATGTGATCTCTGCCCTTAAAACGCTGCTTTGCGTCAAATCCAGATTTTTCCCTGGGACTTTTGGTGTCTATCCCACTCATCCATGCAAAAACTTAGATGTTTGAAACATCTTTTCCATCAATTTTGTGGCCAGCATAAATGTTTCTAGTTTTCAAAGTTCTCCTCCCCATTGAAGTCTATTGCGGTTCGCAAACGTTCGCAAGTTCGCAAACGTACATTTTTCAGCCCATAGCTCTATGGTATGTAATGCCATTGTTACTGCATCTGGGCATTGTGGTGCTTCAATTCTATTCACCGGAATTCTGGAACGGCTTATAGTATTGCAGCTCTGCACATCAGTATTCATCACATTGCCTTCCTAGAATTCATTAAGTTACTGTAAATTCAAAGGATTTTTCTTTAGCATGAGCCTCACTGGTACAAGGAGTACATTGTTCCACACCCAGGTAAAAAAAAAAAAAGTACATTTACAGACATGGCATAGGTGATATTTTCACATTTTATCAACAACATTCCCTTTAAGTCCTCAGAAAGAAAGAAAATACTCTTTCACTTACTTTTTGGTACTTTTTGAAATGCAGTCTGGAAACATTACTTTAAACAGAAGTTGAAAAATTATCTCCTAGGAGAAAAAGTGAATTGGATCGGGCCCCAGATGTCTAAAATGAGATCTACTGCATGCTAAAACCAATCATTTTAGTGCATCAAGCTATCTTTTAGTTCACTGTGAGAAGTTCTTTATTTTAAGAATATAATTCATTGGTTGTTAATATCACTAGAAATTAGTTTAGAACAGGTATGTCAAACCGGTCCTACGGGGGCCGAGTTCCTCACACATTTTTGACACAGCTCAAAAATGATTGGTTGATTGGTCTGAATTAGGAAAGGTGTAGAACAGGTAGAACACATTCCTCTCTTTCTCAATCTATCCTAAACACTGGCATGGATCTGGAGTTCGACACATGTGGTTTAGAAGTTCCCTCACAAAGCAAAATGAAGAACGCCATTTTGAAGATTAAAAATATTGTTACATCAAGCAATTCTTAAATATGAACCTGCTACTGTAACTAGAATTTCATAAAATAGGTTGATAGCAAAAATATGTTGTTACAAGTAGTAAAATGTTTATTGCAAGAGCATGAAAAGTAAAATTATGGACTTACCTTTGTTATCTGAAAAAGGCATAACTGGATTTGTTCCATATTTTAGAGAGACCATAAACGAATTGTCCTGGGCATTTTCTCCCTCTGGTAAATCACATGGGTCAAAGTAAATAAGAACTCCCCCAAATCCAAGATCTTCTAACAGAGAAAGCTATCAAGGGAGCAAATGAAAAAAAAAAAAAAAGAATATTGACAAACATTTCTCTAGCTTTTATAAAAAAAAAAACATAAAAAATGTAGCATTGCTTCATGGATATAGATGCTACTTTGCATAACTCCTAAACAGATACTATATAACATTACATTTAGTTCTCAATTAAAACACAAATAATAATGTGGCATTAGTCCATAAAATTGGTAAGCAGTAATAATCAACACAGATGCTTGGAAGCATGCAGTGCAGATAAGAAACAAAGCAAAATGTTGATGGTCCATCGTTAAAGGACATCAGAGGTGAAAATAAACTGATGAAATAAACAATTGTATCTATCCTCCTTCTCCTAAAAACTACTTTTTTTTTTAGATAGCCTGCACTTTTATTTTATATTTAAATCTAGTTTTTATGTTTTTACTGTTTCATTGTCTCTGCTCAATGACACATGCATTGACGCATGCCAGAGCTCAACTCTATGGACTATTGACCCTGTTTATGTCTTTCCTGCTCTCAGAAGACATTTACTGACAGGAAAGGGTTTTATGGCTGTAATTACTTATCAGTGAGGGTCATGTAGTCTGACCCAGTCCCGACCCAGACAGAAACTGTCACTTGCATTCCTGATATTTAACTTTTTTAGTCAGAGAAAGAAGAAAAAGAACACAACATAGTTATTTGCGTGCTAGGCGCTGTGCATATGCATGTCTATCTCATTATGTCACATGTCACCTCGGTTGTCCTAAAAAGACAAATATCCTTTATCTGATGTCTCATTGCATATGTGGGATCTAGACTGTAACAAGGACTGTTATTCTAGGATTAAACTTCATATTCAAACCATCAGTTATGATGGGATGCCATAACTGTGACCTGATCATGTAATGAATCAGCACCATCTTTCAAGATGAGCAATGCCAAGAAAGCAAGGCTCTCATATGCCAATGAACCCATACACAGTTCTTATACTTATTCTTACATCCCTCATTTTAGAGAAGGCCAAGTGACCTTGTGGTCCACTAAGCTAGTTTTCATGTTTTCATGGTAGCCAATGTCTGTTCATTCCCTAGCATTGTGTAAATTAGAGCCATATCATCTCCACAGTAATGTATAAGCTAGACATTATAAGCAACAAATGTTGTATGCATTTCCCGATAATTGGGTAATCAAATTAGCTATCAGTTTACCAGTTTTCCCTATGTATAGAGCTTCTAGAATTAGTGGGGCTGCAAAGTATGAGCTTCACAGGGAGTTATGGAGCTAATACAATCTTGGGATTTAAGAACTCATTTAGTTATTAGAAGCTCTATTGTCAAAATGGCATACATTGTGTTACACATAATAAACCATAAAAGGAGGAATGCTCTGTGAATATAGCACTGTCATATTTTCCTTTTCCATGGTGGTACACAGAGAGATGAATGGCTAAGCTTTAGAGCCTTTAGATTATTGCTAATGTTGACTGAGAAATAATTATTGCACTAATTTAGTCCACTTGCAAAGCAACCTATTATGCAAATGTGCTGTAAATTTAAATATTCAAACGGACACTTGCAAAGTTATTATTAAGTAAATTACCAGCTATGCTATTCCAGTGTTTTTCAAATAGCATTGGATGCGCAAGGAGAAGTCAATCAATTGGAGAAAAAGTACAATACAGAAGAAAGAAAGTAATCTGTTTCTTGATTGACTTATACGTACATGACTTAAAGGACAACTGGCGAGAGGGGTATGGGGGCTGCCATATTAATTTCCTTTTAAACATAAAAAATACCAGTTGTCGAGCAGTCCTGCTAATTCTCTGCCTCTAATACATTTTGCTATAGTCCCTGAACAAGCATGCTGCAGATCAGGTGTTTCTGACATTATTTCTGGTGTTATTCAGACACTACTGCAGCCAAAAAGACCAGCAGGACTATCAGGCAACTTGTATTGTTCAAAAGGAAGTAAATATGGCAGCTTCCATATTCTTCCCACTACAGTTATCCTTTAACATATATAAATAGGTTCTTCTAAATGTAACAGACTCTTGTGGAGGCTGAGATAAAACATTGAAAAGCTGACTCAAACAGCAATGAGGCTGATCTATGGCTGAATAATGAATGAATGAAATATTTACATACATAAAAGAAGCACTTGGTCATTTTCCGTGCTATAAAGATATTCTGCTCAAGAAAGCTTAAATCAGTTAAAAGTTTTGGTTCAGAGAACATGCAAATTATTTTAGGAAGCAAAATAAAGTCCCAGCTTGTATGGAAAAACTGTCCAATCTGCCTAGTTTAATGAATTTTTGAACCAGTGGTAATTTAAACCCTAGTATTAGTACTGAGTATTCAAAAAAAAAAAAATACAAAAAAAACATTATTGAACACAGGCATCAAACAGCAATGCCAATATTAATAATGTGGTTAAATCTTATATAAACCAGTGCTCATTAAAGGGGCACTATGACGAAAACATTGTAAAATTTAAAATATGTGCAAACATATACAAATAAAAAGTTTATTTTTTTCCAGAGTAAAGCCATAAATTACTTTTTTCCTATTTTTTACTCAAAAAGTTGAAGTGGTTCATTATGGCTCACATACGCGTCATATATTGAAAAAAGCCCAGAACTATAACTAGAATTTGTAGAATAACAAACTATTATTTTATTGTCAATACAAAAATACTAGAAAAAAAATATATACATTAAAAACGTATGGGATGGCCATCCCACCACACACGCAGAGCTCACACCAAACCGGTGCACCGAACACACATACATGGGATTGATAAAGAACAGATATTATCCCAGTTTGGACCAGAAGCTAATCTGGGAGTAAATGCTTTGCCAAACGTATTCAGATGCCAAATTGAGAATAGCAGTCGTGGTAAGAAATAGGCATGCCATAGAATGCATGACACATGTAGCAACACACAAATCGCTTGTGATAGCTTAGCTCACTGAAGCATAAGCAGCACAAGAGTTCACAGCAAGCACAAGCCCAATTGTCACCTCAATTCCAGCAAAGCAGCTTCCAAACAGTAGATGGCAGACAGGATCTCCCTGTACCTTATATCAGCCGTGCTCAGAGCATGCAACAAGTGGTTGTAGATTAGTGTATTGGTGTCTCACCCACTCCACGACAAGGCCAGTTCAGAAGGCATTGTTTTGCATCTTCCATATGTCCAGAGATATAGTTCCTATGGTGTGTGGAGGTGTCCGCTTCGAACACGGAGGGCGTTGGGACAGGTAGGTGGTAGATCTGTCCGTGTAGACCACCAAAAGGGTGGCAGTTAGCACCTCCGTGAGGTGCTGCTATGTGGCGGCATAGCGGCCCATGAGAGAGAGCGGCTCCCTACCGCAGTTTCGCCGGCTTCCGGCTTCATCACTTACAGTAGGTAGTAGAAATCTGACAGAAGTGACAGGTGTTTGACTATTTCATCTCTTTATAGGAAAAATCTATTAACCCTTCGCACTCTCGCATGCAAATGTTCAAACAAATGCATTTACAGATTCATTCATCCAGGTACAACTGTTATCCCTACAGCTAAGTTAAAAGCCGGGGTCTTAGTTCACAGAAGAATGCATTCTTATGCTTAGTCATCTATACTGCGCAGAAGTACCCAGGTAAACAAGGGAGCTAACGTTATGTGTCCATGTGCACCATGCACATGCACCAGCATAAGCTGTGTGCATGCTGACAAACATATACAGGGGAAGGAGAGAGTGCACTGAATTTGACCATAGCCACAGGGGTCAGTAACAAGAAAAAAATACATATATCCAGGCACATCGCATCTAGTTAGGACATTAAATAAGTTAAAGGGGAACTTCAGCCTAAACAAGCATACTGTCATTACGTTACAATAGTTATATTAATTAGAATAGATAGTATAGATATAGATAATATAATTTTTTACCCACCCTGTTTTAAAAGAACAGGCAAATGTTTGTGATTCATGGGGGCTGCCATCTTTGTCATGGGGGCTGCCATCTTTTTGGTTGAAAGGAGGGGACAGGGAGCATAACACACAGTTCCAACTGTCCTTTGTCCTGATAACCCCTCCCAGCTGCATGCGCTAGGCTTCTAATGTCAAATTCAAAATGTAAAAAAAAAATTGCACCAAAACAGCAGAATGAGAACAACAACATCAGAAATCCCATCATGCTTTGCACAGCATCAGGGGAAAAATGCCCAGGCAGTTTTCTTCTGTGCAGCTAAAAATGAGGCTTGTATAAGAGAAACAAAGTTCTGATGCTGTGAAACAGTTAAAGAAACACCAAGCCTTTTCAGTGCTGCTGAGTCGATTTTTAGTCTGGAGGTTCACTTTAAGGAAAGGGAGGTGCTGAAGGGGGTGTGGCTAGAAAACAGCAAAAATCTATTAACCCTTTGCACTCTCGCATGCAAATGTTCAAACAAATGCATTTACAGATTCATTCATCCAGGCACAACTGTTATCCCTACAGCTAAGTTAAAAGCCGGGGTCTTAGTTCACAGAAGAATACATTCTTATGCTTAGTCATCTATACTGCCCAGAAGTACCCAGGTAAACATAGGTGTCCTAACTCTGGCCCTGTAACATGCATAGTGCAGACATGCAAACACATTCATTGCATCAAACCTATCAATGGATTAGGAGCACACATCCTGACGTCCTCTCCTGGGACAGACAGTGCATCTTACCAATCACACAAGGGAGCTAACGTTATGTTTCATCTCTTTATAGGGGATTCTCAGGTATTTATTTATTTTCAAAAGCACTTAGTGAATGGCAGTTGCTTTGTCCAACTGCCAAAAAACTGTGTAGCGAGCAGGAAAGCTGGCCAGCATCATTGTTTACATTATTTTTAGGGAATATCTTTATAAAGAATGAAAGCCTTGCTGAGACTCCCCTATTAAGAGATGGAATAATCCAAAACCTGTTGCTTCTGTCAGATTTCTACTGCCTATTGTAAGTAACAGCAACATAGGAGAAAAGTAATTTATGGCTCATTTTACTCTGGAAAAAAATGTACTTCTTATTTGTTTATGTTTGCACATGTTTTAAATTTTACAATTTTTCCGCCATGTTGCCCCCTTAAAGTCACATACAGTGAACAATGTTGAAAAGTATATGACCCAACTAAAACGGCAATGCTTTCCATAGAAAAGCATTGTTAGGGTTATCAATGCAAAAATAAACTGCTTACTAATAGGCCAATTATATTGGTTTCAGTCCTGGGTCTTTGGCATTTTACTCAACATTCATGTACCTATGTTTCTCCCTCTACATACATTGTTTGCATGTCACAGTAGACATTAGACTCTTCCACAATGCTCTTGTGAGGTAGATATGGGGGGGTCCAATTCAGTTTTCTCCTAGCAGAGATTTTCACATCTTATTATTAAAATGCCTATTAAGCCACCAGTGAGCAAGAAAATACTCAGGATAATGTTGACATTACTTTTTCACCTACTTATTTGGTACTTTTTCAATTGGAGGATGTGGAAAAGTTATTTTAAACCAAAGATTTAAAACAAATGATCTCCTAGGAGAAAACTTAAGAGAAAAAGTGAATTGGATGGGGCCCTTTGAGCTTTATTGTCTAGATAAAGTACCTGATGGAGGCTACCAGGCTCCTTTTTACTACTGAAATATATTTTGTCTTGGCAAATTAATATTGGTTGTATAAAATGTGATATAAAAATCTGTAAATGTAGGCATGCAAAATAATTAACAAGTCCATGTTCATGTTAGTAATCCATCCAAAACTTACTGAAAAAAAGAACTTTGGCAGACGAGTTTATTTATCTAAGAATAAAAATAGAATGCATTTCTATAACTAACTTATCAATGGTTGTGTTTTTCAGTTTTCAAGCTGGGAGGAATGCCAATATGCACACCAGGAATTCTCCTAAACCAGAAACAATTACTATTTTTACATCGATTTTACATTCTTATTAACTCCCATTTGGTGTATTGTGTCCCTTAAAATCAGCCGCTTGTTCCATCAATCCATTCTAAAATGTTAGTAAAAAAAAACTTCCAGGTAATAGGTACATTTAAAAAAATGGATTTTTACACAATGGGTACAACACAAAAATATTGGCTTTTATAAATATTTTCTAAATATATTTAGCAATGTTGAATATGAAGATTTGTACAATCTCTCACAGCTCCAGAGTTTGCTTTTGGTGTCTTTATGTATGCCTTTGCACTTCCCCATCAAGTATTAATCATGTGCTGTTTATCAAGGTGGAACCTTTGTGTCAATCTTTTAAATGCTTGCCTGCTACTCTCCTCCTATTTCCTCAGCATCTCTGCCAGTTTTCGATCTTCTAAAGGGGCCCATACACCTAAAAAATTTCCCGCCGATATACAGCCGTTTCGATCACAGTGATCGAAACAGCTGTGAAATCGCCGCGCACACCGCTGACAGAACGATGGATTTCCATCCGAAATCCATCATTCCCGTCGACTCCTGTCGATCCGTCCATGCATAAGATTTTTCTCGGGTCGGGAGTGCGTCGATAGCAGCGTTCGAATGCCCGACGACCGACGCAATACAGCGGCAATACATTACCTGTTCCGCCGGCACGAGTACCGCTGTCCCCGCTGTCTTCTCCGCTCTGGTCTGGTCTCCGGCACGCTTCACTTCTTCCTGCCCGGCAGGAAGTTTAAACAGTAGAGCGCCCTCTACTTCCTGCCGGGCAGGAAGAAGTGAAGCATACCAGACCAGAGCGGAGAAGACAGCGGTGACAGCGGGACTTACGCCGGCGGAGCAGGTAATGTATGTGGGGGGGGGAGCGGCGGCAGCACCACCACCACAGATTGTGAACGGTTTCAGGCTGAAATCGGTTCACAATCTGTTTGCAGTAAAGGTGGCCATACGATCCCTCTCTGATCAGATTCGATCAGAGAGGGATCTATCTGTTGGTCGAATCTGATGGCAAATCGACCAGTGTATGGCCACCTTTAAGGATCCTAGCAACACCCATAACATCTGTATGTAATCCAACAGGCTGAAATCATGCAGGGAAGGAGGTCTGCTGATCTGCAGATATCTCTCTGACCCCCTCTGTGTTACTAATCTCTCAGGTCTCCTCCTGCCACTTGTTTTTCTATGGCTTAACCCTTTAGAGGCAGATACTTATACACCTCTGGAAACATGGGCCAGCAGGTCCTGTCAGAACATGCAGAGATTTGTAGTAACCAGGAGTACAGGTAATATTTATGACCTGCACCTCCTGGATGATTCTGACAGGATATGCTGAGCCACAGACTGTGAATCCAGCGTAAATTGTTTCTAAACTAAACAAATGATTAAGTATCCCCCACTGAACTATTTGCACGCTGGCAGTGATTGGGAGTTCCTCTGACGACAGTGACATGACTATAAGGCACTGTGGAAGATGACAGCACTATTTAAATACTAAAAAATGAACAATGGTGCCAGTTTAGACCCATCCACAGCTTTCCTTAAAAGTGTGCTGCTGACTCTGCCCCCTGTCCATCTAAAATTTGGGGTATCCTTATTTTTTGGGCTTTTTGTCTGTGAAAAAGTAGAAATTAGGTTGGCAGCCCTGCATTGTATACCTTTCTGGCTGGAGTCTGGACTGCCGATGGAAGTCAATAAATTATAAAGCTGCTGCCTGAGACTGAGCTACAGCCTACCACAGCCAGCACAGTATCTGCTCCACCTGCATTATTGGCATTGCTCAGACCCCCGCCTCCGTCACATCGGTTCACGACACAGTTAAATTCCGGCCTTTTCCTATGTTGCATGTTGGAAGCCGCCGCTGGAAGCAGTGAGTGCAGGAGTGGATGCCCGGCCTGGCCACCTGGGACAGTGTGGAATAGCAGCAGCAACAGTGGTACTCAGTGGCGGTAACATCCAACACACTCACACACTCCCTCTTGGCCTCGTGTGAGCACTGTCACTCACGGCAAGCAACGGAATCTGCGTGCTGCTGCCTGTGTGACCGCGCCACCAAGTACCACCATTCTGCTGTTATTCCACCATTTCTCTCACAACCTGCCACTATTCCACCATTTCCCTCAACACAGACAGAGTGAGCAGGGCAAGAGGCAAAAGGGGAGTCTCAGTCAACAGACAGTCCAAGAAGCTCACACTCTAATGCCTACCATAGCTAATGTCTAATGTCCTGCCATATTGTGTATTTATATAGCACTGACATCTCCTGCAGCACTTTACAGAGTACATAGTCATGTCACTGATTGTCCTCAGAGGAGCTCACAATCTAATCCTACCATAGTCATAGCCTAATGTACTACCATATTATTATTATTATTATGTATTTATATAGCACTGACATCTCCTGCAGCACATTACAGAGTACATAGTCATGTCACTGACTGTCCTCAGAGTAGCTCACAGTTTAATCCTACCATAGTCATAGTCTAATGCCCTACCATATTATATTATGTATTTATATAGAGCACTGGCATCTTCCACAGAGCTATACGAGTACATAGTCAATTCCCTCATAGGAGTCAATCTAATCCCTACTATAGGCGTCTGTCACTTTTTTTTTCGGGGGGGGGGGGGTTGTGGATAATCAGCACCGGGTGTCAAATACCCTAGGTACGCCACTGCAGCCATGGAGATCAAAGATCAGCATTGGAGGTGATAGAGGTCTCAGGAGAGAATACAAAAAGTAACGATGGACATAGAAACCCATAATGTTCCTATTGTGTAGGATGAATTGTTTTTAATTGGCTTGAAAATTACTTGAATTAAGATTTCTCTGTAGATTGCTGGAATAATCAGTTAGTATTAAGAGGCATATTTCACACGCACAAAAAGAATTCTTAACTGGATATCATTGTGCATAATACATTTTGATACACATGCCTTTTTTCTTGATCAAGTTTTCATTTATCCTAATTTTTATTGTAAAATGTACAGTATTTTCTTTTTGACTGCTGTACTAAACACAGGGTTGGTGCACAAAAGCGCGGTCATATTGCCATGCACAAACAGCGCACAGCAATATTACCGTTACTTCTGGCAGCAAGTACTGCGAGTTCTGCTATTAACGCGACCTGTGCTACTCAAGTAGTGTGACCACTGCTACGGTAAAGCATGCTACTAATAAGCGTTACCATTGGTAATGCTCATGACTGTAGCAACTTTCAGGCTACTTATGTGCTGCAGGCCACGCTTATAGCATAACTAATAGTGCAACTTGCAGTACACGCTGCCGGAAGTAGCAGTAATATTGCCACATTGGTATGCATAGGGGGCAAGCTACTTATTTAACTCTATTGTGACTTGGCAGTGTACAGCAAATCATTTTTCCATGCTCCATGCTGATATGCAGATGGGCAGAATGTTTTGAAACACACTGGGTGTGCTGGGAGGGTAAGTCATACCAGATGCACTTCATATCACTATTCTGTGTTGCATGCTCATATGTAGAGATGGCCCAAACGGTCTGCAGGCGAATGGTTCCTGGTGAACTTCCGTGGTTCTCGATTGACCGCAAACTTTTCCGGAAGTTTGGTTCGCCCCCATAGTGCATCATGAGGGTCAACTTTGACCCTCTACATCACAGTCAGCAGGCACATTGTAGCCAATCAGGCTACACTCCCTCCTGGAGTCCCATCCCCCTTATAAAAGGCAGGCAGCGTCAGTCTTTTCACTCACTCGTGTGCCTGCAGTAATTAGAGAAGGGAGAGCTGCTGTGCAGAGATCTATAGGGAAAGCTTAGTTAGGCTCTTGTAGGCTTCTTAGCTGCTCCTTGCTGATTCTTATTGCTAAAAAAGCACCTCTTAACAGCTCTTTTGAGATCTAATCTTGTTCTTGTGATCTTTATTTTATTTTTTTTTGTCTGTGTGTCCCACAGACACTTGTGTTGCATAGACTGCCTTGGTAATTCCTACTGTGTGTGCCACTGCCAGGCCCAGCACATTCAGTGACTACCTGTGTGTGTGACAGGTGCACATTGTAATATCCATCACTGCATATACCTACCTGTTGTTTACAGTGCACCCACCTACCTACATGAGCGCATGCAGTGTCACTGTGCCTGTCTGGTACCTGTCTGTGTGTGACAGGTGCAAATTATAATACCCATCACTGCATATACCTACCCGTTGTTCACAGTGCACCCATCTACCTACGTGAGCGCATGTAGTGTCACTATGTCTGTCCGGTACTTGTCTGTGTGTGACAGGTGAACATTGTAATACCGATCACTGCATATAGCTACCTGTTGTTCACAGTGCACCCACCTACCTATGTGAGCACTTGCAGTGTCACTGTGCCAGTCCAGTACCTGTCTGTGTGTGACAGTGCACATTATAATACCCATCACGTCATATACCTACCCGTTGTTCACAGTACACCCACCTACCTACGTGAGCGCACGCAGTGTCACTGTGCCTGTCCGGTACCTGTCTGTGTGTGACAGGTGCACATTAAAATACCCATCACTGCATATACCTACCTGTTGTACACAGTGCACCCACCTACCTACGTGAGCGCACACAGTGTGATATTTAATACCACCAGTCACTGTACCTGTTCACGGTACGTGTGTGTGACAGGTGCACATTTGTAATACCCATCACTGCAGTACCTACCTGTTGTTTTCAGTGCACCCACCTACCTACGTGAATGCATGTAGTGGGATATACCACTCCGTGCATACCTGTTAACTGCACCTGTGTGACTGCACATTGTATTACTCAAGTCAGTGCATACCTTTCACTTCATCCCCCCCAATATGGGCAAAACAAAAGGCAGAGGAAGGCCACCTGGCAGGTCTGTTCGAGGTCGTGCTGTCATGATTTTGTGCGGCCCTCGACCAAAGTAGTGTTCAGAAGAAGGCACGTGCCATCAACCCCCAATATTGTCAGGACGTAGTTGACTATTTAACACAGAACACCTCATCTTTCTCAGCTTCCGCACGGAAGCATGACATATCTTCCTCCTCCTGCTCTGATTCTGGCACCCTACTTAACACTCAGTCGATCACCACCAAAGTGCAATCACCCCAGGGCTCAGCGGTGTGGAAATTTTTGTGTGTGTCTGCCTCAGATGAGAGCAATGCCATCTGTACTCTCTGCCACCAAAAACTGAGCCGTGGAAAGACCAAGACCCGCGTAGGGACAACTACCTTACGAAGGCACTTGATTACAAAGCACAAACTGCAATGGGATGACCACCTGAGGAAAAGCAGCACACAAAAGCAAAGCCACACACCGCAGTGGAAGATACCAGGCCGCAATTTTTTCTTATAAAAGGCGATACCTAAACTGTACCGTGATGTTGAAAGGCAAGTGGTGAAATCTTTGGCACATAGCGTTGGGTCAAGGATCCATCTGACCAAGGATGCCTGGTCTGCAAAGCACGCTGAGACCTGCCCGAAGACTAAGTCAGTCCCCACACACAGCATCTCTGCCTGCACGCCGTGTGACTGCCTGCCCCAAGACTAAGTCGCTCCCCACACAGCACCTCTGCCCGCAGGCCGCTTGACTGTCACAGAGGCATCGTAAATTCTGAGTTCACAAGTTTAGCTACAGGCTGAGAGAGTTTTAGCATTAAATATCATCAGTCTCATACCAATATAAAAAGTTTTTGTCCTTATTCAAGCCTTTGTCCACTGCTTTGAACCAATTTATACATTTTGTTTCTGCTATGAATTGATCATTTGACGTTTTGATGCCTCTGTGACAGTCCTACTCCCAGGTCTGTGAGCAAGGTGTATGTAAACAAGGATTCTTATCTCAGCTAACAACCTCCCACCCCATTTAGATGTTCTGTTTCACTTAAGGCATCTTAATGATATGTATGTATGCTTGAAAAAAATCTGTGTATCCCCCTTTTTGATGTTGCATGTATAAAGCTGTCTGTACCATCAGCCTGCAAGCAAAATAGATTTAAGCCCAATGAAGGCTGCAAAGCCGAAAGCTTGCTTATTCTTATTCTTTTTAGTTAGCCAATAAATGGTATCATCCTGATTTAAAACGTCTTGCTTTTACTGATTGCTAACACGGTACAATACCCTACTGCGACTACTATGCTTTTTAGAAGTACATTCTACTTGTGGGGTACCCTGTGACAAAGGGCCTCTTATGTGAGTTACTGGTTTTATATCTTCTTTTTATGATACCTTGACATATGATGCTACCAAAATGAAAACACTTAGACTGTTTTTTTTTATCTTATCTTTTATACCATCAAACTGTTCCTATCTGATTGGACCAATGTGGGCCAAGCTATATGTATGCTTGGTGAAGACTTGTATTGTGTTGCTCAGGCTGCCTGCTGATAGTTCTGCATCTGTAAATTATCACTTGACCAGATCAGCACACTGGGGAACTACAGGTATAAACATGTCCTACTGTCATTAAACATGCAGCATGTATGAAGTTATAGCTCACATTCACAAAGAAATGCTGATCATTGTAGTTCCCTCAGTACTTTATAAGTAGGGATGAATGGTTCAAATGCAAATGCTGTTTCCAAATGATTCAGAGCAGAGCACAAATTTCAAGAACAGCGGCACGCGGCAGGGAGGTTAACTCACCTTTGATGTCGCCTCTGTGCGCTGCCTTCCATTGCAGCTCTTCGGCTACTTACTCCTTCAGACTGTGAAGGAGGAAGTATTGAGAGCTGGAACGCACCATGGAAGGCAGCGCACAGAGGCTGCATCAAAGGTGAGTTAACCTCCCTGCCGCGTGCCGCTGTTCTTGAAATTTGTGCTCTGCTCTGAATCCCTCGGAAACAGCGTTTGCATTTGGAAAGCTCATCCCTCTTTATAAGGTTCTTCTAAAGATCTAAGAATTGATTGCTCTTAATCAAAATATTATTATCATTAAGTAATTATATAGTGCTTAATCCTTACCATAGTCATAGTCTAATATCCTACCATATTATTATGTATTTATATAGCACTGACATCTTCTGCAGCACATTTATTTTCTTCAAGGGGGAGGGGGGGGGTTGTAAGTGGCTAATCAGCACTGCGTGCCAAATACCCTAGGTACGCCACTGGCCTGCGTAATGATTGGGTGAGTCAGAGGAAGAAGAGTGGCAGCAGCATTTCATACTATAACAAGGTTCTAGCCTGGGTACAGCACGAGGACGGATGAGACAGGGGCTGCTGCTGTTCTGACTGGGGTCTGAATTTACACGAGGGGCTGAAGGGCTGTCAGTGCCTCCCTCCTCTATGCAGGCACACTGACACCATCCTGTGTGTGTGACATGCTCTGCAGACCTATCCAGGGATGCTGGCAACAGCACGCAGCTGCAGGACACACAAAATTGCAAAGCCCTGACCCTGGTCACTGGTGAGAGGACTTCCTGACAGGCATTATTTGTGCAGTAAATTGATAATTCATTTATAACCTCTGGCTATAGTAATCTCAGTCGCTGGACCCCAGCCACGTGTCTGTATGAAAATATACAATGTATGACCAATCCTGATATGGTAAGCTACTTAGCCTCATCCCTTGCAGTTCACTATAAAGAGACTGTACTCTATATGGAGACTACTGTTATACCGATGGACTATGTATATTTGGCTCCACCCATGACCACACCCAAATTCTGATGCATGACCATGCCACATGACGTTAAGATGGTTGGCGCTAATGGGGGCGCTAAGACCATCTTTGATTCGGGCTCATATGGGCTGGTATTGGTAAGCCTTGATTTTATTTATTATGGTGAACTGTTACTGATGTTACTGTGAACACTGGGTGGAATCATTTAAGACCCAAGAACTGTACAAGCACTGAAGTGTTTATTAAAACTGAATGAATGACATAACAAATATGGCAATTATTGGTGGATTAATTAAAATATTCTGGCCTCATGTTGTTTTTATTGACCTAAAAGGTACCATAATGCAGATATATCCTACTTATAGAGTCCATCCTGAAAAAGGGAGTAAACAAGAGATAATATAGTATTCTGGAGACTCATGCCTAATTTATCTGGTGTAATACCGAAGCATCACACTTTGCTATAATAAAGAGCTTTATTCAGGGGATTATTCCAGTCTGAGGCTTCCCTTGTTATATTTTACAGTGTTGGGCTAAGTAAGCAGTACTGAATGTATATAGAATTCTAATAACAATGTTAGGATGAATCTCTGAACTGATGCCATGAGTAAAAATCTCCACAATTATATAATTGTAAGCCATAACCAAAAAACTGACCAGTTAAGGTCAATTGGACCCAGCACGCCAAACCATAACCCCCAAGCCGAATGGCCCATCACTTGTTCAAAGATACTCGGGTATACAAGACAAGATATTGGAAATAAGTTAACCTGGGAGGCTGGCAGGAGGCTGTTGTTTTCATAGGGCATGGAAAGGGGAGTATATCAGGTGTTCAAGAAGCCCAATAGGTCTCTTGCATCTACCAATAGAGCATGGTAACTATCTTACAAACCTATGCATTGCATAAAGCAATTCAACTTCCACAATATACTTTAAGAAAGCAAATAAAAATGCTTCAAGTAGGTAATTTGCACAGAGAATTCCCAGCAATTCTTTCATGATAAATGTTCACGGGTCAGCTTACATTAATGTTTAATGGACAGAGAATTATTTTTTACAACACCATAAAGTTTAATGTTTTAGGTATGTTAAATATCCACATATAAAGAGAAGATACTTAATTATCTTACTACTGCTGAAATACAGTAGTTTGAAATTGATATCTGCATTTGGACATTATATTGGGATCCTTCTTTATTTTAAAATCTAATTAATATATCCTATAAGAAACCTGTCCATGATTATAAAATAAAATCTATGATTATTAAAGTGCTGTATGTTTTTTTACTAATGCATCAAAACAGCAAATAAGTAGGATTGTGATGTCAGTGAAACAAAATTGCAGGCACCAGTTATTTATATGTGCCTGTTTAAAAAACAAGGGGGTTTACTGGCACAATTAATTCAGTTTACATATTTGTTAACAAAAGTTTGTTTCTGGGCAACTTCAGTAAGATTTTAACCAATTCTGCCATCTTCTTCTTGACTCCCTTCACCTCATCCTACTCCTCTGCCTCATCTCCATGTTTCCATGGGTACCACCAGCATCAGTTCCCTGTAAATGGTGCACAGGTAAAAAAAAAAAAAAGTGTGTCTGCCTCACTGAGCACAGCCACGCCACCCAGAAAATTCTAATAACTCCACAGATCCAAATAGCGAGCACTTGTTTTATTTTATGGGGTGCCTCTAGCTCCCAAATTTCCCCCATAGATGTAATTTCCATGGGCGCCTATAGCAGCGCCCATAATTCCACTGCACCTGATAATTTGTTTTTAGTGCAGTGCATGTATGGGGTTTGTGGCAGTGGCACAGTTAGGGGTTGTGGGGGATCTTTTAAATCCCATCCCAGCTTGGGGGGTAAAAATAGATTTCATTATTTCAGTTTTTTGGCTATTATAGTTTTAAAATAAAACTGTGGATAAAACTCACACATTTTATGTGTCTATATGTCCCAGTTATTACAATGTTTAAATTATGTCCCAATGTATGGCAAAAATATTTTATTTGGAAATAATGGTGTATTGTTTCAATAGTGTGTCCGTCACTTATTATAAGCCCTTATTTGTAATACATAACAGTAAAATACCCTCATGACTTACATATTAAAAAAGTTGAGTCCCTAAGGTAACTATTTATGTATTTTTTTATGTCTTTTTTTAATATATGCATTTTTTTTGGCAACTATGTGAACGTGGGAGAGGTAAGGGGTTAATTTTAATAGCAAATGTATTTATTTTTTAATAAATGTTTGGAGGTGTAATTACTATTAGGTCACTAGATGTCCCTCCCCCAATTTCTTCCTCTTGTATGCTGAACAGTACACAGAGGAAGTAATGCATGTATGCGTTTCTTTCTCTTTTGACAATGACACTGGCAACTGATTGATGCCACTGTCATTGACATAGGCACTTAGATCAGTGAATGGGAACTTCATTCCCATTCACTGATCATTGTACTAATGGGCGGCGACGAGATCGCACATGGCGGCCATTCAAGGCAATAGAAAAATATCTTTGTCCCTGGGCAGGAACAGAAGTCCTGCGGGGCATAGATATACTGCTGTTGATGGCATAAGTGGTTAAAATTTTTTCCCTCAGTTATTACACACATCAGGGATAAAACAATATATTGAAACTTTTTAGCCAATTCTTCAGTATGCTTTGCTTAAAGGAATACTGTAGGGGGGTCGGGGGAAAATGAGTTGAACTTATCGGGGCTTGTAATGATCCCCCGCAGACATCCTGCGCCCGCGCAGCCACTCACTGATGCTCCGGCCCTGCCTCCAGTTCACTTATGGAATTTCAGATTTCAAAGTGTGAAATCCACTGCACCTGCGTTGCCATGTCCTCGCTCCCACTGATGTCACCAGGAGCGTACAGCGCAAGCCCAGTATGGTCTGTGCCTGCGCAGTACGCTCCTGGTGACATCAACGGGAGCAAGGACACAGCAACGCAGGCACAGTGGTTTCCAGACTTTAAAGTCTGAAATTCCAGAAGTGAACCAGAGGCGGGGCCGGAGCATAGGTGAGTGGCTGCTTTTTCCTATTCTGCGGGGGACCATTAGAAGCCCAGGGTAAGTTCAGCCCAGGGTAATAGAGATTTTAACTTTTAGATTGCCTGGTTAGCACCCTTATTACTTGTTTACCAGATAACAATAAAGAATTGATTTTTGATTTTATGCCCGACAGTTAAACTTTAACATATAATATATTTAGTGTTGTCACCAATGCCCTTATAGTTTGTAAAAACAACATGCAAAGGTAAATGAGCATAGCAATACTTTTTTCCCCTCAGTGTTCCCTAAGCTACTTTCTGTTAACCCAACAATGAGCATCCCTATATAACTAATAGATAAATGATTTAATCATTTCACAGAAATGTAAAATAAAGCAGATTGCTGGCATTCTGAATCACAGTGTGGCAGCCAAAAGGTCAGACTCTGCAACTAAAATAAGCTTCACTCTGTTTGCCAAATGTCTTGCTTAGAATGATTA
This sequence comes from Hyperolius riggenbachi, assembly GCF_040937935.1. NCBI lineage: Eukaryota > Metazoa > Chordata > Amphibia > Anura > Hyperoliidae > Hyperolius > Hyperolius riggenbachi. The sequence goes on along the minus strand of NC_090649.1, from coordinate 180,685,814 downwards.
ACTGCATATAAACAACTTATGTATGAATGCACATCTAACGGAAGGTGTAAGATCTGAAATACTGGTTATGTCGGTATGCGTTCTAAATCATTTTGTTTATTTCAAATTTTATAGATAACAGCTATATACATCTATTATATGTATATATGCTGCACATAGAAAAAGTTGTTAATGTGAAAAGACTTTATTAATGCCCTTGGGAACTTGTGCATTGTATTCATCAAGATTCTTAAGATATCAAAATAGTTACAACATTGAAATATTTAAAAATCTGGATTACAAGAGAGACCGTTCATTAACCACCTGCCGACCGCCTTAAGCCGATGGGCGGCGGCAAGGCCTGGGCCCAAACGACCACAATACGCCCATCGGCGGTGGTGGCGGTGGCAGTGGTTATGCGGCGCTTGCGTCATTTGTGACGCAATCAGCCGCCGGCGACAGGCTCCGCCCCCCTCGCACTGTAACCCGCCGGCCGTTTGGAAGCGCCGGTGGGTTACTAGCACCCGGATCACCGCTGAGAATAGGTATAATAGACTTTGTAATGTATACAAAGCCTATTATACAGGCTGCCTCCTGCCCTGGTGGTCCCATTGTCCGAGGGACCACCAGGGCAGGCTGCAGCCACCCTATGTCGCACCAAAGCACACTGATCTCCCCCCCCTGCCCCCTGATCGCCCACAGCACCCCTCAGACCACCACCTGCCCACCCCCCAGACCACTGTTTACACTCAATCACCCCCTAATCACCCATCAATCACTCCCTGTCACTATCTGTCAACGCTATTTTTTTAACCCTAAACTGCCCCCTGCTCCCTCCTGATCACCCCCCACCCCTCAGATTCTCCCCAGACCCCCCCCCTGTGTACTGTATGCCTCTATCCCCCCTGTAATAACCCACTGATCACCTGTCAATCACCTGTCAATCACCCATCAATCACCCCCTGTCACTGCCACCCATCAATCAGCCCTTACCTTCCCCTTGCGGGCAATCTGATCACCCACCCACACCAATAGATCGCCCGCAGATCCGACATCAGATCACCTCCCAAGTGCAGTGTTTACATCTGTTCTCTCCTCTAAACACCCACCAATTACCCATCAATCACCCCCTATCACCACCTGTCACTGTCACCCATCAGATTAGACCCTAATCTGCCCCTTGCGGGCACCCAATCACCCGCCCACACGCTCAGATTGCCCTCAGACCCCCCTTATCAATTCGCCAGTGCATTATTTACATCTGTTCTTCCCTGTAATAACCCACTGATCACCTGTCAATCACCTATCAATCACCCATCAATCACCCCCTGTCACTGCCACCCATCAATCACCCCCTGTCACTGCCACCCATCAATCAGCCCCTAACTTGCCCCTTGCGGGCAATCTGATCACCCACCCACATCAATAGATCGCCCGCAGATCCGACATCAGATCACCTCCCAAGTGCAGTGTTTACATCTGTTCTCTCCTCTAAACACCCACTAATTACCCATCAATCACCCACCAATCACCCCCTATCACCACCTGTCACTGTTACCCATCAGATTAGACCCTAATCTGCCCCTTGCGGGCACCCAATCACCCGCCCACACGCTCAGATTGCCCTCAGACCCCCCCTTATCAATTCGCCAGTGCATTATTTACATCTGTTCTTCCCTGTAATAACCCACTGATCACCTGTCAATCACCTATCAATCACCCATCAATCACCCCCTGTCACTGCCACCCATCAATCACCCCCTGTCACTGCCACCCATCAATCAGCCCCTAACTTGCCCCTTGCGGGCAATCTGATCACCCACCCACATCAATAGATCGCCCGCAGATCCGACATCAGATCACCTCCCAAGTGCAGTGTTTACATCTGTTCTCTCCTCTAAACACCCACTAATTACCCATCAATCACCCATCAATCACCCCCTATCACCACCTGTCACTGTTACCCATCAGATTAGACCCTAATCTGCCCCTTGCGGGCACCCAATCACCTGCCCACACGCTCAGATTGCCCTCGGACCCCCCCTTATAAATTTGCCAGTGCATTATTTACATCTGTTCTTCCCTGTAATAACCCACTGATCACCTGTCAATCACCTATCAATCACCCATCAATCACCCCCTGTCACTGCCACCCATCAATCACCCCCTGTCACTGCCACCCATCAATCAGCCCCTAACTTGCCCCTTGCGGGCAATCTGATCACCCACCCACATCAATAGATCGCCCGCAGATCCGACATCAGATCACCTCCCAAGTGCAGTGTTTACATCTGTTCTCTCCTCTAAACACCCACTAATTACCCATCAATCACCCATCAATCACCCCCTATCACCACCTGTCACTGTTACCCATCAGATTAGACCCTAATCTGCCCCTTGCGGGCACCCAATCACCTGCCCACACGCTCAGATTGCCCTCGGACCCCCCCTTATAAATTTGCCAGTGCATTATTTACATCTGTTCTTCCCTGTAATAACCCACTGATCACCTGTCAATCACCTATCAATCACCCATCAATCACCCCCTGTCACTGCCACCCATCAATCACCCCCTGTCACTGCCACCCATCAATCAGCCCCTAACCTGCCCCTTGTGGGCAATCTGATCACCCACCCACACCATCAGATTGCCCCAGACCTACCCTCAGATCACCTCCAAAGTGCATTGTTTACATCTGTTCTGCCATCTAATCACCCACTGATCAACCATCAATCACCCATTACTCAGATTAGACCCCTATCTGTCCCTAGGGCACCCAATCACCACCCACACCCTCAGAACGCCCTCAGACCTCAGCCCTGATCACCTCGCCAGTGCATTGCTTGCATCTATTTCCCCCCTCTAATCACACCTTGAGACACCCATCAATCAGCTCCTGTCACCACCTGTCACCCCCTAGCACACCTACCCATCAGATCAGGCACTAATTTGCCCCGTGTGGGCTCCTGATCACTTGGCCAAACCCTCAGATCCCCCTCAGACCCCCTTCCGATCACCTCCCCAGTGCATTGATTGCATCTATTTTCCCCTCTAACCACCCCCTGAGACACCCATCAATCACCTCCTGTCACCCCCCCCCCCCTAGCACTCCTATCCATCAGATCAGGCCCAATACAACCTGTCATCTAAGAGGCCACCCTGCTTATGACCGGTTCCACAAAATTTGCCCCCTCATAGACCACCTGTCATCAAAATTTGCAGATGCTTATACCCCTGAACAGTCATTTTGAGAAATTTGGTTTCCAGACTACTCACGGTTTTGGGCCCGTAAAATGCCAGGGCAGTATAGGAACCCCACAAATGACCCAATTTTAGAAAAAAGACACCCCAAGGTATTCTGTTAGGTGTATGACGAGTTCATAGAAGATTTTATTTTTTGTCAAAAGTTAGCGGAAATTGATTTTTATTTTTTTTTTCACAAAGTGTCATTTTCCACTAACTTGTGACAAAAAATAAAATCTTCTATGAACTCACCATACACCTAACGGAATACCCTGGGGTGTCTTCTTTCTAAAATGGGGTCACTTGTGGGGTTCCTATGCTGCCCTGGCATTTTAGGGGCCCTAAACCGTGAGGAGTAGTCTAGAAAACAAATGCCTCAAAATGACCTGTGAATAGGACGTTGGGCCCCTTAGCGCACCTAGGCTGCAAAAAAGAGTCACACATGTGATATTGCTGTACTCAGGAGAAGTAGTATAATGTGTTTTGGGGTGTATTTTTACACATACCCATGCTGGGTGGGAGAAATCTCTCTGTAAAAGGACAATTGTGTGTAAAAAAAAATCAAAAATGTGTCATTTACAGAGATATTTCTCCCACCCAGCATGGTTATATGTAAAAATACACCACAAAACACATTATACTACTTCTCTTGAGTACGACGATACCACATGTGTGACACTTTTTTGCAGCCTAACTGTGCTAAGGGGCCCAAAGTCCAATGCGTACCTTCAGGATTTCACAGGTCATTTTGAGACATTTGGGTTCAAGACTACTCCTCACGGTTTAGGGCCCCTAAAATGCCAGGGCAGTATAGGAACCCCACAAGTGACCCCATTTTAGAATGAAGACACCCCAAGGTATTCTGTTAGGTGTATGATGAGTTCATAGAAGATTTTATTTTTTGTCACAAGTTAGCGGAAAATGACACTTTGTGAAAAAAAAAACAATTAAAATCAATTTCCGCTAACTTGTGACAAAAAAACAAATCTTCTATGAACTTACCATACTCCTAACGGAATACCTTTCTAAAATGGGGTCATTTGTGGGGTTCCTATACTGCCCTGGCATTTTAGGGGCCCTAAACCGTGAGGAGTAGTCTTGAAACCAAATGTCGCAAAATTACCTGTGAAATCCTAAAGGTACTCATTGGACTTTGGGCCCCTTAGCGCACTTAGGGTGCAAAAAAGTGCCACACATGTGGTACCGCTGTACTCAGGAGAAGTAGTATAATGTGTTTTGTGGTGTATTTTTACACATACAGATGCTGGGTGGGAGAAATATCTCTGTAAATAGACAATTGTGTGTAAAAAAAAATCAAAAAATTGTCATTTACAGAGATATTTCTCCCACCCAGCATGGGTATGTATAAAAATACACCCCAAAACACATTATACTACTTCTCCTGAGTATGGCAATACCACATGTGTGGCACTTTTTTGCAGCCTAACTGTGCTAAGGGGCCCAAAGTCCAATGAGCATCTTTAGGCTTTACAGGGGTGCTTACAATTAGGCACCCCCCAAAATGCCAGGACAGTGAACACACCCCACAAATGACCCCATTTTGGAAAGTAGACACTTCAAGGTATTCAGAGAGGAGCATAGTGAGTCCGTGGCAGATTTCATTTTTTTTTGTCGCAAGTTAGAAGAAATGGAAACTTTTTTTTTGTCACAAAGTGTCATTTTCCGCTAACTTGTGACAAAAAATTAAATCTTCTATGAACTCACCATGCCTCTCACTGAATACTTTGGGATGTCTTCTTTCCAAAATGGGGTCATTTGGGGGGTATTTATAATATCCTGTAATTATAGCACCTCATGAAACATGACAGGTGGTCAGAAAAGTCAGAGATGCTTCCTAATGGGAAAATTCACTTTTGGCACCATAGTTTGTAAACGCTATAACTTTTACCCAATCAAATAAATATACACTGAATGTTTTTTTTTTATCAAAGACATGTAGCAGAATAACTTTCGCACTCAAATGTATAGGAAATTTTACTTTATTTGAAAAATGTCAGCACAGAAAGTTAAAAAAGTCATTTTTTTGACAAAATTCATGTCTTTTTTGATGAATATAATAAAAACTAAAACTCGCAGCAGCAATCAAATAGCACCAAAAGAAAGCTGTATTAGTGACAAGAAAAGGAGGTAAAATTCATTTAGGTGGAAGGTTGTATGATCGAGCAATTAACCGTGAAAGCTGCAGTGGTCTGAATGGAGAAAAAGGCTCTGGTCCTTAAGGGGCGAAAAGACTGTGGTCCTCAAGTGGTTAAACAGTACTTACATCTTCTTTTAGCATGTACCAAATCAAGGTATGGGCTTAGCTTCCTTTTCAGTGGCAGGCAGAATAAGCATATTGAAATTCATTCACCTACCCTATTGGAATTTAGATCATCTTCCCTAGTTGTAGCCCAGCCACAATCAACACTCTGTGGTATGTGGTTCACATACTGCCAGGGCCAACTAGTAAGTGCTTACAATGTTAAACTGCAGAATTCAGAGGCTTTTTGTGCATTGGGAATCAAGATTGACCTGATCTCAATGAAATGAATAGGAAAAAGTGCACAAACATGTATCTGTTCATCACTGAATATCACACTATTTCATGGACGCATTGTACACACAATGGCCTATATGTAATTTACTTTTTCTGCTGAGTTTTCTCCAAAGTGATATTTGAAAACGTGTTCAAGTGCTTTTTAAACCACCAGCAAACATGAGCATAGTTAAAATAGTTTTGATAGTACTTCTTCAACAACTTTTTGGCACTTTTTAAATTGCAAAGTGCTGAAAAGTTATTATAAATAGAAGATGAAAAATTATCTCCTAGGAAAAAACTCATGAGAAAAAGTTAATTGTATATGGGCCAATGTATTAAAATTATGTGTTACAGCCATGCTAAATATGTCTCAGTTAATTTTTCTTTAAATGCTTCTCATGTGCATGCCTCTCCTTCCAGCCATATTGATCCTTTCATCAAGCATCAAGGTTGGGTGTAGAGATGAGCGTAATGACCTAATTACGATTTTGCGAAATTTCGCGTAATTAGTGTAATTACGATTATGGCCGTAAGTACATAATCGTAATGAAGAAGGATTTCGCGAAATTTCGCGTAAGCGTAATTTTCGCGTAATTTTCACATTACAGTCGTATCATGCCGTAATTTCGCATTAAACGCTACCGTAATTTTGCGTTAAACTTAAACCGTAACGCTCCGTATAATATAAAAAAGCCGCCGACTTTAAGGGTTAATAGCAAAGCCCCCTTAAATGCTAAGAGCCTCAAATTTGGAGAATATATTAAGGAGATCAGGAGGAATAAGAGGAAAAAATTTTTTTTTTAAAAAGACCTTATAGTTTTTGAGAAAATCGATGTTAAAGTTTCAAAGGAAAAATGTAAACATTTAAAAACCCGCCGACTTTAACGGTTAATAGCAAAGCCTGCTTAAAGTTTAGGAACACCAAATTCCCAGTGTATATTAAGGGGATCAGTGGGAATAAGAGGAAAAATTTTTTTTTCAAAAAGACCTTATAGTTTTTGAGAAAATCGATTTTTAAGTTTCAAGGGCGAAAATGTCTTTTAAATGCGGAAAATGTCAGTTTTTTTTGCACAGGTAACAATAGTGTATTATTTTCATAGATTCCCCCAAGTGGGAAGAGTTTTACTTACTTCGTTCTGAGTGTGGGAAATATAAAAAAAAAACGACGTGGGGTCCCCCCTCCCAGACCTCTTTAACCCCTTGTCCCCCATGCAGGCTGGGATAGCCAGAATGCGGAGCAGCGGCCGCGTGGGGCTCCGCACCCTGACTATACCAGCCCGCATGGTCCATGGATTGGAGGGTCTCGGAAGGGGAGGGGCAGCCAAGCTTTCCCCTCCCCCTCCGAGCCCTTGTCCAATCCAAGGACAAGGGGCTCTTCTCCACCTCCGATGGGCGGTGGAGGTGGAGGCCGCGATTTCCTGGGGGGGAGGTTCATGGTGGAATCTGGGAGTCCCCTTTAAAAAGGGGTCCCCCAGATGCCCACCCCCCCTCCCAGGAGAAATGAGTATAGAGGTACTTGTACCCCATACCCATTTCCTTTAAGAATTAAAGTAAATAAACACACAGACACTTAGAAAAAGTATTTTAATTGAACAAAAAACATAACCACGAAAAAAGTCCTTTAATATTCTTAATTAACCATTAATACTTACCTGTCCCTTTAAATAAATGATCCCTCGCAATATCCTCGGAAATGTTCTATCAGTTACAATGTAACAAAGTTATTACAATGTAACAACCTTGTTACATTGTAACTACGCCGCACCCGACGCCACTCGCCGCTCAGCCGCCGCATACGCGTCCGTGCAGGACGCTAAGTCCCCGCAGCTCCCGCTGTCCACCACGCCCACATCTGTCACCCACATGTCACCCACATGTGGGTGACATGTGGGTGACATGTGGGAGAGGCGGGGAGGGCAGCGGAGCCGGCGGGGACTTAGCGTCCTGCACGGACCCGACAGAGCTCTGAGCTATATAGCTCAGAGCTCTGAGAAGCATCTTTGTATTTGGGCTCCAAGGAGCCCCATTGGTCCTTAGCAGACCAATGGGGTTCCTTCAAATCAGAAGGAACCCCATTGGTCTGCTAAGGACCAATGGGGCTCCTTGGAGCCCAAATACAAAGATGCTTAGAGAGCTCTGAGCTATATAGCTCAGAGCTCTGTCGGGTCCTGCAGCGCAGACGCGGTGGCGGCGGCGGCGGTGAGTGACGTCGGGTGCGGCGTAGTTACAATGTAACAAAGTTGTTACATTGCAATAACTTTGTTACATTGTAACTGATAGAACATTTCCGAGGATATTGCGTGGGATCATTTATTTAAAGGGACAGGTAAGTATTAATGGTTAATTAAGAATATTAAAGGACTTTTTTCGTGGTTATGTTTTTTGTTCAATTAAAATACTTTTTCTATGTGTTTGTGTGTTTATTTACTTTTAACTCTTAAAGGAAATGGGTAAGGGGTACAAGTACCTCTATACTCATTTCTCCTGGGAGGGGGGGTGGGCATCTGGGGGACCCTTTTTAAAGGGGACTCCCAGATTCCACCATGAACCCCCCACCCAGGAAATCGCGGCCTCCACCTCCACCACCCATCGGAGGTGGAGAAGAGCCCCTTGTCCTTGGATTGGACAAGGGCTCGGAGGGGGAGGGGAAAGCTTGGCTGCCCCTCCCCTTCCGAGACCCCCCAATCCATGGACCATGCGGGCTGGTATAGTCAGGGTGCGGAGCCCCACGCGGCCGCTGCTCCGCATTCTGGCTATCCCAGCCTGCATGGGGGACAAGGGGTTAAAGAGGTCTGGGAGGGGGGACCCCACATCGTTTTTTTTTTATATTTCCCACACTCAGAACGAAGTAAGTAAAACTCTTCCCACTTGGGGGAATCTATGAAAATAATACACTATTGTTACCTGTGCAAAAAAAAACTGACATTTTCCGCATTTAAAAGACATTTTTGCCCTTGAAACTTAAAAATCGATTTTCTCAAAAACTATAAGGTCTTTTTGAAAAAAAATTTTTTCCTCTTATTCCCACTGATCCCCTTAATATACCCTAGGAATTTGGTGTTCCTAAACTTTAAGCAGGCTTTGCTATTAACCGTTAAAATCGGCGGGTTTTTAAATGTATACATTTTTACTTTGAAACTTTAACATCGATTTTCTCAAAAACTATAAGGTCTTTTTGAAAAAAAAAATTTTCCTCTTATTACTCCTGATCTCCTTAATATATTCTCCAAATTTGAGGCTCTTAGCATTTAAGGGGGCTTTGCTATTAACCCTTAAAGTCGGCGGCTTTTTTATATTATACGGAGCGTTACGGTTTAACGCGAAATTACGGTAGCGTTTAATGCGAAATTACGGCATGAACGAAACGCGAAATTTCGCGTTGAAAATCACGCTTACGGTATTTTCAATTACGATTTTAATGGCAATTTCGCTACGCTAATTTCGCATCGTAATCGCAAATTTCGCATGCGTAATTATAGTAATGCGAAATTACGAAAATTTCAGCTCAACTCTAGTTGGGTGTCCAAGACAGCAGAACCTGTCAGCATAGGGAACCAATCCTGGCCAATAACAACCCACTTGGCTTTAAATATGGGCGGTACCTTGAAAATAAAAACAAGTTTATCTTAGATGATTTTAGGGGGCAATAATCTAAAAAAAAAAGGACATTATAAATGTTTTCTATAGTTTATATCCAGAAAATATCTTAAGTTACAGCATGCTATAAAGTTGTACAAAATGTGTTTGTTTGGTAGGCTTGTGGCATGCACAAAGAAGAAGGAAAAGCCTTTGGGGGTTGATTTGCCTCTTCCAGACATTTAAGAATTCCCTAAAGCAGCAGAGATGCAAGCATGTCCCTGAGAAAATTAAACTTGGAGCTATATATATTCCCGAAGAAGGCCATCATGCTTGCCATCTAATAGCGGATGCTGTTGATTTTAGAACATGATATTGTCTTGAAAATGCATTGTTGCAGGCACCATTAAACATGGTGGTTGTTTAGATTACTGAGCTGTACTTAATAGGCATGATGCACAGGATGATTTCCTCTTCCTGCTCTAGGATATGGGGAGGCTTGAGGATAAGAGGTAATGGGGTTGATTCACTATAACAAATAACGTGCCTTATCAAAGTTAACATGTCTTAACAGAGTTAACATGCCTTATCAGTTACACTATAAAACGCAGAGTTGCGCTACGCACTTATGCCTGCTAACTGGCAATAACAAGGGCTCTACTCATCCTGCCCTAAACCCCTGCGGGTCCAATCACTTTAAAGGACATTATCCCCACACTTTGATTGACCAAATAGGCTGCCTTTCAAGTTTCCTGTCAAGTGACAGACAACAAGTTGGGCTAATAAAATTTTTTTTTACATAGGTGTCTGGTACATTGGTCAGATTTTTTAATTGTTACAATCACTCAGAAAAATTGATTGCTATTCTTGAATTGAACAGATATTTAAAAACATTGTATGTTGTTTGGCCACCTTTAGATACGTTTGCTTCCCCTTACGAATGCCTGACCACATCATGTCAATCACCAGAAGTGGCTGACCAAAGACACTAGACTCCATTAAAGATGCTCTAGAGTAGATACGCTGCCTTAGAGAAAAACAAAGCAAAGAAATGACTTTAGCTCTTAATGACTTTAGGGATGCATTAAAAGCAGTCATATTTCTCTTTGCTCCTATCGTCTCAGTCTCACAATTCAAAAAATATTGTTTATTATTATTTAGCCTTTATTTAGCACTGGTCTCTTCTGCAGTGCTTGTCCATGCTTCTGCAGTGCTTGTCAATTGTAGTCTATTGTCAATTTAGCGAAAAGACAATTAACTTATTCATCTGTTTTTTAGGATGTGGGAGGAAACCTGAGTGGTCATGGGAAACTCACACAGACACGGGGCAAACATACATTCTCCTTGCAGATAGTGCCCTGGCTGGGATTTGAACCAGGGACTTAGCACTGCAAGTTGAGGGTGCTATCTACTATTCCACTGTGATCTCTTTTGGTTAGCCCTTTTAAGGGTACCACCTTGGACATTGGGTCCAGGGTTAAAATCCTGGCTGAGGACAGTATCTATTCAGTAAGGAGTCCTTGGGGAAAGGCTCTCTAATGCTGCTAGTTGGCCTACTGAGTGTATGCTTAGTGACTGCAGCTCTCAAGTGCTTTGAGTCGACAGGAAAAAAGTGTTATACAATTATTATTATTGTTATTATTATTATATTTCTCTTTTCTGTTCCCCAACCCCTTCTCTATCTCCCTGCCTATCAACTTAAGAATTTGCAAAAGATTTCACTGATAACATTGGCAACATTTTTGTCAAACTGCCAATCAGTGGGGGAGATTTATCAACGCATTACCGACAGTTTTTTCTTCTAAAACTGTTCTAACCAGCAGAAGAACAGTTCTGCATGATAGTAAGAACCTTCCCAAAGCCCATGTAATAGCGGCAGTTTAGTGAGGATTTCTAGAGCTACTACAGTTAAGAAAAGTGTAAATCCATTCCTTAACTGCTGCAGATAAGAAGTGCTCATTAGCAGTTCTAAAGACAGTGCAGGCTAGATGTGATTTGTGAAGGGCTCCTCCCCCCTCACTCAGAGCTTGCTGACAGCAGGTGTGTTGGTTACCTCAGCAACAGCAATTCCCCTCACACACTGCACTGTCTGAGAGACCTTCCTAGCTCCTTCTATTCCTTACAGTTTAAGAAGGAATCTGCACTATCTAGTGATTTCTTAAGATGCCTGAGACAATTCTGCATGGATTTCTAAAAACCTACTAATATTTTGTCTCAGACACTCTTGATAAATCTGGCCCAGTCTGTGCAAATCTCACAAATCAGGTTCATGTAACTGGCACATTTGATTAGAAAAGCAACAGTAAATTAAAGTAAAGCTATTGTTTTCATGACTGGTTTGATTCTACCTATGATTGTTTATATAGTATATTTGCCAGTCAAAAAGTTTAACATCCAGGCTAAGGGCTAAAACTGATCACACCACACAATTTTACTAACACTTTTACTTCTATTTATGGTCATTTTGCTTCTATATATGTCTCTATGGAAAATCTTTGTTCTCACCTTATATGACTTCATTGGCTGTCGATCTCACAAAAAAATCTCGCTAAGCAAGATTGAGGCTGTATGCCCATGAGACCAAACTTTAAAATTGTGCTCACTCATCCCTAGCCTGTACTTCTCTGCTTAAATCTTCTCTAACTACTGTACAATCACTGAATAATCTCTCGCCTCTCTAATCTTAGAATCCCATTTTACTACCTGTGCTCTTGATCCTATTTCCTCCTACCTCTTTCCACAGCATTCCTCCTCCTCCTTTATCCCTGCTCTAAGATCTCTATGTAAAGTACACCAGAAGGAGAGGGATGTGCAGGCTGTCATATGTATTTCCTTTTAAACAATATCAGTAGCCAGAAAGCCTTCTGATGTTCCATGCGCCAGTAGTATCAGCATCAAACATCTAAAACAAGTATGCAGCAAATCCAGTCAAACTTCAGTCAAGAACCTGATCTGCATGTTTGTTCAGGGTATATGGTTAAATGTATTAGAGGCACATGATCAGCAACATAACCAGGAAATTTGCATTAGAAATAAATATGGCAGCTTCCATATCCCTCTCACCCTATTCACATTCAGAGGTTTAGGCTCAACGCCTCTTATGCCAGCATCTTTTTTTTTCTCCTCAACTAGTCTCCACCCCTTTACCCTCTAGATTGTTAGCTGAGAAAGGCAAGGTACTCCCTTAATGTTTCTTATGTCTTCTATACCCATTCCTGTATTGCCAGGAATGTTAAAGTGAACCTCCAGACTAAAACTCTACTCAACAGCACTGGAAAGGCTTGGTGTTTATTTAACAGTTTCACAGCATCAGAACTTTGTTTTTTTTACCCAAGCCTCATTTTTGGCGGCTAAACTCCGCCCCATCAAAGAAAACTACCCGGGCATTTTTCCCTTGATACTGTGCAAGGCATGATGGGATTTCTGATGTTGTTCTTGTTGCCTAGCAACTGGGAGGGGTGATCAGGACACAGAGGAGTTGGAACTGTGTCTCATGCTCCCTTTCACCTCCTTTCAACCAAAATGATGGCTGCCCTCACGAAATCACAAACATTTGCCTGTTTTTTATTTTTTAAACAGGGTGGGTAAGAGATTTTATTACCTATCTATTTTAATGAACATAACTAATGTATCTTAATGACAGTATGTTTGTTTAGGCTGAAGTTCCTCTTTAACTATGTATTTTATACTTGTGTTGATGGATGTGTGACTCTCCTGAGCGTGGACTATTTATGTGAATAGTTCCCACTATTTACTGTTTCCTACTCTATTCAGTGCCATGGAAGATGTGGGCACTTTATTAGATAAATAAAGGGGAGAAGAACCATTTGTCTCTCAGCATTGGAGCAATTGTGCTTCTCCCAATGCTATTTTTATCTTTTTTTTAGGTCACGCTTTTATATTATAAACATGCACACAGTTTTAAAAATTTTATTTCTTAGGCATTGAATTGCCACAGTACATATTTTTTTTTTAGAAATTATCCTAGTGGCATGCATTTGCAATATCTGGAATAAATATAGAAATATGCATTCTCTATTCTTTATTCATTGGTTTGGTGATAATTGTAGCTGCTCATTATGTGCAGAGATGAGTGAAAGTCCATCTCAACAGAATCCCAGGCCAGGCAGAATGTGATTACAGTATATCTTGCTTGGCAATAGGATTTGCCACATCATGATAATTTAAAGGATCTAGAATTGTGCCTCTCAATCCCTTTACTCGGTACCCAAAACTTGCCTTGCCAAACTATGGCTTTGAAATCAAATATTTGCTTCGTATGCATTTTGTAGACTACGCATTAAAATACGCAATTACACGTAGTGCGAAACGTAGTGCATGTGGATGCTTATGCCTGTATGCAGAAAATGTTACGCATTAATTTCTCTTTTTCATGCTGATACCGGGAACTCTTCTATGCGTACATTCCCCTTTCCAATGCGAAAATTTGTAAGCATACAATCGCAAGCGGAAAATTAGATGCAAGTAATGCATTTGTAGTTCACTATGCAGCACACACGTTAACTACGCATAGTGGGCGTAAGCTACGCGTAGCAGTACTTTGTTTAGTTTTGAAACGTCACCTACGAACTACAATGCGTAGATGGGAACTACAATGTAAATTTGCACTGGCGTCATTTCTGCTCATCCCTGTATGTAAGTACTACTAGTTACATTTTTGCACTTAACACAGTTGTGACATACTGCACTATTTGGGCTCCTGTTGTCTTTTTTCTTTCAGGCTGCTCTTTGATCACCTTACACACCTGCCTTTTACTCAGTAAATCAGGTTCCCTGTCTGCAATCCTATCTGTTGTTTACACCCTAAGATAATTCCTTTTCATTGATATTGGTTGCATGCTTAAATAAATGTTGTTGGTTTTGAAATTCTTTAGATGAGCAAAAAAATGTCAACGCTCCCCCAGTGGAATGTTATTTATACATTATGATATAGCACACTCTTTTCAAGAGTTATCTTTATTTTAAATTCAAGCAATGTATGCCTAGGTTTCCTTCATGACTAGGAAGAGATTTGCTAAGCTCAATTCTAATTAAGTACAATTGAACTACAATTCCCTAGAAACAAAACTTGATTGAAGTCAATAGCCTTTAGTTAATTCATTTCAGAAGAAAAATAATTGAATTGCTTACTGCACAACAGAAAATGCTTACAACATATTATTAAATATAAAGCATTCATAGACAATCTTCTATTTTTTGTGCGCAGTACCTTGATCTAATAAAACATACAGTCAAACAATGCTCACCCAAAACTCTGAAAATAGCTAGTGAAGATGAATTCAAATAAGAAAAAAAAAAGTCACTTATTCATTATTCCACAAAGAGTTGCATTTGCACATGATGGTTTTTTTTTTCATTTTGACTAGCCAATACAAGGTTGAGATTCTTTGATATGTTGCTTGATCAAAAGTAGGGAACCAGTGATTCAGTTCCAAGGAATCAATTTTGTAGTGCAAGGTACATTTTTATTTGAGCAAAAGGGACAAAACGTTCGGCCCTGCTACAGAAACAGGGACTTGTTTATTATACAAGATATTGGTAAACAATAAACTCCATTAGTGTGTAAAGCAGTCTCTTATCAGGATGTCACTGGGGAGTGGTGAGACATTGGGTGCCAGGTAGTTTTGGTTTAATGTTGAATTTCCATAGCGCCCTTTAAATGAGCCATGTAGCGTTTGGTTTCTGTTAGTTCCATCAGCCATTTGAATATTCTCAGGTGTCATAACAAAAACCAGTAACATAAAGACTTTAAGGGCGTGCTGCCCCGTGACTAGTTATTTTAGAGGATAGGTTAGAGAATGAGGGTGTAGGCCCATATGGTCGCTGGGCTGTGGTAGCTCAATGATAGAACAACAGTGACTGTCCAGCTGATCAAATTTGGTCTTACCACAATGAAGCAACAACCTTATTATCTTTTGTGTCCCACCCCCACCGGAGACACTCATATAGACGGTGGTCATTGCTTCATTGTGATACGCAAGCCCCTTCACTGCGGCAAGGTAATGATCACGAAGGGGGATGGGCACATGTACATGCCTTTTGTTTTTTTGTTGCAGCCGCCCGCAGTGCAGCCAGAAAAATTAGGCAGGCATGTACACGCACCAGAAAAATTAGTGTAGCAGCCGCTGCTAGTGGACCCTGTTGGTGGTGGCGGAGAAGGCAAGCGGCCTGCAGGCAGAGATGCTGTGTGTGGGGACTGACTTAGTCTTCGGTCATGCAGTAGCCCCCCGTGATCCATTCCTCATTCATTTTAGTAAAGGTGAGGTACTGAACACTGTCGTGACTTAGGCGACTTCTCTTCTCAGTGACTATGCCTCCAGCTGCACTGAGGGTCCTTTCTGACAGGACGCTTGCGGCAGGGCAAGAGAGAAGTTGTATGGCAAATTGGGACAGCTCTGGCCACAGGTCAAGCCTGCGCAACCAGTAGTCCAAGGGTTCGTCGTCGCTGCGCGCAGTGTCTACATCCACACTCAAGGCCAGGTAGTCGGCTACCTGCCAGTAGTGTTGGGCGAACAGTGTTCACCACTGTTCGGGTTCTGCAGAACATCACCCTGTTCGGGTGATGTTCGCGTTCGGCCGAACACCTGATGGTGTTCGGCCTTTTAAGTTCGGGTTCGCCCCGAACTTCTAATGGCCGCCGAACAGGGCCGAACAGGGCCCCTGTTCGGCCGAACAGGGCCCTGTTTGGCCGAATACTGCCCCCCTATGGGGTCGCAGGCATAAGGGGGGAGCATGCCCCGATCGCGGGGGGGGGGGGGTCGGAAATTCCCCCCACCCCCTCCGCTAGCGCTCCCCACTCTGCCCGCTTCCCCATTCAAAAGTTTAAGCAAAGTACCTGTAGTGGATGGCCTGGCAGTGGGCGGCACTGTGGAGTGAGGAGGAGGAGTCCGGAGAGTGACGAGTTGAGGGAGGCCGGGCAGCGGGCGTGAGGTCAGAGAAAGGGCGGAAGTACCACAAGGGTACTTCCGCTGAACCGCCCGCTGCCCGGCCTCCCTCAACTCGTCACTCTCCGGACTCCTCCTCCTCACTCCACAGTGCCGCCCACTGCCAGGCCATCCACTACAGGTACTTTGCTTAAACTTTTGAATGGGGAAGCGGGCAGAGGGGGGAGCGCTAGCGGAGGGGGTGGGGGGAATTTCCGAACCCCCCCGCGATCGGGGCATGCTCCCCCCTTATGCCTGCGACCCCATATGGCCCCCAAAAGCTGGATGTTTGGAAAGTTCGGGGTTCGGCCCGAACATGCCGAACATCTCGGCCATGTTCGGCGAACTTTCCCGAACCCGAACATCCAGGTGTTCGCCCATCACTACCTGCCAGTCCAGGCGTTGGTGGAGCGTGGATCCGGAAGGACTATGGCGAGGAGTTGGACTAAAGAACGTCCGCATGTCCGACATCACCCTGAGATTGCTGGAGCGTCTCCTGTCCTTGCCTGCGTGGACTTGGGAGGAGGAGGGTTACTACCAGTGGTACCTTGATTGCGTTCTGCAGCCACATCCCCCTTAAACGCATTGTAAAGCATCATCAACAGCTTGTTCTGCAAGTGCTGCATCCTTTCCGCCTTCTGTTGAGTTGGTAACAGGTCCGCCACTTTGTGCCTGTACCTAGGGTCTAGTAGCGTGGCCACCCAGTACAGGTAATTCGCCTTGAGTTTTTTGATACGGTGGTCCCTCAACAGGCTGGACAACATGAAAGAGGCCATCTGCACAAAGCTGGATGCAGACGTACTCTTCATCTCCTCTTGCTCTTCCTCAGTGACGGGACGCAACTCCTCTTTCTCCCCCCAGCCACGAACAATACCATGGGAACGTGAAGCAGCAGAAGCCCCCTGTGACAGCTGCCGCGGTTGTTCTTCTTCCGCCGCCTCTTCCTCCTCCACAGAAACACCTTCCTCATCACCATCATCAGATTCTGACTCCTCTCCTTCCCCACACGACTCCTCTTCTTCCTCCTCCTCCTCCCCCCTCTGTGCTGCCGCAGGTGTTGTGGAAATGGGTTCGGATGTAAATCGCTCCCACGACTCCTGCTGCTGTAACTGTTCTTGTTCACGCTACTCCACAGCTGTATCCACCACTCTACGCACGGCATGCTCCAGGAATTAGGTGTAGGGGATCAAGTCGCTGATGGTGCCCTCAGCGCGACTCACTAGTTTGGTCACCTCCTCAAAGGGCTCCATGACCCTGCTTGCATTTTGCATCAGTGTCCAGTTTTTGGGCCACAACATCCCCATCCTCCCAGATTGTGTCCTTGTACTGTAATGATACAGGTACTGGGTGACGGCTTTCCCCTGGTCTAGCAGCAGAGAAAAAAACATCAGCAGGGTGGAATTCCTGCGAGTCGGGCTATCGCAAATCAGGCGTCTCACCGGCAAGTTGTTTCTATGCTGAATGTCCGCAAAGCGTGACATGGCCATGTAAGAGCGCCTGAAATGCCCACACAACTTCCTGGCCTGCTTCAGGACGTCCTCTAAGCCTGGGTACTTGGACACAAATCTTTGCACGACCAGATTCAGCACATGTGCCATGCAGGGTACGTGTGTCAGCTTTCCCAAACTCAACGCAGAAATGAGATTGCTGCTGTTGTCACACACCACGTTGCCGATCTCAAGCTTGTGCGGGGTCAGCCATTGCTCCACCTGTTTGTTAAGAGCAGCCAGGAGAGTTGCTCCAGTGTGACTCTCCGCTTTGAGGCAAGACATGTCTAACACTGCGTGACACCGTCGTACCTGGCATGCAGCGTAGGCCCTGGGGTGCGGGGGCTGTGTAGCTCGAGAGGAGATCGCGGCACAAGCCAAGGAGGAGGAGGAGGATGACGACAGCAAAGAGGTGGTAGCAGGCAGAGAGGAGGTGGCTGGAGGCCTGCCTGCAAGCCATGGAGGTGTGACAAGTCGGTCCGCTGCTCCCTGCTTGCTGCCATCGGTCACCAGGTTGACCCAATGGGCTGTGTACATAATGTAGCAGCCCTGCCCATGCTTGGCAGACCAGGCATCTGTGGTCAGGTGGACCCTTGACCCAACGCTCTTCGCAATAGATGACACCACTTGCCTCTCAACTGCACGGTACAGTTTGGGTATGGCCTTTTGTGAAAAATAATTGCGGCCTGGTATCTTCCACTGCGGTGTACCAATGGCCACAAACTTACGGAAAGACTCCGAATCCACCAGCTTGTATGGTAATAGCTGGCAAGCTAATAGTTCCGCCACGCCAGCTGTCAGACGCCGGGCAAGAGGGTGACTGGCAGACATTTGCTTCTTATGCTCAAATACTTCCTTCACGGACAGCTGGGTACTGCTGTGGGCAGAGGAGAAGGAACCGCTCAAGGGAAGAGGCGGTGTGGAGGAGGGTGGCTGGGAAGATGCAAGGGAGAAAGCGGATGAAGACGATGCACCTGAAGGAGGAAGAGGAGAAGGAGGGTGGCTTGTCTTTTGGGTGCTGCTTTTCCTCAGGTGTTCTTGCCATTGCTTTTTGTGCCTTCTCTCCAGGTGCCTTCGTAAGGCACTTGTCCCTACATGAGAGTTGGCCTTTCCACGGCTCAATTTTTGCTGGCAGTGACAACAGATGGCTTTGCTCCAATCTGAGACACACATGTTAAAACATTTCCAAACCGCAGAGCCCCCCTGGGGTGATGGCACTACGGTGGCATCAGCAGCTGACGTTGAAGGGCATGTTGGTTGGCTGTCCATAGCTGGCGATACATGGTGCCGGACACTGCCCCCAGCTGTTTCTGAGGATGAGCTCCCTCTGCTTATATCATGGAGTAGTCTCCTCCTACTCCTCTCTGACTCCCCCTCTGAACTGTCCCCCTGGTCATCTCCTCTACTGGGAACATGCGTGGCATCCGTATAATCGTCATCATAATCCTCCTGCCCAGCTTCGCTTTCCTCAGACACCTCCTCAACTGCACCAACTTCAGGTGGTTCATCATCCCCCTCCTCACACGTTATGCCCATACTATTGCCACCTAACTCAGATGTATGAGGTGGTGTACCTGCGCCTTCTTCTTGTTGGTGCACTAGTGGCTGGGAATCAGTGATTTCACCACCACCACCAAATAACTCCTGCGAAGTGTCAAATGCAGCGGATGTGGTGCTTGTTGTAGCGCTGGTGGCTGCGGGAGATGAGGTGTTCTGTGTTAAATAGTCAAGCACATCCTGATCTTGGGAGGTGATGGCACGTGCCTTCTTCTGAGCACTGTATTTTGGGCCAGGTCCACACGAAATCACAGCAACACCACCTCGCACAGACCTGCAGGTGCCTGGTGGCCTTCCTCTGGGTCTGCCTCTACCTCTTCCTCTACCTGGTTTGTCCATTTTGTCCATCTTGGGGGGATGCTAGGTATATGCAGTGAGCTGGGTTCACTCAACACAATAGGTAGTTATATGCAGTGAGGTTGGTTCACTGAACAGTAAAGGTAGTTAGATGCAGTGAGGTGGGTTCACTGAACAGTAAAGGTACTTAGATGCAGTGAGCTGGGTTCACTCAACACAACAGGTAGTTAGATGCAGTGATGAGGTGGGTTCACTGAACAGTAAATGTACTTAGATGCAGTGAGGTGGGTTCACTCAACACAACAGGTAGTTAGATGCAGTGAGGTGGGTTCACTGAACAGTAAAGGTACTTAGATGCAGTGAGGTGGGTTCACTCAACACAACAGGTAGTTAGATGCAGTGAGGTGGGTTCACTGAACAGTAAAGGTACTTAGATGCAGTGAAGTGGGTTCACTCAACACAACAGGTAGTTAGATGCAGTGAGCTGGGTTCACTGAACAGTAAAGGTACTTAGATGCAGTGAGATGGGTTCACTCAACACAAAAGGTAGTTAGATGAAGTGAGGTGGGTTCACTGAACAGTAAAGGTACTTAGATGCAGTGAGGTGGGTTCACTCAACACAACAGGTAGTTATATGCAGTGAGCTGGGTTCACTCAACACAAAGCTAGGTATATGCAGTGATGAGGTGGGTTAAGTAAACACAACAGGTACTGGGTATATGCAGTACTGGGTATTAATGTGCAGCTCCCTGTCACACACACAGGTAGTAACTGAATGTGCTGGGCTGCTGGCAGTGGCACACACACTATCAATTAGCAAGGTTGTGCATGCAACAAAAGTGTCAGTTTGACACACAGAAAAAAAAAAGTACAGGACGAGCTCTGAAAAGATCTGTTGAGGGGTGCTATAAAAGCAATAATAATCAGCCAGGAGCAAGCTAAGCAGCCAAGAACCTAACTAATCTGTCCCTAGAAGAACAAGTCTGCAGCAGTTGTCCCTAGTCTGTCTCTAGCAGATTTCCAATGGATGAAAACGGATGAATGGATGGATGAATACCTCCATTCTAATAAATCAAAACTGCACATCAATATTATAAATACATTATGTCCGTATATTTAATCAGCGGTACTTCACAATAATGTATTTATAATATTGATGTGCAGTTTTGATTTATTAGAATGGAGGTATTCTCTTCTTCACCTGCATCATCTTTTTTTTCTTTTCTCCTGGTTTGCATCTCTGCACGTAGGTTGTAGATTTATAGGCAACACGGACAGCTGCTTTGTTTACATTAGTTGTGTATGTGACGTGAGTCTCCCCCATTGATGTGGGCTGGAGGGACATGCCCCATCTCTATCTGCAACACAGAGCGGCGATAATCTTGCTGTCTGTGTTAGCCCTCCGGGAAACGTGGGCGGAATCACGTGATGTTGTCTCCGCACACGTCACGATTGCGGGTTCCCCATCAGGTCCGCTGGACGGGCGGCCTGGTGTGGGACATGGCAAGGCATTTCTGGACACAGAGGCTGTCCCTTGCCGCCCACATTGATGTTAAGTGTGGGAGGGGGGTGTATGCATATTTGAACACACCTATTGGGATTAACCTGCATAGTTCCCCATCAGGTCCGCTTTGAGGATGGACCATATGATTGGATACGATATGTATATTTATTTCATTGGTTAATGTCCCATCATGCTGGGTATAAAAGTGCTGTGCACATTAGAATGTGGTATACTGCTGACAGCTTAGCTTGATAAAGGGGCGGTGGCCCTGAAACATCGCTGTAATAGCTGTTTCTGCAAATAAAAAGAGCTTATATTTACCAGATGGTGCCGGTTTCATCCATTGGAAATCTGTTACAAGCCAGAGTGTGGCTGGCCTAACCGAGGCACATCACATCGCTTACAAAGAGGAGTGCTCCACTATATACTTTCTAGTCTGTCTCTAGCAGGCACACGAGTGAGGCTAATGGCCGTCGGAGCCTGCCTTATATAAGGGGGGTGGGGCTCCAGGGCTTAGTGTAGCCTGAATGGCTACAATGTGCCTGCTGACTGTGATGCAGAGGGTCAAAGTTGACCCTCATAGTGCATTATGGGGCGAATCGAACTTCCGCAAAAGTTTGCCTGGTGCAGGCGAATGCGAACCACTAAAGTTCGCCTGGAACCGTTTGCTGGCAAACCGTTCACTACATCTCTAAAGATAAACAGCCCTTCTTATCCAGATTTCCTTAATTCTTTGACCCTCATGCTGGCTGGAATGGCCAAGATGCCGGAACGAGATTGCTTAGGGCTCTGCCATATTAACCATACTAGCTCACATGGTCCATGACATAAAGCAGACTCAGCAGGAGAGGGGCAGATATAATTTTCCTCTCCTGCAAGGCCCCCAACCATATCAAGGACAAGGGGGCCATCCCCACATTGTGCTCATGGAGGATAGTTTAACTACCCCCATGGTTGTGGATAGAGCCCTGGGTGACTTTTGGCAGAATCTAGAGAACACTTTATTAATAAGGGAACACCCAGATAGCCAAGGTTAATAGGGAAAGTGGGTATTTTTGTACCTCCTACCTATTTATAAAAAGAATTGTATGTCATTTTCATCTGTGTATTTCTTCCTTTTTCTCTCCTGTCTTCTTGCTTCTATAAACTTAAAGCACACCTGACCTGAGGCAAAGCTATTGAAGGTAAGCATCAAGGTATATTCATGCCTGAGCCACATACCTGTGTGTACTACCCATTCCCTTTCTCATTCTCCTGGGCTCCCATAATCACCCCTTCAATAGTTTTGACTTTTGACTAAAGTCAAAGCTTTAGACAGAAAGAGGCGGGCTTGATGTGATGTGATGTTCCCTCCTAGAGCCCCCCTATTACCTCCTCTTCCCTTTCCCTTAGTGATAGGAAGGAACATCACAGCAAACCAGCACCTAATGTTGGAGAGTTTGGTAACTGCAAAGAGCCCAAGGTTTTCTTTGTTTATTAGTTTTAAATGGTTAAATATGTATTTGTTCAAATGCTGAGGCATCTGTACTAGTTTTAAAATAGCTGTGTCGTGTCCTTTGCTGTGAGTCAAATCCAGAGGCAATAGGGGTTGCAGAGGTTGCAACCGCATCTGAGCCGATGGGCCAAAGGGGCACCAAAGGGCCCTCCCTCAACTGCAGTATTAGCTCTTTATTAGTCCTGTGCTCTTAATAATCACTTCTATAGATACTTTGAATAGTGGTAATCATTAACAAAGTGTCCCCCCCCCCACACACACACACCTTTATACACCCTTTTGACTGACATTTTCAAGCAAGCATACAATCTGACCTAGCTAGCTAGTTCCCTCCACCCACTAATAAATCTCTTTGAATGTGACTCAGATAATCAACACCTCATGAAATACGGCTTGTTTCTTATTGCTGTAACATTTTCATTCCTTAATACTTTAAATTTTAAGTTTACAGAGGGCATGGCTCTCTACATATTGCTTTTATAATTGTTGTTTTTATTTCTCACTTTGTAGGAGTACCACAGAAGGTGATGCCGCTAAAGAAACCAATAATAATAATCAGGAAAGCTACTGATGACTGGTAGATAAATGCTAGTTCCAGATCTTCACAGTGAGACTGACTAATCTCAAATTCACGATTCATCAACTAGTAAGTGGCCTAAGAGAGGTGTTTTTTTAAGGGCAATGTTAATTGTGTTTTGATACAAATTGCCTCTTGTGTGCCACTCTTTCAGCACATCTTTCCCTATGATACATTATGTGCATGTATACAAATCCAAAATTAGCAATTCTGGTAAGCTATGTATAATTAAATATGCATAAACAGTATATGTTATTTAAAATAGGCATTTTAAATAGAAACAAATTAAAACACTGTGCTGCTTAATATGTTGGCGCTTTAGAAATACAATAAATACATAAATTAAAGAGGAACCCTAATCTTATCAGGCTAATGTAAAATTTAGTGTCAACTATTTACGAGTAGATCTAGCTTTCAATGTAAGATACACATTCTGGTTAGTTTGCAATCTACAGCTATGAAACATACAGTATATTGAAGTGTTATAAGGTTTTAAATAGAATTCAGTATTTCCCTTTGGTAACTAAAGGTCAAAATAATTACTGAAACATAATTATAGAAACATAAATATGCTCCTTGTGAAAACTCAAGGTCTAATTGGTGGTTTGGAACAGGTGCGCATCCATTAATTGATTTTACTTCAATTAATTTTTAGTATTGGATTTGCAAACAAAATGTATTATATTTTTTTATTTACAATATTTGAATTTAGATTTTTTGATATGTAAAATACCGTTAACTAAACTACCCTCTATATTTCGATCAACTGACTTCTTAATGAGTATATCCTTCTAAAGACAACCTTTGATCTTTAAAAGATAAAACAATGTGGAGGGGGTACCTTAAGAAGGTTCTCTAAGTAGGTAGCCATTTATCTCCTGGATGTTTGGAGAAACTAGAAACGAAGTAATGCAGCTTACATGAAAACATGGACTGGTCTACATTAATAATAATAATGAATAAGACTGGGATATGAAATAACTTAGATTAGCATGTCACACTTTCTTTGCAATGGAATAAAACTTCATCTAATTATTATTATTCTAACAGTGCTGGATTTTGTACCTTTTCTTTGCTAAACCAACACCAGCTGAGGTTCAGACTAGAATAGGGAAAACCTTTTAATTTGACTGATATTCTTTTTAAAACATTAGGGTCAGGTGATGCACAAATATATTAAAAACTTGATACAGAGAGAAGTATGTACTGGTACTGCCAGCACAGTGTGAAATATAATGATTTGATGCCCTGCTAAATGTGTAAGTTTCTTCACTTACAACGAAAAGAACAGTTAGACATTTTTATGATATTTTTATGATATAACAGAATACCAACCAAAATAAAATAAAATAAAATAACAAAAACAACATTGCAGAAAATTCAGACATTGATTTGCATGTCATTGAGTTAAATAAGTATTTGATCTCCAATCAAAACATGACTAAAGGCTCATACACACATCAGACTATAGTCTTTGGAAAATGAAAGATCACAGACCAATCTTACCACCCTTCATGTAGTATGAGAGCCATACTCTACACAGTCTTTTCTATGGAGCTGAACTCCACATCAGAAAAAAATCTTTGCAAGATGCTGCACACACAGATGCTGTACAGACACAAAAGATCAGTATCTGCAAAAGATCTGCTCCTGTCAAAAATCCATTCCTGCAAATTGCAATGATAGTCTATGAGATCTGCAGATCATCATACACACATGATTTAACTGACATTCATCTGCAGATCAAGCAATCATCTGCAGATCTGAAAAATCCATCCTGGTGGATCTGATCTGCAGATGAATGTCAGTTAAATCATGTGTGTATGATGATCTGCAGATCTCATAGACTATCATTGCAATTTGCAGGAACAGATCTTTGGCAGGAACAGATCTTTTGCAGATACTGATCTTTTGTGTCTGTACAGCATCTGTGTGTGCAGCATCTTGCAAAGATTTTTTTCTGATGTGGAGTTCAGCTCCATAGAAAAGACTGTGTAGAGTATGGCTCTCATACTACATGAAGGGTGGTTAGATTGGTCTGTGATCTTTCAGTTTCAAAAGACTATGGTCTGATGTGTGTATGTGGCCTTAGTATTTGGTGGAGAAACCCTTGTTAGCCATCACATTTCTTGTAGTTGGTCAATAGGTGTGCACATATCTCAGGAGGAATTTAGGCACACTCCTCTGTTTCTCAGCTGCTGTTTGACAACTTGAAGCTTCAGCTTTATCCAAATATTTTTATGGGATCAAGGTCTGTGGCCTGGTCACTTCATAACCTTGGTGTGCTTCTACTTAAACCATTCATTTGCTCCCTTGGGAGTATGTTTTCGTCTTTGCACCCATCCATGAGCCATCTTCAGTGTTCTGGCTATGGTAAGGAGGTCCTCATCCAGTACTTTATGTTACATGGTCCCATTAATTGGACCCTCAATGCGGTGAATTCATCTTGCACTATTTGGAGAAAAACAGTCCTAAAGCAAAGTGTTTCAAACTGCATGCTTGACTGTAAGGATCGTTCCCTTTGGGTCATACACATTACGTTTTCTTCCTTCAAACATGGTTTGACTACAGCATTTTTTCCCATGCCTTCTCTGAATCATTTAGATGTTAAATGGAAAAGTTTAGATGGAAGTTTACATGTACCTTTCAGAGAAAGAGGACCTTGCAGACACAGCAAAATTTGAATCAGTTAAATCAGTATGTTACCAATGGTGACTGCAATCCCAACGTTGTTCATATGACTGTGGTTCCAACTCCCCTCAAATAAGTTCCTCTTGTGTAATTGTGAGCTGATCCATCACCTTTCTCTTGACCACCTTCACCCCATGAGGCAAAATCTTGCAAGGAGCTCAAGGATGAGGGTGATAAATTTGGCAATCCAGCACCTTATTGGTGTGCAGCTGGAACAACTGTTTGCTTCACTTTGACCTACAAAATTTAGCAGGTGATCACATTATTTCTTTACACTGCATATAGTGCCACTGTTCCCAGAAACAACCCTTAGTTATTCCATAATTTGCATATATTCAGCAGTGATGTACTGGGAGACATCTCAAGCTCACTCCAACCTGAATTATCACAAATTCTTTCTGTTTTAAGAAAGCAAACTTTTGTTTTTCTTAGCATCTTAGTAAGGGGGCTTTTAGGACCATTGTAGCCCCTTACACACTCCAATGAGTTCTGGGTCACCATGAGCTTGCTGGTTAGTCTGTACCTCTCGGTGTTACAAGCCCTGTTACAAGCCCTACTCCATAGAGCCAAATTAATCTATGCCATGCACTGATGAGGATCAAACAATCCGAAACAGTCTGTATGCCTGTTGGATTATTATGGCTCTGTACAAATTAACAAGATGACACATCATTGCATTCCAGCGGTTCTGGAGGTGTGTTTAGCTTCTAAGGGTAACAATGGTTAAATTGCATATATTCAGCAGTGATGTACTGGGAGACATCTCAAACTCACTCCAACCTGAATTATCGCAAATTCTTTCTGTTTTAAGAAAGCAAACTTTTGTTTTTATTCCATAACAGCGTGTCCCACACTAAAGCAAAAAAAACTGTAAAAAAAATATTTGTGACTTGAAACATTGAAACATTTTTACATTTGTGCCCATTGTGGATTAAAGCAACTTGAGTTATTTATTACTGAAGACTTTGCATTTTTTCCCATGTTTCCATCCATGCTGTCAAAACCAGTGTATCCCCTCCCTACCTCTGTTCCTAGACAATTTGTGTGTTTTTTTTTATTACATTTTCTTTCAAGAGTCCTGAAAAATACTTTTCTTTTCTTGTATATTTCCAGATCCCAAATTTTCTGGCTTGTTAAGCTGTACTGCCCATACCTCTAAAGAGACTTATTTGAACAACACTAATGAAGATGGAAAGCATAGAGCACTGTATTAATTACTAACACAGGTAGTGGTGATATGGGGTGATTTTGAGTAATGTGGTATGATATAGGTGTTGGGTACACTTTAGAAAGTGATGCAGAATAAACTTTCTACAGAAACTAACCAGGAGTAAATTTTCAGCTTTCTAACGCTGTCTAAAACTATTACAATCTATTTGCTTTACCTAGACTTTGCTGTCCAACTAGTCAGTCTGCATTTGTTGCTAATGTTTATTGGACACTGGTTTGGAACTCAAAATGGTGTTTGATAAGTACAGGCTAATGCCAGCACTGTGCAAATGCAAGAAGACAGGGAATGTGTCCAGGTAGAATGTGAATGCTACAAATCCTCCAAAACAATGTGAAGATTAAAATGTGATTTTTTTTCACGTTTTACTTCAAATACAGATTTAAACAGTTTGTTTCGCTTAACAGTCAGTAGGATAAAAAAAATTACAGAAAGCCAGTAGCAAACACATAAGTTTGCTTATCTCCAGGGAGTTGATAAAATATCTTCAGACAAACATAGATGTTATCCTACAAAAGAACCCAGGGGACCGTAGTTTATATCATACAACTATCATATGAAACTGATTGTTATAACTGGAACATTGTTATCTCAGTACTCTGAGGAATCTCAAAACTTGGAAATAAAGAAACAAACCAAGCTCTCAATTTTCTAAAGGTCATATTGAGGTTATCGCTGTAGTGGTCAACGAAAGATGGTAAATCTTTTCAAAATAGCTTGTCTTTTAAATACCATATATAGAAAAGCTTCTCCACAGTGGCAGATATAAAACTGTTATAGTCTTTAACATACACTTCACCTGGAAACATTAATTTGCTTGTGCTGTAGAACTGTACATACAGATGAAATAACTTTTTAGTTACTCCGTTTAAGAGAATTTCAATTGACATCCTTTAACCACTTGAGGACCTAGGGCTTTCTACCCCTTAAGGACCGGCCACTTTTTTTCCATTCAGACCACTGCAGCTTTCACGGTTTATTGCTCGCTCATACAACCTACCACCTAAATGAATTTTGGCTCCTTTTCTTGTCACTAATACAGCTTTCTTTTGGGGCTATTTGATTGCTCCTGTGATTTTTACTTTTTATTTTATTCATCAAAAAAGACATGAATTTTGGCAAAAAATGATTTTTTTAACTTTCTGTGCTGACATTTTTCAAATAAAGTAAAATTTCTGTATACATGCAGCGCGAAAAATGTGGACAAACATGTTTTTGATAAAAAAAAACCCATTCAGTGTATATTTATTGGTTTGGGTAAAAGTTATAGCGTTTACAAACTATGGTGCCAAAAGTGAATTTTCCCATTTTCAAGCATCTCTGACTTTTCTGACCCCCTGTCATGTTTCATAAGGGGCTAAAATTCCAGGATAGTACAAATACCCCCCAAATGACCCCATTTTGGAAAGAAGACATCCCAAAGTATTCACTGAGAGGCATAGTGAGTTCATAGAAGATATTATTTTTTGTCACAAGTAAGCGGAAAATGACACTTTGTGAGAAAAAAAAAAAAAGTTTCCATTTCTTCTAACTTGCGACAAAAAAAAATGAAATCTGCCACGGACTCACCATGCCCCTCTCTGAATACCTTGAAGGGTCTACTTTCCAAAATGGGGTCATTTGTGGGGTGTGTTTACTGTCCTGACATTTTGGGGGGTGCTAAATTGTAAGCACCCCTGTAAAGCCTAAAGGTGCTCATTGGACTTTGGACCCCTTAGCGCAGTTAGGCTGCAAAAAAGTGCCACACATGTGGTATTGCCGTACTCAGGAGAAGTAGTATAATGTGTTTTGGGGTGTATTTTTACACATACCCATGCTGGGTGGGAGAAATATCTCTGTAAATGACAATTTGTTAATTTTTTTTACACACAATTGTCCATTTACAGAGATATTTCTCCCACTCAGCTTGGGTATGTGTAAAAATACACCACAAAACACATTATACTACTTCTCCTGAGTACGGCGATACCACATGTGTGGCACTTTTTTGCACCCTAACTGCGCTAAAGGGCCCAAAGTCCAATGAGTACCTTTAGGATTTCACAGGTCATTTTGAGAAATTTCGTTTCAAGACTACTCCTCACGGTTTAGGGCCCCTAAAATGCCAGGGCAGTATAGGAACCCCACAAATGACCCCATTTTAGAAAGAAGACACCCCAAGGTATTCCGTTAGTAGTATGGCGAGTTCATAGAAGATTTTATTTTTTGTCACAAGTTAGCGGAAAATGACACTTTGTGAAAAAACACAATTAAAATCAATTTCCGCTAACTTTTGACAAAAAATAAAATCTTCTATGAACTCACCATACTCCTAACGGAATACCATGGGGTGTCTTCTTTCTAAAATGGGGTCATTTGTGGGGCTCCTATACTGCCCTGGCATTTTAGGGGCCCTAAACCGTGAGGAGTAGTCTTGAAACGAAATTTCTCAAAATGACCTGTGAAATCCTAAAGGTACTCATTGGACTTTGGGCCCTTTAGCGCAGTTAGGGTGCAAAAAAGTGCCACACATGTGGTATCGCCATACTCGGGAGAAGTAGTACAATGTGTTTTGAGGTGTATTTTTACACATACCCATGCTGGGTGGGAGAAATACCTCTGTAAATGGACAATTGTGTGTAAAAAAATCAAAAGATTGTCCATTTACAGAGGTATTTCTCCCACCCAGCATGGGTATGTGTAAAAATACACCCCAAAACACATTGTACTACTTCTCCCGAGTACGGCGATACCACATGTGTGGCACTTTTTTTGCACCCTAACTGCACTAAGGGGCATAAAGTCCAATGAGTACCTTTAGGATTTCACAGGTCATTTTTGTTTCAAGACTACTCCTCACGGTTTAGGGCCCCTAAAATGCCAGGGCAGTATAGGAACCCCACTAATGACCCCATTTTAGAAAGAAGACACCCCAAGGTATTCCGTTAGGAGTATGGTGAGTTCATAGAAGTTTTTATTTTTTTGTCACAAGTTAGCGGAAATTGATTTTAATAGTTTTTTTTCACAAAGTGTCATTTTCCGCTAACTTGTGACAAAAAATAAAATCTTCTATGAACTCACCATACTCCGTACGGAATACCTTTGGGTGTCTTCTTTCTAGAATGGGGTCATTTGTGGGGTTCCTATACTGCCCTGGCATTTTAGGGGCCCTAAACCGTGAGGAGTAGTCTTGAAACCAAATGTCGCAAAATGACCTGTGAAATCCTAAAGGTACTCATTGGACTTTGGGCCCCTTAGCGTACTTAGGGTGTAAAAAAGTGCCACACATGTGGTACCGCTGTACTCAGGAGAAGTAGTATAATGCGTTTTGGGGTGTATTTTTACACATACCCATGCTAAGTGGGAGAAATATCTCTGTAAATGACAATTGTTTGATTTTTTTACACACAATTGTCCATTTACATAGAAATTTCTCCCACCCAGCATGGGTATGTGTAAAAATACACCCCAAAACACATTATACTACTTTTCCTGAGTACGGCGGTACCACATGTGTGACACTTTTTTGCAGCCTAGGTGCGCTAAGGGGCCCAACGTCCTATTCACAGGTCATTTTGAAGCATTTGTTTTCTAGACTACTCCTCGCGGTTTAGGGCCCCTAAAATGCCAGGGCAGTATAGGAACCCCACAAGTGACCCCATTTTAGAAAGAAGACACCCCAAGGTATTCCGTTAGGTGTATGGCGAGTTCATAGAAGATTTTATTTTTTGTCACAAGTTAGTGAAAAATGACACTTTGTGAAAAAAAACCAATAAAAATGAATTTCCGCTAACTTTTGACAAAAAAATAAAATCTTCTATGAACTCGTCATACACCTAACAGAATACCTTGGGGTGTCTTTTTTTTCTAAAATGGGGTCACTTGTGGGGTTCCTATACCGCCCTGGCATTTTACAGGCCCAAAACCGTGAGTAGTCTGGAAACCAAATGTCTCAAAATGACTGTTCAGGGGTATAAGCATCTGCAAATTTTGATGACAGGTGGTCTATGAGGGGGCGAATTTTGTGGAACCGGTCATAAGCAGGGTGGCCTTTTAGATGACAGGTTGTATTGGGCCTGATCTGATGGATAGGAGTGCTAGGGGGGTGACAGGAGGTGATTGATGGGTGTCTCAGGGGGTGGTTAGAGGGGAAAATAGATGCAATCAATGCACTGGGGAGGTGATCGGAAGGGGGTCTGAGGGTTTGGCCGAGTGATCAGGAGCCCACACGGGGCAAATTGGGGCCTGATCTGATGGGTAGGTGTGCTAGGGGGTGACAGGAGGTGATTGATGGGTGTCTCAAGGTGTGATTAGAGAGGGGAATAGATGCAAGCAATGCACTGGCGAGGTGATCAGGGCTGGGGTCTGAGGGCATTCTGAGGGTGTGGGCGGGTGATTGAGTGCCCTAGGGGCAGATAGGGGTCTAATCTGATAGGTAGCAGTGACAGGGGGTGATTGATGGGTAATTAGTGGGTGTTTAGGGTAGAGAATAGATGGAAACACTGCGCTTGGGTGGTGATCTGATGTCGGATCTGCGGGCGATCTATTGGTGTGGGTGGGTGATCAGTTTGCCCGCAAGGGGCAGGTTAGGGGCTGATTGATGGGTGGCAGTGACAGCGGGTGATTGATGGGTGGCAGTGACAGGGGGTGATTGATGGGTGGCAGTGACAGGGGGTGATTGATGGGTGATTGATAGGTGATTGACAGGTAATCAGTGGGTTATTACAGGGGAGAACAGATGTAAATATTGCACTGGCGAATTGATAAGGGGGGGTCTGAGGGCAATCTGAGCGTGTGGTTGGGTGCCCGCAAGGGGCAGATTAGGGTCTGATCTGATGGGTAACAGTGACAGGTGGTGATAGGGGGTGATTGATGGGTGATTGATGGGTAATTAGTGGGTGTTTAGAGGAGAGAATAGATGGAAACACTGCGCTTGGGTGGTGATCTGATGTCGGATCTGCGGGCGATCTATTGGTGTGGGTGGGTGATCAGATTGCCCGCAAGGGGCAGGTTAGGGGCTGATTGTTGGGTGGCAGTGACAGGGGGTGATTGATGGGTGATAGGTGATTGGCAGGTGATTGACAGGTGATCAGTGGGTTATTACAGGGAAGGACAGATGTAATTAATGCACTGGCGAATTGATAAGGGGGGGGGGGGGGTCAGAGGGCAATCTGAGCGTGTGGGCGGGTGATTGGGTGCCCGCAAGGGGCAGATTAGGGTCTATTCTGATAGGTAAAAGTGACAGGTGGTGATAGGGGGTGATTGATGGGTGATTGATGGGTGATTGATGGGTAATTAGTGGGTGTTTAGAGAAGATAACAGATGTAAACGATACATTTGGGAGGTAATCTGACGGCGGGTTTGCGGGCGATCTAATGGTGTGGGTGGGTGATCAGATTGCCCGCAAGGGGCAGGTTAGGGGCTGATTGATGGGTGGCAGTGACAGGGGGTGACAGGGGGTGATTGATGGGTGATAGGTGATTGGCAGGTGATTGACAGGTGATCAGTGGGTTATTACAGGGAAGAACAGATGTAATTAATGCACTGGCGAATTGATAAGGGGGGGTCTGAGGGCAATCTGAGCGTGTAGGCGGGTGATTGGGTGCCCGCAAGGGGCAGATTAGGGTCTGATCTGATAGGTAACAGTGACAGGTGGTGATAGGGGGTGATTGATGGGTGATTGATGGGTAATTAGTGGGTGTTTAGAGGAGAGAATAGATGTAAACAATGGATTTGGGAGTGATCTGATGTCGGATCTGTGGGTGATCTATTGGTGTGGGGGGGTGATCAGATTGCCCGCAAGGGGCAGGTTAGGGGCTGATTGATGGGTGGCAGTGACAGGGGGTGATTGACGGGTGATTGACGGGTGATTGACAGGTGATTGACAGGTGATCAGGGGGATAGATGCATACAGTAAACAGGGGGGGTGGTCTGGAGGGGGGGTCTGGGGAGAATCTGAGGGGTGGGGGGTGATCAGGAGGGGGCAGGGAGCAGGGGGGGGATAAAAAAAAAATAGCGTTGACAGATAGTGACAGGGAGTGATTGATGGGTGATTAGGGGAGTGATTGGGTGCAAACAGGGGTCTGGGGGGTGGGCAGGGGGGGGTCTGATGGGTGCTGTGGGCGATCTGGGGCAGGGGGGGGAGAAATCAGTGTGCTTGGGTGCAGACTAGGGTGGCAGCAGCCTGCCCTGGTGGTCCCTCGGACACTGGGATCACCAGGGCAGGAGGCAGCCTGTATAATACACTTTGTAAACATTACAAAGTGTATTATACACTTTGTATGCGGCGATCGCGGGGTTAACATCCCGCCGGCGCTTCCGTATAGCCGGCGGGATGTTGCGGCGAGCGAGCGGTGACAGGCGCCGGCGGAGGATCGCGTCACGGATGACGCGATCGCTCCGCCCATGCCCTTAAATGGACCGCCGCCTCTGTGGGTGAGCCGATCCTTAAGGGCTCCACTTCCCGGCCGCCTCTGTGCGTTAGGCGGTCGGGAAGTGGTTAAAATTTAAAAGTCATTGTTACATTTCCTATTTTAAGCTCATAATTTGTAGTTGTATGAAAATGTAATTACATAAATATAGACAATCTAAACGTATTTTCTTAGTACAAAGCCTTATTTTCTTTGTACACTGAACATAGGGTTTCTAGCTGAGCTACCCACAACAATGTACACAAGTATTGTCTTTAAAGTATAGTTTGTAAGTTTCCCCCGTTTCATGCAGAAGTGTCATTTTATTCATCAAGTTACTAGTATACAATATATGGAACAAATCACATGATTTTCTATGTCTAAAAGAACTAATTGTATAATATCTGTATTACAGTTAAAAAACATTACAGCCATTTTGGTAAGATAGTTTAAGTGCACTTTTGTGGAGAGACAGTAAGCGATGAGCTGAAATTAGCATTTTTGTAATTACAAACACAAAATTTGCAATTATGACACAAAATTATTAGGTTATTCCTAATTATTAGAACATTTGTCATTTTATAATTCATATTTTCGTGCCATAATTTTATATCAAATCATAATTTTGTGTTAAATTTTGCGTTAGTCATAATTTTGTATTTTCTTACACAAAATTACGTACAAACAGCCGGCACCATGTAGTTGCTGAAAAATTCTATTTAATCAGAATAGTCATGAAGAAACGACGTTTCGGAGCGCAGCTCCTTTATCAAGTAAATGACATCCTGACACACATAGGTAACATCACATCCTTATCTATCATTCCTACCCTGATTACACGGCCAGTAGCAAAGCTGTATTCAAACTACCCAATCACCGCTCATTCTGAAGAGCGGACTAGATGGGGAACTTCTTACCAGGAAGAAGGAGCCAATGGTGGGAACGCCTACAACCCATGTGACCAGTCCTGTGGGGTTATGGGAGATATGGGAGCATCATTGCACGGAGAGCGCCCTTTCTCCGCCCATCAACGTCACTGTTACACCCAATCGCACGGAGAGCTTACACAAAATTACAAAATAACAGGTGACATCACATTTTTGGAACCCTGTGCTAACCAAGAAGTAGTAAACATTATCACAAGTACTTCTTGACAAATGTATATTTATTCGTAGTACATGTTAATTAGTTCTAAACAATTTCCAAACATTTACTATTGCTTTTAATTAGCTAACACTCTAATTTGGTCTTGTTTTTATAAGATTTATATTTTTCTAAAACTCTAAATTTGATATTCTTGGTTAAATATATCAAGCCTGAGTACCCACTGGAACCATCAGAAGTAGGGGGTACTTCTGATGGGGCTGAGGTATACGTACCACACGCAGGCATGGGCTTCCGAATTCCGCGGAAGCTAAAATTCCGAAATTCCGCCGGAATTGGGGTTTCCGCATGGTTCCGCGGAATTCGGAATTTGCAATCCGGAATTCGGAATTTGCAATCCGGAATTCGGAATTTCCGGCAAAATCGGAATCGGAATGAATTGACCAATCAGGAGATGCGGAATGAGTTGACCAATCATAATCAGCGGAGAGTTACTGCGCTAAAATAACGGTTTCAACATTTTTTTTATCCAAATTTACAAAATACAAATCAACTTTATTAACAATAGATATTTCAAATGAGCGATTGAGTGTTTCCTCCTAAATTTACGGAAATCCGTTTAAAAATTACGGAAGTCCGTTTAAAAATACGGAAAGTGCACGTTGCGGAATACCGCGGAATTCCGCGGAATGT
The DNA here is from genome assembly GCF_040937935.1 of Hyperolius riggenbachi. NCBI lineage: Eukaryota > Metazoa > Chordata > Amphibia > Anura > Hyperoliidae > Hyperolius > Hyperolius riggenbachi. The sequence continues at coordinate 180,650,510 of NC_090649.1, read as the reverse complement.
AGCGGAATTCCACCGGAATGTAGCGGAAGCGGAATTTCGGTAGTGGCGGTATGCGGAATTACCGCGGAATCGGAAATTGGCTCTTCCGACCATGCCTGACCACACGTTGAGAACCTATACAAAATGTTGCATCATTTTTCTTGATTCCGATTTGTCCATCACAATCGTAATTGTAATTACAAAAATTACACACAATTTAGGAAAATCATAATTAGCACATTAAATAGTTACTAAAGACCATTCTTTTGGTTGAACACAAGGCATTACAAGGTTTAGTGGCAAACCTTATAATTTTTTTTGCACTCTGTTTATTTTTATTTTTTTAAAGGGAGCTAACAGGTTGTTCACTTGAGATGGTCAATTAAATACTAATAATTTTGGCTTGCATGAAAACTTGTTTGCAACTTGGAATGGGGCTTGTTAGATCTGGGAGGAAGCGCATTGAACTATTTACCAATATAAACTTATGAGAACTTAGTGAAGTTCATATTACAATAGGGAAGCAAAAAATGAAAATGAAGCAAAGACCAACTCTACCACCTTCCAAGTAGTATGAGAGTATGAGAGCATATAGCATACATATAGCATACATAGCACATAGCATACAGTCTATTCTATTAGGCTGAGACTGAGTACACCTATTAGATCAAAATCTTTGCAAATCGAGGAATTTATCTGTTGCATAGCATTGTCAGGGGGGTTTGAAAGACCTAAAGATGCTGTACACTGCAAAAGATCAGTTCCTGCAAAATGCTTTCCTAGTCTATGATATCTGGAGCTCTCATACACACCTTGTTTAAAGTCAATGTTACCCGATGTAAAAAAACAAAAGTCAGATACTCACCTGAGGAGAGGGAAGGCTCTGAGTCCTAATGAGACTTCCCTCTCCTCTCCCGGTGCCTGGTCCCGCTCAGAATCCCCCGTAGCAGCATTCGACCAGTTTGGTCAAATACTGCCACATCCACCACCAAAGGGAGGTTTCGGAAGTCTTCGGGAGCACTCGGGCTCCCGAAGATGGGCCACTCCATACTGCTCATGCACCAGCGCCCTCTATGATGCACTCGCGTGTGCGCAGTATGGAGCCGTCTGTCTTTGGGAGCCCGAGTGCTCCCGAAGACTTCCGAAGTCCCCCGCGGTGGAGGATTGGAACGGGGGAGTCAGCGCAGCATGGAGGGCACCAGGAGAGGAGAGGGAAGGCTCATTAGGACCAGAGCCTTCCCTCTCCTTAGGTGAGTATCTGACTTTTGTTTTTTTGATCGGGTAACAATGGTTTTAACAGACCATCATCTGCAGATCAGATCCACCAGGATGAATATGAAAGATTGAGGCTCTTTTGAGGTCTTTTGTGAACTTTTTACAAAGATTATCTGCAGATTTGATCTTTAAGCGCTCACTTTTCAAAGATTCATCTTGTGTATACCAAGCTTCAGTATTCAAAATATGTTGGCCCTCATACTACATTGCAGTGTTAAAATTGGCCAGACATCTGCTTATAAAAATTGGATGTGTGTATGGACCTTAAATAACTAAAGTTATAATTGACATTAGCCTGATTGTGATGGCAAATTAAACTCTTAAATAGCAAATGTAAGGTGGAAATGAACTCACCAACAGTGTGAAGCTGATGATGGCAGGTGTGTCAGAAAAAAAACTCAGTTCTCAGAGGGGGAACATCCTGCAGCCAATGGAAATCCAGCTGAAAAGGTGAAATCCCTCCCACTCAGTGATGTTATTCCTAGGACTAATTAAAATTAAACCTTGGATGCACAGCCTGGTGGGTAATGACTACACATGCAGTTCCTTCCTGTTTTGTATAATAGATGCAGCCAATATTAAAGGCCCAAGATCCTACACACTCTATTTTGAGGGTAGGAAGGGGACCCCTCAAACTACCTCTGTGCCAAATTTCAGCATCCCAGCCCCACTGGCTCACAAGATAAGAATGCAGAGATGTAGGGGCACGTACCTACCACATGTTATTCCTTCTTAAAAACCAGAGCAATTTTCAAATTTCTCCTATTAATTTGCCAATAACTTTATTACTACTTATCTCACCAAAATTATCTATATATTGTTTGTTTGGTTTTTTTTTTGTTTTTTTTTGCAAGTGGTACTTTTTGCTAAACATTTTTTTTTATTTCCCATGCATTTTAAGTCATTATTACTTTGTTTTTAGCCATTATAATTAAAAAAAAGTAGATTAAGCCCACATATATTATTTGCCCTGGTTATTATAACATTTAAATTATGTCCATAGTACAATGCTTTGTGACAATATTTTATTTGGAAATAAAGGTGTATGTCTCCCTTTTGTTTATACCAAGGGAGGGAAAATTTTAAGAGGCAAAATGCCAGTTATGTGTATTTGAGGGAATTACTGTCACATTGTGTGTACTTTGATGAGCACTACCGCATTTTGTGTATCTTAGTAAAACGCTGTCACGTTATGTGTATTTTGTGAGGAAACGCTGCATATTATCGGTATTTTATAAGACATGCTGCACATTATCTATATTTTGTGGGGAAACACAAAAAAAAAATATATTTATGCTAAAAGAGATACTGCCGTGTTATTGATATTTTGTGGAGAAATGCTGTGCATTATCTGTATTTTATAAGAAACACTGTGCATTATGTGTATATTGTGGGTAAACGCTGTGCAATATATTTATTTTATGAGCAACACTGCTGCTTGATGTGTATTTTATGAGAAACGGTGCTGCATTATGTTTATTTTGTGGGATAACACTGACACATTATGTGTATTTTGGGGTAACGCTGTCACTATATGTGTATTTTGTGGGATAACGTTGTCGCATTTTGCGCATCTTGTGGAAGAAATGCTGCCACATTATGTGTATTTTGGGGCATATGCTGCCACATTATGTGTGTCTGAGGTTTTCTGCTTGCTATCCCTGGGTCTGTGTTGTTTGGTGCCAAAGAGGTCTGGCTGCTGCAATTTGTTGTTTGTAGTGAAAGACATTTCATCACAACCCATGTTAACCATTGGGTTACTCTCATTTTAGATACAAAATTGTGTTTTAATGTGTTGTGTTGCTCAGCTGTATGCTTCTTTCATGTACAGTATATGCGCAATACAGTACTCATGTAGGTTAGTACACAGAATGGTGTGTTATACCCGAATATTTAAAAAATATATATTTTAATATAACATGCTGTGTACCGACCAACATGACACCTTTATTATTGCGCTTATACAGGGAAGAAAAACATAGCTGAGAGTGGTTACTTTTTTCACTTTAGCCTGCTGTTCATTTGCTGTCTGAGGGGGTCTGTCTGCTGTTCCTGGGCCTGTGTTTGGTGCCAAAGAAGTCTGACTGCTGCTATGTGATGTTTGCCAGTGGAGGGAACATTGACCAAAGTAGCTTTAGGGTCACTTTGCTAGTCTGTGTTTAGGGAGAACAGGCCCATTGTATTTGTGTTAGACTGTTACATTGCAGTTAGCTCTGCCCACATCCTGTCACTGCCATGCCCACCCTTTTTTTTCATTCAGGGATGGGGGGGACAAACTTAGAAGCCCATGTGGCCCTTGAGTCAAAAATGTTACCTACCTGGTTTATACCATTACAATAATTACAAGCCCTTATTTGCAGAAATAGAAGCATTATACCCTCATAACATACATATTAAAAACAGCCGAGTCCCTAAGGTAATGTTTTATGTATGTTTTAAATGTAGTTACTTTTTTGTTGTTGTTATTGTTTTTTTGCAAGGGTTTTATTTTGGTTACCAAGGAGGTAATGTTATGGGGTAGAAGGGAATCATAATTATGGGGGCTTTTTTATTGAATGTATTTTAATATAGAATTAATGTAATTTTACATTTTGTTCACCAAATTCCCTGTGAACAGTACACAGGAAGCAAGTATATGCTTGTCTTTCCTTTCCTTTTATGAATGATCACCATTTACAAAGATTTACTGAGGGGGAAGGGGGGGACACTAGCAGCAGTAACGCTTTATTTAGTATTTTTCTGGGGGGATGGGTGGGACCCTCGATGAAAATATGCCCCTCCACCACACCATGGGGGAAACACTGCTTTCTTATGTGTGTGTGATTTGTTTTTTGATATTTTTATAAGGGGGTGGGGGGGGGGGGACTGCCTTATGTGTGTTAGAGGGGGAGTTGTCTAATTACCTTTAGGGTCACTTTGCCTGTGTTTTGTGAGACAACTTTGTCTCCCCAGCTTTGCAATATATTTTTACATAACAGCTAATTCTGCCACATCCTGTCAAGACCACATCCATTCTTTTGCTGTGGTGCACTCAGCATGGTGCACCTAGTAGCGTAGAAATAGGGCGATGCAAAGGTTGCGACCACATCAGGGCCCCTGGACCAGAGGGCCTCCTTTGCCCATCTTATTAGCTTTTCATTGGTGTTATGCTGGTAATGAACACCTCTATATGTGCATTGCATAGCAGTAATCCTTAGATAACTGTTTCCTTACACTAAATACTCCTCTCTGATACTGTAGCTGTCCTTGAAAAGTTTTGGGGCTTCATATCAATAGAGTGCTTGGGGACCCATGTAAAACTCGCTTCGGGGCCTCAAGTTCCTCAGGTTACACCACTGGGCACAACTATTCCTTTGCTTTTTTGGGGAGGGGGTGTCTATAAATAATCAGAACCAGGTGCCAAATACCGTAGATATGCCACTGTCCACAACATAAATGTGCCTTGTAGTATTTGTTAACTGATGCTCTTAAACACACACACCTACTTACCTTGTATAATAATGGTAATACTCCTAGTTTTAACAGTGCAATAGAACTTGTAGAAATTCTATAGGATTTTAATACTCTTTGCAAATCTTCTACTGTCCCATATTGTACATCAATTATTTTACCCTAAACAAGAAGAAACAAAGGAAGGTGGGTTTTTTTTGTTTTTTTTTACCAAATACATAAATTGGTGATACAACACACCCAGAGCGCAAACTTAAAACATTCTAAACGGGAAATCAAGATTTTTCATATATTTTAAATAAAAAAATATGACATTGTTCATGAAGCACATCTAGATTTTTGGCAGCTAGTTTTATTAAGAGGGAGTAGTGTCAGGGGAAATCTATTTTTTTTACTAGCACCAAAACATTTTCTTGGCCAGGCAAAAACAACATACCCAAATTTAAACATTATATTCTTTAAGTCATTTCTCTAGCACTTAACATGTTTTATGTTTTCTACAGCATAATTCTATTTTTTAACATAATTGTTTTGTTTCTTAAACCAAAATATTGAATTCAGCAAACTTTTCCTTCTGTTTTAACTTTAAACGTGGAATCGAGATGCACATAATTTTGAAACTATCTCAACAGTTTCTGAATATGTTTTCAACTTGCACAGATCTCAAAGTATTTTTCACAGGAAAAAGCCAATTAATTGTGGTGCTAACAAGTGAATTTGCATTGCTTTGCAAAAGCTACTACACTTTGTTTTCCATAAAAACATCTCCAGAGGCCAATTTTCAGCTTTTCACAAAATCAACAAAGTTGTGTTTCCAAAGAGTATTACAAGGAAACAAAATTTCAAGGGACTTGTAAAACAAAAAGAATGAGAGAGCCGAGATCCCTATATAGTGTAGTATGTTAGTGTACCAGAAGGTATAAGCGTTATCAGTATCAGATAGTAATATACTCACAAGTCAGAGTTACCTCTAGGGTAACCACTGTACTGGAAGGTAAAGTGAATTTACCCGATCCCACGGGGGTCAAGAAGTCACTCTCTACAATAAAGGTAGGGGTGGCACCCCTTCACTAAGACTGAAACTAAAAGCAATATAACAGAGGCACCAAAAAGTATAAAATATATCCAGATTGGTTAAAAGAGGAGGTAATGGTGGAATTACCTTTCCAATGATAACCCAAACAGTCAATTTTAGTAAAAATATTTAATTGTCACTTTAAAAAGCTCCAAAAATGTCAAGGTAGACCATTCATCACACATTCATTCAACAAAGTGGCTAGATAGTGTACTGGCTCCTGACATAAGAAAGCAGGTTTTGAATCCTGCCAGAAATCCTACTCCATAGGGATTCCTTGGGCAAGACTCCCTAATACTGCAGGGTGGCCTATTGCAGTTTGCAGTTATTGATTTGTAAAAAATGTTTGGAATCTTGTATGATTTTCGTTCCACTTCTCACGTGTACACCACTTTGTATTGCTCTTTCACGTGGAATTCGAATAGACTTTATTCATGTTTGTGTCAGTAATGTGACAAAATGTGGAAAACTTCAAGGGGGCCAAATACTTTTGCAAGCCACTGTATATATATATATATGTATATATATATATATATATATATATATATATATATATATATATATATATATATAGCTTCAATTTCACATTGACAATCAATCAATGCTATACAGAGACTTTTAAAATGGAACTCATATCAAATTTAACAAACCGTCAGGGAGGAGAAAAGAACATACTCATCTCTTTACCAATGGTCTTTATGCTGGCTTGTCCTCAGCTACTCTATAGCATGCTTCTGATAGACACAAACTAGTTTGGTCGCTAATCTACTCTTCATTAATTTAAATGAAGCAGTTTTTGAAAATAGAGGGATGCATCCACTCTCTGAAAACACTATTTTGTGACTTTCATATGTGTAGTACACAGCAGCGTGGGGTCCACCTGCATGAAAAATGCCACACAGAAGGTAAGGATGAACTAAGTAACTGCTATTTTTCTTCTAGATAAAAATGTTAAGAAAACATCTAGCAAAACAAACTTGTTGATGCGTTTAAAGCAGACAAAACCACTGCCATGAAACCACCGCCAGGTCCCATGTCTTACGCGACACCTCCTTTAGTGCCAAAACGACTGCCATGGGACCACCGCCAGGTTCCAAAGCTTACACGACACCTCCTGCAGCGCCAAAACCACCACCATGGAACCACCGCCAGATCCCAAAGCTTACGCGACACCTCCTGCGGCGCCAAAACCATCGCCATAGGACCACCGCAAGGTCTCATGGCATAAGTGACACCCCCTGCGGCGCCAAAACCACCGCCATGGGACCACCGCTAGGTCCCATGGCTTAAGCGACACCTCCTGCGGCACCAAAATGACAGCCATGGGACCACTGCTTGGTCCCATGGCTTAAGCGACACCTCCTGCGGCGCCAAATGACCGCCATGGGACAATCTCTAGGTCCCATGGCATAAGCGACACCTCCTGCGGAGCCAAAACGACCGCCATGGGACCACCGCTAGGTCCCATGGCTTAAGCGACACTTCCTGCTGCAAAGGAAAAAATAAAAAAAATTGAATAAAAAATTATTTAAAAAAATTACCGGGGGAACAGCTACTAAGTCCCATGGGCTACCATTTAGCATAAACAAGGTTTCAGTTGCGATTACTTTAATTTTTCCGCCGGAATGCGGAATTCCGCGGAAATTCGGAAAACTCAGCGGAAATGTAATGGCGACAGAATTTAGCGCTGGCGGAATTCCGCAATTACAGCAGAATCCCTATACTAACTGCTGAGAATGACTAGATCTCCTTAAACATAGATAGGATAATAACTGAGTTATCTGGCTGTGTAAGGACACTGTATGAAATCAGCACATACGTAGAGGCCTCCTTACTAAAAAAATTAATAAAAAAAGAAAAACTAGGGGTTTTAACATATCAGCCATCATTTTTGTCAGTCAAATTAATTCTGAAGAAAAATTGGAATCTTAAATTAAAATATATGCAGAAGAAACTTTAATCACCTTCTTTTTTTTATTCATATTGTTTGATATTGTGACATTTGAAAGGAATTGTGTATACAACACTGTATCCCTGCAATGTATCTGCAACTGGATTACTCAGTTTGCAAATATTTTAAAATTAAAACATGCATTTAAAAAAATAAACAAGTGGTCTCCCTTCTGTAGCATTTTTAATCCTTTATCCCCTATTCAGATCCCGTAAGCAAGGGGATCTCCCAAGCAATCCTGAGCCCCATGGACCATGACACTAGAGAAGTAGTTAGTGGGGTCCCAAAAGAGTCAGTACAATGTTCAATCCTTTGCAGATCATGTAACACTGATCTAAAAGATGGAGTATACAGTAATGTTTCTATTAGCAATGAGTGAATATTGCCATTTATTTCCACCATAATTTTCACAAAAATGTCACATTTTTCAACATATTAGAATATTCACAAGAATAGAATATTCACACAAATATATGGGCATGAGAACACTGTATATGTGCATGAGTCACTAATTGCACTGTACATGTACAGGGGTTAGACAAAATAATGGAAACACCTTGAAAATCAACAAAATATATTTTAATATGGTGTAGGTCCACCTTTTGTGGCAATTACAGCCTCGATTCTCGGAGGTATTGATTCATACAAATTGTGAATTGTTTCCATAGGAATTGTAGCCCATTCTTCAGTTAAAACACCCTCCAGTTCTTTTAGAGACGATGGAGGCAGAAATTGACTACTTACTTGAATCTCTAATAACGACCATAAATGCTCAGTAATGTTGAGGTCTGGGGATCGTGGTGGCTAGATGAGATGTGCAACTTCATTAGAATGTTCCTCGTGCCATTCTTTAACAATTCTAGCTGAATGGATTGGGGCATTATCATCTTGAAAGATGGCATTCCCCTCCGGAAACAGTTCTTGAACCATAGGATGAACTTGGTCGCCCAAAATTCCTAAATAGTCTCGGCTGTTAATTCTTCCATGAAGGGAAATCATTGGCTCGCGGATTTCAAATAAATAGCACCCCAGATCATCATAGAACCCCCACCATGTTTTACGGTTGGGAGAAGGCAGTCTGGATAAAATGCTTCTTTCGGCTGTCTCCAAACGTACACTCGGCCGGAGGTCGGAAATAAGGTAAACAATGATTTCGTCAGAGAAAATCACATTTTTCCACTGCTCCAGGGACCAATTCTGTTGGTTTCTACACCACTCTAAACGCTTTGAAACATTTGTCTTTGAGAGCAGAGGTTTTCTAATTGCAGTTCTTCCGTGCAATCCAGATTTGTGCAGCTCCCGACGAACAGTTTTTGTGGAAACTGGGTTCTGTAGGTGTTTATTCAACTCTGCAGTGATATAGGAGCCGTGGTCTTGCGAGCTTTTCTAACAATTTGATTTAGAGTCCGATGGTCTCTCTCAGACAACTTCGACTTTTGGCCAAAACTGTGCTTTGCTGAGGACGTTTTTCCTTCTCTTTCAAAGGCAGTCATTACTTTGGAGACAGTACCTCTTGAAATGCCAAGCATTCGGGCAGTTTCTGTTACAGTAGCGCCTGCCATATGAGCACCAACAATTTGGCCTCTTTGAAAGTCTGAGAGATCTGCCATTTTTATAAATTATAACCAACTTTGGTTTAAATATCTGTAAAAAAAAACAATTATTTCAATTAAACATATCAAATAAAAAATAATAAACATTTTTTTTACATATGTCAAGTTTTGATTGCTTAAAACATGTTCAAAGATTATGATGCCAACATGTTAGGTGTTTCCATTATTTTGTCCAACCCCTGTACTTGAGTCAATAATTGCACTGTCTATACATGAGAGCACATTGGGCCTGACGCTATTCCAGGTGATAAGTAGCTTGCAGATGCGAGCTACTTATCACCTTGCCATCCCACGAGGACTACCGGCAAATCCTATTGCTAGTTTCACTCGTGCGATGGCCGATCGTTAGGGAGCCATTTTCATTGGTCCAGCCTGTGAACCAATGGGGAGCCCAGGTGGCTGATTCAAAGATGCTTTGCCGGGACTCTGTTATTAGCGAATGTAATTACAGTAACTCGTACACTGTAATTACACAGTGAGGACTTGCGGCGAGATGCGGCGGCCGATGGGTGTAAAGCGGCGGTAAGAAATTTAACTACTTCCCGACCGCCGTATAGACAAATGGCGGCCGGGAAGCAGACGCCGCAAGGACCGCCGTATTGACAAATGGCGGTGGTCCTTGTTTGGGCATGGGCGGAGCGATCGCGTCATCCGTGACGCGATCCTCCGCCTCCGCCTGTCACCGCTCACTCGCCGCAACATCCCGCCGGCCATACGGAAGCGCCGGCGGGATGTTAACCCGACGATCGCCGCATACAAAGTGTATAATACACTTTGTAATGTTTACAAAGTGTATTATACAGGCTGCCTCCTGCCCTGGTGGTCCCAGTGTCCGAGGGACCACCAGGGCAGGCTGCAGCCACCCTAGTCTGCACCAAGCACACGGATTTTCTCCCCCCCCCGCCCCAGATCGCCCACAGCACCCATCAGACCCCCCCCTGCCCACCCCCCAGACCCCTGTTTGCACCCAATCACCCCCCTAATCACCCATCAATCACTCCCTGTCACTATCTGTCAACGCTATTTTTTTTATACCCCCCCTGCCCCCTGCTCCCTCCTGATCACCCCCACCCCCCAGATTCTCCCCAGACCCCCCTCAGACCCCCCCCCCATGCACTGTATGCATCTATCCCCCCTGATCACCTGTCAATCACCTGTCAATCACCTGTCAATCACCCGTCAATCACCCATCAATCACCCATCAATCACCCCCTGTCACTGCCACCCATCAATCAGCCCCTAACCTGCCCCTTGCGGGCAATCTGATCACCCCCCCCCCACACCAATAGATCGCCCGCAGATCCGACATCAGATCACCTCCCAAATCCATTGTTTACATCTATTCTCTCCTCTAAACACACACTAATTACCCATCAATCACCCATCAATCACCCCCTATCACCACTTGTCACTTTTACCTATCAGATCAGACCCTAATCTGCCCCTTGCGGGCACCCAATCACCCGCCCACACGCTCAGATTGCCCTCAGACCCCCCCTTATCAATTCACCAGTGCATTCATTACATCTGTTCTTCCCTGTAATAACCCACTGATCACCTGTCAATCACCTATCACCCATCAATCACCCCCTGTCACTGCCACCCATCAATCAGCCCCTAACCTGCCCCTTGCGGGCAATCTGATCACCCACTCACACCATTAGATCGCCCGCAAACCCGCCGTCAGATTACCTCCCAAATGTATTGTTTACATCTGTTATCTTCTCTAAACACCCACTAATTACCCATCAATCACCCATCAATCACCCCCTATCACTGTTACCTATCAGATCAGACCCTAATCTGCCCCTTGCGGGCACCCAATCACCCGCCTACACGCTCAGATTACCCTCAGACCCCCCCCCCTTATCAATTCGCCAGGGCATTATTTACATCTATCCTTCCCTGTAATAACCCACTGATCACCTGTCAATCACCTGCCAATCACCTATCACCCATCAATCACCCCCTGTCACTGCCACCCAACAATCAGCCCCTAACCTGCCCCTTGCGGGCAATCTGATTACCCACCCACACCAATAGATCGCCCGCAGATCCGACATCAGATCACCACCCAAGCGCAGCGTTTACTCTCCTCTAAACACCCACTAATTACCCATCAATCACCCATCAATCACCACCTGTCACTGTTACCCATCAGATCAGACCCTAATCTGCCCCTTGCGGGCACCCAATCACCCGCCTACACGCTCAGATTACCCTCAGACCCCCCCCTTATCAATTCGCCAGTGCAATATTTACATCTGTTCTCCCCTTTAATAACCCACTGATTACCTGTCAATCACCTGTCAATCACCTATCAATCACCCATCAATCACCCCCTGTCACTGCCACCCATCAATCACCCCCTGTCACTGCCACCCATCAATCACCCGCTGTCACTGCCACCCATCATTTAGCCCCTAACCTGCCCCTTGCGGGCAATCTGATCACCCACCCACACCAATAGATCGCTCGCAGATCCGACGTCCGATCACCTCCCAAGTGCAGTGTTTACATCTGTTCTCTACCCTAAACACCCACTAATTACCCATCAATCACCCCCTGTCACTGCTACCTATCAGATTAGACCCCTATCTGCCCCTAGGGCACTCAATCACCCGCCCACACCCTCAGAATGCCCTCAGACCCCAGCCCTGATCACCTCGCCAGTGCATTGCTTGCATCTATTCCCCCCTCTAATCACACCTTGAGACACCCATCAATCACCTCCTGTCACCCCCTAGCACACCTACCCATCAGATCAGGCCCTAATTTGCCCTGTGTGGGCTCCTGATCACTCGGCCAAACCCTCAGATCCCCCTCAGACCCCCTTCCGATCACCTCCCCAGTGCATTGATTGCATCTATTTTCACCCTCTAACCACCACCTGAGACACCCATCAATCAACTTTTGACAAAAAATAAAATCTTCTATGAACTCACCATACTCCTAACGGAATACCTTGGGGTGTCTTCTTTCTAAAATAGGGTCATTTGTGGGGTTCCTATACTGCCCTGGCATTTTAGGGGCCCTAAACCGTGAGGAGTAGTCTTGAAACGAAATTTCTCAAAATGACCTGTGAAATCCTAAAGGTACTCATTGGACTTTGGACCCTTTAGCGCAGTTAGGGTGCAAAAAAGTGCCACACATGTGGTATCGCCGTACTCAGGAGAAGTAGTATAATGTGTTTTGTGGTGTATTTTTACACATACCCATGCTGAGTGGGAGAAAGATCTCTGTAAATGGACAATTGTGTGTAAAAAAAATTAACAAATTGTCATTTACAGAGGTATTTCTCCCACCCAGCATGGGTATGTGTAAAAATACACCCCAAAACACATTATACTACTTCTCCTGAGTACGGCAATACCACATGTGTGGCACTTTTTTGCAGCCTAACTGCGCTAAGGGGTCCAAAGTCCAATGAGCACCTTTAGGCTTTACAGGGGTGCTTACAATTTAGCACCCCCCAAAATGTCAGGACAGTAAACACACCCCACAAATGACCCCATTTTGGAAAGTAGACCCTTCAAGGTATTCAGAGAGGGGCATGGTGAGTCCGTGGCAGATTTCATTTTTTTATGTCGCAAGTTAGAAGAAATGGAAACTTTTTTTTTTTTTTTTTTTCTCACAAAGTGTCATTTTCCGCTTACTTGTGACAAAAAATAATATCTTCTATGAACTCACTATGCCTCTCAGTGAATACTTTGGGATGTCTTCTTTCCAAAATGGGGTCATTTGGGGGGTATTTATACTATCCTGGAATTCTAGCCCCTCATGAAACATGACAGGGGGTCAGAAAAGTCAGAGATGCTTGAAAATGGGAAAATTCACTTTTTGCACCATAGTTTGTAAACGCTATAACTTTTACCCAAACCAATAAATATACACTGAATGGGTTCTTTTTATCAAAAACATGTTTGTCCACATTTTTCGCGCTGCATGTATACAGAAATTTTACTTTATTTGAAAAATGTCAGCACAGAAAGTTAAAAAAATCATTTTTTTGCCAAAATTCATGTATTTTTTGATGAATATAATAAAAAGTAAAAATCGCAGGAGCAATCAAATAGCACCAAAAGAAAGCTTTATTAGTGACAAGAAAAGGAGCCAAAATTCATTTACGTGGTAGGTTGTATGAGCAAGCAATAAACCGTGAAAGCTGCAGTGGTCTGAATGGAAAAAAAGTGGCCGGTCCTTAAGGGGTAGAAAGCCCTAGGTCCTCAAGTGGTTAAGCAATTAACTTTGTAGCTTTGTGGGGGGTTGCGGAGATGAGCGGCGGCCGGCGGGGAGCTCTGGGGGTCTCCTTATTAAAGGAGACCCCCAGATGCAGCGGCGATGTCATGCGTTAGCATGTTTAGACCTGCTTTTTGCAGGTCTAAGCTAACGCTCATGTCTGCTGGGAAGCATCGCTTCCCGGAGGCATGCAAAGTGTAATAGGATAGGGTGTAGGAACTTGCTGGGCGATAATATCGCCCAAGCAAGTTCTTTTAGCACCCTGCCTAGGGCTAAATGCAATTGGATCAGGTGACTTTATAGTCGCCTGATTATCGGACTCACCAGCGTTTAACACTGGCGAGTCTGACAATTGCATCAGGCCCATTTTCACATGCATAAATAAAGGTATGAAACATGCATTAAATCCAGTTTAATGCATAGGTAATTAGATAGGGAGAGCAGAAGATTTTGTCACTAATTTTCAAATCCTTTAAAGAATGGTTTTGATATACACATAGAATGAATTGGTATGCACAAAAATACTCCTTTGAATGTACAAAGCTCAAAATAAATGTTTTTTCCCCCTCCCAATAAAAATGGAATTTCATGTTAGATACCTTCAGCAGCATTTTCTAACCAAAACCCTGAATACCAGTTGTCAAATATGTTTGGATTTTGTTTTCAATCCACTTCGGCTTCAAAATTAATTGAAGCAAAACAGAGCCTAATCACTACATTTTTTTTTCAAAACAGCCTTACTATCATAATCATTATTTTGAAGATATCTACTTTACTATATACCATTTTAATTTATAAACTTCAATGCTATATTAAATTCAGCATAACATTGACACTCACTGCATTAACCTAGATACAGTGTCAGAATGATGGGATGCACCAAGTTATGGCTTTATTTTATTAAAGTGACAGTGATAAATTGCCACATTACCTCAAGAGTTCCACTGGCAGAGTAGGCAGCGTATGTGTACAGAAACTCCTGACTTTTGGTCTCTTCATCACAATGCTGTCCACTTGGATAATAGCACTGGCCATTCGGCAGAGTGATTGTATTTGGAGAGGAGCCTGGTAGGTCAAGTATGACTGAATAATTTACTAACTGAACTTCTTTTAAGCCGATTGAAGTCCACAAAAGTGCAATTTTTTTCGCTGGATCTGCGTCTGTTGTATTTACAGAGTTCTCTGTGAAATATCTGAAAGGCAAAAAAACTGTATGTTATGTTGCATCTGCAATCTAATTGAAAATTTAGGTCAGACCATTTTAATGCAAGACCTTTGATAATGAATAAAATAAAACAAATTCTACCTATTATTCCATCTGTTGACAGCTTTCCCTCCTCTTTTTTTTTACATGACATCATGCTGCTCATTCTAGTAATATTATAATGCATACATTAATTAAATCTACTAATCATTAACAGTGACAACAAACTTATAAATAATAACTTGAGATTAGATGCTCAAACTTATCTCAGGAACCAGCAGGGCTTGGGGTCTACAATATGGCACGGAAGTGGTTTTGGGGTTACCCTCTTTACCCTACAAATTTGGACTTGAATGTAGCCAATTGAGGATGATACAGATTGCCCCCTACAGGCATGTTTCTGAAAAAGCCTGTAAAAGATTTGAACATACCCACCAATGTTGTGTGCAGGAGGGGGCAGAGGCAGAATGTCACTCAAAGGGCACAGCTTATGGAAAACTCTTCAAAATGCAGGTAACTGCATTGCACTTCTGCAAAAAATGTTGATGTTGTACTGATGATATATGTTATTCTATTACCACTGCATTAAATGCTTAGTTTTGGTTTAGGGCTGCTTTAAGTGGTATTGCTGCCTAGCCTAAAATGGAAACAAATTGTTAATCTGATTAATGTGTTCATTTGACACAGTGGACAATCCTCTACTCCTCCAGTCCCTCCAGTCCATGGGTATTCACGATCTTTCCCTGGCCTGGTTCTCATCCTATCACTCCAACCACTACTTCAAGATCTCCTTCAATGAGTCTTCATGCACGCCCCCCCCCCCACCACCACCTCTCAGTGGGAGTCCACCAAGGCTTGGTCCTTGGCCCCCTAATGTTCTCCAGATACATATCCTCCATTGGCAAGGTTATCTCCTCCATGGGTTTTAATTATCATCTGTATGCAGATGACACCCAGATCTACCTCCACACCCCTGACCTATGCACTACTACCATGGACAAGGTATCCTCCTGCCTATCAGCCATCTCCACCTGGATGTCTGCAATATAATAACAGCTATATTTTTACAAACACATTTTGTCCTCATTACTTTACATAGTTACATAGTTATTTGGGTTTGTTTCATTTTATTTGGGACTACTACAATTCACACAAACTATTGCTATTCAGAAGCATGCCTCTGTTGAACAGGAAAGCAGTGCTATTCTAGAATACAATAGAGGTTTTTAACTTGCCAATTTCTCTTCTTTTAAAACAAATATGTTTTATGCTTGAGTAATAAGAAACATTGTTTAACCATTTACTGACAATGTAACGTATTAAAACGTCATGCTTTAGCCTATTAACGGCAACATGACGTTGCGCATTCCCGCCGCCGCTCCACACGTGTCCGCGCCGCTACCGCCGCCATTTCCGTTGGGATCCCTTGTTAAGTGATTGGGGAAGAGGACCAAGAGGTCCTCTACCCAATCGCAATGCCTGAAGTGAACGGACGTGACCGCGAACAGCGGCCCCCTCCATTCATAAAATAGGTAACTGTTTAAGTTTAATAAAGTGTACAAAAAAAAGTGATCACTTCCTTAACGGGAAAGTGTTCACTAGTGCCATCGTGTGGCCAAAAAGTATATTACACAAAAGCACAAACATACTATGTAAAATATACAATATTAATAAAATAAATAAATTACACTTCCACCCCCCCCCCCCTTAAAAAAAAAAAAAACACTTGTAAAAAAAATCTGCTTAAAATCAATAAATAAATAGTTGACTGGGGGAAAATTAATTTTATTACATAGGAGTTTAATTATGGCTAAAACAAAAAAAAACAAAACAGAAAAATAACACCTATATTTTAAAATAATATATTGTCGCCATATATTGTGATAGGGACATAATTTAAATGGTTTAATAATCGGGACAACTGGGCAAATAAAAAGTGTTGGTTTTACCCACAGGAGAATGTTTAATTTTAAAACTATAATGGCTAAAAACTGAGAAATAATGATTTTTGTTTCCATTATTTCTGTATTTTTCACATAAAATGCATTTAGAATAAAACAATTCTTAGCAAAATGTACTACGCACAGAAAGGCTAATTGCTGGCGAAAAAAAATGAGGTATAGATCATTTTCTTGTGATAAGTAGTAATAAAGTTATTAGGGAATAAAAAGGAGGAGCACTGACAGGTGAAAATTGCTCTGGTCCGTTAGGGTAAAAACCCTTGGGGGTGAACTGGTTAAATCATTTGTTTTTGTGTAAACATTTGCAATGTGATGCTTCAAGAAGAAGCAATGGTTTATGTCAGCTGTCTTGTGGTGAAGAGATGTGGGGAAAATGTAGCCACAACACGCCATTTGCTACTGATATTGAAACTGTTTGCGATTAGGTATAAAGTTCAGTTTTATAATTCACACTAGAAAATTAATTTCAGTGCTAGAAGCTTAATTGAAGTTAAATGATTTATCTACTTGGACAATCTTGACATAGTCCATTAGAAGTGGTGCATTTTGGAGGACTAAGGAAGCTTTTAAATGGAATGTATGTAATGTCTATGAGCCAGAATGAATGACTCAAATATATTTGACATTATTGAGCTCTAGTGAATGATTTAAACATTTTATTAAATCATCAGAGAAACTTAAAGATTCATAGAGGAAAAAAAAAGTTTTTCTTTTTTTCGGTTTGAAATTCAGCTACTGATATTATATCTAAAATGTAAAACATATTGCCCTAGGTCATCAAGAGATACTGTGAGTAAAACTGGCCCTGCCCTTTGAATAATAAATACTTTTCTCAATAGTGCTGAATTATTTTAAAAATAATAAATCAACAGCAGGGTGTAGGAATATGGGACAAGCATACAAACCTTTTGTTTAGCTTTTAGCATTAATCAATAAAAAGTTAAAAGCCGGCAAATTTACAGATCATGAGAGTTCTGGCATACCAGCCTTAGGTTAACGCAGCAATTACATTTTTTTCCTGGCAGCCATTATCTTTTATAATAATTATCAAGAAATTGCCTTGAGAATGACCTGTGAGCACAGATTATTTTAACAAATTAGCATAGAAGACAATGGAAGAGCTGTGGTGACAAAATTGTCTGTTAAAAAACGAATAACACTGTTTGGTTTTTGCAGGAAAACAAAACCCTGAGTACTGTAATTAAATACATGCAACAATATATACAAAGTTGTGAGCGTATTTTAGTAGTGATCTAAGGAACTGTACTCATAACATCAACATTGTCATCATTATATGAACAATAACATGTACACACTGACAGTTTACATGAGTTTAGTGGGAACCTGAACCAAGTAAAATTATTTAAAACACATTTTGCACCTGTAAATGAATATTACATACTTACCTCACCATCATTTCCTCTCAGAAGCTCACCATTTTCTTCTAACAACGATCCCGTCCACTTCTGACAAGACTTTGTCAGAAGTGAAATATATCAGTTGCTGTCAGTTATAACTGAAAGGACATCTGATATGCAAGGTAATATCCATGTTTCTCTATGGCTCTTGAGGGCGATATTACAGTTTAACAGTGCACTGCTGACTCATACAGCTGTTACAGGGTCATTGACATTTTTAAAATGGAGGACAGAGAATTCCATCAATTATAATAGACAAGCAGGATGTGGGAGAGGAGAAAGATTAAGGAGTAAACTACATGGGAAGTAAGTATGATTTGTGCATGTTTATTTTGACTTTAAATTTTCAGTTCAGAATTGAGATAGATATATCACAACAAAATTACTTGTAATCATTTTAAGTTTTAAGTAATTTCATTGTGTTACACAATAACTATAAAGTCTTATAAAGTTGATCTTTAAAAAAGAGAAAATATGTGTAAATTCAAGTGTAAACTAGAGATTGCCCAAACGGTTCGCCCAGTGAACTGACTGTGGGCAGATGAGCAGGAATTGCTCAAGGTGAGAGGTGAGAGGCGGCGGAGTGGAGAGGGGGCAAGGACAGCAGAGGTTGACGTGGCTGAAGATGCTGGACCAGGTGGAAGTGGGTGGCTTTTAGTTTGTGTGCTGCTTTTCTTGATGTGTTCATGTTACATCATGTGCCTTCGCAACGCAGTTGTACCTAGGTGGGTATTGTACTTCCCACAACTCAGACTCCTTTGGCAGAGGTTGCAGATGGCAATGCTGTTATCCGTGGCAGGCACACAAAAGGTCTCCTCAGGGGAGGTGAGATCAGGGATGGTCGTAGTCAGCCAACTTTGCTACGCTGGAACTACGGGTTGTTTTACACAATTACGCTTCGCCAATCTACGCCTTCGAAATCAAATATTCGCTACATATGCATGTCGTAGAGTACGTGTTAAAATACACAATTACGCGTAGTGCGAAGCGTAGTATATGCGGATGCTTAAACCCGTATGCAGAAAATTTTACACATTAATTCCTCTTTAACTGCTTATACCGGGAACTCTTCTATGTGTACATTCCCCTTTCCAATGTGTAAATTTGTAAGCATACAATCGCACGCAGAAAATTAGACGCAGGTAACGCATTCGTAGTTCACTACGCAATACACATGTTAACTGCGCTTAGTGGGCGTAAGCTACGCGTAGCGGTACTTCCCTACGCGTAAATTTGTAAGCATAGTTTTGAAACTTCACCGACGAACTACGATGCGTAGACGTGAACTATGATGCGTAAATTCGCACTGGCGTAGTTTCTGCTCATCCCTGGGTGAGATGGGCTACTTCCAGTATTACTAGAAAAGGTTTCTCTGATGTAAGGTGCACATGACTGTTGTCAGTGCATATACTGTACTTATAAGTGATTTGATGCAGTAAGGGTCCAGTGTGCATGGACCCTCAATGTAAGTTGTTATCTTTTAACTGATATGTGATTTTACAAATAAATTGACAACCCCTTTTGCATTTGGAACTTAGCCTGTGTTGTGGTTTTTACCCTGGGTGGTGGACACATATTGTCTATTGAGCACTGGGTGTCTGCAGGCAGCAACAGGATTGGGGTTATGGGAAGCAGTGCTGAGGATTACAAATACATATCTATCTGTTCCATTGTGGATTGGAAACCTTTTGGCAGCTACTGCAGTTACTGTCTGGCGCTCAATTTAACTTTGTTCTTAAAGAAAAGAGGTTAATATTTATTTTTATAACATTGCATCATTCTGTCATATTTGCAGTTTACAAAACACACTCTGTATTTTAGGTTATAAACAGAGCATAGCTAATGAACCTTTGAACTTTCCTGCAGTAAAAACTTATCTCAAGCTGTCTCTCAGTGCTTTGGAAAACAGGATTGTATTCGATTTAAGTTGTATTGAATAACTAGAAGAAGGTCTTTTGCATAGATAAAAACTTAAGTTTCTTAACTCTTCCTCTACTGGAAAACAATATGAGACTCTTTTCTTTGCTACTAATGTTTAGTATTTATTTATATTTCTTAGCTGTACTACACATATATCTTACATTTATTTATGCTTCATGTTTGTTTTAAAACATATATTTATAAGAAGAACATTTCTCCTTGAGTAAAATGTACCCTAAATGACTTTTCTCCTATGTTGCTGTCACATACTGTAGGCAATAAACATCTGACAGATTGTGGGCTAGTCCATTTCCTCTCAGGAGATTTTCAGAATTTGGTTAATGTCTTACATAAGCACTCTATGTAAAGCATCTACTGTAACTACTGTATGTAAGGGTGCTAGCTAGCCTCCCTAATTGATTGCACACTATTTTGGCAGTTGGACTGAACAAATGCCATTCAGTATAAGTGCTTTTAAAAAAAATACAGAAAACCAAGAGAACCCCCCATGAGGGGATGGACTATTCCAAAACCTGACAGATCTCTCAGATTTTTATTGCCTACTGTAAGTGACAGTGAGATGGGAAAAGGTGATTTATAATATTTTACTTTGGAACAAATGAACATTTTTACACATGCATTTTTTGTTTGTGATTGTGATCCTTTAAATAACCAATCTTTACACCTGTATTGAGTGGCTTCTCAAAATGCACAAGTCAAACACAAACAATACTAGGATTCACTAATTCCAGTCAAGAACAGAAATCTGCCATAACTGGAATATACTTTTCTACTGAGGACATCAGATGGCAAGGTCATAATGTAGTTTCGGGTCGGGTCCTCTCTAAGGAATGGACTAAAACAAAACAAACTAAAATAGACTATAAAGTGGGCATCTTGAGTTTTCTATGATCATTTGTGATTGGCACTGTCAGTGTCAATTGCGTTGAAAGATCAAGACAGGTATCAATCCAAAACTTAGTTCAAAGGTCAAGCAAAAGGTCATAACAAAGAAGCAGTCTGAAGCACACCCAGCAATATACCACTAGTAAACTATCTGCCATCATTGTCAATAAGACACCGAATGGGGCAGACTTCTATTAGGAAAGGGACCAATCAATTTGAGCTACTAGTCTCATCAGCCATTGGCTGCTCGACACAACAAAGTAACCGATTTACCACTCAAATCACCTTAAAGGAACTCCGAGGAGTAACAAAAAACAAAATCTGAACTTACCTGGGGCTTTCACCAGCCCACCGTAGGTCGGGAGGTCCCCCGGCGTCCTCCTGGCTCCTCTCTGGGTCCCTCTGAAGAAAGCACGACCGGCGACACCGAGGCCGAGTCAGGCTGACACTTCCTGTTAAACCGCACATGCAATGCGCAGTACTGTCACGCCGGCCGGTGTGATGACGACGTGCATGGCCGTTCCAGAAGTGTCAGCCCGACACTTGGCCCCGGTGTCGCTGGTCATGATTTCTGTGGAGGGACCTAGAGAGGAGCCAGGAGGATGCAGGGGGACCTCCTGACCTACGGTGGGCTGGAGAAAGCCCCAGGTAAGTTCTGATTTTGTTTTTCTGTTACTCCTCAGAGTCCCTTTAAAGACTTTCCTCTGGTGGCTAGTGTTGACCGTCTCTAGGGATGCCGCACCAGGCAGTAGGGGAGCAGGCTGTCTGAGCCTCAGGTACACTGGCAAGATACATTTGTGACATCTGTGATCCACCTTGCCCCTGTTATTCTATTTCATAAAAGTCTACTAGATTTATATTGCTATATGAATTGAAAATGTATTTTAAACACTTTAAGACCTACAATCAAAACTCAAGCCACAGCTGTCCTTTTCCATGCAGCATTAACAAACAAGATCTGGCTTCTTGGTTTCAGCAATGCCTCCTAACCCCCACGGTGTTTACACATGATTTGGTCTTCTTACCCAACGGACAGTGCATTAAACTAGGGCAGCCTTTACAATTCACAAACATACTGTGCCAAGCCTGAAACGCATATTTATGCCACTGTAACCTACTGACCCCATCAAAAACAATAGAATGTTATTTCCAACATTTATAGTAAATGTTATCTGGGTCTTTGCACAGCATGAGTATATTCTTTCTACTATATAATATATTCCTATTTTTATGTCTAGAGCAAAAAAACATTTATGGATAAATAATAAAAAAGGGAAAGCTGGTCATCTACAGAACACACATCTTCAAAGGAAAATATACTAAATACACACACACAAAAAGATGATATTCAGAATCTCCACTCTATGACAACTACTTAATCTGCATTTGTTATCACAGACTTGCAGAGAGTTCAGAGAGCACAACATGGGACTTGACAGAAAACAAACAAGATGTTTGGAACACAACCTACATTCTCTACCTCTGGTCATGTCTAGCTACAGTTCAAGATGTCTCCTGTTAGATGAAGCATGAATCCTTTGAGATGAGGCAACAGTGGTGTTGTTCCTTGAGATAGGAAGCAATCCACACTCAATGTCATTCAAAAAAAAGCCTCAGAGAAAACTCCACAACCCTTTATGCTTGCTGCTTCATCAAAGGAAGATACTCTTAGACACATGCATTTACTTTAAGAGTTAACGTCTTTACAGAAAGCTGCTGCTCAATTATATTGGTTTAAAGCCTTGATGTGTGCAAGTTACAGAAAGATAAGAATAAACAAGACTTAATAAAATACCAATACTATGTGGCATGTATTTACTTTTCAGTTTAGCAGCTTTACCAATTGATAGTCATGGTAGAAATAAATACATAACATAGCTTAATTAGTAGAATGTACTGTACAACCAAATGACTGTATTTACAGGGTAAGGGAGTGGATCTGCCAAAAAGTGTCAGTGTCAGTTAAGTGCAGAGGAGTTAACTCGTGTTTAAAGTGAACCCCCCCCCCCCCTTGCATGTTTTTTTCTAGGAAAAAATAACTGTCCAAATCCAAGATTTGAAACTATGATTACAGAAAGTATTTATATCTTAACATTTTTAGGAGTGAGCAGGTTAAATTAGCACACCCTTTCAAAAGTGTAGTGCTATTTCATCATCATCGTCAATGTTAAGTCCTCTTCTTTGTTGATTCCCTGATGAATTTATTTACTGTATGATAGACTTTGGTTCTGCCTTATGCGCTGATGGAGGAACGGAACACTGCGCTGATGGAGAAACAGTGTAACCCTCTCTTTCTTACACCATCTGCGACACTTCCAGCTTTCACACTCACTCGGCCACCAGCTCCTCCAGCATAAACTCTAAGTGGACTGTAAGGGATGACTCTCAGGCCTTCTGTGTTTTAAAGCTTTATTGAGGTGGAGTGCACTTGGCTGGAGCCTGTAAGACAACAGGGAAACACCGCCACTATCTGGAATATTGCCAGGCCACCAGCCCACCTCTTCCACAGTCAATCTTTGCACTCACAAGAACATTATAAAACAGTGATCGTATAGTGGATTTTACATAGAACAATAATATGAACATTACAGCAACATACCTATAAGACAACAGGGAAACACTGCCACTATCTGGGATACTGTCAGGCCACCAGCCCACCTATATCATAACAGGCAGTCATTATATTACATTCCCACATACATGTTACAGGACATATATATATATATATATATATATATATATATATATATATATATATATATATAACAAAACATACATGAAAATGAACAAGAGAAAACATTTTACAGAGATTCTGCAGCAGGGTGATGTGAAACACTGCATGTCTTATATACAGCAGCCATTTCAGGGAGAGCACATGACTCTCTTAACTTGCATCATCTACTCAGCCTAGCATGTACTGCAGGGCATACAGGCTGCTAAAAAGCACACATATAACTGTTTACACTCTACAGAACTATTATGGATATAGATCATAACAGATAGATTAACTTTAGCTTTAGAGAACATAGACAGTCCATCTTTGAACCAAGGAGACCAAACCAACAGGTGGAATACACAGGGGGCTTTCTGGAAGAGTCCATTGCTAAGATTCAGCCTGCTAAAACTTCCCTCTGTTTTAGTTAATGACACATTTAAAGAGGTTTATTTTGCCTGTCCTGACACTCTGTTAACAGCTTTTGAACATATTGAACTATATTTAACAAGTGTACATTTCTGCAGCTCCTGTATGTTGGTATGTCTCTCCTGCAGACCTGCAGACTGGATATTTGGTGAAACTTCATGTGCCTAAAAATCACTATGTTACATTAGGACCATAAAAATTGTGCTGCACTGCCTGCTCATGGCATCGGGCCCATAATGGCATTGGGCTTTGGGCATCGGGCCCATAATGTGATTTCTTGTTGCCGTTTTAGATCATGTACACTTTATTTAAAAACACTGCAAATGGTGAACTTTCAAGCATATTCTCCCACAGATTCCACAAAAAAGAGCAGTTTCTGCAGACCCAGGGCATCTGTCCATATGACATCCCCCTTATCTAATGACAGCTGGAGGTTGCAGTGTTTCCCACTGTGAGCTTATGGAAGGATATGTTACATAGATGTAGTTCCTCTGGTTTCTTTTCCCCTTCTTTTCTTACACAAAGCCTTCACCTGCAGTGTTTGGCACTGTTCAGCCCACCCTCCTGCCTTTTGGTTCCCACCTTAGCCATGTAACTCAAACCACCTTCTCCTAACTGCAAAGAGCATTTGTCTGACTGGTTTTGTAAGACTCCACCTCCTCATGGGGATTCTAAGCATTTCCTTGATTTTAACAAAAGTACTTAGTGGAAAAGATCTACAGAAAGATGTTGGATGGTCCAGCTTCTCCTTTGCAGACTATTTTGGCAGTTGGAAATATACGTAATGCCAGAACAGAAGCCAAGGTGTTAAAGGGAACCTTAACCGAATGTAAAAAACAAAAAAATCACTTACCTGGAGCTTCCACCAGCCCCCTGCAGACATCCTGTGCCTTCACCATTACTCACCGATCATTTGGTCTCCCGCCGTGGCCCAGTTTCATTTTCGGCGAACAGCCAGTCGCCGAACTAGTGCGTCTGCACAGCCCTGGCTACGCATGTCCTCGATTAGGCTCCCATTCCTGTTGCTGTCCTGTGCATGTACAGTACACATACTATATATATATATGTACACGTAGTACGCATATTGCGCATGTGCAGGACGGCAACAGGGACACAGAAATGGCCACAGGGACGGGAGCACGATCGTGGACGTGCACAGGCAGGGCCAAGCAGGTGTACTGGCCCAGTGGCTGGCCAGTCATCGTGAACGAAACTGAGCCACGATGGGGGACTGGATGATCAGTCGAGTGATGGCACGGTCAGTGACCAGGGGGCTGGTGGAAGCTCCAGGTAAGTGAAACTTTTTTTGTTTTATTCGGTTATGGTTCCCTTTAAAGAACATCCAGATGGCAGACATACATTAAATTGAGATGGTGGTTACTGTACAAATATGTGATCACTTTAGGATTAAACAAACTCCAAACATAATCCGGCATTGCTCTTCAAAATTCACTTCAATGCCAAACATTTAAAAGCATAGAAGTCAACATTGAAAAATACTGTTCAAGTGGCTACAGCCCACTGTTTTGAGCATATACAGCTCTTGCTCATGCCACACAGCTTAGTACACTGACACACATTCATTTATGTAGCACAAGAACAGGCAGCATGAACCAATAGAAAAACAGTATACAAATGACCAGACCTGATGGGGCACTGTGAAAATGGCCAAAGAACCACCCACCTTTCCCCTCATTGGTCACATCACTGTAGTGCAAATGTATTTGCCCACGGCACACAAAACAAAATAAATTGCTGTAAATGCTAGCATACAATAAAACACTGCAGGAGGGAGGTGATTAGGTGTCCACCGGATTGGTAAATGACAGCAATACACAAAAATACAAACACCAGATAACATAATAATGTCCAATCATAAACGCCACACAGAGCAATGGAAAACTGGGACAACATGAAAACCGCTACATAAAGCCGCTGAAAAAGGGGAAAAACAGAACCACAGAGGCAACCGCATAAACACAACCTATATCAAAAGTAAATGTAGAAGAAAGGATCCGCAAACCAAGACAGGTTGAAGTGAAAAAGGCTTGAAAAATTTATTAGAAAAAATCCACAAGATATGCAATAAAAACAGGATCAACTGACGCGTATCGGGCCTACCATCTGCCCTTAGTCATAGTTAAAAGTGAACCTGCACAGGAGGAAATTTATATGAGACCGGGGAGGGAAAACCCCACCCCCGGAAACACACAAGCCACCTCTTAAAGGAACATACATCCATAAGAAATGCAATAAGAAAATTACAATAATAGCATTGGAAATATCATATATAAAAGATGTAAAAATGTTGTCACTGAAAACTGCTGGGATAAGTATAAACATGCCAATGAGTATATGCAAAGAAAATAGTGCGAACTAAGAAAACAGAGGCAGCAATGGTAATACATACAAGTGATTAGATACATACAGTGTATATATAATCCAATAGTAAAAATAAAGCTTCAATATGTATAGACTAGACTCAAGTCCCACTTTTTATTTAAACCATGTGGTACACGAGTGCCCAGTCTATGAATCCAGAAAGCTTCTCGTTTCAACAGCAACCTTTGCATATCACACCCCCTAACTGGATACACCACCCGCTCCACCCCCTGAAAGACAAAGGAGGATAGATCCTTCTCATGTACCGTCTCAAAATGTTTAGAAACCGCCGATTTGCGGAATGTGTTCCAATTTGTACCACAATAATGTTCCGCTATGCGGGCTCTAAGATGACGGGTGGTACACCCCACATATTGTACACGGCATGACATGCAAGAAATGACATAGATTGTGTTTTTAGTATCACAATTCACATACTGCTTAATCAGGCCCGGATTTCTGCAAAGGCCACAGAGGCCACGGCCTAGGGCGATAAAATCAGATAAGATCAGAAGGGCGGCATGACTTGGAGAGAGAAGAAGTCATATGTCAAAGTAAATCATCTCCTCTGTTCCCGCAGCGCAGCCAGCCAGCGCCCTGCTCTGCACTAATAGAGGAATTCCAGAGTTCCCCAATCCCTGCACCTCTCACTTCCTGATGTGTTATAACAATCAGGATCAATCATAACTGTCACCTGATGATCCAATTATTTATATGGATCGACATACAGTACAAGTGGATGTGAGAAATACCAGGGATTTACATTACAAAGAAGATAAAACTAAGTTCCGCTGAGTTCTAATGCAGGCATTCACAAACATTTCTGCTAGTTTCTTTGCCTTCTCTTTTAGAGCTGTGACACTGTCTGACCCCAGCAGTTGTAAATTACACTTTCTTATCTAGCCGTAATTTATTGCTTTTTTTTCTTCCTAGCCAGTGATCTCCTCTCTGCTTAAGTTAACTTTTTCCTGACTCATTTTCTGTCCTTCATCTCCGACCATCTATGATAACTGCTGCAGCCTGGAATAAAAATGCTGTATGCTTCCCTTTCATTGCTACACTGTCACTGTCACCTGAGCTGTTACTACCTCTATACTAGTGTGTATGAATTGGCATCCTTCTGCTTTCCTGTAGCATTAGAGCATTGTACCCTCTTAGCCATCAGCGAAAGCAGAGAGTTTTGAATCAGGATGATACCATTTATTGGCTTAAAAGAAAAAGAGTAATCTTTCTGCTAATAAGCCTTCTTCATACTTTGTTGCTGTATACTGTCTATATGTTAGAGCAAACCACCATATGTACATTCAGCATTCAAAAGAGATACGTAGATTTTTCAGCAAATATAAATAAATGTCATTCAGATGCTTTAAAGTGGAGCTGAACTCTTGCACAGGACAGAAGGAAACCATGCAGAGACATGCACCATGTATGTATTTAGAGAGCCTTTCGAATTCTTCCACATCTGTGTCTAATCACAAATTTGATATCTTCCCTGTGTCACCTGACTGCCACAGCATATAAGCTTATTTTAAAGCACAAGGGGCTCGATTCACAAAGCGGTGCTAACCCAGTTATCACGCCTAAAAGACTTTGGCCTCGATTCACAAAGCGGTGATAACCCAGTTATCACGCCTAAAAGACTTTAGGCGTGATGACCTTTTCACCACTGAGTTATCACCGATTTTTCCTGCTCTTCGCGCGAAGTTACCGCGCGTACGCGCGAACGCGCGTACGCGCGTGAGAGCGCGCGCAAAGTCCCATAGGGCTGAATGGGAGCTTCGCGCGAAGCGGGGGCCGCTGCGCGCACGCGTGCGCGGTTGCGCGCGCAAAACTTTGCGCGCGGTAACTTCGCGCGAGTTTCTTCTTATCATGCCTAAAGTGACTTTAGGCGTGATAAGGGCCTTTTCACCATGGTGCTAACACTTTGCACCGCTTGGTGAATCGAGCCCCTTAGGCGTGATGACCTTTTCACCACTGAGTTATCACCGATTTTTCCTGCTCTTCGCGCGAAGTTACCGCGCGTAAGCGCGTTCGCGCGTACACGCGTGAGAGCGCGCGCAAAGTCCCATAGGGCTTAATGGGAGCTTCGCGCGAGTTTCTTCTTATCATGCCTAAAGTGACTTTAGGCGTGATAAGGGCCTTTTCACCATGGTGCTAACACTTTGCACCGCTTTGTGAATCGAGCCCAAGATGTTAATATATTTGCTTCCATGAAAGTAGGAATTAGACACACTGGGCTCGATTCACAAAGCGGTGCTAACCCAGTTAGAGACTTTAGGGGCCTGATTCACAAAGCGGTGCTAACAGTTAGCACCCTGGTGAAAAGCCCTTTATCATGCCTAAACTCAGTTTAGGCATGATAAGTTTAGGTGTGATAAGTTTAGGCATGATAAGTTTAGGTGTGATAAGTTTAGGCATGATAAGTTTAAGCACCAACTGCGTTAGCACCGCAGTGCACAGCTGATCAAAAGTTTTACGCTAGCAAAGACTGGTGCACTTCGTATAAAGTTTAATGGCGCTGCTTTGCGTGCGGGACTTTGCAAGCGATCTAAACTTATCTAAACTTAGCATGCCTAAACTTATCACACCTAAACTTATCATGCCTAAACTTATCACACCTAAACTGGCTTTTCACCAGAGTGGTGCAATGGTTATCATGCCTAAAGTCTCTAACTGGGTTAGCACCGCTTTGTGAATCGAGCCCCATGCGTGATAACCATTGCACCACACTGGTGACAAGCCAGTTTAGGCGTGATAAGTTTAGGTGTGATAAGTTTAGGTGTGATAAGTTTAGGCATGCTAAGTTTAGATAAGTGTAGATAGCGTGCAAAGTCCCGCACGCAAAGCAGCGCCATTAAACTCTATGCAAAGTGCACCAGACTTTGCTAGCGCAAAACTTTTGATCAGCTGTGCACTGCGGTGCTAACGCAGTTGGTGCTTAAACTTATCATGCCTAAACTTATCACACCTAAACTTATCATGCCTAAACTTATCACACCTAAACTTATCACACCTAAACTTATCACGCCTAAACTTATCACACCTAAACTTATCATGCCTAAACGTATCACACCTAAACTTATCACACCTAAACGTATCACACCTAAACTTATCCGGCCTGATTCACAAAGCGGTGCAAAGTGTTAGCACCGTGGTGAAAAGGCCCTTATCACGCCTAAAGTCACTTTAGGCATGATAAGAAGAAACTCGCGCGAAGTTGCCGCGCGTAGCTCCCATTAAGCCCTATGGGACTTTGCGCGCGCTCTCACGCGCGTACGCGCGAACGCGCTTACGCGCGGTAACTTCGCGCGAAGAGCAGGAAAAATCTGTGATAACTCAGTGGTGAAAAGGTCATCACGCCTAAAGTCTTTTAGGCGTGATAACTGGGTTATCACCGCTTTGTGAATCGAGGCCATCATGCCTAAACTGAGTTTAGGCATGATAAAGGGCTTTTCACCAGCGTGCTAACTGTTAGCACCGCTTTGTGAATCAGGCCCACTGTCTATTTATTGCAGGATTTGTATCAGCTGTAACAAAGAAATGTTTTTTCTTTAAAGGTTATGTTGTTGAGTATCTTTTAGAGCAGAGAGGAAGTTCTGAGTTCAGGTCCACACTAATTACAACCAAACATCCAAAGTGGGTCCTGACAGGATGTTTGCTACTTACCTGTTCTCTGTTTTGTTTGGGCTTTTCTCCATTGCACTGCCCTGCCACCTGTTTGTGGCTCCAACTGCAGTCAGCCGCACAGAGGACAAAGAAGCAGCGCATGCTCTGGCCACTCGCGCTCCCTGTCACCTGTTTGTGGCTCTGACTGCAGTCAGCCGCACAGAGGACAAAGAAGCAGCCCATGCTCTGGCCACTCGCGCTCCCTGTCACCTGTCTGTGGCTGTGACTGCAGCCAGTCTCACAGAGGACAAAGAAGCAGCACATGCTCTGGCCACTCGCGCTCCCTGTCACCTGTCTGTGGCTCTGACTGCAGTCAGCCGCACAGAGGACAAAGAAGCAGCGCATGCTCTGGCCACTCGCGCTCCCTGTCACCTGTCTGTGGCTGTGACTGCAGCCAGTCTCACAGAGGACAAAGAAGCAGCACATGCTCTGGCCACTCGCGCTCCCTGTCACCTGTATGTGGCTCTGAGTGCAGCCAGTCGCACAGAGGACAAAGAAGCAGCGCATGCTCTGGCCACTCCCGCTCCCTGTAATTTCTCGCTCCTGCCCAGATGTGCACAGCAACCAAGGCCGGTACAGTGTTATGCATTCTTGACGAGTACCGATCATACATCAGCGTAATTTCTCAAGTATGCATTCCCAGAACACTATCGGCTGCTGTGCACATTCGAGCAGGAGCGCAAATTTCCATCGTGAGAGGACAGAGCATCCACTGATTCTTTGTTCAATGAGGGGCACAGCAGCACAACTGAAATGAGCCCATTCAAACCAGTGATCGCTAGTCAGATAGTTGGACAGAATGTTTTTTGGTGGTGGTGGTGGTGGTGGCGGGGGGGGGGGGGGGGTTGGGGGGCGCTTGGTGACAGCAGGCCTAGGGCACTGGTAAGTACAAATCCGGCCCTGTGCTTAATTGGAAAGCTCTTATTGTGTGCAAAAGAAAATATAGAGTTATTAGTTCTATGGCACTGGCAGTACTTGCATGTAGAGAACCCACAAGGGTAGGAACCTACTGTCGCCAACCATGTGGGAGTGCGGGGGAGGGAGGGAGAACGGAAAAGGCTGGGTGAGAGAATGGACCCCAAGGTGCGGGCCCTCCTGGCAGAAAACCGGCACCCTCTATCAAGGATGGTTTTAAGTTTTGTATCAGGGTACAGCACAGGGATATATTTTTTAATAATGTTTGTAATTTTGTTGAACTCAAGGCTGTAACCAGTGACAAAAGTAACCCGGTCCTCTCCGGCTCCACTACCCAACCTACTTTTCAAAAGGTCCGAGCGCGGTCGCCTATTGCTCCTTTGGCGCCCCACTGTCAACTGTCTTGCAGTGTAGCCTCTCTGTTTGAGTCTAGCCTCAACTAGATTACATTCCTGTTCAAGATCAGTCGGGTCTGAGCAATTACGCGTCGCCCTAATAAATTCACCTGTGGGGATGGCATTAATGGTGTGTCTAGGGTGGCATGAATTGGCAAGTAGGATGGAGTTCCCTGCCGTGGGCTTACGGAAAGTACGGGTGGAAACTGAATGAGATGTAGGGTCCCCCCTAAGTCCTCCGGCCCTCCTGGAGGATTTTCTGATCTATGTCAACACCAATAATCTTAATTTGAACTTCACAATGTGCTCGGATCCGGTCAAGATTGACTATTTGGATCTTACTCTTAGGGGGGACCCTACATCTCATTCAGTTTCCACCCGTACTTTCCGTAAGCCCACGGCAGGGAACTCCATCCTACTTGCCAATTCATGCCACCCTAGACACACCATTAATGCCATCCCCACAGGTGAATTTATTAGGGCGACGCGTAATTGCTCAGACCCGACTGATCTTGAACAGGAATGTAATCTAGTTGAGGCTAGACTCAAACAGAGAGGCTACACTGCAAGACAGTTGACAGTGGGGCGCCAAAGGAGCAATAGGCGACCGCGCTCGGACCTTTTGAAAAGTAGGTTGGGTAGTGGAGCCGGAGAGGACCGGGTTACTTTTGTCACTGGTTACAGCCTTGAGTTCAACAAAATTACAAACATTATTAAAAAATATATCCCTGTGCTGTACCCTGATACAAAACTTAAAACCATCCTTGATAGAGGGTGCCGGTTTTCTGCCAGGAGGGCCCGCACCTTGGGGTCCATTCTCTCACCCAGCCTTTTCCGTTCTCCCTCCCTCCCCCGCACTCCCACATGGTTGGCGACAGTAGGTTCCTACCCTTGTGGGTTCTCTACATGCAAGTACTGCCAGTGCCATAGAACTAATAACTCTATATTTTCTTTTGCACACAATAAGAGCTTTCCAATTAAGTAGTATGTGAATTGTGATACTAAAAACACAATCTATGTCATTTCTTGCATGTCATGCCGTGTACAATATGTGGGGTGTACCACCCGTCATCTTAGAGCCCGCATAGCGGAACATTATTGTGGTACAAATTGGAACACATTCCGCAAATCGGCGGTTTCTAAACATTTTGAGACGGTACATGAGAAGGATCTATCCTCCTTTGTCTTTCAGGGGGTGGAGCGGGTGGTGTATCCAGTTAGGGGGTGTGATATGCAAAGGTTGCTGTTGAAACGAGAAGCTTTCTGGATTCATAGACTGGGCACTCGTGTACCACATGGTTTAAATAAAAAGTGGGACTTGAGTCTAGTCTATACATATTGAAGCTTTATTTTTACTATTGGATTATATATACACTGTATGTATCTAATCACTTGTATGTATTACCATTGCTGCCTCTGTTTTCTTAGTTCGCACTATTTTCTTTGCATATACTCATTGGCATGTTTATACTTATCCCAGCAGTTTTCAGTGACAACATTTTTACATCTTTTATATATGATATTTCCAATGCTATTATTGTAATTTTCTTATTGCATTTCTTATGGATGTATGTTCCTTTAAGAGGTGGCTTGTGTGTTTCCGGGGGTGGGGTTTTCCCTCCCCGGTCTCATATAAATTTCCTCCTGTGCAGGTTCACTTTTAACTATGACTAAGGGCAGATGGTAGGCCCGATACGCGTCAGTTGATCCTGTTTTTATTGCATATCTTGTGGATTTTTTCTAATAAATTTTTCAAGCCTTTTTCACTTCAACCTGTCTTGGTTTGCGGATCCTTTCTTCTACATTTGTCTTGCTGGGGCCTGGCTTGCCTGATCCTGCACCGACTGGTATGATGTCTGGGGGTAGAGCGTTATGAACTCTCTTGCTGCTATATCAAAAGTACAAGGCACAAAAAAAACCCTGCATACACTGCACATAAAAAATGCACAAAAAGAGCTTTGGAGAAGCTGCAGGTGCCGCGGATACACATTAAACAAAGCAGACGTCACCCAGGGATACTGCTGAACACACAACTGGGATATCCACATTTGTGACCATTACCAAATGCAGATTTTGCCGGTATTTCCCACAATGACCAAAATGACGTTTCAAGTAAGGTCTGCTGGGCTGGAATGTTTAATAGAAATCACCATCTCATGTACATTTGCATTAAGTTAATTCATAACCGTGTTCATGACAATGCGAATGTGCATTCATGTCATGTCAAAGACATGTCTTTGAACGTGCACATTCATAAACCTGTTTGACATTCACCTTGTGAACTGCATTTTTCCATTCCTAACAAACCTAGCTTTAACTACAGCTTTTCTAGTGTACACATGTGCCTCTTTCTTCTCTGCTACACTCGCTGTGTCTCATATCTATGATGCCATCGAGTGGCATCTTAAAGGGGTTCTCTGGAGGGGGGTTGAAAATAAAGACAGACACTTACCTGGGGCTTATATCGGCCCCCTACAGCTGTAATGTCCCACACCGTCCTCCAACGATCTGCCATACCCCACCACCGGGCCCGATCTGATATTTGTCTAACAAAACGAATAGTGCTCGCTCCCGCGTATGTCATCTGGAGCTTACTGCGCAGGCGCAGTATGAAGTTTTCTTGTAGTGCGTCTGCACAATAAGCTCCCGATGACATGCGCATTGTGCAGGAGTGAGCACTATTCGTTTTCTTAGATGAATATCATACCAGGACCAGCAGTGGGGGAATGGCAGATCGTTGGAGGATGGTGTGGGATATTACAGCTGCAGGGGGCCGGTAGAAACCCCAGGTAAGTGTCTGTTTTTATTTTCAACCCCCCCCCCCTCCAAGAGAACCCCTTTAAGACATAGCAAGTGTGACATAGAGGCAAGAGTGAAACCCTGATAATTACTCCACAAATCAGGTGCACAGGACAGTGATGCACATGCTGATAGATGAGGAGGATGTCCTGATGCAGTCGCTGAATTATGCTGTTTCATTTGGTCTAAACAATTTTTTTTTTTTGGGGGGGGGGCTAAATCCCTTTACTAAGGATATTGCAGACATTTGTTAAAGATGTGTACCTGAAGAAAGAAAACATAGATGATGAAAGAAATTCACAGATGAAGAAAGAAGTAAAAAGATGTAAATGGAAGCATACAAAAAGAAGAAAAGAATATAGCACTGAAGATATATCAAATATACTCACATATAAGCCACATT
Organism: Hyperolius riggenbachi; assembly: GCF_040937935.1. NCBI lineage: Eukaryota > Metazoa > Chordata > Amphibia > Anura > Hyperoliidae > Hyperolius > Hyperolius riggenbachi. Next base: position 180,615,817 of record NC_090649.1, on the reverse strand, counting down.
TTTCAGCACACAAAATGTGTGAAAAGATTATACACAAGTCACAGTGGGGGCTTGTGGAGTATTGGACCCGGAGCAGGATTGTGGAGCTGGAAGAGGAGCACAAGATATCATACAGCAGGATTCTGCACTTGCCAGTTGCCTGTGCTCCCTGCTGTGTCCAGTGCCACCCCATGCCTCTTGCAACATGGTAAGTGTGGCAGTGCGCTGGTGGCAACATATTCCACATCCTGCAGTGGCCATCAGCCATGCAGCTGAACTGCCCGATAAACGAGCAGTTCAGCCGTCAGTGGAGAAGAGACCTTATTATGGATTGACTCCCAGGTATTTTTCTCTAATTCTCAAATTATCAATTTAGTATTATTATTGGTACTTGTGTATTATCTCGTCTAGCAGAACGGGCTCGGCAGTTAGACAGGCTGGAAAAGTGTGCACTGTGCTTCTTGAGCAGCTGATTCACCACAGATCAGCTGCCCCGTTCCACACAGCTTTCCTCACTGCGCTGTGTTGGCTTTTCCGTCAGCGATCAGACCGCAGAACAATAGAGAGCAATAATGAAAGAGGCATGAAGCCTTCCAGCCTGGAGGAGGGGATTTACAAGTGATTCTAGCGACATACCAACTCTGCCTAATCACATTACAGGGAAGAGGACTTGCTGAGCACCTGCACAAGGTGATCCAACTCACACCCCCTGCTATGTACGGCGCTGTGCCCTGCAGCAATCTGCCCACTATCATACAGCTTGTCTATAAAAGGGTCTCGCCCCTAATCACAGCCCACCAGGGGAGAGCTTACCTAAGCGGGGATCAGCGGCTGCTGTCTATGGAGCGGAGGTCACTGCATTCAGTGTGCTGTACAGCCCCTCTACTCACATCTTACACAGACAAGTGCTGTGACTTCGGGACGGGCTACAACACTGCACAGTGAGGAAAGCTGAATGGAATGGAGCAGCTGATCTGTGGTGAATCAGCTGCTCAAGAAGCACAGTGCACACTTTTCCAGCCTGTCTAACTGCCGAGCCCGTTCTGCTAGACGGGATAATACACAAGTACCTTATTATTTTACAACCTTTCCATAGCTGAGCTGGATTACAGTTGGAAGAACCATGAGATTTGAGTGGCTGCTAAGCTAAACTCTTTGATCTGAACACTGAGGGACCTGCTGCTCCAATGTCAACTGGTAATAACATTATCTGTCAACTGACATAACGCACACAGCCACTCAACTGAAAGCCAAAATACCTATTCATTGAGGACAACTAAGGCCAGATTTGTACATTTTCCACCCCTAGGTCAACTTTCTTGTGACTCCTTCTACATATGTAGCAAGTGCAACACCCATGTATAGATGCCATGGACAGCAGCTCCTCTCTGTCATGTGTTGCTTAACATTAACCGCCTCTTCTTCCTTATGCAGCAACTGCTCTTTCATGCTGAGCTGTCCTCTTAAGCATCAGCTGCCCAAGTCTTGACCCTTTGTGGCTCCTGATCAGAGCAGGATCTTCCACCAGGGAACCTAGGAAGGTGCTTGGGGCCTACTGGGTGTCCCCTTCTTTAAACGCTCTTTACTTCAGCTTACCAAAATGACCACAAGGGTGCCCAAAATCTATTACCTTGCCTAGGGCCCGTTACATTCTAGGCCTCGTTTCCATATAGCGTGCTTTCATGCACTGCAATTCACTTTTCAATCGCACCACATGGCTGCCTGCATTTCGGGGTGATTGCACCCGCAGTCCCATTCAATATAATGAATGGTTTCACAAGCTACACCCCCCGGTAGTAATGTGCCGCATGGCTCTGCGTTGCAATTGAAACAATCCCTTAATGCATCTCTGCTCCCAATCAACCCTTTCATCTATTCCTGAATGCTAATGGTGCACATTCCAATACAGTGACACACATTTCGAATAAGCTGGCTTGGTGGGAAAATGAAATTCTGGTAACAGGAACATTGCTGACAGCTGGTACTGGCAAGATTTTCTGTACTTGGATATGTGAAAAATGTAGCAATCCTCGGGCCGATGTTTGGAAGGAAAAGTAATATTTACACCTGCTGTTGTTCATTTAAAAATATCTGCCTGTCGTAATAATAATGAAAATCTGTGTTTGTTTGAAATTAACATACACCGGAAACCTTCTTTTATTTATAAAGATAGACAGACCTGTTTTATAACTCTGCTTTGATTTTGACGTAGTCATTAATTTAAATATACATTAATTCTAAAGCTTATTCTACAGAAAATGTGATCTATGCTTGTATTTTGTATCCCCCAAGTATAGTTAAAAATCCTGCCACCAGATGGTGTACAGATCATGCAGCACTGAGATGCTACTTCACAGATATGCTAAGCCATATACACTATAGATAATATTCAAATGTACAAATATGCTGTACAGTACGTATTGTACTGTAACACGTTTTTCACTGCATCACTTTTTACTGCAAGAACTCATTCTGTTTTCATTGCTTAAAATCAATATTAAGATCACAAATCAACAATAGACCAATGGTGCTGAGAAATAGTACACTTCTAAACTGCCAAAAGGAAAAATATTGTCCATTTTGTCAAACCTATCTTTCAATGGGAAGTTTAATTTGTTGAATTGTTGTCATTTTATTAATTCGATTTATACATGTACGTTAATAGCATTTTTGTTTGTGTGTGCATGCATACATATATACCGTGTGTGTGTGTGTGTGTGTGTGTGCGTGTGTGTGTGTGTTTGTTTGTGTATATTGTGTATATATATATATATATATATATATATTTAAGCACTGTCAAAATACAGTGCCATTTCTGTCCACCGTACCTCCTCTGTGCCCCCAGTTTCCCCCTCTGTGACTTCTCTGTTCCCCTGTGTTTTCAGTGTCCTCTTCTGTGCCACCTCTGCCTCCACTGTGTCCCTCTGCCTGCACTGGTTCCCCCCTGTGCCCCCCCCCGTGCCTCCTGCTGTCCCCTTTGTGCCTCTTTCCATCCCTGCCCCCCTTCCCTGTGCTCCCCCAGCATAGTTTATACTACAGTACAGAACCAGCGCAGTGGTAGCCTTATTGTTCATTGTACAGTGCTACATCATAATAATAATAATAATAATACCTGCTGGTCCCAAGCATGCACATGTTGTAAGCATGCATTCACACTTGCAGTACAATGAACTATAAGGCCAGTTTCACATTTGTGTGGTGTGATTCTCTAACGATGGAAGAGCCTCCACAGAAGAACCGCAAAACACCAAAAGTCCCTTTCACTTTACCCTGTTGCAGACAGCCTTGACAGGGTAATGTGCATAGGCCCACCCCCGCTCAGTGACCTACTCTCTGCTGGACAGAAAGTATGTCATGGGATTCCCGTCGTGTGCCATGCTCCACCTTGTTCCGTTTTTCACACTCACTGCGTCGCCATACTCTTGCATTACTGCATAAGCCGTGCCTACCACCTACCTACCATGTACATGAGTGTGAATGACGGAGCGAGGTGCAGCACGGTACCCATTCACGGAACATCAGGGACCCATGGATCATGCGGTAATGCATGGGTGACTCTGCGACAAGAATGCAGCAATTTAACTACTTCCATTGCAGCGTGTTGCATTGCATTAGTATGACAGTCTCCACAGATTTTCAGTGACTTTGTGGCCACGCCATAATGTTAAAGGGCCCTGAAGAAAAACATAATTGTTGCATGCGAAAATCAGCATGCTTCAATGTTTTTCACCATTAATGGAAAAACCATTAGAAGCAGACCATTAATTAACAATCTTTACCTTTTCTCAAATAGACCATCAGGGAGTCTGTATGGCTGATATTGTGGTGAAACGCCTCCCATAGTGTGATGTTATGACCACGGTTCTGAAAGTTTGCTGTCTGTGAGCCTCATTGCATTGTGGTAAATAACAACTTTTCCCAACTGTAAGGGCACTATCTCCCTCTGTGCATAGAATTCTCAGTAACGATCATTCTATACAGATCACCTGGCAGAACTAAAGCTGTGGTCACCTGTGATAAATTTAAAAATGTAAACCAGGGGGAGCACTGTAATAACAGCGCAGGAGATTTGGGCGCTGCCATAGACCATAATAGGAATTATGGCTATAGCAACGCATAGTGAGTAACTTCGACGCCGTCAGAAGACGGAGCTGAAGTTACTTTTAAAATACTGCAATTTGGCCTCCAGCAATAGCTGGAAGCCGAATTACATCATTCCCCACTATCCACATGGATCTAGAGGGGGAATAGTGTTTAACGCTGCCGGGAAGTTGTGCAGCAGCAGGATAAGCCATATACTGGCTGTTTCCGGCTCCCAAGTCTCCCCGCGGCGAGATCACAGGGACGAAATCAGGGAGAGAAAAGATTTTACAATGGGCAAACACTGACTAAATAATCTATAAATGAATATTGTAAAATATAAGCAACTTTATTCATTATGTTATCTTCACTACAGTTCCTCTTAAAAATTGATGTCCAATTTTCTATTCTGTTGATCCTTAACCTCCCTAGCGGTATTGATGGTTATACACGCCCATACAAAACATGCTGTGAACAGTATTGACGTGCATACACATTAATACTCTCCTGCACTGTATACAAGACCCTTGCTTGACACATTTTGGCAAGGAAAAAAAGGTTATGAAAAATATTTGGATAACTTTTTGCACAGAAATCCTGGGGAAATTGAACACCAGGGAGGTTAAAGGACACTGACTCAGGGCAAAGTAACATGTTTAGCCAATCTGACCACAGAAGTATCCACCCCAGGTGGGGTATGGAATGAGCCTGAATCTTCCTCCAAAAGGGTATAGAGCTTTGTTAAACAATTGTTGAGCAGTGGCTTCTTCTCCATTCTCTGTCCACTCATCCTAGATTATCTCCTCAATTTCCTTTATTAGAGGGAAAGCAGTGGAAGACTTCTTTGAATGCTTGTAATACCATTTTTGAGTTTTTCCTCTTTAAGTGGTCTGCTCCTGCTCCACATCCCCCCACTCTATGGCCTTACAAACCATCATAACCTAAGGTTGTACCAAAAGGAAATCAAAACTCACTGCATGATCTTAGTACACTAGAGGCAGCCGGTGGCTGTGATGGAAAAGAGACAATATATTTCATCATGGAGTCTTGCACTGCTTTCTTAATGATGTTGGTTACATCAATTGGATGTGGTAACATCCATGCTGATATGGTAACATCCATGGAGACGAGTGTCTTCTAGAATTTGATCTCAGTATTCAGTAAGGAATGTGCTAATTGTCTCCCACAATGTCTTCTATGTCTTCTAGGGATAAAGAAAAAATATGCATATGATAAGATTTACATTCAGTCTATCTATCAACAGTTTTCTGGTCTGTAAGGGTGCCAGGGTCGGATCAGTATATAATGGCGCACAGCGCCTATGCATAAAAATGGCGCCGCATTAAAAAGATACGCTTATCGCTATTTATCATTAGTACTGCATAATAATGGCGCACAGGGAAAAAAGAAGAAAAATGGCACACACTAACGTTATTTATCAATATTGGCACACACTAACGTTATTTATCAATAGTGCCGATCATTTGCGAAACAGTAGACGTTATTGCCCACTGTAACGTTATTTATCAATAGCACCCTACATAAGCCAAACTGCAGACGTTATTTAACTGCAAAACGGTGAATGGATTTAATGTAACACTGTCAAGGTTAGGGGGGAGGCACCACTGGGGGGGGGGGGGGGTCTTAGGGTTAGGCACCACCAGGGGGTCTTAGGGTTAGGCACCACCAGGGGGTCTTAGGGTTAGGCACCACCAGGGGGTCTTAGGGTTAGGCACCACCAGGGGGTCTTAGGGTTAGGCACCACCAGGGGGATGGTTAGGCACCACCACGGGTCTTAGGGTTATGCACCACCAGGGGGGTGGTTAGGGTTAGGCACCACCAGGGGGGTGGTTAGGGTTAGGCACCACCAGGGGGGTGGTTAGGGTTAGGCACCACCAGGGGGTCTTAGGGTTAGGCACCACTAGGGGGTCTTAGGGTTTGGCACCAACCGGGGGGGTCTTAGGGTTAGGCACCACCAGGGGGGGTCTTAGGTAGTGTTGGGCGAACATCTAGATGTTCGGGTTCGGGCCGAACAGGCCGAACATGGCCGCGATGTTCGGGTGTTCGACCCGAACTCCGAACATAATGGAAGTCAATGGGGACCCGAACTTTTGTGCTTTGTAAAGCCTCCTTACATGCTACATACCCCAAATTTACAGGGTATGTGCACCTTGGGAGTGGGTACAAGAGGGAAAAAAAATTTAGCAAAAAGAGCTTATAGTTTTTGAGAAAATCGATTTTAAAGTTTCAAAGGGAAAACTGTCTTTTAAATGCGGGAAATGTCTGTTTTCTTTGCACAGGTAACATGCTTTTTGTCGGCATGCAGTCATAAATGTAATACATATAAGAGGTTCCAGGAAAAGGGACCGGTAACGCTAACCCAGCAGCAGCACACGTGATGGAACAAGAGGAGGGTGGCGCAGGAGGAGAAGGCCACGCTTTGAGACACAACAACCCAGGCCTTGCATGAGGACAAGAAGCGTGCGGATAGCAATTTGCATTTTGTCGCCATGCAGTCATAAATGTAATACAGATGAGAGGTTCAATAAACAGGGACCGGAAACGCTAACCCATCACAGATGTTCATTGTTCATGTTACTTGGTTGGGGTCCGGGAGTGTTGCGTAGTCGTTTCCAATCCAGGATTGATTCATTTTAATTTGAGTCAGACGGTCTGCATTTTCTGTGGAGAGGTGGATACGCCGCCGATCTGTGACGATGCCTCCGGCAGCACTGAAACAGCGTTCCGACATAACGCTGGCTGCCGGGCAAGCCAACACCTCTATTGCGTACATTGCCAGTTTGTGCCAGGTGTCTAGCTTCGATACCCAATAGTTGAAGGGTGCAGATGGATTGTTCAACACAGCTACGCCATCTGACATGTAGTCCTTGACCATCTTCTCCAGGCGATCGGTGTTGGAGGTGGATCTGCACGCTTGCTGTTCTGTGTGCTGCTGCATGGGTGTCAGAAAATTTCCCCACTCCAAGGACACTGCCGATACCATTCCCTTTTGGGCACTAGCTGCGGCTTGTGTTGTTTGCTGCCCTCCTGGTCGTCCTGGGTTTGCGGAAGTCAGTCTGTCGGCGTACAACTGGCTAGAGGAGGGGGAGGATGTCAATCTCCTCTCTAAAGTCTCCACAAGGGCCTGCTGGTATTCTTCCATTTTGACCTGTCTGGCTCTTTCTTCAAGCAGTTTTGGAACATTGTGTTTGTACCGTGGATCCAGAAGGGTATAAACCCAGTAATTGGTGTTGTCCAGAATGCGCACAATGCGTGGGTCGCGTTCAATGCAGTCCAAGGCCGAAGAGGTCATAGCCTAGGGTCACAAAACCTGTTTATTGGGCAATTTCAATGGTGGCGAGTCTGACAAACATAAATCGCAGCAATGGCCGTTAGCAACGTCTGAATCTCACCAAATGTCTCATGCAGGTAGAAGACATATTGTTAGACTTGGGCTCCAAAGATGGGTTCCCTACATCTCTGCAAACCAGAGTTACAGGGCTCCAAATTTGGTAAAATCCCCCATAGGCTTTCATTGGGCCTCCTATTTACAGTTCCAAAATCTCACATCTTTTCAAAGGGCAATTACTCAGCAGTGGCAAATTTTCTAGCATTGTAGGGACCCTTAGGGGGAACATGACTGGTGAGTTTCGGGCCCCTAGGCCAAAGAGGTCATAGCCTAGGGTCACAAAAACCTGTTTATTGGTGCTATTTCAATGGTAGTGATGGTGACGTACATAAATCGCAGCAATGGCCGTTAGCAAAGTCTGAATCTCACGAAATGTCTCATGCAGGTAGAAGACATATTGTTAGACTTGGATTCCAAAGATGGGGTCCCTACATCTCTGCAAACCAGAGTTACAGGGGTCCAAAATTGGTAAAATCCCCCATAGGATTTCATTGGCTCCCTATTTCACTTTCCAAAATCTCACATCTTTTCAAAGGGCAATGGCTCAGCAGTACCAAATTTTCTAGCATTGTAGGGACCCTTAGGGGGAACATGACTGGTGAGTTTCGGGCCCCTAGGCCGAAGAGGTCATAGCCTAGGGTCACAAAAACCTGTTTATTGGGGCTATTTCAATGGTAGTGATGGTGACGTACATAAATCGCAGTAATGGCCGTTAGCAAAGTCTGAATCTCACGAAATGTCTCATGCAGGTAGAAGACATATTGTTAGACTTGGATTCCAAAGATGGCGTCCCTAAATCTCTGCAAACCAGAGTTACAGGGGTCCAAAATTGGTAAAATCCCTGATAGGATTTCATTGGCTCCCTATTTCACTTTCCAAAATCTCACATCTTTTCAAAGGGCAATGGCTCAGCAGTACCAAATTTTCTAGCATTGTAGGGACCCTTAGGGGGAACATGACTGGTGAGTTTCGGGCCCCTAGGCCGAAGAGGTCATAGCCTAGGGTCACAAAAACCTGTTTATTGGGGCTATTTCAATGGTAGTGATGGTGACGTACATAAATCGCAGCAATGGCCGTTAGCAAAGTCTGAATCTCACGAAATGTGTCATGCAGGTAGAAGACATATTGTTAGACTTGGATTCCAAAGATGGCGTCCCTACATCTCTGCAAACCAGAGTTACAGGGGTCCAAAATTGGTAAAATCCCCCATAGGATTTCATTGGCTCCCTATTTCACTTTCCAAAATCTCACATCTTTTCAAAGGGCAATGGCTCAGCAGTACCAAATTTTCTAGCATTGTAGGGACCCTTAGGGGGAACATGACTGGTGAGTTTCGGGCCCCTAGGCCGAAGAGGTCATAGCCTAGGGTCACAAAAACCTGTTTATTGGGGCTATTTCAATGGTAGTGATGGTGACGTACATAAATCGCAGCAATGGCCGTTAGCAAAGTCTGAATCTCACGAAATGTGTCATGCAGGTAGAAGACATATTGTTAGACTTGGATTCCAAAGATGGGGTCCCTACATCTCTGCAAACCAGAGTTACAGGGGTCCAAAATTGGTAAAATCCCCCATAGGATTTCATTGGCTCCCTATTTCACTTTCCAAAATCTCACATCTTTTCAAAGGGCAATGGCTCAGCAGTACCAAATTTTCTAGTATTGTAGGGACCCTTAGGGGGAACATGACTGGTGAGTTTCGGGCCCCTAGGCCGAAGAGGTCATAGCCTAGGGTCACAAAAACCTGTTTATTGGGGCTATTTCAATGGTAGTGATGGTGACGTACATAAATCGCAGCAATGGCCGTTAGCAAAGTCTGAATCTCACGAAATGTCTCATGCAGGTAGAAGACATATTGTTAGACTTGGATTCCAAAGATGGGGTCCCTACATCTCTGCAAACCAGAGTTACAGGGGTCCAAAATTGGTAAAATCCCCCATAGGATTTCATTGGCTCCCTATTTCACTTTCCAAAATCTCACATCTTTTTAAAGGGCAATGGCTCAGCAGTACCAAATTTTCTAGCATTGTAGGGACCCTTAGGGGGATCATGACTGGTGAGTTTTGCCACTGCTGAGCCATTGCCCTTTGAAATGGTGTGAGATTTTGGAACGGTAAATAGGAGGCCCAATGAAAGCCTATGGGGGATTTTACCAATTTTGGACCCCTGTAACTCTGGTTTGCAGAGATGTAGGGACCCCATCTTTGGAATCTAAGTCTAACAATATGTCTTCTACCTGCATGAGACATTTCGTGAGATTCAGACGTTGCTAACGGCCATGGCTGAGATTTATGTACGCCACCATCACTACCATTGAAATAGCCCAAATAAACAGGTTTTTGTGACCCTAGGCTATGACCTCTTCGGCCTAGGGGCCCGAAACTCACCAGTCATGTTCCCCCTAAGGGTCCCTACAATGCTAGAAAATTTGGTACTGCTGAGCCATTGCCCTTTGAAAAGATGTGAGATTTTGGAAAGTGAAATAGGGAGCCAATGAAATCCTATGGGGGATTTTACCAATTTTGGACCCCTGTAACTCTGGTTTGCAGAGATGTAGGGACCCCATCTTTGGAATCCAAGTCTAACAATATGTCTTCTACCTGCATGAGACATTTCGTGAGATTCAGACTTTGCTAACGGCCATTGCTGCGATTTATGTACGTCACCATCACTACCATTGAAATAGCCCCAATAAACAGGTTTTTGTGACCCTAGGCTATGACCTCTTCGGCCTAGGGGCCCGAAACTCACCAGTCATGTTCCCCCTAAGGGTCCCTACAATGGTAGAAAATTTGGTACTGCTGAGCCATTGCCCTTTGAAAAGATGTGAGATTTTGGAAAGTGAAATAGGGAGCCAATGAAATCCTATGGGGGATTTTACCAATTTTGGACCCCTGTAACTCTGGTTTGCAGAGATGTAGGGACCCCATCTTTGGAATCCAAGTCTAACAATATGTCTTCTACCTGCATGAGACATTTCGTGAGATTCAGACTTTGCTAACGGCCATTGCTGCGATTTATGTACGTCACCATCACTACCATTGAAATAGCCCCAATAAACAGGTTTTTGTGACCCTAGGCTATGACCTCTTCGGCCTAGGGGCCCGAAACTCACCAGTCATGTTCCCCCTAAGGGTCCCTACAATGCTAGAAAATTTGCCACTGCTGAGTAATTGCCCTTTGAAAAGATGTGAGATTTTGGAACTGTAAATAGGAGGCCCAATGAAAGCCTATGGGGGATTTTACCAAATTTGGAGCCCTGTAACTCTGGTTTGCAGAGATGTAGGGAACCCATCTTTGGAGCCCAAGTCTAACAATATGTCTTCTACCTGCATGAGACATTTCGTGAGATTCAGACGTTGCTAACGGCCATTGCTGCGATTTATGTACGTCAGACTCGCCACCATTGAAATTGCCCAATAAACAGGTTTTGTGACCCTAGGCTATGACCTCTTCGGCCTAGGACTGCATTGAACAAGACCCACGCATTGTGCGCATTCTGGACAACACCAATTACTGGGTTTATACCCTTCTGGATCCACGGTACAAACACAATGTTCCAAAACTGCTTGAAGAAAGAGCCAGACAGGTCAAAATGGAAGAATACCAGCAGGCCCTTGTGGAGACTTTAGAGAGGAGATTGACATCCTCCCCCTCCTCTAGCCAGTTGTACGCCGACAGACTGACTTCCGCAAACCCAGGACGACCAGGAGGGCAGCAAACAACACAAGCCGCAGCTAGTGCCCAAAAGGGAATGGTATCGGCAGTGTCCTTGGAGTGGGGAAATTTTCTGACACCCATGCAGCAGCACACAGAACAGCAAGCGTGCAGATCCACCTCCAACACCGATCGCCTGGAGAAGATGGTCAAGGACTACATGTCAGATGGCGTAGCTGTGTTGAACAATCCATCTGCACCCTTCAACTATTGGGTATCGAAGCTAGACACCTGGCACAAACTGGCAATGTACGCAATAGAGGTGCTGGCTTGCCCGACAGCCAGCGTTATGTCGGAACGCTGTTTCAGTGCTGCCGGAGGCATCGTCACAGATCGGCGGCGTATCCGCCTCTCCACAGAAAATGCAGACCGTCTGACTCAAATTAAAATGAATCAATCCTGGATTGGAAACGACTACGCAACACTCCCGGACCCCAACCAAGTAACATGAACAATGAACATCTGTGATGGGTTAGCGTTTCCGGTCCCTGTTTATTGAACCTCTCATCTGTATTACATTTATGACTGCATGGCGACAAAATGCAAATTGCTATCCGCACGCTTCTTGTCCTCATGCAAGGCCTGGGTTGTTGTGTCTCAAAGCGTGGCCTTCTCCTCCTGCGCCACCCTCCTCTTGTTCCATCACGTGTGCTGCTGCTGGGTTAGCGTTACCGGTCCCTTTTCCTGGAACCTCTTATATGTATTACATTTATGACTGCATGCCGACAAAAAGCATGTTACCTGTGCAAAGAAAACAGACATTTCCCGCATTTAAAAGACAGTTTTCCCTTTGAAACTTTAAAATCGATTTTCTCAAAAACTATAAGCTCTTTTTGCTAATTTTTTTTTTCCTCTTGTACCCACTCCCAAGGTGCACATACCCTGTAAATTTGGGGTATGTAGCATGTAAGGAGGCTTTACAAAACACGAAAGTTCGGGTCCCCATTGACTTCCATTATGTTCGGAGTTCGGCCATGTTCGGCCCGAACCCGAACATCTAGATGTTCGCCCAACACTACACGTGACCCGTTCGGCCAATCACAGCGCTAGCCGAACGTTCGGGTAACGTTCGGCCATGCGCTCTTAGTTCGGCCATATGGCCGAACAGTTTGGCCGAACACCATCAGGTGTTCGGCCGAACCCGAACATCACCCGAACAGGGTGATGTTCTGCAGAACCCGAACAGTGGCGAACACTGTTCGCCCAACACTAGTCTTAGGGTTAGGCACCACCAGGGGGGTCTTAGGGTTTGGCACCACCAGGGGGGTGCTTAGGGTTAGGCTACACCAGGGAGAGTTTAGGGCTTAGGGATAGGTACAGAGAGGGTTCTGTGTATTAATGCTAAATAACAATAAGGCTTTAACGTTAAATAACAATAAGGCTTTAACGTTAAATATCGATAATGGATCCTGCCAGGGTGTCCATAAGAAAGCTGCTGAAACCAGTTGCAAATGTAGAAAAAGCAGAATATCATGCTGCAAACATTCGAAGATACTTTTACGTAAAACATCCCACTGCCCACTATATAAGTACAACAGAATGCGGACTGATTAAATGATTTTCTGATCCTGTAGCAAACTCAGGTTAGTCCGGGAGCTTGCTAGTGAAAGAAAATCAGAGGCTGAACACACCGTCCAAGCCGCTGTTCTGTATATAGACAGCCACTCAATCAATCGCTCCGCCTACTTCTGCATTATGTGTTCACATTGTCTCCAATGTGGCTTTCAATGTGGCTCTCAATCTTGGCTCCTTTACACCAGTATCAGCCCTATCTTTGCCTCCATGGAAGACACAGACATAGGGGCAGAGAGCCACAAGCACAAACGGGCCATGGAACGCATGTGACCCGCACACCAGCATGGACCTGGAACTAAAGGAAATTGCAGAGACCAGCGATGGAGAGGAAGGAAGGAAAGGTCACCTACTCACAAGCACCCTTTTAGGGTGTAAAAAATAACTTAAGAGGGAGACATACATGCACTGGGAAAATGTAGCACCCATCTCGGATGGCTCCACTCCAAGTCACAGACCTCCAAGGCCAGCAGGATGGGGTCTTCCTCATGTAGACTTTTTAAAGCTTGATGGTGGCTTTGTTTTAGCTGAGGCTGCCTAAGCCGATGGGCTACATGATGATGTCAAGTAAGGGGAAAAATAAACCATATTACAGGTGAACCTGCAAACATTGGTTCCATGAGGTGAGGACAGAGAAGACATGGGACTCTGGGAGGAGATCAAATGTATAGTTAAGATCATGTGAGGTAGTGTGGGCAGAGCCACTACCCATTTGTGCTGCCATGGAGACATAAGGAAACTAATAGCCTAGACTAAACATCACTGTTAAGGGATGGTTAGATTACGATATACAGCAAAATATACATGTAGGAAATGCATCACATTCTGATGCTTAAACCACAATAGGGGTTGCAGAGGTTGCGACCACATCGGGGCCCTTGGGCAAGAGGGGCCCCATTTGGTCCTGTGCTTGAAATAATAACTTCTATATTTGCTTTGAATAGTAGTAATGAGTAATCATTAACAAGCTGTTCCTCATTCCCTTCTTGCACCTCTGACACTATGGTTGTTCTTGGCAGGTTTTGGTGCTCCATATCAATTGTTCTGAATTGAGTACTTGGGGGAGGGGGGGGGGGGCAATGTAAAACTCGCACCGGGGCCAGAGCATCTTAGCTACGCCACTGGTTAAAACCAGTATCATGAAAATAAAATTGTGTATCCTGAATAATGTATTAAATTCTACTATATGTCTTTGTGGTGTCTCTTTAAGGCTCTTTGATATTATCTGTTACATTACAAAAATAATGAAAAAATATATAGTTCAAGGAGATACTTTGTCATTGGGTTCAATAAAGCATTTCATTGCATTTGTTTATCATTGCTATTTATGATGCTTTAACCTGTTACCATATATTTAATAAAATACTGTCTGTAAAGATTATTTACCGAGATGTCATACTTGCTGTACTCTGCAAATGTTATTGTTGAAAATGTTTTTCTGTGGAATTAAGCTTCTCAATAAAAACACCAGTCCTGTTCTTTTACAACCTCCGGCACCAAGAAGAAGTGTGATTTCAGTGTAATATTTAAATAAAGAAAGCTATGTAAGGGATAATAAGTATAATCAATCACTGATCACATTTCCTGGATTTCAGGATGCACTAATAATATATTTTGGACATGAAAAAATGAACTTCAGCCAAGCATGGAAATTAATATTACTTTTTATAAAATGTGATAAGTATTTATATAACAACTCAATAAAGAAGGCGAAATTAAAGTTTTATATAACAAAGGCTGGCTTCACATATTGGTTTTAGTACATTATAGTATACCATACAGTATTTTATGCAGTTTGTGGGGCAGGAGAAATATTCTATTCAACTCATAGTATATGCCTTAAGATGGCCACACACCATACAATTTTTAAAATATCTGTTCAATTCAAGAATTGCAATCAATTTTTCTGACTGATTGTAGCATTTCAAAAATCTGACCAATGTACCACACACCTATGTTAAATTTTTCCCCAAATATAATAAAAATGATTGGAAACTCTGAGAAAATTGCTTGAGTATATATAATAATAAACTGGCAATCTAACACACACCATTCAATTTTCATAAAAATTGATCAGAAAAATCCAGCACTCCCATTCAACTTTTATCGAATGAAAACAGGAAATCCGATCTGATTTTTCAGTCGAATGAAAAAAGAGCTTTCGATTTTTCGGGGAATCCGATCTTATTTATTGAATTGCTGTAAAATCGGATCATTTTATTGTATTGTGTGTGGCCACCTTTATATTGACTAAACTGTTGGTGGACACTGGACAGTTACTACAAACAAACTCACATCACATATTGCTATCAGCGTGTTTTCAAAATATTTGCGACTTCAGATATAAAGTCTTTATATCTGTGACTTTCATTATGGGGAATGGGGGGTCCTCATTCTTTGTTCACTCTCTATGGAAACAAAAGGAAGAACAGTATTTTTCTGTTTCATTCTGATTACCAACACTGATCACTGCTCCATTCATCCCTCCAATGCTGCTCCTTTCAGCAGCTCATCGTTACCCTCCCCTGGATTACTGACACTGATCACTGCTCCATTATTTCCTCCAATGCTGCTCCTTTCAGCAGCTCATTGTTACCCTCCCCTGGATTACCGACACTGATCCCTGCTCCATTCATCCCTGCAATGCTACTCCTTTCAGCAGCTCATTGTTACCATCCCCTGGATTACCGACACTGATCACTGCTCCATTCATCCCTGCAATGCTGGTCCTTTCAGCAGCTCATCATTATCCTCCCCTGGATTACCGACACTGATCACTGCTCCATTCATCCCTGCAATTCTGCTCCTTTCAACAGCTCATCGTTACCCTCCCCTGGATTACCGACACTGATTACTGCTCCATTCATCCCTGCAATGCTGCTCCTTTCAGAAGCTCATTGTGACTCACCACTTCTTTGCCAGTACCACCAGCCCCATCAATGCCTGCCCCCGCATGCACCACCTGTCCTGCCGCTACTTGCCTTCCAGCTTCTAGACTAAACATCACTGTGAGGGCAGGGTTATATTACAATATACAGCCATATACTGTATGCATAGTGTATATAAATGTTTTTGATGTTCAAACCAGAATAATTAACATAAAATTGTGTACCCTGAATACTGTATTACATTCTACTATACTTTGTTGTAGTGTCTTTGATATTATCCATTATTAGTCAGTTTAAAAGAACAAGTATAACTTTCATCTGGAAAACAAAAAGAGCTAGAATCAAACTCACACGGCTACAACTACCTAAAGACATTGGTGTACTAAATATACCTGACATTAGGAGATACAACTTGGCCTGCCTCTTTCGACATGTTAGGGACTGGCTATCTTGCACTTCACATTATTCTAATACATCATTAGAGACAGATATTGCTGCCCCCTGGTTAGCAGGCCTATTGCATTCTAATTGGGCAGCCATACCTACTCGCCTGAGGTACCATGCACTGGTTAGAGACACTGTGGTCACCTGGAAGGAGGTACGTAAAATCTTTAAGCTCCCTTGGCGCATATCCAAATATATGACTTTAATTGGGAACCCGGCCTTTAGTCCCGCCAAATTTCATAACTTATTTGAGGATTGGGAAGGGAGAGGGGTAGCCAGATTGGGAAACCTTCTAGATTTGAAAAACCACCGATGGTACACTTCACGTGAGCTCCTGATTAAATATAATATTCCAGGAAAACATTACCTAGCATTAGCCCAAGTTAGATCTTATGTCCACAGCCATCTAAAGGACATAGACTCTATAGCCAAACTTCTACCTCTTGACAATTTTGTCGGTCCAGGCCCTGACAGGAAATCACTATCCATTATTCATTCAGACCTCTTTCGGGTTGGATCAGGTCTCTCCATTCAAAATATGAAGGCATGGGGAAAATACTTTACAGACCCTCAGCTTGAGGAAAAAATACTAGAGGGTAATAACTTGATATGTAAACTGATAATAAATGAAACCTGGGGGGATCACATTTATCCATAATGTATTTAGCAAAATTCGCATTTAATATAAAATATAAGATCCCCCCGGCTCAATGGGTCAATGGGACGTAGAGTTTACGTCCGGTCAGGACCGCAGCGCCCCCTGCCCGACGTAGATTCGTACTCGCTCGGTCCGCAGGTAGTTAAACTAGCTTCATTGTTATTTCAGATATGATTCATACACTACTGAAGCAAGCCAACTGAAAAGCCAGGCAACTTGTACTGTTTAAAGGACAATTAATATAGTAGCCTTTATACCCCCCTCAGGCTGGGTGCACACATAGCAGAAACGATAGCGTTGCGTAAAACGCTGCGTTTTTGCCGCTAATGGAAGTCTATGGGTCACATGAAAAAATGCATATAAAAAACACAATGTGTTTTATATGCGTTTTCAAACCTGCGGTTTTAAAAACGCTGGATTTGCTTCAAAATATTCATAGACGCATAAAAAATGCACATAATGAAAGTCAATGGGAATGCAATGGTATGCGTTTTTATGCGTTTTTATATGTGTTTTTCTTCCCCCCATTTTTTTTGCTGTATTTCTACTTCCTGTTGTCTTCCTAGTGATTTGCATAAATGGAAATATAAAAACGCATGGAAAATGCATAACCGCAAACGCATTAAAACGCATGCAAAATGCTTGAAAAACACATCGCAAATGCACCAAAAATGCAATAAAAACGCAGGAAAAATGCACACAAAATTAACATAAAACATAACATAAAAATGCAGTCTTTAACTTTATGTTATGTGTGCACCCAGCCTCAGTGCAAGATCATTATTTTAGCTAGTGCTATTTTAGAAGCTGTTCATTAATTGTTGAAACACTAATTATGTGTGATATGAAATGAAGAAGGCGGACTCCGACACTCCAATGCAGAGGTATTTTATTCAAGCATGGTACACAACTTACAACAGGTTACAAACATGCCTGTGTTGACAGCTGTTTTGCATGAAACCATGCCTCCTTAGGACACCAAGGCTCACCCCCTCCTCCCTCCACCCCACCTATATACCTAACTGGGAGGGTGGATACATTCTTCTCAGGTATTTGCCTAAGCATTAACCCTTCGAGGAAGGGATGTTACAAATACACATACAATTCTATAGAGATAAAACCAATACAATAATTTAAAAAAAAAGCTGCAATTTCGTTTCCATCGTTAAGTCCCAAATTGCCTAGTGCATTGGTCATGGATATCAGAGAAGCTTTCTTATGTAGTAATAATTCTTCCTTTGAACCTCCTCTAGACAGATCTGTGATTTTTAAAAGGCCAGCTACTTCCAAGCAGTCCGCATTACCCCTATGGCAAGAGTTTACATGATCAATCATGCAGCATGATCCCACCCCACTCCTGATTGACCTTTTATGCTGTAAAAATCTGTCCTTGAGTGGCTGAGTGGTCTCCCCTATGTAAAATCTCCCACAGAGGCACCAAACGCAATACACCACATATCTGGACCTGTAATTAATAAATTCCTTAACATGCCACTTAATACCACCTACCTGAGCTATTTTGCCTTTCTTCACAAACCTACATGCTGAACAATGGCCACAAGGGAAGTTCCCTTTTAGTTTGGCGCTAAGGAGAGGAGACGTCTTGAAGCTTCACCTGCTAGTGGAAATATCTCCCTTGGTCAGGTAGCATTGAAACTGCGTTTAAATGTTTTAAAAAAAATATATATATATTGTATGCAGTATAGTGATTAGCCATAATCTTTTTTGCCCACCCCTTTATGGGTTTGATTGGGTGTTTTTTGACCCCTGTGATCTTTTTTAGATCCCTCCTCCCCCCCCCCCCCATCCTTATGACATTGCCTTTTATTGTTGCCAGTTTTTATTTTGGCTAGATAGGTTTCTAGGGACGCTGCATCGCCCTCCTGTTGTTACAGGGAGGCGTGATTTTTGCTACGTTGGTCTCAGCACTCGGAAGGGCGATGGGCGTGGATCAGGTTTGTCACGGGGTCTTAATGGGCGGGGCCGTTTTTGTATTCAGCCTATTACATGCTATGGAGCGCAGCGCTTACGGCGCACGCTTCCTATAGGCCAAGTTAATGGGGATGACCACTTCCGGTCCGCATCTTCCGTTTGTTGGAACGCAGTTGGCATCCCGGAAGTTCTGAATGCGGCCATTGCGGGTGTGCTTCACATGGCGTCCTCCTCCGTCTAGTCGCTTACATGTGAGTGCTGTATTTAAAGGGTGATGTTCAGGGGGCTCATTGTCCTGAGGAAGCACTCCTATGTAGAGTGCGAAACAGCTGTTGACGATCTCTTGCATGCTTGCTCCTCTCTCTCCTAGTTGACTGTTGCCTTGCTTGCATGTACCCATTTTTAACTTTTCTTCAATAAAGGTCTTTTTATTGGATGTGCCCAGCCGCTCCTATCTTTACAGTAATTGACAAGGGAAGTTCCCTTCCCATTTTTTCTCTGTTAACCAATTTTTCTGTTTCTCATGAACTGGTTTGAATTCACTGTGAACTAACATCTTTTTAATAGTATGACCTCTCCTAAAACTAACCTTAGGTGGCCTACTAGCAACCTCTTTTAAATGTTCATCCAGCAACAACAAATGCCAATGGCTGCGTATTGCCTGGTGAATCTGATTGGACATAGGGGTATAATCAAAAATAAAATTAAATCTCCTCTCCTCATATTTCCTCTTAGCCTGCCTTGAGAGTAATTGGGCATGAGGTATTGTATGATTTACTTTGATACCCTAAGTATGTGTGAATTGCCCATGGCATTGGTAATGGTGCTTTGCAAGAGGGGAATGATTTATGCCCCCTCTTGCATACCCCCCCCCCCCCCTTTGTCAACAAATATGTGGACTGGCATTGTTCCTGTTGTTGAGCATCATACTGACCATTTTATTTGGAAATACCAGCCAGTATGGGTGGCAAGGGATTATAGGAGGCTTGTGGGAGGTGATACACTGGTTTTTATTTTTTTAATTTAAATTATTTGATTAAATTAAAAACTAATACAAAAATGTGAAAACTGTAAGCAATAAGTGATGCATGGTGCTAAAGAAAGTTTGGCAAAAGCAATACATACAAGTAACCCAACAACTTAACTATTTTTAGCTTCTTAATACTCAGATCAATAATTTTAATGCAGCTGGTGACTCAGAAATGGCCCGGCCATAACAAGCATTTGACAATTGAATTAACGGTTAAACTGTGTGTGATGCAGGGTGATAGTTTATTTGCTTGGAGCGACTTTTTTAACACCTGCAATTGAATTAGGTTCAGTGAAATACAGCCTGAAGGAGTCTTAAAAGACCAGATTACTATCTATTACATAAACCCCATTGAATGCATTATCTCTCAGCCCTTAACATGAATGGAAACCACTGCTAAATAGACAGAATAAGTTTGAGAAAAATAATGCAAAAAACCTGCTTGTAAAGTTAATGTTTGGTGCATACAGTATAAAAAATGTATAAGTCATGGATCTGGAGAGGGTTATAACCTTATAAATGCTCCTCAAGCATAGAAGTACATAAAGGATTCAAATTATAAGGTGTGAATAACAGAAAGGTCTGTCAAAATTAAAACTCACTATATGCTAAGGGAAATGTGTTTTGTATTTTTTTAACCATCAGCTAAGCTGACCAATAAACTTAAATGTTTAGTTAATTAGTGTAAGAAGCAAACACTTTAAAGCTGAGTTAAATAGGTGCAGTTTCTTAAGGTGGCCACACACGATACAATAAAATGATCCGATGTTACTGCAATTCGATAAAAACGATCAGATCTCCTGAAAAAATCGAAAGCTTTTTTTTCATACGACTGAAAAATCCGATTGGATTTCCTGTTTTCTTCGATTTTTATTGATTCAGAATTTTTCTTCAATCTTTCTAAAGATTGTATGGTGTGTGTTAGATTGTCAATTTATTAATATACACACCCTAGCAATTTTGTCAGAGTTTCCAATAATTTTTATCATAACTGGGGAAAAATTTAACATACGTGTGTGGTACATTGGTCATATTTTTGAAATGTTACAATCAGTCAGAAAAATTTATTGCAATTCTTAAATTGAACAGATATTTAAAAATTGTATGGTGTGTGGCCCCCTTAAAAAAAAAAAAAATAAATGCAGCAAACTCATCAACACCAACATGCTATGCAGGACAACACTGCAGTCTCGGCCTCAAAACCAATCCCCAACCAAATAATGTATTGAAAAACTGGGGAATCAAATGACATGACAATTTTACTTTATTTTTTTTTTTTTTTGCTGCCATCAACATGACACAGATGCTGATTTAGGCCCCTTTTACACTTATCGTGTTGCATTACCCTTATCCTACCACAGCTTGACTCAATAGCCATTAAAGTGAAGTAGATTACCTTATTACTTCAACCCAGGTATATGCTTCAGACCAGGGAGTCAACCAGTCACACCCGTATCCACCTAAGGTGCAGCAACAGTCCAAACGAAATACACGACTGGGTCTCGACCTGGATTTTAGGCCTGATTGGCCAGTTTTATTGTATGTACCACAGTGCAAAACAGCACAACGTTTCGACCAAAAGGTCTTTATCAAGTGCTTCATAAAGACCTTTTGGTCGAAACGTTGTGCTGTTTTGCACTGTGGTACATACAATAAAACTGGCCAATCAGGCCTAAAATCCAGGTCGAGACCCAGTCGTGTATTTCATTTGGTCAATAGCCATTAAAGTCAATCGTACGTGACACACTTTGTGCACCAGCTGATGCAAAAGCTGCAGCGCATTACTGCAGATTGGTCTATCACGCTACACTCAACAATCACCTCCAGAGCCTCACGTCTGGTCTGCTATGCTACACTCATCTGGCCACACAGAGAATTCACATTCCCCAGGTACATGACAGTGTCATTGCAGTGCCTCTTTAAGTCTCCTTGAAATTATCCATTAAATTAGAAAAATAATACCAGTAATAAAAAAATAGATACAAGAAGATACGTCCTCATTGGGTTTAGTAAAGCATTTCATTGTATTTGTTTACCTCGATATTTATGATATTTTAACTTGTCACCATATATTTTATAAAATGCAGGCTGTAAAGATTATTTACGGAGATGTCATACTTGCTGTACTCTGCAAATGTTATTGCTGAACATTATTTGGATTGAGCATCTCAATGAAAACACCAGTCCTGTTCTTTTACAACCTCTCTGGCGCCAAGATTGTGCATGCAGATCCGCAAGAAATGAAAGTCAATGGTAACGTGAACATTTTTAACATGCTTTCTGTGCGGTACACAAGCACAGATGCAGATGACATACTTTCTGTCCAGCAGTATACAAATGACTGAATGGTGCGACTTTTTGAAGAGAGGTTGCCTCCAATTTCCCCATCAATGCAATATGCTGCATGTATAAGGCCTCTTGCACACTGCAAGGGATTCCGATTCAGATTCCGCTTTTTAATCAGTTTTTACATCCGATTCAGATTCCAATTTGCAGTTTGCTCCCTGCACACTGCAAATCGGAATCTGAATCGGATGTAAAAACTGATTAAAAAGCGGAATCTGAATCGGAATCACTTGCAGTGTGCAAAGAGGCCTTAAAGTGTTTGTACTGGTTCCTGTATTGTATCTTTTCACAGGCGGTTATTTTAACAGTACAACAACAATGCTCTCTTTCGGTGCTTTGGTTCTGTTGATCGAAGTTACATGATGTCAAGTGCAATCACTACGTTTTTTCCTTTTTGCTTTACAAGAACTGTTATGACATCACTGTGGCTGATACCAATCAATAGGAAAGCTACAGGAATTCACTTATTCTAAGGTTCTGACCAAGCAAGCGAGGCAAAATAATTATGTCAGTTCAAATGTATGCTATTCTCTAAAACTAAGAAGTACACTGTGTATATTATATTAATGGAAAGTTACTATGGACCCAAAGGTATAATGCATTCAAGGCAAACATTTGCAAAAACATTTATTCCAAAGTGAAACCTTGGGAGAGCTAACACTGGACATTAATAATACTTAGAACATTTATTGAGCTATAAAACAATATATTAAAAAATAATAAATCTTATCCACAATTTCAAAAATATATTCTGTAAAAGTGAAGTCATTTTTTCCACATGTACATATTATAACTTATATTTGGTGCACCATATCTCAGCCTAACTGGTAAGGGCTAAAAACATTCTTAACCACTTGCCGACCGCGCACTCATAACGCGCGTCGGCAAAGTGGTAGCTGCAGGACCAGCGACGCAGTATTGCGTCGCCAGCTGCAGGCTAATTAATCAGGAAGCAGCCGCTCGCGCGAGCGGCTGCTTCCTGTCAATTCACGGCGGGGGGCTCCGTGAATAGCCTGCGGGCCGCCGATGGCGGCTCGCAGGCTAAATGTAAACACAAGCGGAAATAATCCGCTTTGTTTACATTGTACGGCGCTGCTGCGCAGCAGCGCCGTAAGGCAGATCGGCGATCCCCGGCCAATCAGCGGCCGGGGATCGCCGCCATGTGACAGGGGACGTCCTGTCACTGGCTGCACAGGACGGATAGCATCCTGTGCAGCCCCGATCACCGGGGATGACAGGTAGGAGAGGGAGGGGGGGAGTTTCGCCGCGGAGGGGGGCTTTGAGGTGCCCCCCCCGCAACATGCCAGCCAAGAGGAGCGATCAGACCCCCCCTGCACACCATCCCCATAGGGGGGAAAAAAGGGGGGCGATCTGATCACTCTGCGTGCTGCCTGATCTGTGCTGGGGGCTGCAGAGCCCACCCAGCACAGATCACAGAATACTGCGCTGGTCCTTAAGGGGGGGTAAAGGGTGGGTCCTCAAGTGGTTAAAGGCATTAGCTGATAGCTGGATTCAAACGAAGGATTGGGACCACACCATTCAATCATAAAAAAGACAGATGCACATAGAAACTTAGAAAACAGCTCTCCTCTTCAGCTAGTAATAAATCCTTTTTTACCAGAGAATGACCAGCTCACATCCAGGTGGGTCTAGCTAAGAGCTAAGCATTTCTAAGTTTTTATGTACATGTGACTCTGGATAAACTGATAGCGAATACTCTGACATCCATTGATAATGTTGCACAATACGGGCTAGGCGCAGTTTGTATACTTGAAGCATAACAAAGATAGGCAATTTGTTGCCTGTCTTTTTTTTTGATTGAATAAAGTATCAGAGCTAATGATACATGGTGTGTTGCCAATCCTTTGTTTGAATCCTGCATTGTGACCCCTAGGTACAGAGGTAAGGATCTGGGCACACATCTGAAATCTGAGCCTGGCTGTGAGTGCTCCCAGAATCAAGTTTACATTAGCTAATAGCTGGTACTTCCAACTACTACAGAATGTTGTGTAACAGCCTGCTCTGATTCAACTTAATTTATAAAAAGCCAAAGTTATGATACTTTGCAAAAACAGTATGAAACATTAACATTAATTATTTTGCAACAGGTAGCCACAAAGTCTATATTTTTACAGAGGAGGCTAACAATAAATTAAAGTATTAATGTGCCCATACATACGTTTGTTTAAAATAACTTAAAATGAGTCCCTGGTTAACAGTTCAGTATACTTGAAATATTTATTTTATACAGGTTTTTAGCAGTGATGAGCGAAAATGCTAACATTCTCTTCACATCCATCTGAGAAATATAGTGAGAATTAAAGCTTATCCCAGCTGAAGATGTACCTGCCCTGGTTCATGCATTTGTATCCTCCCGCCTGGACTACTGCAATGCCCTGTTTGTCGGATCCCTGGATAAGGTTCTGTGCCCCTTACAACTAGTACAGACTGCAACACCGGGACTCCTAGCCAATACTCCCCACAGCTCACACATCTTCTCAGTAATGCAAACTCTTTACTGGCTGCCAGTACAATGGAGAATCCATTTCAAGATCTACCTGCTGACATTCTAAGCTCTAAACCAAATGGGACCCAAATACATAGTGGATCTATTGGAACTTTATGCCCCTCTACGCACCCTCCGCTCTGCAAATAAGATGAATCTGGTTATTCCCAGGAGACACTTAAAACATTTGGTGCTCGGGCCTTTTCCTATGCAGCCCCTACTCTATGGAACTCACTTCCATTACAATGCAATTCATTTATCTCTACTGATTTTTATCTCCACTGCTTTTACAGGGCCATATTGTCAATGTAAAATAATTAATTAGCATATATCTGTGGAAGTGTTGATAGCATTTTCAAAAATTGAATATGGATGTATGGACTACTTCAGGCTCATTGGAACACTACTATTAGAGATAACTTGTCCAGTCCAAGATGTGAGCCAGATACCTCAAAAAAGGGTAATGGAGACAAGACCAATACATTTTAGTATATGGTGTAAGATAATTGGAGATTGTATTCACAAACCCTGGTCTTTAGGAGTCAATTGCTCGATTGTGGGGAGCATGAGTCTGTGACTACTTGGGTCTCCAGGATTTTTCGTTTGCTCTGTGAAGTGAAAGTTAAGAGAGGCCCATGTTGGTGGGGTCTCAGGCCAACACAATATGTCAGCTTATATAGGATCTAAGAGGTCTATAACTGTTTTTGGAGGTATGAGGAGGGATGGAAGTTCCATAAAAAGGTTAAAACCAATTAAGAAGGGGTGGCAAGTGGGCACTTAAAAATATACTACTCACCTTCTCTGGAGCACCTCTGATAATTGTGGCTCCAATTTTTGGCACTAAATTGACCTGAGGAAGTGAAATATACCTGTGAAACATGTTGTCTAACAGTGCTCTACTGTAATGTAAGTTGCTGCATTGCCTGTTTGAGAGATAAGTGACAAGTGACCACTTGCCATTAATTTTTAAATTGATTTTAACCTTTTTTTAACCTTTTTTTAAATTAAAATCTTAGTGCCTATTCACTCCCCCAATTACATTAGAAGACATCATCTTATATTTTATAATACAAGCAAAATCATTAATACAAGTATATTGCTTTATTGACTACAGCATCATTTTAAGTTTTGGAAGCAATCTTAAAGATGAACTTTAACCAAGCATTGCACGTCATTCCAGTAGCTTGCACCCCCTTTCCCATGAGAAAGCTTTACCTTTTCTCAAATAGCTCATCATGGGCATCTGTATGGCTGATATTGTAGTGAAACCCCTCCTAGAGTGTGGTGTCATGACCATGGTCCTGACAGTTTGCTGTCTGTGAACCTCGTTGCATTGTGGGAATTAACAGCTTTTTTCAACTGCCAAGTAAGCAATATCTCTCTCTGTGCATAGAACTCTCAAGTGCTATATTCTTAACCTTCCTGGCGGTAAGCCCGAGCTGAGCTCGGGCTATGCCGCCGGAAGGCACCGCTCAGGCCCCGCTGGGCCGATTTGCATAATTTTTTTTTTGCTGCACGCAGCTAGCACTTTGCTAGCTGCGTGCAGTGCCCGATCGCCGCCGCTACCCGCCGATCCGCCGCTATCCGTCGCGCCGCAGCCCCCCCCCCCCAGACCACGTGCGCTGCCTGGCCAATCAGTGCCAGGCAGCTCTATGGGGTGGATAGGAATCCCCTTTGATGTCACGACGTCGATGACGTCGGTGACGTCATCCCGCCCCGTCGCCATGGCGACGGGGGAAGCCCTCCAGGAGATCCCGTTCTTTGAACGGGATCTCCTGATCGCCGATCGCCGGAGGCGATCGGAGGGGCTGGGGGGAAGCCGCTGAGCAGCGGCTATCATGTAGCGAGACTTTGTCTCGCTACATGAAAAAAAAATAAATTAAAAAAAAAAGATTTGCTGCCCCCTGGCGATTTTTTAGCAAACCGCCAGGAGGGTTAAAGGGAACCTGAAGCGAGTGGTATATGGAGATGGTCATACTTATTTTCTTTTAAGCAATACCAGTTGTCTGACTATCCTACTGATCCTGCTGATCCTCTGCCTCTAATACTTTTAGCTAAAGACCATGAACAAGCATGCAGCAGATCAGGTTTTTCTGATATTTCAGTCAAATCTGAAAAAGATTAGCTAAATGCTTTTTTCAGGTGTGTGATTCAGACATTACTGCAGCCAAATAGACCAGCAGGGCTTCCTGGAAACTGGTATTGTTTCAAAGGAAATAAATATGGCAGTCTCCATATACTTCCCACTTCAGGTCCCATTTTAACTTCAAAGAAACGGTATTACTAATTTACTTTCGCAAAAGTAAACAATATTTTTCTCATGCTTGCACTTTTGTTTAACCACTTTCCAACTGCGTCATGCCGATGGGCGTGGCCGGGGCAGCAGCCCCAGGACCGCCTAACGCTGATTGGCGTAAAGTCCTGGGGCTCTGTTTTGCAGCAGATCACGAGCAGGATGCGCGCGCATCTCCTGCTTGGGGGCAGAGCTCCGCCCCGCCTTCAGTCTCAGAGTGGCTATTTACACTGTGCAGCGCTGCGATCAGCAGCAGCGCTGCACTGGGGACAGCCGTGTGAAACGGCTGTCCCCCTGGAGGACAAGAGAGCGATCGGCTCTCATAGGCAGAGGCCTATGACAGCCGATCGCCGCAATTTGCTGGCTGGGGGGAGGGCGGGAGATAAGGTAAGTAATTAAAGAAACAATTTTTTTTAAACAAAAAGCACCAACAATAATATTTGTAAAAAAAAAAACATGGGGGGAGTGATCAGACCCCACCAACAGAGAGCTCTGTTGGTGGGGAGAAAAGGGGGGGGGGGGATCACTTGTGTGCTGTGTTGTGCTTCGCCTTAAAGCTGCAGTGACCAATTTTACTAAAAATGGCCTGGTTACTAGGGGAGTTTAGCCCTGCAGTCCTCAAGAGGTTAAGTGGTTCTAGTCTTAAAATATATTCAGGATTTTCCATTCATGCCACAGTAGCTCATAAACTGCTACACTTAGCACCAATTGCCTTTGTCCCTCCCACTTAGTACATAAAGCAGAGCCTGAGGTTCCATATGCAATTAACTTTTTTCCTGAGTTTTCTCCTAGGAGACCATTTTACATCTCCTATTTAGAATAACCTTTCAGCTCTTTGCAATTAACAAAAAGTAGCAAAAAGTAGGTGGAAAAGTACTAGCAAAACTTAACTACTTCCTTGCTTGCTGGTGATTTAAAAGGTATTTTATTGACAATTTTGAAATATTACTTAGGAGAAAAAGTAAATTGCATTCGGCCTCCCAAGCCATTGTAAATTAAGTTATTTGAAAACAGTTAAAGTTCAAAATAAAATTCATGTTAGATATCAAGAAACTATGATCTACATCTTCTTGGCATTAGAAGGGGCATTTCATCTCATTTTAATGCTGTTTCTCTACTATCTGCAGGAGCTAGTAAAATATTCAGGACACATCAGCCATAAAGATGCATTTTTATTTCCCAGCAGATGTCTAACAAATGTTTAAAAAAAAAAACCTGCCAAACGTTAATGCTGGTATTAGGCTGAGATGGTGCTCAAGCAAAGGCAAAAACATGCAGGCCATATTTCTAGGCAAGCGCTACCTCTGAACGTCAGTGTGAACCCTCATAAAATCCTCATAGCATGGTGTATTCCTTGAAACAGGGGGTTTTGGTGCTTAGTGCTAGCCGTATAGCACTTGAGTTGGGTGCCGCTATAGCAGTGATGCTATAGTCCGTGCCACTTGCAGGGGTAATTCAGGGTTCCGGCAATTGCCAGACCCTGAATTACTTCTGCCTCCAAGTCATTCGGCTCACCCTGCACCCAACTGCCTGGTGGCGTAACTATACGTACACGTTTTCCTGGCTTTCCAATTGCATAAAATCCACCTGACCTATACATTACTAAGAACTTAGCCTTGTAGACTTAGTTCTGCTCTCTTTGCGTCAGAGAAAATTAGCAAATTTCAACCTACATACTGTGTGCTGAATGTTTAGGGAGGTGTTAGCCTGGATAAGAGTTACTGGTGTTGATTTTACTTTTGTATTTTCTTTTTTTTAACTAAGTTTTGTAGTCATCATCATGTTCTGGAGGTTGTTTATCAATCCTTTAGGTTTAAAGCAGGTGAAAACATTCCTGGTGATTTGGGCACACCTATTCTTATATATTGGGTGCTAATGCTCATCTATTGTGTAACATAGCTGAATGAGTGTGCTGGAGCCAAGTTCCATACTCATATCAGGCACATGAAAACAAATACAGAATGTGAGTATTGGTTATAGTTAGTTAAATGTTAGGGTTAGACATTTCTTTAAGAGGGTAAGGGAATACATTTAGAGGAGGTGATATGTATCGCCTAAAGTTAAAAAGTTATGATTGGATGCAAGGAAGCAATGTAAATTAGCAGGGCCGGAGCAGCTACCATAGGAAAAAATGGGCAATTGCCCCAGGGCCCCAGAGCTTGTAGGGTGTCCCTCCCCATCTTAACTGTTGCTCCCCAGGGACTCTGCAGAGTCTGTTAAGTTGGGAGGTGATTGGGGGAGGGTCAGCAGCCAGCTCAGGGGCTCAGGAGGGAAATTTCGCTGCAACAAAGGGCCTCTATTGGCGCTTTTTGGTCGGGGGGTGTCTGTTGGGGGGCCCCCAGGCTAATTCTGCCCTAGGGCCCAATTGTTACTTAAACCGGTCCTTTAAATTAGAGAGGCATTAGGCACAAGGAAAAACTGCACATTGGGTGAGGAAAGTCATATGTTCTGTATGTGAACACATGCTTTTAAATGTTTGCATTTTTCCATGATAGTGGTCCTTTTATACCTAAGACTCAGTAAAGTGGACAGCACAGCAGCAGAATGAATGTATTCAATGGATGTATCTCAGAAAAGGAAACAACACAAGGAATGCAGGTGCTTCTAAGTGTAGTAAGTAGGACAAGCCAGGGATATTCAGTTATATTCTACCCAGATTCAGTGTTTTTAAAACTAAAATAAAAATAAAAATACAGCAATAATGCAAATTATATAATGATACACACTTATAGTGCATATTGAAAGTGCACAAAAATATGCCACTTAAAGTTATGGCATTTCAAGGTCACGGGAATGGTAGCTGTTAAGAGCTACTATGTTGCAATTTTGGGAGGAAAGTGTAAGTCCATAGGATTTCTTAATTTACTGCATTTCAACTCAAAAGTTCTTCAGTTGTGAATCAGCCAAACCACCTTAAGCTCTTTACTATGTTATGCAAATTACTTTGATTTATTCATGTTTGCCTCACCTATGGATTCAAAGTTCACAGTTGGATGCACATAAATGTTTCTATCAATAAATCAGTCAAAGTGTAACCATAGTCAGACAAGTGTTAAATGTAGGCTGAAATCAGAGATATTACATTGATTTATGAACCAATCAATCATATCATGAAATTAGCTATTCTGCTGTTAAAGGTGTAGGAACGATAAACTGCTTAATTGCTAAATCCATTATATGAGCAGCAAAGCTTTACATTTCCAATTACGTTAAAGCCACCATTGTGGTCTTGGAAAATGATGCAGATGCTAATTCAAATTTCTCTATATCTGCCTCCACTGATGTACACAGTTTAGCAGGCATCAACAATTCAATTTGTTTTTTTATAAATGAAGTTAGCCATTCATCCGACCATGACAAAAATCCTTCTAGAATGACACACAAATGATTTTCCGAATAACTTAAAAATAGTTCATATATGCTGAATATGAATTCAAGAGAGATGTGATCACTGTTGCAAGTAAAAAAAAAACAAGAAACAAATAAACAAACAAAAAAAAACACATGCTGTTCAATCATCAACCACTCAAAAAGGTACTATAAGCTCATCTCTGAACAATTTAATTTTGCCTTAAAACACAAAGGTAAAACAAAAAGGTATTTACAAAAATGCAGCTTTAACCACTTAACCCCCCTCCCCCCGGTACGAATTTCTCCGTCCCTTTTTTTCCCCTAAAAAACCAGGGACGGAGAAATCCGTACCTTCCGCGCTGTCGCCACTGTCCGCGCTCCCGCCGCCCGTGCGCACGCTTCCGCCGCTTGTGCACGCCGCCGCCCGTTTGCCCGGAGATCAATGAACGAGAAAATCCATTCCCGTTCATTGATCTAAGTCCCCGCAATGATCCGCTGCTTCTATTAGAAACAGAGCAATTATTGTCATCTTCTCAGCCTCGTACTGCTTCCTGTAAGCGTTCTTCCAGACACTTACAGGTCGCATGTAAACAAACACACTGTGGCCATCTTGTGGCCAAATAGTAAAACTACACCCTAAAGCATTTTACATATACAAACACATTACATTTACACAATAAATTAACTCATTACCTCCCACACTCTCCAATTTATTTATTTTTCGTAATTAAATAAAAATACAATAAAAAAACATAAATAGTTACCTTAGGGACTGAACTTTTTAAATATTTATGTCAAGAGGGTATAACACTGTTACTTTATAAACTGCGGGCTTGTAATTAGGGATGGATGCAAAACTGAAAAAAATCCACTTTTATTTCCAAATAAAATATTGTCACCAAACATTGTGATAGGGACATAATTTAAATGGTTTTATAACCGGGACAAATGGGCAAATACATTTCATGGGTTTTAATTACAGTAGCATGCATTATTTAAAAACTATAATGGCCGAAAACTGAAAAATAATAATTTTTTTCCCACATTGTTTCCTATTTTCCCATTAAAACACATTTAGAATAAAATAATTCTTGGCACAATGTCCCACCTAAAGAAAGCCTAATTGGTGGCGAAAAAAACAAGATATAGTTCATTTCATTGCAATAAGTAATAATAAAGTTATAGATGAATGAATGGAAGGAGCGCTGAAAGGTGAAAATTGCTCTGGTGTTCAAGGGGTAAAACCCCTCAGTGGTGAAGTGGTTAAGTGAGCAGGTTAGTTCCCTATGATGCCTGAAAGTAAATAAAGCCCAGCATCAGATGCTGAAGAGAAGTCTGGAGATACAGCTGCACTTGTGCCTAGACAAAGTGTGCACTCCAAGAAACCAGCATTCAATTGTAAAATATAGTGATAAAAGAGGCACTAAATCATCTGCAAGCTGGCACCTTTATTCAAAGCTGGCTTGGTACAGACATGAGATATAGCGGTGGGGATAAAAAAGACCCAACAGCTGTTTCACTTAAAAAGCTTCCTCAGACGCCAGTGGTACACCTGGCCTCTGAGGAAGCTTCTTAAGCGTAACGGCTGTCAGGCCTTTTTACCCCCACTGCTATATCCCATGTCTGTACCCAGCTTTGAATAAAGGTGCCAGCTTGTGAATGATTTTCCCAATCTGTTCTATTGTGTTCCACGCCATCGACCCTCCACCATCCACTATAGAAAAAGAAAGTGGGGCTAGGATTACGTTTAGCAATTTAGCGCCAACATATTTTTCGGGGCTGTACAAAGTAATGCATCTATACTACATTATGCCCTAAATTGTTGCCTGAGGGATTGAATTCTGATGCCAGTGGGCGACAACATTTGAACATGAGTACTCACCTTTATTTCCATGTGGAGATAGACGGACAGACTGATAGATAGAAAGATAGGTAAATATGCAGACGGATAGATAGATAGATACATAGATACATTATCACATTACTTCATTGTAACACAGTTTTAGGTGCATACATTTAAAAGCACCATAAGGAAAAAAGAAATTTGCTAATTTACTGATATTCTACTATCACTTGTTATTGATAGTAGAAAATTAGTAGTGTTACCAAAATTCTATCAACTATCTTCAAGCATTCCCTTGTGTCTAGTTGTTCCCCCTTCCATCCCCCATTCAGAATTATTGGATGTTAGTGTGTTCCCCCTGGTGTCTAGTGGACGCTCTTCCTTCCCTATACAGTGCTTCTGGTGTCTAGTGGGTCACCCTCCCTTATGCAGTGTACCTGGTGTCTACTGCCTCCCTCCCCATACAGGGGTGGTCTAGTGGCCCCTTTCCCTCCCCAGGATTCTCCATGTCTCCATGTATTCTATACTATTCAGGCTTTGCAGTAGTAACATATTTATATTTTCACCAACAAACATGCAGTAAATTATTTATAAAACAGTACAGGGAGCTTAAATAAGTATCATAACTTATTTTAACATGTAATCAATATAAAAACATCATAACCCTCCCTCCTTGCCAAAGTGAAGAAATAATGGGATCAGTAAGGTTTATCTGTCAGTTACATAGCAAATAGAGATGTTGTGAACCACCATAGACTTCAATGGGCAGCCACATTTTAAAACCTACAAAGACTGGTTTTGGCCACAAAAGTGATGGAAAATGTTGTTTCAAGGGGTCTAACACTTGGACTGTGGCATGCCGGAGAGGGATCCATGCCAAAAGTCTAACCAAAAATTACGGAGTTGACGCAAAGTCAGGTTTTAATTCCTAAGGGCAGAAATCACATTACAATCCTACAAATAATGCACTGAAGTGGAACTGTGCAGACAACTTAATGTAGCAACAATAGCAGTAGTGTGCACAGCTCTGGGTTTCAGTGGGCTGTGGAGTGTCACACACAGAGAAATGCAATAGTTCTATCAGAATACAGTGAAATAATAATGCACTGGAGTGGTTCTGTGCACACAGCTTTGGGTGTCAGTGGGCTGTGAAGTGTCACACACACAAAGGGCTGTTTGGAGTGCTTTCACAGCAAGTGAGGAACAAGAACACAGGCCTAGCTAATGCTTTCTCTACCTATCTGCAGTAAGTGTGACCCTGCTCTTACTAACAGTCAGCAACCAGCAGAGAATGCATCCAATATGGCCACCGCAACTGCTTTTTAATACCTGTTGCATGGCTGTCCTGCTGATCCTCTGCCTCTAATACTTTTAGCTATAGACATGGATCAAGCATGCAGATCAGATGTTTCTAACAATATTGTCAGAACTGACAAGATTAGCTGCATGCTTGTTTCTGGTGTGATTCGGACACTACTGCTGCCAACTACATTAGTAGAGCAGCCTGCAGTATTATTTAAAAGGAAATAAATATGGCAGCCTTCATCTCTCTCTCACCTCTGGTCATCTTGTGTGCGCATGTGCGGACCGTGGCTACAGGCAGCTGGGTCTCCGGGCGGCAGCTCTGTAAGAAGCCTCAGGCTTTTCTTTCCTCCTTCCCTCCCACCCTCCAACCAATTGCTCTGCTTCTTATGCTGGTGCCTCTCTCTAGTCAATGAGAGACAGGCAGCAAACTAGCCTGCCCCTTACAAGCCTGTCAAGGAAGCAGCTGTAGGAGAGAAAGGACGAGCGAGCAGTGTGCTCTGTTTAGACTTTAGCCCTGTCTTCCTAGTTCTTCCAGTCCCCAGATACTGGCAAGCAAAGCCAGGTATTAAGACATGTACAAGGTAGACAGAGGCACCAAAAGTGTAAAATGAGGTAACATTTTTAACACATGGAATGGGGGGGGGGGGGGACCCTAGACCACTTCAAAGGACACGACAAATGGACGTGTTAAGTTATAACACAATTTTTGTTTATTATTGACACACTCCACAAGGTATTGCAACACGCTTCACAGGCGTAACCCCACATCATCAGGCAGTGAAAGGAGGAGTATAAGGCAAATGCCATCCGAGCCCGAAACATGTGAGTGTGTGTGTGACATCTGCTCTGGGCTGGGGAGATCTGTGACCTTTCCACCACAGCCACCGTTAGGATTCCGTCCTGTGTAACCTCACAGTGTGTTACAGTGCAGAACCCTGGCAGCCAGGCAAGTCTGCATGTCACACACACGCGCGCACACACACACACACACACACACACACACACACACACACACACACACACACACGCACGCACGCACGCACGCACGCACGCACGCACGCACGCACGCACGCACGCACACACACACACACTGCGGGCTGCAAAAGCAATTAGCCCATGACAATCTGCTCCATAGTAATGCTGCACAAATTTGTGTAGTGAAGTCTGGTGTTGTGCACAAATCTTTCATTTTATTGTGTGGTGTATTTCATATGACTAAGAAACAAGCCTGGCTGATCTAATGTAAGGATCTGCATTTGGGATAAGTGCAAACCGAGGGAGTTTGATAAAGGAAATGCATAAATTACATCACTTATGCATTTTTCTCAGTAGGTAATATAAAAGACACCTCACAATAAAACTAAAGTTTCGCGTGCTACACCACAAAGGCGAGCTTTGAAGATATTATAACTTTCATGGTAGGCTTCACTAAAGTAGATGGCAGACATCAATTTAATGGTAATATGATCCATTGTTTGGTGAAGACTGTCTCATTGCTTGAGATGTTTGTTTTATTTCTTGTAGTATAAATATGTTGTTCTGGAACACAGCCTTTTCACTAACCGTCCTCAGAGGCACTGACATCTTCTGCAGCACTTTACAGAGTACATATTCATGTCACTGACTGTCCTTATAGGAGCTCATAAAGTAATCCCCTGCTATGGTCCTACACCTAGAGCCAGTTTTTAGGGGAAAGACATTAGCTTTATGTTTTCAGATTCAAAAATGAAATGCACACCATGATGTGCAGGAATTGTCTGCACATAAAAAAAGGACAAAAGACACTATATAACTTCACCCAGAAGCCCCTTACAAGGCCCGCTAATTAATCCGCCCCCTGCCTGTCCAAAATGTTATGTGTTCACATTTTATAACCATCTTGACCAGGAAAGATAAGAAATTGGATTGGCAACCCTTCATTAAGTCTTTAATATATTTGAAACCACTGAACATTTGAAATACACTTAATTGTAAGATGCTAACTTGTAAATGGTGGCAGGCACAGGGGTGGGAGAGCACAGAAGCCAGTGGGTGGGCCTGGGGGGGGGGGGGGGGGCAGGCCTTATGATGTGTGAGAGGCCCCAAAATTTCTGATGGCAGTCCTGCCCCCAGTATAGGTAGCAAGTCAGTGGCCCCTGACAATAGCTGGATAAAGAATGCCCCCCCCCCCGCCCCCATGTAGGTGGCCAGAGAGTGTATACAGTTTACTTTTTTATCTTCAGAATCAATGTACTATTTATGTTCATGTTGCCTTGAAATGTTCCATGCAGCATCTATATTTATATTTAGGTATGAAGGGGGTGTATAGATTTGGAGATCTGGTCTGTTTTTTTTTTTTTTCTTTACAGAAGCCAGGTTTACAGCTAAATGTATGAGTCCAGTATGATTGCACAGAATTAAAATGTGTTTTATACTGTCTGTCAGTGTTTATTCCCTAAAATAAGATAATTCATTTTTATGCAGCAGAAAAAAATACTATTATATGCTACACTAATTTAAATAGGACTGTATTTCATTTTGCTGCAATTGTAAAAATATATTCCTTTTAGCTTTGTAAAAATAGTTTAATACTTTTGACCTCTGTCAGTATCTGTTTCCTTGGTGATTACTACAATGCCTTAAGCGCTTTAGACACCAATGAGTATTCCTTTTGAAAGCAACTGACAGCAGTACGGTACATTTAAGATAAGGATTACCTTTGCATAGTCATCATTACATAATTTCTGTACTAGAAATTTATGCTGTCATGTTAGTATAGTAGTAAATACGATGATGAGTCTTAATAGTCCAAAAAATGTCATCAATTACTGAAAGAAAACCTGGACTAAAATTATCTTCACTTCATATAATCTCTGCAATGTTCTACATCTACATAACTAAATAACATTGTTTTGCTAATTCACATTGATATCTAATGTAGTTCACCAGAGGTGCTTAATGTTTGTGTGTAGGCGTGAGCTGCGTGACCCTATGCGTCTATGTTGTGGTTCTCATACTATGTACAATGTATATTGAGCACACATTAATATTTATGTTTTCTTTTTTGTAATATACTTGAATAAAATAATTGATTTTATGAACAGAACTGAACTCTCTGAACTTGAACTCTTTTTAACCATTTAAACTAGTCATATTGGCAGGAGATTTGAATTAATATGCATTTACTAACAAAGAAGTGTACTATTTAATCTGTAATTCATGGGACATTTGCCTTGTTTCCCCCCCCAGTGTTCCTTCTTACAGTTCTGAATACACCTGTTCTTGGTTGCTTGCACCTGCACACCAGCATGGGGTACAGTGCATTACGATGGCACTCTAAGTCCAACCTAAAGGTGGACCACCAACCTCAGAAATGTATTCATGCACACTTCTGATGGGTGCATGGTGCTGTGATCAGCATCAGTGTTTTTCTTTTGACCTAGATCAGTGGTCTGCAAACTCATTTGTCAAAAGAGCCAATGATCAGCAGTGCAACAATTAAGATTTTCTTTAAGAGCCAAATTTCCTTTCAAAAACCATGGTTTTAGGATTCAGTTAAAACTAGCTACTAACATAAAACCATATATATCATAGTAATAATCTTATATCATGATCAAAAACGATATATCATATTAAAGTAAAAATGTGACAATGCTCACATTTAAAGGACACCTTAGCTCATAAATACATTTAAAAACAGGGTAGCAGGTATGTGTACTGGGCTCTCCTCATGCCCACCGCTACCCCCATTCTCCTCCATCACCCTCCGTTTCATGGAATGTCCCCCAAACCTACTTCTGGGTCAGAAGGGTTGGGGAAAGTGCGCAGGTGCTGCCTTGTGACATGCATCCTTGATTGCATGCCCATGCCTGGCAGCGCTCTGCACATGTGCACTACATCAGAACAGTGTTTGTTTCCTGACCCTCCTGACCCGGAAGTAGGTTAGGGGGAAATTGCATAAAACGCAGGGGGATGGAGGAGAATGGGGGGAGCAGTGGGCAACTGGGCATGACACCACTCACACCTACACTCATAAACTTTCATCCCCTTCCCCCCACATACACAATGCCTGCATCCCCCTCACCACTCACACAATGCCTGCATCCATCCAACAATTCTTGCACTCACAATGCCTGCATCACCCCCTCTCAACACTCACCTCCCCCCCCCCCCGGGTCTTGGGCAGTCTGCCCCCCCCCCCACACACACACACACCAAGATAGCAATAGCAGCAATTGCTGATTCCCTCTCTAAATAAAAAAGGGGGCCACAATTTAAATGAGTTAGTTTGCTATTACAAAAAAAAAGAAAAACACCCATATAGCTATACCACACTATTGCAGATTAATCATAGCTTTATTGCTTTCAAAGAGATAACTACTACATTCTTGTAGCAGGAAAGAGATTGTCAGGAGAAAACATTGTCAAACAAGATAAGAGAAGCAAAACAACTTAGCGAAAGATCTGCCAGAGACAGACTGATTGTAAAAGTTGTGTAATCTTTTCATAGAAGAATTTATGATGAACAGGTAAGGTAAAGTGAAAAGTAATGTGTATAATTACAAACATAGAAATGTTTGCACAAACAACAGCATATGTATCAGTGGTAAGCCCTGGCCAGCCCCGGGACACCCAAAAGGCAGGGTAAGGCAGGTTCCTCAGGCGGTGGAAGTGTGGGGGGGGGGGCAGCGCCCTCCTGGCTGTGGGTTGGGGTGGCCGCTGAGCTGGAGGTGAGTAGTAGCCAGGAAAGGAGGCAGCAGCAAAGTGGTAAAGAGGGGGGTTGCCCCTCTCCCTCACCTGGGTCCCCCATCCACTCTCCCCCTTCAGCTATGTGCACAGAG
Organism: Hyperolius riggenbachi; assembly: GCF_040937935.1. Taxonomy (NCBI): domain Eukaryota; kingdom Metazoa; phylum Chordata; class Amphibia; order Anura; family Hyperoliidae; genus Hyperolius; species Hyperolius riggenbachi. The sequence goes on along the minus strand of NC_090649.1, from coordinate 180,577,646 downwards.
AGAGTGTCAGCAGCGGGCGGGGAAGTAATTACTTACCTCTTCCTTCCATGTTCCAAGCGATGCGTACCACCGCTTGTCACTTCCTTCAATGCCGCCCACTGTACAACAATTTGTTATGTGTGGATGCTGCCTTTTAATATGAGTGAATATCATTGTGTGCTAAGCAGTAGAATGTGTGCCAGGGTCAGGGCCAGTTCTAGACTTTTTGCCACCTGAGGCAAACTTGTGAGGATGCCGCCCCCATCCCTAATAGATAGTATAATTAATTTGCCCCCAGTATAGGTAGCCTGGAGGGGGTAGCAGCCAGGAAGAGGGACAACAGGCACAGTGATGGGGAGAGTCGGATCCCCCTTACCTGGGTCCCCCACCTCTTCCTTCCATGTTCCAAGTGATGCATACCACCGCTCGTCACTTCCTGCAACCCTGGCTGCCAACTGTACACTGCCTGGCACACAATGATATCCACTCATACTCAAAGGCAGCACCCACACATAACACATTGTTGTACACACAGCATTCATTAAATGATCAGCATTTTTACAGAAAAGCTTTATGAACACACTGGCAAGTAATGATGACGACAGACTGTATACAAATACTATCAGACTGTGCCTAACTTGATCCAGCAGTGAAAGGGGCATGGAGGCTGTTGTACTTATTTTCTTTTAAACAAATCCAATTGCCTATGCCTAGAGTCCTGGTTATCCTTTGCCACATATGCTTTAAAGGAAACCTGTAATGGCAATGTTGTCGAGAGACCCATAGGTTATATAATTCAATGTCATTTTTCTCTACACTCAATCTGTATGTAACCTAAACCTATCTGATTAATTGTGTTTATGCTTATGTTCATCAAATAAGTTGATTTTCCACCACATGTGTATCAGATCAATCTATGCTTATATTTCTACGATTGAAAGGAGCAGCTTGTACAGGACAGTGACAGAATGCTTGGCTTGCAGTTTAATGAAACCAGACACCATGAGATGATGGCAAAGATGCACCCGTGGAATTATCACAAGACATTATTCAGCTGAAGAATGCTTATGCCAGCAGATTTCACTAACCAATGGACAATCTAACATTAAACTAGCATGTTCAGCAATTTTTCTTTTATATGGTCTATGTATATCCTTAAGACAACCCATTTATACATTATATTAACATGTGATTACATTACACCATAAGCTTAATAAAAACCTCTCCCCCCAAAGCTCTCTGGGGGCAGAGAATTATACCATCAACGTTTGGTGTGAGACTCTCAATTATGCATGCATAATCTGTGTTGATTCCAGGTGAGACCCAAGGCCTACATCCTTGAGATATTTCTCTCGTTATCATCATAAAAACCTGGTTCTTCTACAGCCCCCTGCGGCTGTCCTGTGCCTGCGTCTGGACAAACCGATCCCCCACACGGCTCAATTTCGCTTGTTTCCATCACCAGCCACTGTGCCTGTACAGGCCTGGCCATGTGCATTCTCGTTCTCATACCCTTCGCCAGGAGCATCCCGCGTGGGTGCAGTACAAGGTTTTCTCGTATTGTGCCTGCACGAGATGCTCCTGGCAACGAGAGCGCAAATGAGGAAGTGCGCGGTGAGGGCTACAAGTTGGTGAAAAATAAATTTAGCTGCCGCAGTGGACCGGAGAATTGTTGAGTACCGACATGGGCTCAGGACGGCTGCAAGGGACTGGTAGAAGCCCCAGGTAAGTGAAACTTTTTTTTAATGATATTACAGGTTTCCTTGAAATCACAGAACCAGAATGAGTATGTAGAGCAGTTGCTCTGATGAAAGTTTGACTATGCTAATCACATATATGTGAGCAGACACTACTGATGAAAATATGCCAATATCAAACAAACAAATGCAGATTCAGGTAATACCTTTAATGACTAACTGTTTATTGCAACCTTTCAAAACTTCAAGTTTCTTCTTCAGGCAGGATACAGAACTGGATCAGAACTATGCATCCTGGGAGCAAATGAATTGCTCCACAGATGCCCATGGTGCCTTTCCTGTTGACATATTGACACCATGCCAGTCTTCACCCCCTTCCCCCCTGCACTTATTCGGCAAGAAAGGCAACATAAGGAGAATCACTATGTAGACGTGACAGTTGCTACCCTTGCTCAGAGGGTGAAGAGCAAACTGAAATTCCTGAAAACAGTGCAGCCTATGACAAATAAAGGTTGTTTTGTAAAGTGGTTTAGATGGGACTTATTTCACATAAGCTAATTAAATAGCTGATATGCTTATACATAAATTGCAACATTCTCTGTCACTATGTTGCTTCATAGTGTAAGGAAAATATTTGTGCCTGGGAGTCATGGGATAAAAAATGAGAGGTATCATAGCAGATCTTGTTTTGAAAAAAGTGGCTTGCTCAATTGTCATGCTGATCTGCTTATCTTCATTGTTACCTTTTTACTGACCCAAAATAATTATGCAAATCATGAATACCAGAATAAGTTGTCACTTGTTATGTTTTGAGTGCTTTTTCTGGTTATGTGGCTGTAAAAGCATAACAGAAAGAGGATCGGAATGGCAACCAGAAACCTCACAATAGGGTTGATGCACGAAGCTGTGGTAATATTGCTGTGTGCAAACAGCTCACGGCAATATCACCATTACTACTGGCAGCAGGTAACTATGGATTACAATATTAGAGTTACCAGCAGTACTTAAAGGAGTTGTCAGGCATATTTGAATAAAATAAACGCTACTTACCGGGGGTTTCCGCCAGCCCCAAGCTCCCAGGACCTCCCTCGCCGCAGCTCTGCCCGCAGCCGTTTGCCGGAGCTCCGTCCCGGTCCCCGGCGATGGCGTCAGTACTGTGCCTGCGCGATTGGCGCTGTCAATCACAGCCGCGTGGGCCGGAGCGGACTGCGCAGGCACAGTAGTTAGGCAGGTGCATAAATGTGGGCGCTGTTTGTCATTTTATTGATTCCAAAACCTTTAGAACTAATTATTGGAACTGAAATTGGCTTGGTAAGCTCTGTGACCCCTGACCTACATACACAGGTGAATCCACTTATGAAAAAGAGTATTTAAGGTGGTCAATTGTAAGTTTCCCTCCTCTTTTAATTTTCTTTGAAGAGTAGCAACATGGGGGTCTCAAAAAAAACTCTCAAATGACCTAAAGACAAAGATTGTTCACCATCATGGTTTAAGGGAAGGATACAGAAAGCTGTCTCAGAGATTTCAGCTGTCTGTTTCCACTGTTAGGAACATATTGAGGAAATGGAAGATCACAGGCTCAGTTCAAGTTAAGGTTTAAAGTAGCAGACCAAGAAAAATCTCGGATAAACAGAAGTAACAAATGGTGAGAACAGTCGGAGTCAACCCACAGACCAGCACCAAATACCTACAACATCATCTTGCTGGAGATGGAGTCACTGTGCATTGTTCAACCATTTGGCGCACTTTACACAAGGAGATGCAGTATACGAGAGTGATGCAGAGGAAACCTTTTCTCCACCCACAGCACAAACCGAGCAGCTTGAGTTATGCTAAAGCACATTTGGACAAGCCAGCTTCATTTTGGAATAAGATGCAGTGGACTGATGAAACTAAAATTTAATTATTGGGGCATAACAAGGGGCGTTATGCATGGAGGAAAAAGAACACAGAATTCCAAGAAAAACACCTGCTACCTATAGTAAAATATGGTGGTGGTTCCATGATGCTATTGGCCTGTGTGGCAAGTGCAGGGACTGGGAATTTTGTCAAAGTTGAGGGACGCATGGATTCAACTCAGTACCAGCAGATTCTGGAGACAAATGTCCAGGAATCAGTGACAACGCTGAAGCTGCATTGGGGCTGGATCTTTCAACAAGACAACACCCCTAAACACTGTTCAAAATCCACTAAGGCATTAATGCAGAGGAACAAGTACACCATTTTGGAATGGCCATCTCAGTTCCCAGACCTGAATATAATTGAAAATCTGTGGTATGAGTTAAAGAGAGCTGTCCATGCTCAGAAGCAATCAAACCTGAATGAACTAGAGATGTTTTATAAAGAGGAATGGTCCAAAATACCCTCAACCAGAATCCATACTCTCATTACAACCTACAGGAAGTGTTTAGAGGCTGTAAAATAGTATTTCTGTATTACTGAATTTCTGCAAATGTAAACAATGTTTGCACACTTTCTGTAAATCCAATAAACTTAATTTCACTTCTCAAACATCACTGTGTGTGTCTCCTATATCATATATATAACTGACATTTTTTTATCGTAACAACCAACGATTTATACAGGAAAATCATGATGATTAACAAAGTTGCTCAAACTTTCGCACCCCACTGTATGTATTAAAAAATACTGTACCATTGGGGTCCTGGTCTCTCTCGACTCTCGGCCCCTACAAGAACCACTGAACCCCTTCTATGTCCATCTTTATGAAATTGTGATGATATGTCACTTACAGCTTCCAGGGAAGAAAGTTTACTTTTTGTTTCCATGGGGTACAAAAGACATAAGCAAGAAAAAGTTCACTGCGCTGCAGGCTTGTATCAATAACAGTTTATGAAGAACAGTGTACTCCACCTGTCTTCTCAGTAAGCCACACACAGTCCAATTGGCAACGGAGTTACAAACGCATGAGGCTGGTGGTGTTACTGGAAATCTCTAGCATCCTCTGCGGCAGGAATGGGAGGCTGTGAATGGGGGGTGGGGCCCCAGGAACACACTACTCCCACCATACATGCTTGTTTCTTCTGGCAGGAGGCAACTATTTTATTCTTTTATTTGTGAAAGCAATAAATCACAAGTTTACATCCTTTGAATCCTTGAGTGCTTTTCTGTAGCTACTGAGGCTAGATGATCATTGAGGATATCTATACTAAAAAGCTTTTGACAGGGGCATAGCAATAGGGGTTGCAGAGGTAGCTACTGCATTGGGGCCCTTGGGCCAGAGGGGCCCCGAAGGGCTCTCCCTCAACTACAGTATGCGCTCTCTATTGGTCCTGTGCAAATAATATATCTATAGATACTTTGAATAGTGGTAATCATTCACAAACTGCTCCCCATGCTCTTCTTGCACCTCTGACACTATAGTTGCCATTGGCAAGTTTCGGTGTGCCGTTTCAATTGTTATATATAGAGTGCTAGGGGGCCCCACTGTAAAATTTGCATCGGGGCCCACAGCTCCTTAGCTACGCGCTTTTGACATACCTCTTGTCTGCAGAGGACTCCAGGCTGAGTGCGGGCACAAAGGAGGGATGCCTTCCTCACCACTGAATGATAGAGGTGTTAGATAAACAGTCGCAATTATTACAAAATTGTTGTTGGTACTACTGTGTTACAGTGTAACCCAATGTTATATCTCTTTGATTTATTCCAGGTGTCGGCCTGAGAACATCTGTGCATGCTATACTGGACTGTGTGTGGCTTACTGTGAAGACAGGCGGACTACACTGTTGCATAAACTGTGATTGATACAAGCCTGCAGCGCTGTGAACTTTATTTTGCTTATCCCAACTAAAGTCAGTGACTTTTTTGCTTATCTGCTCTCCACCATTTTTTGCTTGTTTAATTCTAACCGCAGTTTCTACTTACTAAAAATAATTCTGTTCTGTAAGTCTCTAATAAGCTGCATCTCGTTGTTATGGGAACAAGCAATATCTTTCTCCCTGATCAGATGAAAGATGTGTTAACGCACGACTCTAATATTTATTTGATATCTTTATGACACATTCTCTTTATAAAACAAGGATTTCACTATAGAATCTGTAGATAATGAAACCAAATGAATGAATCACGACCTTATCTATGAAATAACTGCATAATCCACTATGCAAGAAAACGAATATTTAGCTGGACTGCCATTTCTTTGCAATTATATTTAGCTGATCAGCCATATCTTCAACTGTAAATTCCAGCACTGGTAGGTTAAATGATAGAACTGAAAGGAGGGTGAATTAACATCTTGCCAGAACTTCTGCCAGGAAATATTACGAGCACAATCAACATTTCTAGCCTAATGTTTATGCCTAATCCTAGATGATGCTTTTATATACCCAACCCTAACCTTTAAAGGACACCCGAGGTTAAAATACACTAATGAAAGCAATAATCGTATCTATCCTCCTTCTCCTAAAAATTACTTTTAAGATATTCCACATTTTTATTTTATATTTAAATATACTTTTTAAGTTTGTACTGTTTTATTGTTTTTACACAATGACACATTCATTGAAGTGTGCCAGAGCCAAAATCTATGAACTATTGACCCTTTTCTCATCTCTTTCCTGCTCTCAGAAGCCATTTTCTGCTAGGAAAGTGTTTTGTAGTTTACATTTCTTATTAGTGAGGGAGAGTCACACTGTAGTCTGACCCAGGCCTGACTCAGACAGGAACTGCCACTTACATACCTGATTTTTATCTCTTTCAGGCAGAAAAAGACAAAAAGGAACACAGCCTAGTTATTTGTGTGCTAGACACTGTACATACACATGTTTATCTCATCATGTCACATGTCACCTCAGGTATCCTTTAACCAATCTCTAAAGTTTGGTAAACACATCCAATTTTGATTGGCCAATGACCAACCGATTGTACCTCCACGTAGCATGAAAGACCAACAGATTTTGAATACTATGAACAAATTGCGTAGGTAAGCTCTCATAGAAGAGGTAAAAGTAGCCAATAATTGGCCAATCTAAATTGGATGTGTGTACCTGGCTTAACATTACCTGTTCCCATACTGAACTTGTACCAAGCCTTCATACATATTACACTTATGATTATTAACAGTAGGGGTACACAAAATGTTATTTTATATGTTCAAATATCATGGTTCTAAAACAAATAGGTAAATAAAAAAGAAAGAAAAAAAAACATTGAACACATTTGAAATCTTCTTTTTTTTTTAATGCCATCAAATATTGACTCACAACTAGAGATGTCGCAATCCCACGGATTTTGGTTCACGAACTGCGAATGCGAACTTCTGCAAAAGTTCGCAAACTGGCAAACTTTGCAAACCGCAATAGACTTCAATGGGCAGGCAACTTTCAAAACTACAAAAACTAAATTCTGGCCACAAAAGTGATGGAAAAGATGTTTCAAGGGGTCTAACACCTGGAGGGGGGCATGGCGGTGTGGGATACACGCCAAAAGTCCCGAGGGAAAATTATGGATTTGATGCACAGCAGGGTTATAATCCCTAAAGGGCAAAAATTACATTGCATTCCTAAATTGGAGGCCTAAAGTGCTTGAACCCATCTTGCGTGTGTATACATGGATCAGGGAGTGTAATTAGTGTACTGCTTTACACTGACAGACCAAACGCACTGTGTAACGCACCGCAAACAGCTGTTTGTGTAGTGATGGCCGTGCTGGACTGGTGCACACCATGCCGAGAGTGCAGGCGATGGCAGTTTTCAAGCCCATATGGTCGGCTGAGGTAGCTCAATGACCGAACAACAGTGACTGAGTGTCTAGCTGATCGAATTTGGTCTGTCCACAATGAAGCAATGACCTTATTATCTTCTTGGGTCAGTTGTACACCCCAACACATTCATATAGCCGGTCATTGCTTCATTGTGATACGCAAGCCCCTTCACCGTGGCAAGGTAACAATCACGAAGGGGAATTGACACAGGTACATGCCTTTTGTTTTGTTGTTGCAGCCGCAGTGCAGCCAGAAAAATTAGGCAGGCATGTACACGCACCAGAAAAATTATTATAGTGGCCGCTACTAGCAGCGGCCTTAAAAATTCAGGAATCCACCTGGAGTCCTGGACCCTGTTGGTGGTGGCAAAGAAAGCAGTCAAGTGGCCTTCAGGCAGAGATGCTGTGTGGGGACCGACTTAGTCTTCAGGCAGGCCTGACCGTGTTTTGCAGACCAGGCATCCGTGGTCAGATGGACCCTTGACCCAACGCTGTGTGCCAGAGATGACACCACTTGCCTTTCTACATCACGGTACAGTTTAGGTATAGTCTTTTTTGAGAAATAATTGTGGTCTGGTGGGTGCATGTCATATTAGCGCTGCTCAGTTCAGCACTGGGAGAGCCAAATGATGGCTCTCCCTGCTGCCGCTAAACTCCAAAGCTGCGTTAAATACTATTCCCCCCCCCCCCCGAGTAGTTGCAACTCGGAGGGAGATGTAATTCGGGGTCTGGCAGCCGCGAATTACCGCTACGCAGGGTGTGCATCATAGCATTGCTGCTATGATGGCGCCCAGTTTCGGCGCTCGGCTCTCAGAACCGTGCTCTGAAATCAGCTGATTTGGCGGCCTGGTATCTTGCACTGCCGTGTGTGGCTTTGCTTTTGTGTGCTGCTTTTCCTCAGGTGGTCATCCCATTGCAGTTTGTGCTTTTTTCATCATGTGCATTCGTAAGTTAGTTGTCCCTACGCGGGTCTTGGTCTTTCCACGGCTCAGTTTTCGGTGGCAGAGACTACAAATGGTATTGCTCTCATCTGAGGCAGACACACAAAAAATGTCCACACCGTTGAGCCCTGGGATGATGGCACCTTGGTGATCACTGCCAAGTGGAGTGCCAGAATCAGAGCAGGAGGAGGAAGATATGCCATGCTTCCGTGCGGAAGCAGAGGAAGATGAGGTGTTCTGTGTTAAATAGTCAACTACTTCCTAACAATATTGGGGGTTGATGGCACGTTCCTTCTTCTAACATTGTACTTTGGTCGAGGGCCGCACAAAATCACAACAGCACAACCTTGAACAGACCTACCGGGTGGCCTGCCTCTGGCTCTGCCTCTGTCTGTTGTTTTGTCCATATTGGGGGGGGGGGGGGGGGGGGTTTAAGTGAAAGGCATGCACTGACTTGACTAATACAAAGTGCAGTCACACAGGTGCAGTGAAATGTATGCAGTGACTGCAATATAAAACATTGTGTGGCAACACAGGTGCAGTGAAAGGTATGCTGTGACTGGTATATAAAACAGCATGCGGTCACACAGATGCAATGACATGTATGTAGTGACTGTTATATAAGACAGCATGCAGTCACACAGATGCAGTGAAAGGTATGCAGTGACTGGTATATAAAATAGCATGCGGTCACACAGATGCAGTGAAAGTTATGCAGTGACTGGTATTATAATACAATGTGCAGTCACACTAGGCACTGAATGTGCTGGGCCTGGAACAGTATAGACAAGACAAGACAAATAACATTTATATTGCGCTTTTCTCCTTGCGGACTCAAAGCGCCAGAGCAGAGCAGCAGCCACTAGGGCGTGCTCTATTGGCAGTAGCAGTGTAAGGGAGACTTGCCAAAGGTCTCCTACTGAATTAGTGCTGGCTTACTGAACAGGCAGAGCCGAGATTCGAACCCTGGTCTCTTGTGTCAGAGGCAGAGCCCTTAACCATTACACCATCAGCAATTAGCAAGAACCAGCTGCGACAGAGAGGGCTGTATATGCAGTGTCAGTGGGCCACACAAAAAAAAATACACATCACAAGAACATTAGCTCTGAAAAGAGCTGTTTTGGTGGTGCTTTTCAGCAACAAATATCAGCAAGGCGCAAGCTAACAAGAGTCTAACTAAGCTTTCCCTATCTCTGCAGCAACCTCTCTACCATCTCTCACTAAAACAGCACTTCAGCAGCACACAGAGTGAGAACATGGCCGATGCTGCTGCCTTGTATAAAGGGGTCGGGGGGGCTGCAGGAGGGAGTGCAGCCTGATTGGCTTGGCTGCCATGTGTCTGGTGACTGTGATGTAGAGGGTCAAAGTTTAGCCCAATGATGTAGTATAGGGGGCGGGTCGAACCCACATAAACTTCGCGATTCGATGCGAACGCGAACCCACATTGTTCGCGTAAATAAGTTTGTGTGCGAGCCGTTCGGGACATCTCTACTCAAAACAGCATCAAACTGTGTTGCCTGTGTCTTTCTTTTATTCTGGTCAACAAAAATATATTAAAAACAGAAAAACTACTAATTGCAGGTGGCTTAATCAGTTCTGGGCTACGTATATTTAAAACTACACCACACTTGTGACTGCCTAAGCTTGATGCAGCATAGTTTTAACGCCGCTCGATCCCTGCAGGAGACGCAATCGCATGTCCCCTCCAGAACAACTCAGCAGTCTGAAGACAACTTGTTTCTGTACCTCACTCTGGAGACAACTAAATTGGCCCAGTGATCAGCAACCACAGTTGCTCACTTACAACTGAATTATCCAGGTGGCTGTGGAGCTGTCTGGGCATTCCTTTATATTTTTTCCTGTAAAATTAAAAATATTCCACCTTTAGCTTGTACACAGTCATCCTTAATCTGGACTCTAAAATTATAAAATACACAAAAAGAAATAGCTTCTAACCTTACATTACATTACATTACTTTTACTTAGTTGTGGACTACAATCACCCATAGAATCTCATATAACCTAAAAAGTCAACTGAACATTTTCGTAAAAAATATGAATTTCAATGTTTTATCCCAAAACTTTTTTTGTGTGTGAAATATGCCCCCTAACCAGCTACTACTAAATACTAGTTCAAAGGGATCCGCCAATTTACTGAACATTGGCCCTTATTTAATTAACTTTTTCTCCTATGATTGCTCCTAGGAGATATTTTTTTATCTTCTGTTTAAAAGAACTTTTCAGCAAGAAGTAGGTGAAAAGTACTGTCAAAATTCTTCTGAGTACTTTCTTGGTTGCTTGTGGCTTGAAAGGCATTTTAGTGATAAGGGGCCATATGCATTTCACTTTTTCACCTGAGTTTTCTCCTAGGAGATAATTTTTATCTTCAATTTATAACAACTTTTTAGGATTTTGCAATGGAAGAAGTACCAAAAAGTAGGTGAAAAGTGCTATAAAAAATATGTTAAGTATTTGTATGCTTGTTTGTGGTTTAAAGGGCATTTTATTGACAAATTTGAAAATTTCACCTAGGAGAAAACTCAGGTGAAAAAGTGAATTGCATATGGGCCAAGGTGTAAAAATATCACCAAGGAAAAAATTCAGGGGAAAAAGGGCCATATGCAATTCACTTTTCCACCTGAGATTTCTCCTAGGTGATATTTTCACAACTTGTAAATAAAATGCTTTTTAAACCACCAGCAAGCTAAAAATACGCAAAATAATTTTGAGAGTAATTTTTCACCTACTTTTTGGTACTTTGTCCATTGCAAAGAGCTAAAAAGTTATTTTAAATTGAAGATGAAAAATTATCCCCTAGGAGAAAATGCAGGAGAAAAAGTAAATAGCAGATGTGTCCTTGTTTCTACTGTTTCGCGTGTTAGGCCCATGTGCAAATTTTTTCTCCTGCGTTTTTTCCTAGGTAATAATTCCAAACTTGTCAACAAAATGCCCTTTAAACCACAAGAAAGCAGAAAAAAAATCTAATGGCAAAGAGCAGTAAAATTATTTAAATTAAAGATGACAATTATCTCCTAGGAGAAAACTCTAAACGGATAAGTGCATTAGGACCATGGGCCATATGCAATTTACCTTATCACTTGAGTTTTCTCCTAGGTGATATTTTCACAACTTGTAAATAAAATGCCTTTTAACCACTTCGGGACCAACACCCTCTGCCCCATTAAAGAGAACCCGAGGTGGGAATTACTAATACTATTGGGGCACAGAGGCTGGTTGCGCACACTAAGACCAGCCTCTGTTGCCCCATCGTATGCCTCCATGTCCCCCCTGCTCGCCGCTATAGACCCCGCAGTGCTGGCGACACGCAGCGCGTCGCCAGCACAATGTTTACCTTAGCGCTGTCAGTCAGCGCCGCTCCCCCGCCTCCTCCGCATCGCCGCTACCCGCCCGCGTCACTTCCCTCCTATCAGCGGGAGGGAAGGGACACGGGCGGGTGCGCCATTGCGGAGGAGGCGGGGGAGCGGCGCTGACAGACAGCGCTAAGGTAAACATTGTGCTGGCGACACGCTGCGTGTCGCCAGCACTGCGGGGTCTATAGCGGCGAGCAGGGGGGACATGGAGGCATACGATGGGGCAACAGAGGCTGGTCTTAGTGTGCGCAACCAGCCTCTGTGCCCCAATAGTATTAGTAATTCCCACCTCGGGTTCTCTTTAAGGACCAGAGGGTGCTGGTCCAGTAAACTGCCGCTTCCCGACGAATCGCCACTAAAATCTGCCGTAGATTTATACTGCAGCGGTCCGCAGGTAGTTAAACTACCAGCAAGCAAACAAATACTAAAAATAATTTTGGCGGTACATTTTCATCTACATTTTGGTACTTTTTCCATTGAAAATTGCTAAAAAGTTATTTTAACCACTTTAGGACCACCTCACGCAATGGGCAGGACCGCGGCGGCAGCCCCAGGACAGCCAAACGCCAATTGACGTCAAGTCCTGGGGCTGCATTTTGCAGGAGATCGCGTGCTGGCTCCGCGCGCATCTCCTGCTCGGGGGCAGAGCTCAGCACCCTCTTCAGTCTCCAAGCAGCAGTCTATTTACATGTGCAGCACTGTACTGGGGACAGCCGTTTGGCATGGCAGTCCCCTCCTGAGGCTGGGGAGTGATCGGCTGTCATAGGCTGAAGCCTATGACAGCTGATCACCCTGATTGGCTGGCGGGGGGAGGGACGGCGCAGGGGGGGGACAAATAAAAAAAAACAACAACTGTAGAACGATCAGATCCCACCAACAGAGTGCTCTGTTGCTGGGGGGAAAAAGGGGGGGATCACTAATGTGCTGTGTTGTGCGGCCGTACAGCTTGGCCTTAAAGCTGCAGTGGTCAATTTAGCAATAATTAGCCTGGTCTTTAGGGGGGTTTAACACTGCAGTCCTCAAGTGGTTAAATAGAAGATGAAAAAGTATCTCCTAGGAGAAAACTCAGGTGAAAAAGTGAATTGCATATGGGTCCATATGCAGGTTTCTCCTAGGTGATATTTTTACGCATTGTTAAAGGGAACCAGAGAGGATGAGATATACATACCTGGGGCTTCCTCCAGCCCCATACGCACGGATCGCTCCCACGCCGCCGTCCTCCGCTGCCTGGATCCGCCGCCACCGGGTCCCATCATTGCCGCGAGTCGGCAAGTCGGCCGGCGGACGCGGCCAATTCTCCGCATCACCGGGTGCTCTCCCCATACAGATACGCATGTGGCTGCTTACTGCGCAGCCGCATGCGTACATGTATGGAGGGAGCCCCTGTGATACGGACAATTGGTCGCGTCCGCCGGAAGTGACGGGCCCGGTACCGGCGGATCCAGGAAGCTGAGGACGGCGGCGTGGGAGCGATTCAGGCTTATGGTGCTGGAAGAAGCCCCAGGTATGTATAAAATCTTTGCCCTTTTTCACCCCTCGTTCCTCTCTGGTTCCCTTTAATAAAATGCCTTTCAAACTACCAGGAAGCGGGTAAATACTCAAAATAATTTTAATAGTACTTTTTCAACTATTTTTTGGCATTTTTTTTCAAAGTGCTGAAAAGTTATTTTAAAAAGAAGTAGAAAAATTATCTCCTATGAGAAAACTCAGGAGAAAAACTAATTGCATATGTCCCTTAATGTTATTTTCCTACTATTCAATAATCTAGGTCTACTTATGCTTGTGTTTCTGAAAATTCATTAAAAAGCATGTGATAAGATTGATCATATGGGACATTTATATAACTGCGATTTGCTGGTCATGATTATGAGCAGAAAGGGATGACAGCAAATAAGGTCTTTGCAAATTTATCAGCTGATCAAATTGACATTCTTCTTGAGATGCTAGTATTTCTGTATAGATAAACAAAGTATGAACAATTACACATTATTGAATTTGAATATATGTATTATGCCTCAGACTGCAAGTTTATGTTGCCATGGATTTAAAGGCAGCCATTACATGCATAAAATTGTATATGCCTTTAAATTCATTTGTCAAATGTATATTATTATGTTTTTAAATCTGCTGAGAGGCCTTCCCAGCAGCCATTTATAAGCTAGGTGCTGCTTAGTCTGAACATCTACCATTTTTAACTATCCAGTCATGGTATATTATTAATACTTTAATGTATGTAATGTGTGCCTTTAAATCCATGGCAGTATAAACTTACAGTCTGAGGCATAACACATTCATAATAAACAATTAATATACATTGTGTTTCTTCTGATGCTGTCACTTGGATAATTATTAACATAAGATTGGGCATCTTGAGTGATGTATTTCTCTCTACTATATGTCATGGTGCTGTCTCCTAAAGGTATCGATTTGTAAGAATTCACATTATAATTTAAGAAAGAGTTTACTGATATGTCTAAACTCAATTCTAAATGAAGTGACACACATACGTTTAGGGAAGCTGATGGATGTCCTACTTTTGTTCTCTCCTTTTAGAACTATCAGCCAGGTCTCTATTCTAAGCAACAGTCCAAGCTATGGGGGTTGTGTCTTCTGGACAGAAAAGTCCTGTCTTGTGTCAGTCTTATATTGGTAGCTGAGTGTGTCCATAATCACTATTAACTAGCTTTGGCTCTATGTGTGATAAATGAAAGGCCATAGACTACAAAAATAATATATATGTTTGCCATGTGCATTGCCATATACTGTCAGTAGGTGTTAAATCTGATGGTATATTGTAAAATAAGTGTTATAAGTAATGTAAATATAAAAACATTTGTGTTTTTCGTCTATTTATATTACACTATACAAATAAAAGCATCGTTTAATAAGCAACATAATTTTGTGGCTAGCACTCTTTAAAATAACTCCAGATTTTAATCGATTAGGGCTGGTGCACACCAAGGGCTTGATTTACTAAGCGGTGCTAACCTACTTAGCACGTCTAAAGTCTTTAGGCGTGCTAACCAGGGTGCTAAGTAGGTTAGCACTGGTTTTCTCAATCAGATCGCGCGCTAAGTACCGCGCGCAAAGTTTTGCGCGTGCAAAGTCCTATGCGCGCGCTAAGTCCCATAGGCTTTAGTGGGCACTTCGCGCGGAGCGCCCTGCGCTCTGTGCAGTGCGCGCGCAAAACTTTGTGCGCGGTACTTTGCGCACGATCACTACTTCTTACATTTCAACTGAGTTTAGACGTGCTAAAGGCCAGTGCTAAAGTTAGCACCGTTTTGTAAATCGAGCCCCAACACTTTTTTCTAGTGCTTGGAAAAGCGCTTGGTTAATGTTATTGAATGGAAGTGATCACACCCGAATGATGTAATTTTTTCCCAAACGCAAATGCGGGTCTTGCAGCATTTCGAAAATGATTACGCCTCAATGTAAAGTATAAGAAAAGTGGTAAATCGGTCTAAGAAAACACTATGACAGAGCGATTTTCTTTGCTTATTTTTTTTTCAAAAGCTGATCTCTTCCAGGTCAATTGTAGAAGAAGTATAAAATCGCTACACAGAAATGCTCAAAAAAATCACTAGGAATAAATAGAAAATCTCTAGACAAATGAATGAAATTGCTTTTAAAAATCGGTTAAAAAAACACTGAGCATTTTTGATTACGCTAACAATTTTGGTGTGCACTAACCCTGAGTCAGTACAAAGTGTAGTGTGTTTGCTTGCTTGGAAAGATCACATCCAATCTTTATTCAGTACAGTAGGCAGAAAGCAACACTCAGGTCTGGCAGTCCCCAGGTAACTAGGCAATGATCGTAATGCCAAGTCAAACTATAAAAAGGGTGGAAGTACAATAAATGACCCTAAGAAAGATGTAAACATCTGCACATAGTGCATGAATCTTCCAGATTAAAACAAACACAAGAGCAGTCAGTCACTGCACTCTAAATGGATGTGCTTTAATGTGTCGGCCTCTCAAGAGCATTACTGGCCAGTCTCCTCCTCACTTTTACCTCCAGGATGAGTGAGGGTCTCAACTTGGAAAAGTTCTAGTAGTACCAAACACTTCCCATTTGTTTATTGTAGAATTTCCTGAGCTCTTAGGGATTAATACAGCTTTTATTTTATTTTCTTATCCATTTGGGCCTGCCACCAATAGTTACATCTTTTAGTAGCACTACCAAGCACCACAATGCTCCTGGACTTGCTTTAGGTTTATGATAAAATACATTTGATCCCAAATGGAAAACAATTAGCTTGGTGTGCATTGGAGATGTGATTATTTACATCTGATTGAGTCAATACACTAACTAAGTACAAAACTGCAAGAGTGACAGGAAGTGGCTGCCCAAGATGAGAAAAGAGTGAAACCTGAAAATCTAGCAATTAAGCTGCACAGGAGATAGGAAGATGGCTGATAGGATACAAGAGAGGTAACTACAGTATAGATACAGTGCGTGCTTCCATTGCATGCACTGTATGCGTCCTAGATACCTTAACTTAACTTAAAAATGAGCCAACACCCCTATGTTTGGGACTCTGTTTTGATCCCAACAATTCTGCTTACATTTGAGTTTATACGGTACCTCATGCACATCATAACGGATTCAATATGAACTTAGCCTAAATTTAAATTATCCGATAGCTGTATGGCTGAGATTTTCTGGTACCTTAGGATGGTACTAGTACTAGTACTGGTACTAGTAATCTCTAGTTTTGGGATTTACTGCCACAAGATCTTATCCAAGGGCATATTCACACAGTATTAATAGATCAAAATACAATTTCAAAACATTCCACCCCTTACAATATCACCACAAATCAATGAATTTGTACTATAGGAACCAACACAATAAAAACAATAAAAACCTGAACTTGTTCTGCATTTTATAAAAAAAAATGAAGAATATGCAAGAATAAAGTGATACCTTATTAGACTATAAATTGTGCTGGCTCCTATTAAACCCTGGTGTGTGAATCCATTGATTTGTGATGTCCTCAAAGTGCTAACTAAGTGATCCATTAATACAAGCATTAGTCTTACGGTTACATTTTGTTTGTGTTTATCTTGATTTTTAATTGAAAGCCATAAAAAAAACAGTTTAAAAGCAATCAAATAATCTAAAAATTACAGCAGTAACAAACTCATGTTTCTTATTTTTTTGGTTGTTTGGACAAATCTAATTCACTTAGCATCTGGTGTCCCAATGGATTCATCTAAACTTGACTTCAGTGAAGACTTTCTATTAAAAAACAATTGTCTTATTATTTTTTCCCTCTCAATTACATTCTATCCATATGACAAATTGGTTTCCAGACCTCTACAAAAAAGGAAAGTGAGGTAGCCTCCTATTGAAGAGACTTTTATAACACACAATTACTTATATGGATTTATACTTTGACAATATCATTTCCATTACCCTTGATCGATTCATAGCAAAACTCCTTAACAGCCTTCATATATGTCACTTCAGGTTGTGCACTGAAAGTACAATAGATTAATGCAACAAAATCTGATTCTAGTAGTTACATTGTGCTTGCCAGCATTTTGAATTAACTAGCACTGACCTTGAGTCATGCTTGTGAAGTATTACAGAGCTGCCAGTCACTGACATTCCACAATACGTTCTAAAAAAATGCACAAGTCTAGAAAGGTAATGTTTAAATAAAGCATATGTATTGTTTTCTTGTCTGTGGTGATGCAGAAAGCAATATTGACATTGCTGCAGCACTGATTTAAAGGAAAGCAAAAGGTGCAACTTTACGCAATTTATTTGGAATTAAAGGTGTGTTAATTAAAGGTGTGTTAAAAAGACTGCCTCTCTAGTACTTGCAATGCTTTTTTTCTACAATATGGCTCAGCTGTAAATTGTTATGTAAACTTCTACTTAATGTTATGAAGTAAAGAAATGACATTACACTGGCTAAGGTAACATAGAACTTTATTTTTTTGTTTAAAGCCATAGTATGCTTAAAGAAAAGCTGAAATAAGAAACTCACTTCAGGTTTAATAATTTCTTTAGTAGAAGAAAGGCTCTGGATAGCAAAGAGCCGCCCGATTCCTCTGTCTGGGCCTACAGTGTCTTCCAGATGGCTTAACTGTTCACCGGTGAACAGTATTTTGCGAACTTCCGCCATTTATATTTGCGGCGAACAGCGAACATTTGGCTGCCCCCTATACATCATTGTTGAGCTAAATGTTGACCACTTACCTCACAGTCAGCAGACACATGGCAGCCAATCAGCTAGCACCCCCCCCCCCCCTGGACCCCCCACCTCCTATTAAAAAGCAGTTGTGGTGGCCTTATTGGATTAATTCTCTGGCTGCAGTGATAGTGAGAGCAGGGTCAGACTTGCTGCAGATAGGTAGGGAAAGCATTAGCTAGACCTGTGTTCTTGTTCCTCACTTGCTGTGAAAGCACCCCAGATAGCCCTTTTGAGGGCTAGTACATCGGTCTCCTGTAGTTTTTTTGTGTGTGACCATCCACAGCCCACTGATACCCATAGCTGTGCACACAACTGCTATTTGTTGCCACATTAAGTTGCAGGCACAGACTACTGCTCCAGTGCATTTTTTTTCACTGTATTCTTATAGTACTATTGCATTTTTGTGTGTGTGACACTCCACAGCCCACTGACACCCAGATCTGTGCATAATGTGATTTTTGCCCTTTAGGGATTAAAACCAGACTTTGGGCATGATTCACAAAGCTTTTACACCCATTTTCCTCAGTTTTTACCTTATCTATTTTACTTTTTAAGCTTTCAAAGAGCAAAAATATAATATAATTAAGGTAAGAAAAGTGATATTGAAATGAAGTTAATCAGGAATAACTTACTTTGAGTGATTATTTTGCTTGTAAATGTGCTGAAGGGCTATTTTTATCAAATAGGTGATAAATTAGTCATATACGACAAGTTTTTGTGAATAGAGCCCTTAGCATAAACTCTGTAATTTTTGATGAGACTTTTGGCATGGATCCCCCTCTGGCATGCCCAGCCCAGGTGTAGGACCCTTTGAAACAACTTTTCCTTTACTTTTTCCTTGTAGGTTTTAAAATTTGCCTGCCCATTGAAGTCTATTAGTGTTGGGCGAACAGTGTTCGCCACTGTTCGGGTTCTGCAGAACATCACCCTGTTCGGGTGATGTTCGGGTTCGGCCGAACACCTGATGGTGTTCGGCCAAACTGTTCGGCCATATGGCCGAACTAAGAGCGCATGGCCGAACGTTACCCGAACGTTCGGCTAGCGCTGTGATTGGCCGAACGGGTCACGTGTAGTGTTGGGCGAACATCTAGATGTTCGGGTTCGGGCCGAACATGGCCGAACTCCGAACATAATGGAAGTCAATGGGGACCCGAACTTTCGTGCTTTGTAAAGCCTCCTTATATGCTACATACCCCAAATTTACAGGGTATGTGCACCTTGGGAGTGGGTACAAGAGGAAAAAAAATTAGCAAAAAGAGCTTATAGTTTTTGAGAAAATCGATTTTAAAGTTTCAAAGGGAAAACTGTCTTTTAAATGCGGGAAATGTCTGTTTTCTTTGCACAGGTAACATGCTTTTTGTCGGCATGCAGTCATAAATGTAATACATATAAGAGGTTCCAGGAAAAGGGACCAGTAACGCTAACCCAGCAGCAGCACACGTGATGGAACAGGAGGAGGGTGGCGCAGGAGGAGAAGGCCACGCTTTGAGACACAACAACCCAGGCCTTGCATGAGGACAAGAAGCGTGCGGATAGCAATTTGCATTTTGTCGCCATGCAGTCATAAATGTCATACAGATGAGAGGTTCAATAAACAGGGACCGGAAACGCTAACCCATCACAGATGTTCATTGTTCATGTTACTTGGTTGGGGTCCGGGAGTGTTGCGTAGTCGTTTCCAATCCAGGATTTATTCATTTTAATTTGAGTCAGACGGTCTGCATTTTCTGTGGAGAGGCGGATACGCCGCCGATCTGTGACGATGCCTCCGGCAGCACTGAAACAGCGTTCCGACATAACGCTGGCTGCCGGGCAAGCCAGCACCTCTATTGCGTACATTGCCAGTTTGTGCCAGGTGTCTAGCTTCGATACCCAATAGTTGAAGGGTGCAGATGGATTGTTCAACACAGCTACGCCATCTGACATGTAGTCCTTGACCATCTTCTCCAGGCGATCGGTGTTGGAGGTGGATCTGCACGCTTGCTGTTCTGTGTGCTGCTGCATGGGTGTCAGAAAATTTTCCCACTCCAAGGACACTGCCGATACCATTCCCTTTTGGGCACTAGCTGCGGCTTGTGTTGTTTGCTGCCCTCCTGGTCGTCCTGGGTTTGCGGAAGTCAGTCTGTCGGCGTACAACTGACTAGAGGAGGGGGAGGATGTCAATCTCCTCTCTAAAGTCTCCACAAGGGCCTGCTGGTATTCTTCCATTTTGACCTGTCTGGCTCTTTCTTCAAGCAGTTTTGGAACATTGTGTTTGTACCGTGGATCCAGAAGGGTATAAACCCAGTAATTGGTGTTGTCCAGAATGCACACAATGCGTGGGTCATGTTCAATGCAGTCCTAGGCCGAAGAGGTCATAGCCTAGGGTCACAAAACCTGTTTATTTGGGCAATTTCAATGGTGGCGAGTCTGACGTACATAAATCTCAGCAATGGCCGTTAGCAAAGTCTGAATCTCACGAAATGTCTCATGCAGGTAGAAGACATATTGTTAGACTTGGATTCCAAAGATGGGGTCCCTACATCTCTGCAAACCAGAGTTACAGGGGTCCAAAATTGGTAAAATCCCCCATAGGATTTCATTGCCTCCCTATTTCACTTTCCAAAATCTCACATCTTTTCAAAGGGCAATGGCTCAGCAGTACCAAATTTTCTAGCATTGTAGGGACCCTTAGGGGGAACATGACTGGTGAGTTTCGGGCCCCTAGGCCGAAGAGGTCATAGCCTAGGGTCACAAAAACCTGTTTATTTGGGCTATTTCAATGGTAGTGATGGTGGCGTACATAAATCTCAGCAATGGCCGTTAGCAAAGTCTGAATCTCACGAAATGTCTCATGCAGGTAAAAGACATATTGTTAGACTTGGATTCCAAAGATTGGGTCCCTACATCTCTGCAAACCAGAGTTACAGGGGTCCAAAATTGGTAAAATCCCCCATAGGATTTCATTGCCTCCCTATTTCACTTTCCAAAATCTCACATCTTTTCAAAGGGCAATGGCTCAGCAGTACCAAATTTTCTAGCATTGTAGGGACCCTTAGTGGGAACATGACTGGTGAGTTTCGGGCCCCTAGGCCGAAGAGGTCATAGCCTAGGGTCACAAAAACCTGTTTATTTGGGCTATTTCAATGGTAGTGATGGTGACGTACATAAATCGCAGCAATGGCCGTTAGCAAAGTCTGAATCTCACGAAATGTCTCATGCAGGTAGAAGACATATTGTTAGACTTGGATTCCAAAGATGGGGTCCCTACATCTCTGCAAACCAGAGTTACAGGGGTCCAAAATTGGTAAAATCCCCCATAGGATTTCATTGCCTCCCTATTTCACTTTCCAAAATCTCACATCTTTTCAAAGGGCAATGGCTCAGCAGTACCAAATTTTCTAGCATTGTAGGGACCCTTAGGGGGAACATGACTGGTGAGTTTCGGGCCCCTAGGCCGAAGAGGTCATAGCCTAGGGTCACAAAAACCTGTTTATTTGGGCTATTTCAATGGTAGTGATGGTGGCGTACATAAATCTCAGCAATGGCCGTTAGCAAAGTCTGAATCTCACGAAATGTCTCATGCAGGTAGAAGACATATTGTTAGACTTGGATTCCAAAGATGGGGTCCCTACATCTCTGCAAACCAGAGTTACAGGGGTCCAAAATTGGTAAAATCCCCCATAGACTTTTATTGCCTCCCTATTTCACTTTCCAAAATCTCACATCTTTTCAAAGGGCAATGGCTCAGCAGTACCAAATTTTCTAGCATTGTAGGGACCCTTAGGGGGATCATGACTGGTGAGTTTTGCCACTGCTGAGCCATTGCCCTTTGAAATGGTGTGAGATTTTGGAACGGTAAATAGGAGGCCCAATGAAATCCTATGGGGGATTTTACCAATTTTGGACCCCTGTAACTCTGGTTTGCAGAGATGTAGGGACCCCATCTTTGGAATCCAAGTCTAACAATATGTCTTCTACCTGCATGAGACATATCGTGAGATTCAGACGTTGCTAACGGCCATGGCTGAGATTTATGTACGCCACCATCACTACCATTGAAATAGCCCAAATAAACAGGTTTTTGTGACCCTAGGCTATGACCTCTTCGGCCTAGGGGCCCGAAACTCGCCAGTCATGTTCCCCCTAAGGGTCCCTACAATGCTAGAAAATTTGGTACTGCTGAGCCATTGCCCTTTGAAAAGATGTGAGATTTTGGAAAGTGAAATAGGGAGGCAATGAAATCCTATGGGGGATTTTACCAATTTTGGACCCCTGTAACTCTGGTTTGCAGAGATGTAGGGACCCCATCTTTGGAATCCAAGTCTAACAATATGTCTTCTACCTGCATGAGACATTTCGTGAGATTCAGACTTTGCTAACGGCCATTGCTGCGATTTATGTACGTCACCATCACTACCATTGAAATAGCCCAAATAAACAGGTTTTTGTGACCCTAGGCTATGACCTCTTTGGCCTAGGGGCCCGAAACTCACCAGTCATGTTCCCCCTAAAGGTCCCTACAATGCTAGAAAATTTTCCACTGCTGAGTAATTGCCCTTTGAAAAGATGTGAGATTTTGGAACTGTAAATAGGAGGCCCAATGAAAGCCTATGGGGGATTTTACCAAATTTGGAGCCCTGTAACTCTGGTTTGCAGAGATGTAGGGAACCCATCTTTGGAGCCCAAGTCTAACAATATGTCTTCTACCTGCATTAGACATTTCGTGAGATTCAGACGTTGCTAACGGCCATTGCTGCGATTTATGTACGTCAGACTCGCCACAATTGAAATTGCCCAAATAAACAGGTTTTGTGACCCTAGGCTATGACCTCTTCGGCCAAGGACTGCATTGAACGCGACCCACGCATTGTGTGCATTCTGGACAACACCAATTACTGTGTTTATACCCTTCTGGATCCACGGTACAAACACAATGTTCCAAAACTGCTTGAAGAAAGAGCCAGACAGGTCAAAATGATAGAATACCAGCAGGCCCTTGTGGAGACTTTAGAGAGGAGATTGACATCCTCCCCCTCCTCTAGCCAGTTGTACGCCGACAGACTGACTTCCGCAAACCCAGGACGACCAGGAGGGCAGCAAACAACACAAGCCGCAGCTAGTGCCCAAAAGGGAATGGTATCGGCAGTGTCCTTGGAGTGGGAAAATTTTCTGACACCCATGCAGCAGCACACAGAACAGCAAGCGTGCAGATCCACCTCCAACACCGATCGCCTGGAGAAGATGGTCAAGGACTACATGTCAGATGGCGTAGCTGTGTTGAACAATCCATCTGCACCCTTCAACTATTGGGTATCGAAGCTAGACACCTGGCACAAACTGGCAATGTACGCAATAGAGGTGCTGGCTTGCCCGGCAGCCAGCGTTATGTCGGAACGCTGTTTCAGTGCTGCCGGAGGCATCGTCACAGATCGGCGGCGTATCCGCCTCTCCACAGAAAATGCAGACCGTCTGACTCAAATTAAAATGAATAAATCCTGGATTGGAAACGACTACGCAACACTCCCGGACCCCAACAAAGTAACATGAACAATGAACATCTGTGATGGGTTAGCGTTTCCGGTCCCTGTTTATTGAACCTCTCATCTGTATGACATTTATGACTGCATGGCGACAAAATGCAAATTGCTATCCGCACGCTTCTTGTCCTCATGCAAGGCCTGGGTTGTTGTGTCTCAAAGCGTGGCCTTCTCCTCCTGCGCCACCCTCCTCCTGTTCCATCACGTGTGCTGCTGCTGGGTTAGCGTTACCGGTCCCTTTTCCTGGAACCTCTTATATGTATTACATTTATGACTGCATGCCGACAAAAAGCATGTTACCTGTGCAAAGAAAACAGACATTTCCCGCATTTAAAAGACAGTTTTCCCTTTGAAACTTTAAAATCGATTTTCTCAAAAACTATAAGCTCTTTTTGCTAAATTTTTTTTCCTCTTGTACCCACTCTCAAGGTGCACATACCCTGTAAATTTGGGGTATGTAGCATGTAAGGAGGCTTTACAAAGCACAAAAGTTCGGGTCCCCATTGACTTCCATTATGTTCGGAGTTCGGGTCGAACACCCGAACATCGCGGCCATGTTCGGCCTGTTCGGCCCGAACCCGAACATCTAGATGTTCGCCCAACACTAAAGTCTATGACAGTTCGCCAGATTTGCTTATTCGCAAATATTTGCGGAAGTTCACATTTGCTGTTCGTGAACCCAAAATTTTATGTTTGTGACATCTCTACCGAGCAGTTCCAAATATGAGTGCATCCCTACTGCATAAGCAGGGACCAGACTAAAACAAAGGCAGTAGGAATGCATTCGTCTTCGCAACCATTTAGGAACACAAGTACTGCCAAAGAGCTCTTTGGATAAAAAGCTAGACCAAACAACAACAACAATGGAACAATGGGCCAGACTAAGAAATGGGACGGCTCTTGTCATGATAATTGCCTTTGTATTTCTGCTGGTGTTAGCATTATGGATTTTGTATGGACTTCTGCTGTCCACCAACGGATGTCTCTACTTGTACTGGAATCTCTGCATTTCCTTGAATTACCTAAAGAGGGAGCTCTGGAGACTTTTCTGAATTGTCACATGACCAATGTGCAGCATTCAAAGCAAATCTGAAGTTAAAATGAATGTATTTGATAATGAATTATTTGTGTAGTAAAGATAATAAAGAGAATATTAGTAGCAAAAAAAAAAAAGAGTCTCATGTTGTTTTCCAGTACAGGAAGAGTTAAAAAAACACTTACGTTTTTATCTATTCCAAAGAGCTTCTCTGAGCTAGTTAACAAACTTAAACAATAAATAGTGAGAGACAGCTTGAGATAAGGTTTTACTGTATCATAGTTTAAAGGGTCATTACCTCCAGGGCCGAATTTACCATAAGACATTGTAGGCACGTGCCTACAGGCGCCTGAGGTTGGAAAGGTGGCTCACCCCCTCCCAGAGCGCCTGCCTCCCTCCTTTCCTATACAGACTTAGTACTGAGGTTCCTCTAGCTACTTAGTAATTGGGGGCACATCTAACTACTTAAAGGACAGTGGACACCCAAGGGGAAAATAAACTAATGAAATAAATGATTGTATCTATCTTCCTTCTCCTAAAAATGACTTTTTAGGATATTCCACAGTTTTATTTTATGTTTAAATCTACTTTTTTAAGTTTTTACTGTTTTATTGTTTTTGCTCAATGACACATTCATTGAAGCATGCCAGAGCTAAACTCTAGGAACTATTGACCCTTTTTATCTCTTTCCTGCTCTTAGAAGCCATTTTCTGCTAGGAAGGTGTTTTATAGTTGTAATTTATTATCAGTGAGTGTCACACTGCAGTCACCTCCTGTCCGGACTGAGTCAGCCACTTACATACCTGATATACCAGAGATGACATGTGACATGGTGAGATAGATATGTGCATATACAGTGGCATGCAAATAGACACTTAATGCTGTGCTCCCTTTCTTTTTTCTCTGCCTGAAAGAGTATATAATTAGTTATGGAACTGACTTTTTTTCTCTAGCCTGGACTCACTGATTAAGGTTGGCCACACACTTATTGACACTCAGTGTGGCAAAACAATCTATTCCTCTCTGAATGGAATCAATTTAGAGAGGAATTGATTCTTACCACAAACTGCAATGTGGTAAAACGATACATTCCTCACTGAAAAATATCAATTAAGAGATTTAGAGATGAATCAATTCCTACCACACATTGCACATATATTTTCAATTGATTCCATCAAGGAATCCATTCAGAATTGATTGAACAACAGCATTGCACTGTTTCATGCAGTGCAGCACCGGTGCAGCGTCAATCTACTGATACTTCTGCACCACCTAGAATTGATCTAGATCTTCCATCCTATGTGATGGGTGCTTTTGATTAAATATTTGATAAAATCGATTTTAAGTCAATCAGCCAGATATTTTGGTGGAATCAGTTCCCAGCAGATCAATTAAATCTGCCAGGAATCAAACTGGAAAATTGATGAGTGTATGGGCAAAAAAGATTTTTGTAACAGCTGATAAAAATCTTAACCTCTTGAGGACCATGGGCTTTACCCCCCTCCCCTAAAGACCAGGCTATTTTTGTTAAAAAAAAGGCCACTGCAGCTTTAAGGCCAAGCTGCAGGACCGCACAACACAGCACACCAGTGATTCCTCCCCCCTTTTCGCCCCACCAACAGAGCTCTCTGTTGGTGGGGTCTGATCGCCCCCCTCCCCCCAGTGTTTGTTTGTTTTTTGTGTAACTGTTGTAATTTTTTTAATAAAACTGCCTATTATTTTCTTTACGCTTCACCCTCCCTCCCTCCCACCCCACAGCCAGCCAATAACGGCGATCAGCTGTCATAGGCTTCTGCCTATGAGAGCCGAATGCTCTCTAGTGTCCCATGGGGACAGCCGTGTCACATGGCTGTCCCCAGTACAGCGCTGCTGCCGATCGCAGCGCTGTACAATGTAATTAGATGGCGATTCCACCGTCTAACAGTCTCCCAAGCGGCAACCGCCGGTCGGAGACTGAAGGCTCCGCTCCGCCCCGCCCACTAACAGGAGATGCGTGCGCGCGGTCTCCTGTACTGCGAGCCCCAAGGACTTTACGCCAATCGGCGTTAGCTGGGCCTGGGGCTGCTGCCGCGGCCACGCCCATTGCGTGACGTGGTCGGCAAGCAGTTAAAATAAATCTGCACTGTTTCT
Organism: Hyperolius riggenbachi; assembly: GCF_040937935.1. Classification (NCBI taxonomy): domain Eukaryota; kingdom Metazoa; phylum Chordata; class Amphibia; order Anura; family Hyperoliidae; genus Hyperolius; species Hyperolius riggenbachi. The sequence continues at coordinate 180,551,046 of NC_090649.1, read as the reverse complement.
ACTTCCTGATTCATGGAAGCAGACATATTGTTATCCTCCTGTGCTTTCAAATTAGCTTTTCTGCCATCTCTGCCATGGCAATCAGGTGACATGGGGAGAGATCAAATTACAACTTGTGATTAGACACAGATGAGGGGAAATTAGACAGGTTAAAGTCTCAAATACATACAGGGTGTATTTCTAAATGTGTTCCTTTTGTCCTGTGCAAGAGTTCAGGTCCACTTTGAGATAGCATATGAGCAGAGTTTGCATTGGTCAGACAATGAGGACATTAGCTTTACAAAGGATCATGGGAAACTGAGAAGATTGCAAGAAAATAAAGGCCACTAAAATGTATATTTTTAAAATGACTTAGAGTTTCACAGTTTGGCACAATATAACATATATAATATGCCATATAAACAAATTCCTTCCAGTTCCTTAGTGCCCATGTGATTGTACATGTAGCTGTGCTAAAATCAAAAGTATTTTTTCTCCACTCCACTCCACTCATAAATAAGAAAATCTCATAGTTGGGATAGTTGAGTCTACCACATGTCCTGTGCTTAATCACACAATAAAGCAACAGAGGAAGTGATAATAAATATTTGAATTATTTAATTACCTAAAGGGGCTCAAGCAGTGCAGAAACTATGGGAAGATGCATATCATTTTAAAGCTCTCTTTCTCCTCTTTCCAATGATATATAAACGCCTTTTAGTTTTCGCTATTTTCGTTATTGAATTTGCCGTGGCTGCAATTTCAATCGCGAAAATATAGAAAACTAAAAGGGCGACGATTTAGGGGTCATCAGAAAGAGGAGAATGAGAGCTTTAAAATGACATCCATCTTTCCATAGTTACATTGTATTACACAAGGCGACTTTTTCCTAAAGTCAGCAGCACCATTCAGCAGAAAAAGTCGCCCTGTGTAATACAATGTAACTATGGAAAGATGGATATCATTTTAAAGCGGCCGCAACAATTTCAATCGCGAAAATCGCGAAAACTAAATGGCATAGGGTGGCGGTTTATATATCATTGGAAAGAGGAGAAAGAGAGCTTTAAAATGATATGCATCTTTCCATAGTTTCTGCACTGCTCAGAGTCCCTTTAAAGTGTACCAGAGTTGAGTAATAATACAAGTTTTATACATACCCGGGGCTTCCTTCAGCCCCATCTGCACGACTCACTCCCACGCCACTGTCCTTGGCTTTCTCCTGCTTCGGTACCAGGTCCCGTATCCTCAGCCAGGCATGGCCAGTCTGACACAAGAGAAGTGTGCTCTTTACAGCCGCTGGAGAGATACATAGACGACACCCTTCTCTTGCAGAGACTGGCTGCCACTGGCTGAAGTTACGGGTCCGGGAACCGGAGCAGGAGAAGGCTGAGGATGGTGGCATGGGAGCGATCCATGCGGATGGGGCTGGAGGAAGCCCCAGGTATGTATAAAACTTGTATTATTACTCAGCTCTGGTTTCCTTTATAAAGAGGGCACAAAAAAAGTATAACCATTCATTTAACTAATTGCAGACTGAAGCCCCTCCTCCCATCTTGCCAAAGCGGAATCATGTTGCATGCTGGGACAACTACTACACAGGCTTCCAGAATCACAGATGGAGACAAAATCACAGAAATATTTCATTTGTTTGCATTTTATGTTTGCATCTTTCATGTGTTTTTTTGTGTTTGCATTTAGTGTTTGCATTTCCCATGATTTTAAATTTTAAAGTGAATGGGAACCGCATTTAAAAAAATGAGACAGATACTTACCCAAGGAGTGGGAAGGCTCTGGGTCCTATAGAGCCTTCCCACTCCTCTCCTGGTCCCCTCGTTCCAGTGATGGCTCACCCGGTACCAGTATTTGACTAAATTAGTCAAATACTGCTTTACCCCGCCGAAGGAGGCTTCAGAAGTCTTCAGGGAGCTCGAGTGCTCCTGAAGAAGGGTGGCCCTGTACTGTGCCTGCACAAGCACGCTTTCTTGCACCCTCACGCCTGTGCAGTATGGAGCCGCACGTCTTCGGGAGGACACGGCTCCCGAAGACTTCCAAATACCCTTTCGGCGGGGGATTGAAATGGGGGGGAGCCAGCACAGGATAGAGACCACCGAGAGAGGAGACGGAAGGCTCTATACAATCCAGAGCCTTCCCTCTCCTTAGGTAAGTATTTGCTTCATTTTTTAAAAAAATGCAGTTTCCATTCACTTTAAAAATGGTGGTAGCCTGAATGTGATGCAGCAACCCACTTATCAAAAGTTTTAAAAAATGGTGGAGGAATAGCTAGGAAGTATTATTGTATTTTGTATTGATAATGCTGTGGGTGCATTATGGTCATTTTTTTCAGTTTAGTTCCTTATTTAAGGTACTTTCTATTGAAAGATGTCTGTACTCTTTGAAGCTATAATAATGTGGCACATCCATTGCAGCAGAGGGAGAATTTGGACTGCAATTTTGCTTTTAACCTTATTCCATGATAAGCCTTTGTCAGTGCAATTTCATTCACTATTATATTACATTGCAGTTTATCCTTGTCTAGAAATCAAATGATTGCGCATTAACATTTTTGTATGAAATCTCTATGAGTTTCAGCTCAGGTAATCAATTGGTATGTCTGAGATTGTCTTTAAGGGTATATGTGTAGGTAATAGCTAGCTAAGTATTTATTTAGTTTGATTGGCTTATTTGCAAACTTAGTGGCAGATTACCAGAAAATAATTCCATACATCTCAACAAACTAAACATTGAGTGAGCCATGCATTTATTTTATACTGGTATGTAAATTTAGTTTCATTTGCTACATAATATAGCAAATCACAGAGCCTATTATCCATCTAAATTTACTGATGTAATAAGGTGCGGAATTTATTCCCAAAATGAGTGTTAAAAAGAAATAAAATCAATAATATACCTTCTGGGGGCAGATATACCTTGTTTCACTAATGTGCATGATTCAAAACTGCACATAACTATTTTATGAAGTGCTCTGTAGCTCCCATAGAAACCTAATATAGTGCCATAGGCAGAAAAAGAAAATAAACAGCACAAGAGAATAATTAATAGCTTGAAGGTTCCAAGTTAAAATCAATTTGGATTTGGTTCACTACTATTCTACAAAGGTAAACTTCATGGGAATTGTAATACAGTATAGTTTCATTTGATATTTTTTTCTGTTCTTGTTAGGTTGTTTATTTGTATTCACTTGGAATTTAAATTTATTTTATTTTAGCATTAGAGAGTCTCTACCAGGTGCTCAGATATTCAATTTGATTGTTTTAATGTTCAGTTTATATTCCATTTGAGGATTATACATGGAAGCTTGTTGCAGCTCGATCTTTAGCAGTCCACAAATGGTTTGGGTTTTCTTTATTTCAATCTTCCCTTTTATTGCCCTTTTTAATTTAGTTGTATTTAATTTTTACATAAACATTTAATATTCACTTTTGTAGAAAAAAAGCACGCCAGGAAATCCCTCTTCAATTCTACTATAAAAAGCTCTTTGTACAAAACTGGATAAGATTATTTAGAAAGACACGTTTTATGTGCAGCATATGTATTAGACACTGCTATATCTTTAGTAATATAGCTGCATAACATATTTTGACATACCGGTATTTAAATTAATAACACAGAAAATGCACAATGGGCCTTTATAAAAATGCATCTTACAGTTTGACCCTGGTTAGGAATGACTTGTATTTTTGTTTTGTTTTTAAATCAAATACTGTACATTTGGTAGTCAGAATTGTTCTTTCGTTTCCACTACATTTTCTTATCACTTATGCTAAGCTAAATTTACAGAACACAGTAGCTAGTGTGTGAGGACTGACGTTAAATGTCATGTGGGTGTCATCTTCTGAATCCAGAAACAGAGGCAAGAATGGCAAAAACTGTACTGTAAAAGTGATTCTAGGAAAATGCCCAGCTTCCAATTAATATGATGGACAACAAGTGTTGTGTATTACAGGAGGAAATGGCAGTGCTTTCAAATGTAGGCTTCACCCAAATTGACTAGCTGCATAGATGTGCAGAGCGCAAACATGGGCAGATTACACAACTTGCATTCAAAACAGATGAAGCAAAGGAGAACATTGGCTTCAAAAACAGCCTGTGCACAGATTGTTCAACACTAGCCACTTCCACAATGATGATGTGCCCTCTCGGAAGAGACCTAACCACCTACTGACAATTAATCTTAGGTAAAACATGGGGCTGCTAGCCCATAAATAATCTACTCATTTTTTTCTATAGAACAGAAAAAGAGCCAGCGCTCCTACTTAGGCTGCAAATGAATTGAAACCAACAGAGATGTGCAGTGCTCCCCAGGGACTTATACACACCTTGAATGCAAATCAGATGCAAACTATGCACTAATCCTAATCTAAATAAATTGAATTGTAAACTGATACACATGAATGCAGCTAGCCGCAAGTAGACTTACAAGTGTTGTGTATTTCTGTTTGTTTTAACAACGGTACACTTGTGACGAGTCAGCCCCAAAAAGATGACAAGCAACCTTTACAGGCAATATCAAAATCACTAGCACATATTTCAAAATAAACTAAAACCAGATAGCAGCCATAATTCACACATCCCAGTATACAGTAGATCAATAAAAGAACATCCCAGCACTTGTTTATTCCAATATAGCCACACATATCAGGTGCATGCATGTCACGGGCTGATGTGGACCCATCACTCGTAAGCTCCGCTCACAGGTTTGACAAAGCCCGTAAAAGTGCCTACAACACAGCCCATAACAGAATACAAAGCCCCAGATCAGACACAAGAACTGTCGCTGTACCTCACAAAGCTCTCCTCACAGCCTCAGAAGAAAGATCCGCCAGCTAAATCATTGGATTTCTTCAAGCCTCGGGAGACCGCGCAGGCCAAGATGGTGCCCGCCAGGAGCACAGATAACAAAACACAGGCAGACACAGAAGGTGAGCAGATTCCGAGCCCAGCATACACCATGAAAGATAGACATCTCCAATATCATAGCAGATTTAAAGATAGTTTCAGAGCAGAGCTAAGATCTGCAGTGCATACTTTCCTGATCCAGCTAGATGACACAGGGGAAAGTACTAACACTTTAGAGATACAGCAGATGACATGGCAGACACCATCACAAGCATCCAGGATACTAATGCTACACAAGGCAAAAAGATTAACACCTTAGGGGCCAAAATACAAGATTTAGACAACCGGGGAAGTAGAGATAATCTCAGGATTAGTGCAGTGCCAGAATCAATCATAGAAATAAAAAGTTTTACTACTGCTTTGTTTAAAGCTCTACTCCCAGACTGTCATGAGGGGCTCCTCTGATCTAAAAGGGTACAAAGCTCCTTGGTAAGCCCCCAAAGATCTGAACTGCCTAGAACATAATCTAAAAAATGCTTTACACCGAGGCAAGGGAATGCACTTTACATGCAGCCAGGGAACTAGTCCCTCATGGCATCGGTGAGCTCAAGGTACAGATCTACCTTGATGTATGTCTGATAACCCTGGCAAAGATAAGAGCACATAAAGGACTCTCGAGGCAACAAAATTAAATTTTTAAATTAAATTAGGCAATTAAATCATGCTTCACTTACCTGTGACTGCTTCCAGCTGCTAGAAGTCATTTGTGTCCCTCCCCGCAACTCCATCTTCTACTGGGTCCCACTTGCAGCCCCCTGAAGGATCACCAACCACCAATGGGTTTGTATTTTCTGCGTATGCGTGGTCATGAGCTCGCCATGTGTAAATGTGTCTGTGTCATCGGGAGCGTATTGCGCAGGTGCAGTACACTTCTGGTGATGTGGGCACATTCGGATGCAGAGGGACAAAAGCCACACATGCCCAGAAGAAGTCAACCTATTGGGCGATTGACGAACGTTCAAAAGCTGCCAGTGGGACCCGGGCAAAAAACGGAGCTGCAGAGACAAAAATGACTCCTAAAGGCTTGAAGAAGCCCTAGGTAAGTAAAGCTAGTTTTCACTTGTCGCCTTGGAAGTCCTTTAGACCTGTTACACTTGCCTTTCAGAAACAAGTCAGATACAAAAGGAGATTCCCTTTTATGCTCATTTTCAACCTGGGCCCCAAGAAATACCAAATAAGCACACTACAGACTGTACTCAAAGCTAAAAAGGACAATAATGCCCTAGATCCCAGCGAGGACATGATTACAGAAGGAGGAGGAAATGGTAAGAGACCTCCAAGCGACTGGCAGAAGATTTCACCCTACTCCACTAAAAAAAGCAGGGAAATACACCCCACCCCCTCTGAGATACTTGAAGCCACCAGATCAGGGGATCCTAAGTAAGTGTTAAACTTATCTTTAATTTCTCCCCAAAGCGATGTTCTCTATCGCTATTGGTGACCTGAGCTATATCACTATGCCCAACCCCATGGGTATCCCACTCTAACCACCTCAGTAACATAAGGTGCTACAAGTTCAAAAGACTTTCTAACCCTTAGTTCCAACAGGCTCCATCAGATGTTTGTTTATAAACTTGGTCAACCTGTGTGAGTTCTTGACTCACAATTACCTTCTAACCCAAGGACAGCTCTCTCTTGCAAATAAAGTAATGACAAATGCAACTGTTTGGCTTTCAGGCTCTGTTAAACTGACTGTTTTTGGTTTTTGTTATCTTCATTGATAAATGTGAGCTCAAGGGTAATATAGTTTTTCTACACAAAACTGCTTTAGAGAAACAGTATTGCAGCGGTGCTAAGACTAGTCATAACTTTAAAAATAGAGACCATGAAAAAGAAAGTACCCCACTAATAGTTAATGAAAGTAACCCCCCACAATGTACAAGGGCTTAATAGCCCAATGAAAAGAGAACACTGCTTTAGATATATCAAATCCCTGGGGCCAGACATAAGCATGCAACAGGAGGCTCACTTTACCAAGACTTCCTTCCCCAAATTATTTCATAAAGATTATACCCAATGGCACCTCTCTAGCCATATCAATTCCAAAAAAATGGGGTAGCTATTATTTTACACTGGAATCTACCATTCTACCATCTACCATTCATCCACCATATTAGCTTTTCATTGGTGCTGTGCTGGTAATGAACACCTCTATATGTGCATTGAATAGTAGTAATCCTTAAAGGGAACCTTAACTGAGAGGACTATGGATGTTTCCTTTTAAATAATACCAGCTGCTTGTCAGTCCTGCTGATCTCTTTGGCTGCAGTAGTGGCTGAATCACACACCTGAAACAAGCACGCAGCTAATCCAGTCTGACTTCATTCAGAGCACCTGAACTGCATGCTTGTTGAGGGGCTGTAGCTAAACATATTAGAGACACAGGATCAGCAGGAGAGTCAGGAAACTGGTATTATTTTAAAGGAAAAATCCATATCCTTCTCAGTTTAGGTTCCCTTTAAAGGGAACCAGAGGCCCCAGAAAGAAGATTTTATACATACCTGGGGCTTCCTCCAGCCCCATACACACGGATCGCTCCCACGCCGCCCTCCTCCGCTTCCTGTATCCGGCGGTATCGGGTCCTGTAGTTTCGGCCAGTCGGCGGCAGCACACGGACAATTGTCCGCATCACAGGGCCTCCCGGCATACCCATATGCGTGCAGCTGCATACTGCGCAGCCACACGCGTAAGGATATGGAGGGAGCCCCTGCTCATGTGAACATTTGGCCGCATCTGCCGGAAGTGACGGGACCCGGTACCGGCGATCCAGGAATCTGAGGATGGCGGCGTGGGAGCGATGCAGGCTTATGGGGCTGGAAGAAGCCCCAGGTATGTATAAAATATTTCTTTCTTTTTAGGATTCCAGCATCTCTGGTTCCCTTTAAAGGACCACTATCATGAAATTTATAATAAAAATTAAACTAAAAAAAGATTTAAACTGGGCAGAATGCTACTAGAAGGGAGAGTGAAGGGTTAAGAATTAGTTAAGAAATAAATCCCACTGCTCTTTACACATTCATGACAGCGTGAATGTGAGAGGAGTTTACCAACGGAGGCTGTACTCCGGGCTGCATGTATCTGCCTGGCTTAGATCAGGTGGATGGGGCCTGACACCCGCGCAGCAGTGTGGAGCGCTCTGGCGTGCTGGCAAACCGAGAGGTACCTTGCAAAGCATGCACGCTGGGGGACCACCTAGGACTCTGGAAAACAATCCCTGGACCTGGAATACTAGGATGGGACAAGGGAGTTCGGTGTGACATACCAGCGGAAAAATGCTTCACTAAAGAGGGCGGTAAGAATCTGAATAGGTAAGTCCTGCTGTGTCAGGTGAAGATTGCCATTGGTTTCTGCTGCCTGAAGCTTTGTTTGATGTGGACTGTACCCTTGATTAGGATATAGCCAAATAGGACATACCAAGAACACTGCGGTTTATTCATTCTACCCACTTACACACACAAGAGTTGCAAAGAGACTCCTGGTACCGATACCTGGTATGAGTGGTGAGGAGGGAATGTGAGGCGCAGTGTGATTGGTGGTGTGGGAGCGCTCCATTTTTAAGTGGTTTTAGCTTTATATACTCCAGCACTTTTGTACCAATAAAGATATTTTTCACAATATTCCAGATGAGTGGTGGCACCTATATGATTATACCTGGCTTAAATCATGAGACAGTTTTAATAATAGCTGAAATGCCATTGGACAGCTAGCAGCCCAGAGTTCATTCTCCCATAACCCGTCGGTAGGGTCCTCTCACATTCATGCTATCAGGAATGTCTAAAGAGCAGTGTGATTTATTTTTTAACTTATTCTTAACCCTTTACTATCCCTTCTACTAGCATTCTGTTCAGTGTAAATCTTTTTTAGTATTTTTTTATGTATTTCGCGATAGTGGTCCTTTAACAAATTGGTTCCTTACTCTTATTAAATGTCTCTGACACTGCAGCAATTCTTGGTAGGTTTCGAGGCTCTATATGAATAGAGTTTGCTGGGCCCCATGTAAGATTCACCCTGGGGCCCCAAGCTACTTAGTTATGCCACTGTAAGTATATATGCACATCATCTACACCCAAGCACATAACTAGTGCAGTATGAATATACATCATATAACTTTATGCATTTAATTTAATATCATTTGCATACTAGTGGTCAAGATTTTATACGATGTTGTCTTGTGATGAAGCAATCATAATTTTAATTAGACATGTATTATATAATATCATTTATGCAATCACAGCTCTACAGTTCACTGTTAAAGTTTCCAGCTTACACACAAAAATAATTTACCACTGTTTAAAAGATATGCAGTACCCTCTAACCCAAGAAACTACTTAACATTATTTTCTATTCTAAGCCTACCTGCTTTTAAGTATGCTTTCATTGCATCGGAGATATTCTCTAAGAAGAAAAGGTTGTTAAATTATAGCAGCGCTGGTTAAGGCGCAGTAATCTTCTTGCAAAGAAAAATAGCTACAATGAAGGACATCATAATGAGGGTGAATGATTTCCTATAGTGAGTTAATGATATTTTAGTTGGCTGGTTCATAACCTTCAGTGGACAAGGCATATAAAATCATAATGAAAACATGTTTTGCTGTATATCATATACTGAAAGATAAATAGATAAAAGACTATTACACAGGTAATAAAATGAATCTTGCTGGTGGAAAAAAAAGGATGCTGGCCGTGCCAAAATTGCTTTTCAGAACATGGCATTTCTCCTATGCCTGTACAAATCATTATATTCTGTAACACCCCACCCTGTCACAAATACACACACGCACGCACGCACGCATGTACGCACACACACACACACACAGACAGACACACACACACACACATACAGACACACAGAGACAAACACACACACACAGACAAACACATAGACACACACACATACACAAACACACACATCCCCATACTCAATGTAGTGTACTTACATTGTGCTCCCAGTTATGGTAACTCTTCATAAGCTACTTTGTCATTATATTTTCAAAGAGGTGTAATTTCACTAATGATAATGGTCAATAAGATGCTAATAATTCTGGCTTGCATGAAGATTTGATGAAAATTGTGTGCAGTTGAAATTGGGCCAATCAATTACTTTAAAGCCGTTTTGATTGGCCTGATTTCAAGTTGAATACAAGTTGCATGCTAGCTGGAATTATTAGCAAGCAATGTGCATACTTACAGCCCTAGAACAGGGAATATCTTAGAACTGCAATTCAGAGTGGTGCATGGGGAGTCCATGGCAGACAAATTATTTAGCAATAGGTTTTCTTGTTATAGAGCTAGGGGACTGAAAACTGTTATCCCAAGAGGTACATTTTAGGAGTTAGGAAGGTCAGGTAGGTTAAACTTTTAGGAGAAGTTAGTTTTAATGTCAGTCTGGAAACAGTGTAAAGATACTGTAACGCTGAGCAGAACATCACTAGCTAGACAAAACAATATGACTAGTTCTCACCGAGTGAGACCAGTACCGAGATGACAAGAAAATAATAAAAGGAAGCTCCCTAGACCTAAGAACTGTTTTGCAAGTTCTAAGTACTTGCAAATACAGGAGAAGAGTAGTCAGAAACTGGCCAAGATCAAACCAGGAATCAGATGACTGAGGTACAAGAGGGATGAGCAATAAACGAAGTCAGGAATGTTCAAAGGTCACAACGAGAATCAGATAGGCAAAAGTACAGGAGGATAAGGTGAGAGGCAGAGTCAGGAACAAGCAAAGAGCATACACAATAAATGACGATAAATAATACTAGTATACGTATATATGGGCAATGAACCAATATATCACGTAACACAAAAAGCTAGCTAGGCCCATAGCACACAGATGAACTGTTAGCTATACTGGACAAGGAGCAACTGACAAGCCAGGGTTTATATACAGGGAATAGATCACAGGTCAAGCCTCCAGGAAATTGCGGCCAATCAGGAACGTCCCTGCAGCAAATGTCAGCAGTCAGCTGACACACCTCAAACACGCCTCCTGAGCCTATAAAGGCAGCTCTGAGCTGCACAAGTACTCCTATGGACACTGCCAGGATCAACATGCCGACTCACATCTTCAGGGAAGCCGGGGATGCCGCTGGACAAAGAGGAAGAGGAGGCCTGCTGCAGCTGCTCAGTACTGTCAGAGCACTCGTTGGAGACAACAACAGGTCAATTTGTTACAGATACATTAAGTAGCTAAGGTAAGGATCAGATACCACCCCCTAAACTTCCAAGTGCACAACAGCATGCCATGGTGCATAGGGCAGCAGAGAGGCATGCAGCGGTTTCCTGGCAATAAAAATTCACAAAAAATGCCTGCTGATTCCCCGAGCAGGAGGTATCAGGAAGTAATAAGAGGCAGGTTCAACGTTAAGCGGGGAGGGGGAGCAGGGCAAGGCCAAACAGAGTCCATGCCCCTCAACCAAAATTAAGGGAGGGAGCATCAACACTTGCAGCCAGGCCTGGCATCCCAGGCCCAACCCTGGGTTAAAGGATATGGGGAAAACAAAAGTTAAGAATATTATGAAATAGAGAAAAAGTATGATAAGTCTCACCAATAATGCCCATGAAAGAGAAAAAAAATGCTTAAAGAGATACATGAAAAAAATGATCTATATTGTTAATAATCATTAATAAATAGAGGGATAAATAGCTGCATTAAAGGGAAATGATCCCCTATAAATCCGAGAACCCCAGGCAGAGTCCCAGACATGAAAGAGCCAACCAATCCCAGAAAGGACTGGAAAGGATTGCACCCTGCTGAGAGGAGAAGTAAAGAGTGAGCCCCAGGCAGAGTCCCAGACATGAAAGAGCCAACCAATCCCAGAAAGGACTGGAAAGGATTGCACCCTGCTGAGAGGAGAAGTAAAGTGTGAGCCTCATTATGTAGCTTTCCACAAAGTACTTCCCTGAGCCTAATGCTGAAATCAGCTATTCTTGTATTGGGTGAAAAAATATGGGAACAGTCATAGCAAGTGACACTCTGGATCCTTTTGATTTTGGCATTTGCCAAATGCTGGATTCAGGGATAGGTCAAGTGAAAGTGAAAGTCTGTGGGGTTAGTGTCAGTGCAGCGTGGATGAATGTATGTGCGTATGGGGCAATGTACATTTTAAAAAGCAGTTAAAATGGGCATGGATTTACCCAACACAGTAGAATAATGGTACATTTCCTAATATTCTAGTATTACTTGACCATAGCCGAACTCCCACATTACTCCTCCTTCACCTATGCCTATTACTAACCCCCCGCCACCTACACCTAACACTCTCTTCTACCTATGCTTAACACTAAACCCCACCTACAACTGACAATATTCTTTACTGCCAGAGCCGCAACTTACACAGCACCCAAATTACCTTCCCAGCACCAACTCCCACTGCTAAATTTTAGATCTTGAATTGTGTGTGTGTGGTCCATTGAAGATATTGCATGGTATGTAGAGGTGTACCGAACGGTTCGCCGGCGAACGGTTCCAGGCGAACATTGGGGGTTCGCGTTCGCCTGCGCCAGGCGAACTTTTCCAGAAGTTCGATTCGTCCCATAATGCACTATGAGGGTCAACTTTGACCCTCTGCATCACAGTCAGCAGGCACATTGTAGCCATTCAGGCTACAGTAAGCCCTGGAGCCCCACCCCCCCTTATATAAGGCAGCCTCCGGCGGCCATTACAGTCACTCGTGTGCCTGCTAGAGAGAGGAAAGGGACAGCTGCTGCAGACTTTTTCTCTTAGGGACAGATTAGTTAGGTTCTAGGCTGCTTTGCTTGTTCCTGACTGATTAATATTGCTTTTAAAGCACCCAGCAACAGCTCTTTTCAGAGCTCAACCTGTACATTTTTTTTTCTGACACTTTTGTTGCATGCACAGCCTTGCTAATTGATAGTGTGTGTGCCACTGCCAGCAGCCCAGCACATTCAGTGACTGACTGCCTGTGTGTGTGACAGGGAGCTGCACATTGTGCTACCCAGTACTGCATATACCCCAGTACCTGTTATGTTTACTTAACCCACCTCATCACTGCATATACCTAGCTTTGTGTTGAGTGAACCCAGCTCACTGCATCTAACTACCTGTTGTGTTAAGTGTGAACCCACCTGGCCACCTCACTGCATCTAACTACCTGTTGTGTTGAGTGAGAACCCACCTCACTGCATCTTAAGTACCTATACTGTTGAGTGAACCCAGCTCACTGCATCTAACTACCTGTTGTGTTGAGTGTGAACCCACCTGGCCACCTCACTGCATCTAACTACCTGTTGTGTTGAGTGAGAACCCACCTCACTGCATCTTAAGTACCTTTACTGTTGAGTGAACCCAGCTCACTGCATCTAACTACCCAGTACCTGTTGTGTTTACTTAACCCACCTCATCACTGCATATACCTAGCCTTGTGTTGAGTGAACCCAGCTCACTGCATCTAATTACCTGTTGTGTTGAGTGTGAACCCACCTGGCCACCTCACTGCATCTAACTATCTGTTGTGTTGAGTGAGAACCCACCTCACTGCATCTTAAGTACCTTTACTGTTGAGTGAACCCAGCTCACTGCATCTAACTACCTGTTGTGTTGAGTGTGAACCCACCTGGCCACCTCACTGCATCTAACTATCTGTTGTGTTGAGTGAGAACCCACCTCACTGCATCTTAAGTACCTTTACTGTTGAGTGAACCCAGCTCACTGCATCTAACTACCTGTTGTGTTGAGTGTGAACCCACCTGGCCACCTCACCGCATCTAAGTACCTGTTGTGTTGAGTGAGAACCCACCTCACTGCATCTTAAGTACCTTTACTGTTGAGTGAACCCAGCTCACTGCATCTAACTACCCAGTACCTGTTGTGTTTACTTAACCCACCTCATCACTGAATATACCTAGCCTTGTGTTGAGTGAACCCAGCTCACTGCATCTAATTACCTGTTGTGTTAAGTGTGAACCCACCTGGCCACCTCACTGCATCTAACTACCTGTTGTGTTGAGTGAGAACCCACCTCACTGCATCTTAAGTACCTATACTGTTGAGTGAACCCAGCTCACTGCATCTACTACCTGTTGTGTTGAGTGTGAACCCACCTGGCCACCTCACTGCATCTAACTACCTGTTGTGTTGAGTGAGAACCCACCTCACTGCATCTTAAGTACCTTTACTGTTGAGTGAACCCAGCTCACTGCATCTAACTACCCAGTACCTGTTGTGTTTACTTAACCCACCTCATCACTGCATATACCTAGCCTTGTGTTGAGTGAACCCAGCTCACTGCATCTAATTACCTGTTGTGTTGAGTGTGAACCCACCTGGCCACCTCACTGCATCTAACTACCTGTTGTGTTGAGTGAGAAACCACCTCACTGCATCTTAAGTACCTTTACTGTTGAGTGAACCCAGCTCACTGCATCTAACTACCTGTTGTGTTGAGTGTGAACCCACCTGGCCACCTCACTGCATCTAACTATCTGTTGTGTTGAGTGAGAACCCACCTCACTGCATCTTAAGTACCTTTACTGTTGAGTGAACCCAGCTCACTGCATCTAACTACCTGTTGTGTTGAGTGTGAACCCACCTGGCCACCTCACCGCATCTAAGTACCTGTTGTGTTGAGTGAGAACCCACCTCACTGCATCTTAAGTACCTTTACTGTTGAGTGAACCCAGCTCACTGCATCTAACTACCCAGTACCTGTTGTGTTTACTTAACCCACCTCATCACTGAATATACCTAGCCTTGTGTTGAGTGAACCCAGCTCACTGCATCTAATTACCTGTTGTGTTGAGTGTGAACCCACCTGGCCACCTCACTGCATCTAACTACCTGTTGTGTTGAGTGAGAACCCACCTCACTGCATCTTAAGTACCTTTACTGTTGAGTGAACCCAGCTCACTGCATCTAATTACCTGTTGTGTTGAGTGTGAACCCACCTGGCCACCTCACTGCATCTAACTACCTGTTGTGTTGAGTGAGAACCCACCTCACTGCATCTTAAGTACCTTTACTGTTGAGTAAACCCAGCTCACTGCATCTAACTACCTGTTGTGTTGAGTGTGAACCCACCTGGCCACCTCACTGCATCTAACTACCTGTTGTGTTGAGTGAGAACCCACCTCACTGCATATAGCTAGCATACCCCCGAGATGGACAAAATGGGCAAACAAGGTAGAGGAAGAGGTAGAGGCAGACCCAGAGGAAGGCCACCAGGCACCGGCAGGTCTGTGGCTGTGCGAGGTGGTGTTGCTGTGATTTCATGCGGACCTGCCCCAAAATACAGTGCTCAGAAGAAGGCACATGCCATCACTTCCCAAAATCGTGAGGAGGTGATTGAGTATTTAACACAGAACACCTCATCTCCCGCAGCCACCAGCGCTACAACAAGCACCACATCCGCTGCATTTGACACTTCGCAGGAGTTATTTGGTGGTGGTGGTGAAGCACTGATTCCCAGCCACTACTGCAACAACAACAAGAAGGCGCAGGTACACCACCTCATACGTCTGAGTTAGGTGGCGATAGTATGGACGTAACGTGTGTGGATGGGGATGATGGTGGACCACCTGAAGTTGGTGCACTTGAGGAGGTGTCTGAGGAAAGCGCAGCGGGCCAGGAGGATTATGATGACGATTATACGTAAACCACATATGTTCCCGGTAGAGGAGATGACCAGGGGGACAGTTCAGAGGAGGAGTCAGAGAGGAGTAGGAGGAGACGACTCCATGATAGAAGCAGAGGGAGCTTGTCCTCAGAAACAGCTGGGGGCAGTGTCCGGTGCCATGTATCGCCAGCTATAGCCAGGGAGCACACATGCCCTTCAACGTCAGCTGCTGCTGATGCCACCATAGCGCCATCACCCCAGGGGGGCTCAGCGGTTTGGAAATTTTTTCACGTGTGTGTCTCAGATCGGAGCAAAGCCATCTGTTGTCTCTGCCAGCAAAAATTGAGCCATGGAAAGGCCAACTCTCACGTAGGGACAAGTGCCTTACGAAGGCACCTGGAGAGAAGGCACAAACAGCTATGGCAAGAACACCTGAGTAAAAGCAGCACTCCTCAAAAGACAAGCCAAACTCCTTCTCCTCTTCCTCTTTCAGGTGCATCGTCTTCATCCACTTTCTCCCTTGCACCTTCACAGCCACCCTCCTCCACACTGCCTCTTCCCTTCAGCGGTTCCTTCTCCTCTGCCCACAGCAGTACCCAGCTGTCCGTGAAGGAAGTATTTGAGCGGAAGAAGCAAATGTCTGCCAGTCACCCTCTTGCCCGGCGTCTGACAGCTGGCGTGGCGGAACTATTAGCTCGCCAGCTATTACCATACAAGCTGGTGGAGTCGGAGGCTTTCCGTAAGTTTGTGGCCATTGGTACACCGCAGTGGAAGATACCAGGCCGCAATTATTTTTCTCAAAAGGCCATACCCAAACTGTACCGTGCAGTTGAGAGGCAAGTGGTGTCATCTCTGGCACACAGCGTTGGGTCAAGGGTCCACCTGACAACGGATGCCTGGTCTGCCAAGCACGGGCAGGGCCACTACATTACATACACAGCCCATTGGGTCAACCTGGTGACCGATGGCAGCAAGCAGGGAGTACGTGGCTGCGCAGAGGACCGACTTGTCACACCTCCACGGCTTGCAGGCAGGCCTCCAGCCACCTCCTCTCCACCTGCTATCACCGCTTCGCTGTCGTCATCCTCCTCCTCCTCCTCCTTGGCTGGTGCCGCCATCTCCTCCCCAGCTACACAGCCCCAGCACCCCAGGGCCTATGCTGCATGCCAGGTGCGACGGTGTCATGCAGTGTTAGACATGTCTTGCCTGAAAGCGGGGAGTCACACTGGAGCAGCTCTCCTGGCTGCTCTTAACAAACAGGTGGAGCAATGGCTGACCCCACACAAGCTTGAGATCGGCAACGTGGTGTGTGACAACGGCAGCAATCTCATTGCTGCGTTGAATTTGGGAAAGCTGACACACATACCCTGCATGGCACATGTGCTTAATCTGGTCGTGCAAAGATTTGTGTCCAAGTACCCAGGCTTAGAGGACGTCCTGAAGCAGGCCAGGAAGTTGTGTGGGCATTTCAGGCGCTCTTACAAGGCCATGGCACGCTTTGCAGAGATTCAGCGTAGAAACAACTTGCCGGTGAGACGCCTGATTTGCGATAGCCCGACTCGCTGGAATTCCACCCTGCTGATGTTCTCTCGCCTGCTAGACCAGGAGAAAGCCGTCACCCACTACCTGTATCATTACAGTACAAGGACACAATCTGGGAGGATGGGGATGTTGTGGCCCAACAACTGGACACTGATGCGAAATGCATGCAGGGTCATGGAGCCCTTTGAGGAGGTGACCAAACTGGTGAGTGGCGATGAGGGCACCATCAGCGACTTGATCCCCTACGCCTACTTCCTGGAGCGTGCCGTGCGTAGAGTGGTGGATACAGCTGTGGAGGAGCGTGAACAAGAAGAGTTAGGGCAGCAGGATTCATTGGAGCCATTTACACACAAACCCGATGTTTCCACAACATCGGCGGCAGCACAGAGGGGGGAGGAGGAGGAAGAAGAGGAGTCGTGTGGGGAAGAAGAGGAGTCAGACTCTGATGATGGTGATGATGAGGAAGGTGTTTCTGTGGAGGAGGAAGATGCGGCGGAAGGAGAACAACCGCGGCAGCCATCACAGGGGGCTTCTGCTGCTCCACGTTCCCATGGTATTGTTCGTGGCTGGGGGGAGGAAGAGGAGTTGCGTCCCATCACTGAGGAAGAGCAAGAGGAGATGGAGAGTACCTCTGCATCCAGCTTTGTGCAGATGTCCTCTTTCATGTTGTCCAGCCTGTTGAGGGACCCCCGTATCAAAAAACTCAAGACGAATGACCTGTACTGGGTGGCCACGCTACTAGACCCTCGGTACAGGCACAAAGTGGCGGACCTCTTACCAGCTCAACAAAAGGCGGAAAGGATGCAGCACTTGCAGAACAAGCTGTTGATGATGCTTTACAATGCGTTTAAGGGTGATGTGGCTGCACAACGCAATCAAGGTACCACTGGCAGTAACCCTCCTCCTCCCAAGTCCACGCAGGCAAGAACAGGACGCTCCAGCGATCTCAGGGTGATGTCGGACATGCGGACGTTCTTTAGTCCAACTCCTCGCCATAGTCCTTCCGGATCCACCCTCCACCAATGCCTGGACCGGCAGGTAGCCGACTACCTGGCCTTGAGTGTGGATGTAGACTCTGCGAAAAGCGACAATGAACCCTTGGACTACTGGTTGCGCAGGCTTGACCTGTGGCCAGAGCTGTCCCAATTTGCCATACAACTTCTCTCTTGCCCTGCCGCAAGCGTCCTGTCAGAAAGGACCTTCAGTGCAGCTGGAGGCATAGTTACTGAGAAGAGAAGTCGCCTAAGTCACGACAGTGTTCAGTACCTGACCTTTATCAAAATGAATGAGGAATGGATCACGGAGGGCTACTGCACAATCGAAGACTAAGTCAGTCCACTCCCCACACACAGCATCTCTGCCTGCAGGCCGCTTGACTGCCTTCTCTGCCACTACCAACAGGGTCCAGGACTCTAGGAGGATCCCTGAATTTTTAAGGCCGCTGCTAGCAGCGGCCGCTACACTAATTTTTCTGGTGCGTGTACATGTGCCCATCCCCCTTCGTGATCATTACCTTGCCGCGGTGAAGGGGCTTGCGCATCACAATGAAGCAATGACCGCCAGCTATTTGAGTGTCTCGGGTGGGGGTGGCACACAAAAGATATTAAGGTCGTTGCTTCATTGTGGTCAGATCAAATTTGATCAGCTGGAAAGTCACTGTTCTGTCATTCAGCTACATCAGCCGGGCAAGCATATGGGCTGAAAAGCCACCATCACCTGCACTCTCGTCACGGTGCGCACCAGTCCAGCACGGCCGTCACTACACAAGCATATGGGCTGAAAAGCCACCATCACCTGCACTCTCGTCACGGTGCGCACCAGTCCAGCACGGCCGTCACTACACAAACGGCTGTTTGCAGTCACTGCATACCTTTCACTGCATCTGTGACTGCACATTATACCTGGCAGTCAGTGCATAACTTGCACTTGAATGGATACACTTTCAAACAATTTAAAAATACAACCATCTAAACTTTCAAACAATTTAAAAATACAATCCGTACCAGAGGTAGCGCTCACAATTGAATCACCAAAATTCACAATATTCAAATATATTAAAACCACATCTTCACATATACAATGACATGCAATAAAATAAATGTCTCTATATTGAGGGGTGTCTCCACCAATTGGACTGTATAGAGGGTGAGATCAAGCCTGTATCTCTTCACAACTCTAGGGGACCTCCACCAGCACCCTTTGTGTGTCACTCACCGCAATTATAAGACCAACAAATGGTCTATATGCGCCTTGGGACCGTTCCCTGGTCGTCCCCCACCTCTCAGGCAGATATAACCTCTGTTTTCCTCCTCAGATTCGGCGTGTGTACTCAGTTTGTATCCATATACCTCAATGGAAAAGACTCCACATAGTGTGATAACGTTTAAAAGTATTTATTTATAAAAAACAGTTGCACTCACATGTCCACAAAAGATTCTGCGCTCAGAGTAATTTATAAACGGGCTCTCCCCCGTATGTTGGCCGGGCTGGCAGGCTCCGGGACCCTACTGTCTCAATGGACCTCCGTTGCGCACTCGGTGGCCGTTGGACGCCGTTCCCGTCTCGCCTCCACACTCCGCTCTGCGTGCGTATCCCACTTCCGCATCAAGCTCCGCCCGATCGATTTCATCACTCAGTGACTCATCAGGGGCTCGGAGCCTGATGCGTCTAGTGGGAAGATTAAGTGCAGTCTGCCCCTCCCACCCCATAGCGTCACACTTCCTCCTCTCCGTAGCCTGCAAAAGCCATCACCGCGGGGAGTGGCCCTGCCATCTATTGTGCATAGTTACGTATATAACAAATAACTTTGCTGCTGACATTAGGCTATGCTCATATTAATAACATTTGGCATTCCTCACTACAACATATAAAAAATATATATAATATATATATAATATAAAATATAACATGATGCTATAACGATAAAACCATGTAAATGCACCATAATAAAAGGTATTACGTTTATGAGAAATTAATAATGAATAAAACTTGAATAAAGATGTGTACGGGCCAGCACCCCGCCCCCTCCTCTACCCCCCCCCCTTTCCCCTTATATCCCTATTATTCTTACCCCACCCCCCCAAAAAAAAACCTATCTCCCTTCCATTCCCTTAATTTTGCAGACAAAAATTGGGGACAGGTTGATTGCCCATACACTTACAATCCTCATCCATTCTTCATATATGTAGCATGATTTTTTAAAAACTACTAATTGTGCCACTCCTACATACCATATAACCTCATAAGTAGATTCATATGATTTACCTAAATAGACCAAACTGTACCCCCATATTTACAATCCCGACACCCATACCACATATCCATATATTCCCACATACATTAATGTCCTAGCCCCCACCCCCCAAAATGCAAGTAGAAGGAAATTAAGATTTTAGATCTAGTGTGGATCCCGGGCCCAGGTGCATGCACACACATCACACCTCACTGACCCAGGAAACACACCAGATCGATATCTATATTAAGTCCCTCAGGCCTCAAAGTTCCCATTCTTTGAATCCATTTTGTTTCTTCCTGTGATACCTTTCTCACCTTATCACACCCTCTCCAATCTGGTATAATTTTTTGGAGCCCACAAAACGATAATTCCTTGGAGTCACAGTTATGATCCCTCCCAAAGTGAGCCGACAGACTATGATTGGGGTACCCTTTACCAATATTACGGACATGCTCCCCCATCCTTTCCTTTAGAGTCCTTGTTGTTCTCCCAATATACTGCCATCCACACTTACACCAAGCAAGGTATATGACATATCTGTCATTGCACGTGATAAACTCTTTTATCTTATAGCTTCTTCCATTACTGAACGATACCACCTTATTGGTTTTCACCCCCTTTGCCTCTCTACATGCTTTACACCCCCTGCATGGAAAGAAACCTGGAGTCTGCCACCCCTGCATAGTCGGAGTTCTTTTCGGTTCCACGCAACTGGGTGCCAGGATCTGTCTAAGATTTTGGGCCTTTCTATATATGAATTTAGGTTTGCTTGGGATGATATTCCTTAATGTTAGATCAGTTTCCAATATCCCCCAATATTTACCAATTATGTTCTGAAGCTGTTTATATTGAGTGTTGAATCCTGTAATAAAGGCAACCTCATACTCACCCTTATTCCTTTCCTCCTCTTTGTCCTCTAATAGGGTCTGTCTATCTATACCCCCAATCCGTTTTATTTCTTCCTCCAATTCCTGGGCTTGATACCCTTTTTCCAGGAATCTAGTTTTCAATATTTCTGCCTGTATATAATAATCCTGGATATTAGAACAGTTCCTTTTCATTCTCAAGAACTGTCCCCTTGGTATCCCCTTTTTCCATGCTGGGTGATGGCAGCTATCCAGGGATATGTATCCGTTTCTGTCTGTCTCTTTAAAGAAGCTTTTTGTGCCCATCTGGTTCCCTTCCCGCATTATTTCCAAATCCAGAAAATGTATCACATCTCTATTTGTTTCCATGGATAGGGATATACCCAGGTTATTATTATTTAGATGTTGTATAAACTCAGTCAATCCTGGCTCCCCGCCCCCCCACACAAAAAAATAGATCATCTATAAAGCGTTTCCACATCCTGACCGGACCCCCCCTTTCCAAAACCGATTGTTCCCATTTTCCCATGAAGAGGTTTGCCAGGCTAGGGGCATAGCTCGCCCCCATGGCACATCCTTTTGTCTGGCCATAGAACTTACCATCATGCCAGAAGTAGTTTCGCTCTAGAGCAAATTTGAGTAGCCTCAATATGTACTCCCTCTGCTCCTCCTTAATTTTACCCTCTTTTTTAAAAAAATATTCTACTGCTTCCAACCCTAGCTCATGCTTGATGTTTGTGTACAGTGAGGCTACGTCCATTGTTACCATTACTTCGTTATCCCCAATTGTCTCACCTTGTATTGTTTGGAGCATATGCTTTGTGTCTTTTAAGACATGGGGTAGGGACTCCACCAGTGGTTTGATGAACTCATCCAAATATTGACCGAGTCGGTGGGTAACCGACCCAATCCCACTAACTATGGGTCGTCCTGGGGGATTGTTTTTATTCTTATGCAGTTTGGGAACCTGGTATATTATTGGTATCCTGGGCACATCTGGGACTATGTACCTAAACTCCTCATCTGTCACAAGGCCTCTATCCATACCTTCCCTGAGTATATCCCTCAATTCTGTCATATATCTATTGGTAGGGTCACCTTTCAATAGAGTGTAAGCCTCTTTATCTCCCACTAATCTATCCAACTCCTCTTTATATTGGGTTTTACTTAACACCACCACCCCTCCCCCCTTATCTGCCGGCCTCACCACTAACCCCTTCCCTTCCAACATTTCCCTCGCTACTTCCCTTACCTTTCCATTTCTTTGTTCTGGAATTTTTTCCATATCTTTAATCACCATATTTTTAAAAACCTCAATAGCATTATAATTTTTATCTTGTGGGTTGAACGTGGATTTATTGCGTAAACTAGTATGTACATAACCATCCTGATTTTTTATGGTGGGGTTCTTTACAGGCCTCCCAGCAAAATATTTTTTCAAGTGAAGTTTACGTGTGAATTTATTTATATCAATATAAGTGGAAAATGTATCCATACCTTGCTTGGGTGCGTGTTTTAGGCCTTTGTCCAAAACTTTCATTTCCTCAGTAGTCAGTGTCGTGCCACTTATGTTGAATACACCTTCACCTACAGATTTCTCATCCTTTTTGCACCTCTTCCCCCCCCCTAGTGCCTCGTCTTGCTCTCTTTTTCCATATTGTGCCTGATACATTGCCTGGCCCACCACCTCCTGTCTCCATTCCCTCTCTCCATATCTCGGGGCCTGCTCTAAAAAAGGCTCCATTTGTGGGTGTTGCCTAATTGGGTCATATCGATTGTGGGTAGGTATATTGTATTGATTCTGATGTTCATTCCTATATCCCCTCCCATACCCTCTATCCTGTACCCTATATGGACTCCTGTTTGTACCCCTTATCCCCCCCCTCCCCCGATTCCCCCATACTCCCCTGTTTATCTCTCCCACATGGCCATAGTTTTTAACCTGACCGTAATTGGGACCCTGTTCCCCATGTGGTATATGTGCGGGTTGTGCGCCTGGTCTATACTCACCCGACTGTTCCTCTACCCGTATTTTCTGCTGTTGTGACTGATCCCTCTCTGCTTTTGCCTGCATTTCAGCTGCCTTCAATTCCTCCTTTTTCTTAATCTGCCACCTGTATGTTTCCTTTTTCCTGGTGGCATCTGCATCTCTTTGGAATTTTTTCTGTTTCTCCGCCCTTATCTCTTTTTCATTCCTTTCTAATATTTCACCTAACCTTTTAGATCTTGCCTTATATTCTTCAGAGTTATTTAGGGGGGTCATCTTAATTTTAATATTATCAATTTCTCCTCCTAGTCTTTCCAATCTTTTGTTTTTCCTTTTCATTAGCAGTTTAACTAGGCCCTGGCCGCATCCATCAAAATATTCCTCCCACTCCTTATCATTCTCTTCATCATCCTCCCCATCATTTGCCATGAGGTCCCACCTCAGTCTTTTGGGTATAATGCCCTCTTTGTCATATTTCGTGAGTGCGGCCAGGTCCCACCAAGTATTTTGCTCCTTCATCATGACACTCTGGAATTGGAGGAAGAAATAAAACGGATTGGGGGTATAGATAGACAGACCCTATTAGAGGACAAAGAGGAGGAAAGGAATAAGGGTGAGTATGAGGTTGCCTTTATTACAGGATTCAACACTCAATATAAACAGCTTCAGAACATAATTGGTAAATATTGGGGGATATTGGAAACTGATCTAACATTAAGGAATATCATCCCAAGCAAACCTAAATTCATATATAGAAAGGCCCAAAATCTTAGACAGATCCTGGCACCCAGTTGCGTGGAACCGAAAAGAACTCCGACTATGCAGGGGTGGCAGACTCCAGGTTTCTTTCCATGCAGGGGGTGTAAAGCATGTAGAGAGGCAAAGGGGGTGAAAACCAATAAGGTGGTATCGTTCAGTAATGGAAGAAGCTATAAGATAAAAGAGTTTATCACGTGCAATGACAGATATGTCATATACCTTGCTTGGTGTAAGTGTGGATGGCAGTATATTGGGAGAACAACAAGGACTCTAAAGGAAAGGATGGGGGAGCATGTCCGTAATATTGGTAAAGGGTACCCCAATCATAGTCTGTCGGCTCACTTTGGGAGGGATCATAACTGTGACTCCAAGGAATTATCGTTTTGTGGGCTCCAAAAAATTATACCAGATTGGAGAGGGTGTGATAAGGTGAGAAAGGTATCACAGGAAGAAACAAAATGGATTCAAAGAATGGGAACTTTGAGGCCTGAGGGACTTAATATAGATATCGATCTGGTGTGTTTCCTGGGTCAGTGAGGTGTGATGTGTGTGCATGCACCTGGGCCCGGGATCCACACTAGATCTAAAATCTTAATTTCCTTCTACTTGCATTTTGGGGGGTGGGGGCTAGGACATTAATGTATGTGGGAATATATGGATATGTGGTATGGGTGTCGGGATTGTAAATATGGGGGTACAGTTTGGTCTATTTAGGTAAATCATATGAATCTACTTATGAGGTTATATGGTATGTAGGAGTGGCACAATTAGTAGTTTTTAAAAAATCATGCTACATATATGAAGAATGGATGAGGATTGTAAGTGTATGGGCAATCAACCTGTCCCCAATTTTTGTCTGCAAAATTAAGGGAATGGAAGGGAGATAGGGTTTTTTTTGGGGGGGTGGGGTAAGAATAATAGGGATATAAGGGGAAAGGGGGGGGTAGAGGAGGGGGCGGGGTGCTGGCCCGTACACATCTTTATTCAAGTTTTATTCATTATTAATTTCTCATAAACGTAATACCTTTTATTATGGTGCATTTACATGGTTTTATCGTTATAGCATCATGTTATATTTTATTTTATATATATATTATATATATTTTTTATATGTTGTAGTGAGGAATGCCAAATGTTATTAATATGAGCATAGCCTAATGTCAGCAGCAAAGTTATTTGTTATATACGTAACTATGCACAATAGATGGCAGGGCCACTCCCCGCGGTGATGGCTTTTGCAGGCTACGGAGAGGAGGAAGTGTGACGCTATGGGGTGGGAGGGGCAGACTGCACTTAATCTTCCCACTAGACGCATCAGGCTCCGAGCCCCTGATGAGTCACTGAGTGACGAAATCGATCGGGCGGAGCTTGATGCGGAAGTGGGATACGCACGCAGAGCGGAGTGTGGAGGCGAGACGGGAACGGCGTCCAACGGCCACCGAGTGCGCAACGGAGGTCCATTGAGACAGTAGGGTCCCGGAGCCTGCCAGCCCAGCCAACATACGGGGGAGAGCCCGTTTATAAATTACTCTGAGCGCAGAATCTTTTGTGGACATGTGAGTGCAACTGTTTTTTATAAATAAATACTTTTAAACGTTATCACACTATGTGGAGTCTTTTCCATTGAGGTATATGGATACAAACTGAGTACACACGCCGAATCTGAGGAGGAAAACAGAGGTTATATCTGCCTGAGAGGTGGGGGACGACCAGGGAACGGTCCCAAGGCGCATATAGACCATTTGTTGGTCTTATAATTGCGGTGAGTGACACACAAAGGGTGCTGGTGGAGGTCCCCTAGAGTTGTGAAGAGATACAGGCTTGATCTCACCCTCTATACAGTCCAATTGGTGGAGACACCCCTCAATATAGAGACATTTATTTTATTGCATGTCATTGTATATGTGAAGATGTGGTTTTAATATATTTGAATATTGTGAATTTTGGTGATTCAATTGTGAGCGCTACCTCTGGTACGGATTGTTTTACATATATAGGGGAGGCGAACAGGTTGTTCACTATTGTAAAGTTGCGTTACACCTGGAGTTTATTATCATACACATAGGAGCCGAGTATCATTTAGCTGTGAGCGCTGACCTCTTGTGGATTAAAGATTAAATATATAAGAGGAGCGATCAGGCTGATAACCATAAACCCGTCTGAATAACCTATTGGAATTAATAGAATATTTTAAAAGTATTCTTCACGCATATTCTGCATAAAACGTATTGCATCAAAGGTGACAGGATGGATGCTTTTGAGCTGAGAGCACGTAGAATTGTGAATCTGGATGAAGTCTTCATTGATAGTGGGGAAATGGGGGGCACTATGGAACAAGAATTTAAGAAATTACAGAGTGTCATGATGAAGGAGCAAAATACTTGGTGGGACCTGGCCGCACTCACGAAATATGACAAAGAGGGCATTATACCCAAAAGACTGAGGTGGGACCTCATGGCAAATGATGGGGAGGATGATGAAGAGAATGATAAGGAGTGGGAGGAATATTTTGATGGATGCGGCCAGGGCCTAGTTAAACTGCTAATGAAAAGGAAAAACAAAAGATTGGAAAGACTAGGAGGAGAAATTGATAATATTAAAATTAAGATGACCCCCCTAAATAACTCTGAAGAATATAAGGCAAGATCTAAAAGGTTAGGTGAAATATTAGAAAGGAATGAAAAAGAGATAAGGGCGGAGAAACAGAAAAAATTCCAAAGAGATGCAGATGCCACCAGGAAAAAGGAAACATACAGGTGGCAGATTAAGAAAAAGGAGGAATTGAAGGCAGCTGAAATGCAGGCAAAAGCAGAGAGGGATCAGTCACAACAGCAGAAAATACGGGTAGAGGAACAGTCGGGTGAGTATAGACCAGGCGCACAACCCGCACATATACCACATGGGGAACAGGGTCCCAATTACGGTCAGGTTAAAAACTATGGCCATGTGGGAGAGATAAACAGGGGAGTATGGGGGAATCGGGGGAGGGGGGGGGATAAGGGGTAAAAACAGGAGTCCATATAGGGTACAGGATAGAGGGTATGGGAGGGGATATAGGAATGAACATCAGAATCAATACAATATACCTACCCACAATCGATATGACCCAATTAGGCAACACCCACAAATGGAGCCTTTTTTAGAGCAGGCCCCGAGATATGGAGAGAGGGAATGGAGACAGGAGGTGGTGGGCCAGGCAATGTATCAGGCACAATATGGAAAAAGAGAGCAAGACGAGGCACTAGGGGGGGGAAGAGGGGCAAAAAGGATGAGAAATCTGTAGGTGAAGGTGTATTCAACATAAGTGGCACGACACTGACTACTGAGGAAATGAAAGTTTTGGACAAAGGCCTAAAACACGCACCCAAGCAAGGTATGGATAAATTTTCCACTTATATTGATATAAATAAATTTACACGTAAACTTCACTTGAAAAAATATTTTGCTGGGAGGCCTGTAAAGAACCCCACCATAAAAAATCAGGATGGTTATGTACATACTAGTTTACGCAATAAATCCACGTTCAACCCACAAGATAAAAATTATAATGCTATTGAGGTTTTTAAAAATATGGTGATTAAAGATATGGAAAAAATTCCAGAACAAAGAAATGGAAAGGTAAGGGAAGTAGCGAGGGAAATGTTGGAAGGGAAGGGGTTAGTGGTGAGGCCGGCAGATAAGGGGGGAGGGGTGGTGGTGTTAAGTAAAACCCAATATAAAGAGGAGTTGGATAGATTAGTGGGAGATAAAGTGGCTTACACTCTATTGAAAGGTGACCCTACCAATAGATATATGACAGAATTGAGGGATATACTCAGGGAAGGTATGGATAGAGGCCTTGTGACAGATGAGGAGTTTAGGTACATAGTCCCAGATGTGCCCAGGATACCAATAATATACCAGGTTCCCAAACTGCATAAGAATAAAAACAATCCCCCAGGACGACCCATAGTTAGTGGGATTGGGTCGGTTACCCACCGACTCGGTCAATATTTGGATGAGTTCATCAAACCACTGGTGGAGTCCCTACCCCATGTCTTAAAAGACACAAAGCATATGCTCCAAACAATACAAGGTGAGACAATTGGGGATAACGAAGTAATGGTAACAATGGACGTAGCCTCACTGTACACAAACATCAAGCATGAGCTAGGGTTGGAAGCAGTAGAATATTTTTTTAAAAAAGAGGGTAAAATTAAGGAGGAGCAGAGGGAGTACATATTGAGGCTACTCAAATTTGCTCTAGAGCGAAACTACTTCTGGCATGATGGTAAGTTCTATGGCCAGACAAAAGGATGTGCCATGGGGGCGAGCTATGCCCCTAGCCTGGCAAACCTCTTCATGGGAAAATGGGAACAATCGGTTTTGGAAAGGGGGGGTCCGGTCAGGATGTGGAAACGCTTTATAGATGATCTATTTTTTGTGTGGGGGGCGGGGAGCCAGGATTGACTGAGTTTATACAACATCTAAATAATAATAACCTGGGTATATCCCTATCCATGGAAACAAATAGAGATGTGATACATTTTCTGGATTTGGAAATAATGCGGGAAGGGAACCAGATGGGCACAAAAAGCTTCTTTAAAGAGACAGACAGAAACGGATACATATCCCTGGATAGCTGCCATCACCCAGCATGGAAAAAGGGGATACCAAGGGGACAGTTCTTGAGAATGAAACGGAACTGTTCTAATATCCAGGATTATTATATACAGGCAGAAATATTGAAAACTAGATTCCTGGAAAAAGGGTATCAAGCCCAGGAATTGGAGGAAGAAATAAAACGGATTGGGGGTATAGATAGACAGACCCTATTAGAGGACAAAGAGGAGGAAAGGAATAAGGGTGAGTATGAGGTTGCCTTTATTACAGGATTCAACACTCAATATAAACAGCTTCAGAACATAATTGGTAAATATTGGGGGATATTGGAAACTGATCTAACATTAAGGAATATCATCCCAAGCAAACCTAAATTCATATATAGAAAGGCCCAAAATCTTAGACAGATCCTGGCACCCAGTTGCGTGGAACCGAAAAGAACTCCGACTATGCAGGGGTGGCAGACTCCAGGTTTCTTTCCATGCAGGGGGTGTAAAGCATGTAGAGAGGCAAAGGGGGTGAAAACCAATAAGGTGGTATCGTTCAGTAATGGAAGAAGCTATAAGATAAAAGAGTTTATCACGTGCAATGACAGATATGTCATATACCTTGCTTGGTGTAAGTGTGGATGGCAGTATATTGGGAGAACAACAAGGACTCTAAAGGAAAGGATGGGGGAGCATGTCCGAAATATTGGTAAAGGGTACCCCAATCATAGTCTGTCGGCTCACTTTGGGAGGGATCATAACTGTGACTCCAAGGAATTATCGTTTTGTGGGCTCCAAAAAATTATACCAGATTGGAGAGGGTGTGATAAGGTGAGAAAGGTATCACAGGAAGAAACAAAATGGATTCAAAGAATGGGAACTTTGAGGCCTGAGGGACTTAATATAGATATCGATCTGGTGTGTTTCCTGGGTCAGTGAGGTGTGATGTGTGTGCATGCACCTGGGCCCGGGATCCACACTAGATCTAAAATCTTAATTTCCTTCTACTTGCATTTTGGGGGGTGGGGGCTAGGACTAGTGTTGGGCGAACTGTGTTCGCCACTGTTCGGGTTCTGCAGAACATCACCCTGTTCGGGTGATGTTCGAGTTCGGCCGAACACCTGACGGTGCTCGGCCAAACCGTTCGGCCACATGGCCGAACTAAGAGCGCATGACCGAACGTTCCCCGAACGTTCGGCTAGCGCTGTGATTGGCCGAACGGGTCACGTGGTTCGGACCCGAACGCGCTCTGATTGGCCGAACGGTCACGTGGTTCGGGTAAATAAATACCCGAACCACGTCATATCTCCGCCATTTGTCTGTGGGTTTAGCTTTGGGTAGGCAGGCAGGGTAGTTCGCGCTCCAGCCACGCTAGCCAGGGTCCCCCCTGTCATTGTGTCACTGCTGGGAACAGTAGTACACCGCTTGCTCAGCCACACTATATAGCATTCTGTTTACTGCCACTCTGTGTACCTCGCTCAGCCACACTATATAGCATTCTGTTTACTGCCACTCTGTGTCTGCTGGGAATAGTAGTACACCGCTTGCTCAGCCACACTATATAGCATTCTGTTTACTGCCACTCTGTGTACCTCGCTCAGCCACACTATATAGCATTCTGTTTACTGCCACTCTGTGTCTGCTGGGAATAGTGGTACACCGCTCGCTCAGCCACACTATATAGCATTCTGTTCACTGTTCTGTGTCTGTTTGGAATAGTGGTACACCGCTCGCTCAGCCACACTATATAGCATTCTGTTTACTGTTCTGTGTCTGCTGGGAATAGTGGTACACCGCTCGCTCAGCCACACTATATAGCATTCTGTTTACTGTTCTGTGTCTGCTGGGAATAGTGGTACACCGCTCGCTCAGCCACACTATATAGCATTCTGTTTACTGTTCTGTGTCTGCTGGGAACAGTAGTACACCGCTCGCTCAGCCAGAGTATATAGCATTGTGTTTACTGCCACTCTGTGTACACCGCTCAGCCAGACTATATACCATTGTTTACTGACACTCTGTGTACACCGCTCAGCCAGACTATATACCATTGTTTACTGACACTCTGTGTACACCGCTCAGCCAGACTATATACCATTGTTTACTGCCACTCTGATTCTGCTGGGAACAGTAGTACACCGCTCGCTCAGCCAGACTATATAGCATTGTGTTTACTGCCACTCTGTGTACACCGCTCAGCCAGACTATATACCATTGTTTACTGACACTCTGTGTACACCGCTCAGCCAGACTATATACCATTGTTTACTGAAACTCTGTGTACACCGCTCAGCCAGACTATATACCATTGTTTACTGCCACTCTGATTCTGCTGGGAACAGTAGTACACCGCTCGCTCAGCCAGACTATATACCATTGTTTACTGACACTATATAGCAGACTATATAGCATTGTGTGTACACCGCTCAGCCAGACTATATACCATTGTTTACTGACACTCTGTGTACACCGCTCAGCCAGACTATATACCATTGTTTACTGCCACTCTGATTCTGCTGGGAACAGTAGTACACCGCTCGCTCAGCCAGACTATATACCATTGTTTACTGACACTCTGTGTACACCGCTCAGCCAGACTATATACCATTGTTTACTGCCACTCTGATTCTGCTGGGAACAGTAGTACACCGCTCGCTCAGCCAGACTATATACCATTGTTTACTGCCACTCTGATTCTGCTGGGAACAGTAGTACACCGCTCGCTCAGCCAGACTATATACCATTGTTTACTGACACTCTGTGTACACCGCTCAGCCAGACTATATACCATTGTTTACTGCCACTCTGATTCTGCTGGGAACAGTAGTACACCGCTCGCTCAGCCAGACTATATAGCATTGTGTTTACTGCCACTCTGTGTACACCGCTCAGCCACACTATATAGCATTGCGTACTCTGCCAGTCAGTGTGTATATTGCTGGGATCAGTAATACTCCACTCACCGTCAACCACTATATGAGCTCAACATGAGTTCCCCAGAGACCTCCGCTGTGAGCAGCACTCCCAACAACAGCAACAGCCAACGCCCCACGCAAGCTATAACATCCACCCCAGCAGCCAGTGGTCAGCAGCAGCCCTCCCCGGAGGAGAACGTTGTGTCCATCAGTCCGTCGCCAGAGCGATTAATGAGGGCTGCCATTGAGGAGATGATGGGGCCTGATGTGGAGGAGGAGGTCTGGCTCAGGCCAGCATCCCAAGTTAATGTTGAGGACAATGAGGGGTCTGTGTCTGGGGATGTTGGGGTGGCAGAGGTGGTGGGTGGGTCAGACTCAGGAGAAGAGTTGTATGATGAGGATGATGATCGGGACCATCTGTATGTGCCTCAGAGTCCGACCCCGGAAAACATGTTGTATCGTGTGTTTAGGTACTAAAATCTGCGTTCCCTCCCAGTAGTGTTGGGCGAACAGTGTTTGCCACTGTTTGGG
This sequence comes from Hyperolius riggenbachi, assembly GCF_040937935.1. Taxonomy (NCBI): domain Eukaryota; kingdom Metazoa; phylum Chordata; class Amphibia; order Anura; family Hyperoliidae; genus Hyperolius; species Hyperolius riggenbachi. Next base: position 180,519,155 of record NC_090649.1, on the reverse strand, counting down.
TTCTGCAGAACATCACCCTGTTCGGGGTGACTATATAGCAGACTATATAGCATTGTGTTTAATGCCACTCTGTGTACACGGCTCAGCCACACTATATAGCATTGTGTTTACTTCCACTCTGTGTCTGCTGGGAACAGTAGTACACCGCTCACCCGCCACTGTATAGCATTGTGCTCTGTGTCACTGCTGACAATAGTGGTACACCGCTCACCCACCACTGTATAGCATTTCTGTACTGCCACTGTACTGCTGCCAGTCAGCGTGTACTTTAAGGATAAGTGAAATGAGGAAGAAATCCGGTGAAAGAGGGAGGGGCAAGGGAAGAGGTGTTTCCCCTGACGGTTCACGTACAGGCCACAGGGGAGCACCCAAGAAAACCCACTCAATACTGCCCATGTTGTCCAGGACAACAACCCTCACAGATCCAAAAGAACAGGACCAGATAATTACTTGGATGACCTCTCAAGCGTCCAGCAGTGGGTTAAGCAGCACCAGCACATCACGCACGAGGTCCGAGTCCTCAGCCAGTTAAAGTCTGGGCTTTCTTTGAAGACTGCACTGAGGATGTTACCATGGCGATTTGCAAGGTGTGCAAGACCCGCCTGAGCAGGGGGAAAAGTATTAACAACCTCTCCACCACCAGCATGAGCCGCCACATTCTATCCAAACATCCCACTCTGTGGGCAAACGCGGCAGGACAGGGTACCACCAGCAACACTGCCTCCCTTGGGTTCACCAGACTCACCACCAGACCCGCCTCAGCAGCAGCAGTAGCCCAGCCATTGCGTGGTTCACAACATTCACAAACATCAGACGATGCTGACACTGTCACTTTCCGGACTAGTGCTCTTGAGGTCTCCCAGTGTTCATCAAACACAACAACCAACAGCCCTTCGGTGTGCAGCGCTACGGTTGAGTTGTCTGTCTCTGAGATGTTTGAGCACAAGAGGAAATTGCCAGCAAATGACCCCCGGGCCGTGGCAGTAACAGCCAGCCAGCATAGCCAAGCTTCTGGCCTGCGAAATGCTGCCATATCGAGTGGTGGAGACAAACAGCTTCAAGGGCATGATGTCAGTGGCCATCCCACGTTACGTGGTTCCCAGCCGCTACCACTTTGCGCGCTCTGCAGTGCCTGAGTTGCATGAGCACGTGGTCAGCTAAATAACCCGAAGCTTGAAGAATGCCGTTGCCTGCAAGGTTCACCTCACCACTGACACCTGGACGAGTGCGTTCGGCCAGGGTCGATACATCTCCCTTACCGCGCACTGGGTGAACCTTGTGGAGCCTGGCAGCGATTCCTCACCTGCTACGGCGCGGGTGTTGCCCACGCCGCAAACAGCTGGATAACAACAGCAGCACCTACCTCTCTGACTCCTTCTCCTCCAACGCATCTCAAAGCTGTACCTCATCCGGAAATGCTAACCCAGCACCAGCAGCAGTAGGATCGTGGAAGCAGTGCAGCACAGCTGTTGGCATGCGTCAGCAAGCGTTGCTGAAGCTGATCTGCCTTGGGGATAAGCAGCACACAGGGGAGGAAATTTGGAGGGGAATAAAGGAACAGACGGATTTGTGGCTGGCACCGCTGGACCTGAAACCGGGCATGAAGCTAGACACCTGGCACGAACTGGCAATGTACGCAATAGAGGTGCTGGCTTGCCCGGCAGCCAGCGTTATGTCGGAACGCTGTTTCAGTGCTGCCGGAGGCATCATCACAGATCGGCGTATCCGCCTCTCCACAGAAAATGCAGACCGTCTGACTCAAATTAAAATGAATCAATCCTGGATTGGAAACGACTACGCAACACTCCTGGACCCCAACCAAGTAACATGACCGATGAACATCTGGGATGGTTTAGCGTTTCCGGTCCCTGTTTATTGAACCTCTCATCTGTATTACATTTATGACTGCATGGCGGCAAAAAGCATTGCTGCTATATCCGCACGCTTTTTGTCCTCATGCAAGGCCTGGGTTGTTGTGTCTCACAAAGCGTGGCCTTCTCCTCCTGCGCCTCCTCCTGTTCCATCACGTGTGCTGCTGCTGCTGCTGCTGCTGCTGGGTTACCGTTGCCGGTCCCTGTTTATGGAACCTCTTATCTTTATTACATTTATGACTACATGGCGGTACAAAGCATGCTATCCGCACGCTTTTTGTCCTCATGCAAGGCCTGGGTTGTTGTGTCTCACAAAGCGTGGCCTTCTCCTCCTGCGCCTCCTCCTGTTCCATCACGTGTGCTGCTGCTGCTGCTGCTGCTGCTGGGTTACCGTTGCCGGTCCCTGTTTATGGAACCTCTTATCTTTATTACATTTATGACTACATGGCGGTACAAAGCATGCTATCCGCACGCTTTTTGTCCTCATGCAAGGCCTGGGTTGTTGTGTCTCACAAAGCGTGGCCTTCTCCTCCTGCGCCACCCTCCTCCTGTTCCATCACGTGTGCTGCTGCTGGGTTAGCATTACCGGTCCCTTTTCCTGGAACCTCTTATATGTATTACATTTATGACTGCATGCCGACAAAAAGCATGTTACCTGTGCAAAGAAAACAGACATTTCCCGCATTTAAAAGACAGTTTTCCCTTTGAAACTTTAAAATCGATTTTCTCAAAAACTATAAGCTCTTTTTGCTAAATTTTTTTTCCTCTTGTACCCACTCCCAAGGTGCACATACCCTGTAAATTTGGGGTATGTAGCATGTAAGGAGGCTTTACAAACCACAAAAGTTCGGGTCCCCATTGACTTCCATTATGTTCGGAGTTCGGGACGAACACCCGAACATCGCGGCCATGTTCGGCCTGTTCGGCCCGAACCCGAACATCTAGATGTTCGCCCAACACTAGCTAGGACATTAATGTATGTGGGAATATATGGATATGTGGTATGGGTGTCGGGATTGTAAATATGGGGGTACAGTTTGGTCTATTTAGGTAAATCATATGAATCTACTTATGAGGTTATATGGTATGTAGGAGTGGCACAATTAGTAGTTTTTAAAAAATCATGCTACATATATGAAGAATGGATGAGGATTGTAAGTGTATGGGCAATCAACCTGTCCCCAATTTTTGTCTGCAAAATTAAGGGAATGGAAGGGAGATAGGGTTTTTTTTTTGGGGGGGGGGGGGGGGGGGGGTAAGAATAATAGGGATATAAGGGGAAAGGGGGGGGTAGAGGAGGGGGCGGGGTGCTGGCCCGTACACATCTTTATTCAAGTTTTATTCATTATTAATTTCTCATAAACGTAATACCTTTTATTATGGTGCATTTACATGGTTTTATCGTTATAGCATCATGTTATATTTTATATTATATATATATTATATATATTTTTTATATGTTGTAGTGAGGAATGCCAAATGTTATTAATATGAGCATAGCCTAATGTCAGCAGCAAAGTTATTTGTTATATACGTAACTATGCACAATAGATGGCAGGGCCACTCCCCGCGGTGATGGCTTTTGCAGGCTACGGAGAGGAGGAAGTGTGACGCTATGGGGTGGGAGGGGCAGACTGCACTTAATCTTCCCACTAGACGCATCAGGCTCCGAGCCCCTGATGAGTCACTGAGTGACGAAATCGATCGGGCGGAGCTTGATGCGGAAGTGGGATACGCACGCAGAGCGGAGTGTGGAGGCGAGACGGGAACGGCGTCCAACGGCCACCGAGTGCGCAACGGAGGTCCATTGAGACAGTAGGGTCCCGGAGCCTGCCAGCCCGGCCAACATACGGGGGAGAGCCCGTTTATAAATTACTCTGAGCGCAGAATCTTTTGTGGACATGTGAGTGCAACTGTTTTTTATAAATAAATACTTTTAAACGTTATCACACTATGTGGAGTCTTTTCCATTGAGGTATATGGATACAAACTGAGTACACACGCCGAATCTGAGGAGGAAAACAGAGGTTATATCTGCCTGAGAGGTGGGGGACGACCAGGGAACGGTCCCAAGGCGCATATAGACCATTTGTTGGTCTTATAATTGCGGTGAGTGACACACAAAGGGTGCTGGTGGAGGTCCCCTAGAGTTGTGAAGAGATACAGGCTTGATCTCACCCTCTATACAGTCCAATTGGTGGAGACACCCCTCAATATAGAGACATTTATTTTATTGCATGTCATTGTATATGTGAAGATGTGGTTTTAATATATTTGAATATTGTGAATTTTGGTGATTCAATTGTGAGCGCTACCTCTGGTACGGATTGTTTTACATATATAGGGGAGGCGAACAGGTTGTTCACTATTGTAAAGTTGCGTTACACCTGGAGTTTATTATCATACACATAGGAGCCGAGTATCATTTAGCTGTGAGCGCTGACCTCTTGTGGATTAAAAATTTAAAAATACAACCATCTAAACTTTCAAACAATTTAAAAATACAACCATCTATTATTTTCAAAAAATTTAAGAAAAGGGCAAAAAAACTTGCCCTCCGTAAAACATTCTTGGCAAATGCTTTCGACTTGGTTTGTCTTCCGCTGGCTCAAGGGTCCATCTGACCACAGATGCCTGGTCGGCAAAGCACGGTCAGGGCAGCTACAGCATGGGTCTCAGCAGGCTCCCACTTCGGGCCGGAATCCAACCTTCATTCCCTGCGGTGACAATGGCAGACTTGCCCTCCATAACGGATTCCCGTTAAAGGATTTAAAGTTAGTTCATTTCAATTAGGGCCGCAAAAGGTCCTCCTGAGTCCTGTATTGTTATTTTTGGTCACTACCTCGGGGCGGGCGTGCATGCCTGCCTGCTTCCCTCCTTGCCTGGATGTGTGGTGGTAGACGTTGATCAGGTTCCAACTCCGGAACGCAATACAAGAGGGAGCTCGTCCTCAGAATCAGCTGGGGGCAGTGTCCGGCGCCATGTATCGCCAGCTATGGCCAGACAGCCAACATGCCCTTCAACGTCAGCTGCTGATGCCACCGTAGCGCCATCAGCCCAGGGGGGCTCAGCGGTTTGGAAATGTTTTCACGTGTGTGTCTCAGATCGGAGCAAAGCCATCTGTTGTCTCTGCCAGCAAAAATTGAGCCGTGGAAAGGCCAACTGTCACGTAGGGACAAGTGCTTTACGAAGGCACCTGGAGAGAAGGCACAAACAGCTATGGCAAGAACACCTGAGGAAAAGAAGCACCCCTCAAAAGACAAGCAGCGGAGAACAACCGTGGCAGCCGTCACAGGGGGCTTCTGCTGCTCCACGTTCCCATGGTATTGTTCGTGGCTGGGGGGAGGAAGAATGGATACACTTTTAAACAATTTAAAAATACAACCATCTAAACGTTCAAACAATTTAAAAATACAACCATCTAAACTTTCAAACAATTTAAAAATACAACCATCTAAACTTTCAAACAATTTAAAAATACAACCATCTATCATTTTCAAAATTTTTTAAAAAAGGGCAAAAAAACTTGCCCTCCGTAAAACATTCTTGGCAAATGCTTTCGACTTGGTTTGTCTTCCACTGGCTCAAGGGTCTATCTGACCACAGATGCCTGGTCTGCAAAGCACGGTCAGGGCAGCTACAGCATGGGTCTCAGCAGGCTCCCACTTCGGGCCGCAATCCAACCTTCATTCCCCGCGGTGACAATGGCAGACTTGCCCTCCATAACGGATTCCCGTTAAAGGATTTAAAGTTAATTCATTTCAAATACACAGCAGGGCCTTGAAAGTCCGCCTTCTGTATTGTTATTTTTGGTCACTACCTCGGGGCGGGCGTGCATGCCTACCTGCTGCCCTCCTTGGATGTGTAGTGGTAGCCGTTTCTCAGGCTCCACACCGGATTCCATCCCTCATTCCCCGGCCATTACCCGGGGTCACAAATGACAGACTTGCACGCCTCCATATGATTCTCGTGAAAGGAATGTGGTGTCATCTTTGCCCGCCATAACTGGTTCTCGTTAAAGGATTTAAAGTACATTTATTTCAAATACACAGCAGGGCCTCAAAAGTCCGCCTCCTGTATTGTTATTTTTGGTCACTACCTCGGGGCGGGCGTGCATGCCTACTTGCTGCCCTCCTTGGATGTGTAGTGGTAGCCGTTTCTCAGGCTCCACACCGGATTCCATCCCTCATTCCCCGGCCATTACCCGGGGTCACAAATGACAGACTTGCCCGCCTCCATATGATTCTCGTGAAAGGAATGTGGTGTCATCTTTGCCCGCCATAACTGGTTCTCGTTAAAGGATTTAAAGTACATTCATTTCAAATACACAGCAGGGCCTCGAAAGTCCTCCTCCTGTATTGTTATTTTTGGTCACTACCTCGGGGCGGGCGGGCGGGCGTGCATGCCTGCCCGCTGCCCTCCTTGGATGTGTAGTGGTAGCCGTTGCTCAGGCTCCACACCGGATTCAAACCTCTCATTCCCCGGCCATTACCCGGGGTCACAATGGCAGACTTGCCCGCCTCCACAGGATTCTCATTGTAGAGGTACTGAACAAGTACACAGCAAGTAGAAAATGTAAATTAAAAACAAAACGTAAGCTTTTTAACAATGCCATGGAAAGTTGAGAAGGAAGTCACACATTACCTGACATCACTGAGTGAGGAAGAGCAATCACGCCATGTTGCGCAGTAGTCCAGCATGGCCGTCACTACACAAACAGCTGTTTGCGGTGCGTTACACAGTGAGTTTGGTGTGTCAGTGTGAAGCAGTACTCTAATTACACTCCCTGTTTGATGTATACACATGCAAGATGTTTGAAAGCACGTTAGGCCTGCAATTTAGCATTCAATGTGATTTCTGCCCTTAAAACGCTGCTTTGCGTCACATCCAGATTTTTCACCGGGACTTTTGGCATGTATCCCACTCCGCCATGCCCCCCTCCAGGTGTTAGACCCCTTGAAACATCTTTTCCATCACTTTTGTGGCCAGCATAATTTTTTCTATTTTTCAAAGTTCGCCTCCCCATTGAAGTCTATTGCGGTTCGCGAATTTTTCCGCGAACCGAACCTTCTGCGGAAGTTCGCGAACCGAAAATCGGAGGTTCGTGACATCTCTAATGGTATGTTTTAAACTTAATATCTAGCAATCACATGACTCTGCGCTGCAATACTTTCCACTGACATCTTTATCCTTCTTCCAGCATAAGCTTATGTTCCTACTGTTCATTTATGCCTGATTCTTGTTGTGTCCTGTGACATGATTTACTCCTTCTCAGTTTTCAACCAATTATAAAGACATAGGGTAAAGAAAGGGTTTCATTTTCAACACTACAATGTAGATTTATTTTAGGGAATAACTGGAGATGGTTCAATGGTGTTTGGAGAAAGAGAATATAAAAACATGTATTGATCACCAAACCACATTTATCAGAAAGCAATTATTTAGTGATGTGCAATGTTTAAAGTCAAGTGACTTGTTTGATCCCAAGCAGCATAGATGTATTGAAGGAAACAGGTCAGATTGATTTTTGCCGGAGTGAGTCCAGAGAAAGGTTGTAGATAGAGCTTATAAAAGACCACACAGGTTACCTGATGCACATTGAGAATATTTGAAACTGTTGGGCCGAACCTCCGATTTTCGGTTCGCGAACCGGGTTCGCGAACTTTCGCGAAAGGTTCGGTTCGCGTTAAAGTTCGCGAACCGCAATAGACTTCAATGGGGATGCGAACTTTGAAAAAAAAAATTAATTATGCTGGCCACAAAAGTGATGGAAAAGATGTTTCAAGGGGTCTAACACCTGGAGGGGGGGATGGCGGAGTGGGATACATGCCAAAAGTCCCCGGGAAAAATCTGGATTTGACGCAAAGCAGCGTTTTAAGGGCAGAAATCACATTGAATGTTAAATGACAGGCCTAAAGTGCTTTCAAACATCTTGCATGTGTATACATCAATCAGGTAGTGTAATTAAGGTACTGCTTCACACTGACGCACCAAACTCATCGTGTAACGCACCGCAAACAGCTGTTTGTGTAGTGACGGCCGTGCTGGACTGGTGCGCACCATGGCGAGAGTGCAGGTTTTGGTGGCTTTACAGCCCATATGGTCAGTCACCTGGCTGATGTAGCTGAATGACAGAACAGTGACTGTCCAGCTGATCAAATTTGGTCTGACCACAATGAGGCAACGACCTTATTATCGTGGGTGTGCCCCCCGAGACACTCATCTAGGCGCCGGTCATTGCTCCATTGTGATACGCAAGCCCCTTCACCACGGCAAGGTAATGATCACGAAGGGGAATGGGCGCATGTTCATGCCTTTTTTTTTGTTGTTGCAGCTGCCCGCAGTGCAGCCAGAAAAATTAGGCAGTCATGTACACGCACCCGAAAAATTATTACAGCGGCCGCTGCTAGCAGCGGCCTAAAAAATTCAGCAATCCGCCTGGAGTCCCGGACCCTGTTGGTGGTGGCGGAGAAGGTAGTGAAGCGGCCTGCAGGCAGACATGCTGTGTGGAGGGACTGGGAGCGACTTAGTCTTCTTGGGGCAGGCCAGGCAGCCAGTCACACGGCGTGCAGGCAGAGATGCTGTATGTGCGGGGACTGACTTAGTCTTGGGGCGGGCAGCAGCCCTCCGGGATCCATGCCTCATTCATTTTTATAAAGGTGAGGTACTTAACACTTTTGTGACTTAGGCGACTTCTCTTCTCTGTGACAATGCCTCCAGCTGCGCTGAAGGTCCTTTCTGAGAGGACGCTTGCGGCAGGGCAGGAGAGAAGTTGGATGGCAAATTGGGACAGCTCTGGCCACAGGTCAAGCCTGCGCACCCAGTAGTTCAAGGGTTCCTCATCGCTGTTCACAGCAGTGTCTACATCCACACTTAAGGCCAGGTAGTCGGCTACCTGCCGTTCCAGGCGTTGGTGGAGGGTGGATCCGGAAGGGCTACGGCGAGGCGTTGGACTAAAGAACGTCCGCATGTCCGACATCACCATGAGATCGCTGGAGCGTCCTGTCTTTGACTGCGTGGACACGGGAGGAGGATTAGTGGCAGTGGTACCTTGCTGGCGTTGTGCCGTCACATCACCCTTAAAGGCATTGTAAAGCATAGTTGACAGCTGGTTCTGCATGTGCTGCATCCTTTCCACCTTCCGGTGAGTTGGTAACAGGTCCGCCACTTTGTGCCTGTACCGAGGGTCTAGTAGTGTGGCCACCCAGTACAGCTCATTCCCCTTGAGGTTTTTTATACGGGGGTCCCTCAACAGGCAGGACAGCATAAAAGACGACATCTGCACAAAGTCGGATCCAGTACCCTCCATCTCCTCTTGCTCTTCCTCAGTGACGTCAGGTAAGTCAACCTCCTCCCCCCAGCCGCGAACAATACCACGGGAAGGTTGCGCAGCACAAGCCCCCTGCGACGCCTGCTGCGGTTGTTCTCCTGCCGCTGTCCCCTCCTCCTCCTCCTCCTCCCCCAAAGAAACACCTTGCTCATCATCCTCTGAGTCTGACTCATCTTCTGCACATGACCTCTCTTCTTCCTCCTCCTCCCCCCTCTGTGCTGCCGCAGGTGTTGAGGAAACAGCTGGGTCTGATGAAAATTGGTCCCATGCCTGTTCCTGCCGTAACGGTTCCTGGTCACGCTCATTCGCAGCTTCATCCGCCACTCTACGCACAGCACGCTCCAAGAAGTACGCGTAGGGAATTAAGTCGCTGATGGTGCCCTCACTGCGGCTCACCAGGTTGGTCACCTCCTCAAACGGCCGCATGAGCCTGCATGCATTTTTCATCATTGTCCAGTTGTCGGGCCAGAACATCCCCATCTTCCCAGACTGTTTCGTTCTACTCCAGTTGTAGAGGTACTGGGTGACGGCTTTCTTCTGTTCTAGCAGGCGGGAGAACATGAGGAGGGTCGAGTTCCAGCGAGTGGGGCTATCGCAAATGAGGCGTCTCACCGGCATGTTGTTTTTACGCTGAATTTCTGCAAATCGTGCCATGGCTGTGTAAGAGCGCCTCAAATGCCCACAGAACTTCCTGGCCTGCTTCAGGACATCCGCTAAGCCAGGGTACTTTGCCACAAATCTTTGAACCACCAGATTCATGACATGTGCCATGCAGGGTATGTGTGTCAGCTTCCCCATATGCAAAGCGGCAAGCAGATTGCTGCCGTTGTCGCACACCACGTTGCCTATCTCCAGGTGGTGCGGGGTCAGCCACTCATCCACCTGTTTCTTAAGAGCAGCCAGGAGAGCTGCTCCAGTGTGACTCTCCGCTTTGAGACAAGCCATGTCTAAGATGGCGTGACACCGTCGTACCTGGCATGCAGCATAGGCCCTGCGGAGCTGGGGCTGTGTAGCTGGAGAGGAGAACTGCCACTCAGCCAAGGAGGAGGAGGAGGACAGCGAAGAGCATGTAGCAGGAGGAGAGGAGGTGGCAGGAGGCCTGCCTGCAAGCCGTGGAGGTGTCACAATTTGGTCCGCCGCTTTCTGCTTGCCATCGTTCACCACCAGGTTCACCCAATGGGCTGTGTAGGTAATGTAGCGGCCCTGCCCGTGCTTGGCAGACCAGGCATCCGTGGTCAGGTGTACCCTTGACCCAACGCTCTTCGCAAGAGATGACACCACTTGCCTCTCAACTTCACGGTGCAGTTGGGGTATGGCCTTTCTGGAAAAATAAGTGCGGCCTGGCATCTTCCACTGCGGTGTTCCGATGGCCACAAATTTACGGAAGGCCTCAGAGTCCACCAGCCGGTATGGTAACAGCTGGCGAGCTAACAGTTCCGCCACGCCAGCTGTCAGACGCCGGGCAAGGGGGTGACTGGCCAAAAGTGGCTTCTTCCGCTCAAACATTTCCTTCACGGACACCTGACTGCTGCTGTGGGCAGAGGAGCAGGAACCGCTCAAGGGCAGAGGCGGAGTGGAGGAGGGTGCCTGTGAAGGTGCAAGGGAGAGAGCGGCATAAGCAGATGATGCACCTGAAGGAGGAAGAGGAGAAGGAGGGTGACTTTGCTTTTGTGTGCTGCTGCTGCTTTTGCTCAGGTGGCCATCCCATTGCTGTTTGTGCCTTTTCTGCAGGTGCCTTCGTAAGGCACTTGTCCCTACGTGAGTGTTGGCCTTTCCACGGCTCAATTTTTGTTGGCAGAGCGAACAGATGGCTTTGGTCCGATCTGAGGCACACACATTAAAAAATTTCCACACCGCTGAGCCACCCTGGGATGTGGGCACCTCAGCAGCTGATGCTGAAGGGCAAGTTGGCTGGCTGTACATAGGTGGCGAATCTGGCGATACATGGTGCCGGACTCTGCCACCAGCTGTTTCTGACGAAGAGCTGCCCCAGCTTCTTTCAGCAACTTCTATCCTCCTACTACTCTCTGACTCCCCCTCTGAACTGTCCCCCTCTTCATCTCCTCTATTGGGAACATACAGAGGATCCCTATCATCGTCATCATCGTAATCATCCTGCCCAGCTTCGCTTGCCTCAGAAAAATCCAAATGTGTAGGTCCTTCATCCTCCTTACACGTTACATCCATAGTGTTGTCGCGTAACGCAGACATATGAGCTGGTGAAAATTCATCTGGCTGTAACAATGGCTGTGCATCAGTGATTTCACCACCACTAAATAATTCTTGCGAAGTGTCAAATGCAGCGGAAGTGGTGCTAGTAGTAGCGCTGGTGGCTGAGCAAGATGAGGTGTTCTGTGTCGCTAAATACTCAACCACGTCCTGACAATCTTGGGAGGTGATGGGACGTGCCTTCTTCCGAGCACTGTACTGTGGGCCAGGTCCACACGAAATTACATTTACACGACCTCGCGCAGACCTGCCGGGTGGCCTTCCTCTGCCTCTGCCACTACCTCTTCCTCTTCCTCTACCTGTTTTGTCCATATCGGGTATGCACGGAGTGGTATATCACACTGCGTGCACTCACGTAGGTAGGTGGGTTCACTTAACTGCACAGGTATGCGCACTGATGCGGTGGGTTCACTGAACAGTACAGGTATACAGTGGCGGGTTCACTGAACACAACAGGTATGCAGTGGCGTGTTCACTAAACAGGTATACAGTGGCAGGTCCACTGAACAGAACAGGTATACAGTGGCAGGTCCACTGAACAGAACAGGTATACAGTGGCGGGTCCACTGAACAGAACAGGTATACAGTGGCGGGTTCACAGAACAGGTATGCAGTGGCAGGTTCACTGAACACAACAGGTATGCAGTGGCGTGTTCACTAAACAGGTATACAGTGGCAGGTCCACTGAACAGAACAGGTATACAGTGGCGGGTTCACAGAACAGGTATACAGTGGCGGGTCCACTGAACAGAACAGGTATACAGTGGCGGGTTCACAGAACAGGTATACAGTGGCGGGTCCACTGAACAGAACAGGTATACAGTGGCGGGTTCACAGAACAGGTATACAGTGGCGGGTCCACTGAACAGAACAGGTATACAGTGGCGGGTTCACAGAACAGGTATACAGTGGCAGGATCACTGAACAGGTATGCAGTGGCAGGATCACAGTACAGGTATGCAGTGGGCTGAGGGCTCACTGAACAGAACAGGTATGCTGTGGCAGGATCACTGAACAGCTATGCAGTGGCAGGATCACAGTACAGGTATGCAGTGGGCTGAGGGCTCACTGAACAGAACAGGTATGCTGTGGCAGGATCACTGAACAGGTATGCAGTGGCAGGATCACAGTACAGGTATGCAGTGGGCTGAGGGCTCACTGAACAGAACAGGTATGCTGTGGCAGGATCACTGAACAGGTATGCAGTGGCAGGATCACAGTACAGGTATGCAGTGGGCTGAGGGCTCACTGAACAGAACAGGTATGCTGTGGCAGGATCACTGAACAGGTATGCAGTGGCAGTATCACAGTACAGGTATGCAGTGGGCTGAGGGCTCACTGAACAGAACAGGTATGCTGTGGCAGGATCACTGAACAGGTATGCAGTGGCAGGATCACAGTACAGGTATGCAGTGGGCTGAGGGCTCACTGAACAGAACAGGTATGCTGTGGCAGGATCACTGAACAGCTATGCAGTGGCAGGATCACAGTACAGGTATGCAGTGGGCTGAGGGCTCACTGAACAGAACAGGTATGCTGTGGCAGGATCACTGAACAGGTATGCAGTGGCAGGATCACAGTACAGGTATGCAGTGGGCTGGGGGCTCACTGAACAGAACAGGTATGCTGTGGCAGGATCACTGAACAGCTATGCAGTGGCAGGATCACAGTACAGGTATGCAGTGGGCTGAGGGCTCACTGAACAGAACAGGTATGCTGTGGCAGGATCACTGAACAGGTATGCAGTGGCAGTATCACAGTACAGGTATGCAGTGGGCTGAGGGCTCACTGAACAGAACAGGTATGCTGTGGCAGGATCACTGAACAGGTATGCAGTGGCAGGATCACAGTACAGGTATGCAGTGGGCTGAGGGCTCACTGAACAGAACAGGTATGCTGTGGCAGGATCACTGAACAGCTATGCAGTGGCAGGATCACAGTACAGGTATGCAGTGGGCTGAGGGCTCACTGAACAGAACAGGTATGCTGTGGCAGGATCACTGAACAGGTATGCAGTGGCAGGATCACAGTACAGGTATGCAGTGGGCTGAGGGCTCACTGAACAGAACAGGTATGCTGTGGCAGGATCACTGAACAGGTATGCAGTGGCAGGATCACAGTACAGGTATGCAGTGGGCTGGGGGCTCACTGAACAGAACAGGTATGCTGTGGCAGGATCACTGAACAGCTATGCAGTGGCAGGATCACAGTACAGGTATGCAGTGGGCTGAGGGCTCACTGAACAGAACAGGTATGCTGTGGCAGGATCACTGAACAGGTATGCAGTGGCAGGATCACAGTACAGGTATGCAGTGGGCTGAGGGCTCACTGAACAGAACAGGTATGCTGTGGCAGGATCACTGAACAGCTATGCAGTGGCAGGATCACAGTACAGGTATGCAGTGGGCTGAGGGCTCACTGAACAGAACAGGTATGCTGTGGCAGGATCACTGAACAGCTATGCAGTGGCAGGATCACAGTACAGGTATGCAGTGGGCTGAGGGCTCACTGAACAGAACAGGTATGCTGTGGCAGGATCACTGAACAGGTATGCAGTGGCAGGATCACAGTACAGGTATGCAGTGGGCTGAGGGCTCACTGAACAGAACAGGTATGCTGTGGCAGGATCACTGAACAGGTATGCAGTGGCAGGATCACAGTACAGGTATGCAGTGGGCTGGGGGCTCACTGAACAGAACAGGTATGCTGTGGCAGGATCACTGAACAGCTATGCAGTGGCAGGATCACAGTACAGGTATGCAGTGGGCTGAGGGCTCACTGAACAGAACAGGTATGCTGTGGCAGGATCACTGAACAGGTATGCAGTGGCAGGATCACAGTACAGGTATGCAGTGGGCTGAGGGCTCACTGAACAGAACAGGTATGCTGTGGCAGGATCACTAAACAGCTATGCAGTGGCAGGATCACAGTACAGGTATGCAGTGGGCTGAGGGCTCACTGAACAGAACAGGTATGCTGTGGCAGGATCACTGAACAGCTATGCAGTGGCAGGATCACAGTACAGGTATGCAGTGGGCTGAGGGCTCACTGAACAGAACAGGTATGCTGTGGCAGGATCACTGAACAGGTATGCAGTGGCAGGATCACAGTACAGGTATGCAGTGGGCTGAGGGCTCACTGAACAGAACAGGTATGCTGTGGCAGGATCACTGAACAGGTATGCAGTGGCAGGATCACAGTACAGGTATGCAGTGGGCTGGGGGCTCACTGAACAGAACAGGTATGCTGTGGCAGGATCACTGAACAGCTATGCAGTGGCAGGATCACAGTACAGGTATGCAGTGGGCTGAGGGCTCACTGAACAGAACAGGTATGCTGTGGCAGGATCACTGAACAGGTATGCAGTGGCAGGATCACAGTACAGGTATGCAGTGGGCTGAGGGCTCACTGAACAGAACAGGTATGCTGTGGCAGGATCACTAAACAGCTATGCAGTGGCAGGATCACAGTACAGGTATGCAGTGGGCTGAGGGCTCACTGAACAGAACAGGTATGCTGTGGCAGGATCACTGAACAGCTATGCAGTGGCAGGATCACAGTACAGGTATGCAGTGGGCTGAGGGCTCACTGAACAGAACAGGTATGCAGCCAGGAAGAAGTTAAGCCTAACTAATCTTTCCCTGAGAGACAGTCTGCAGCAGCTCGCCCTACTCTGACTAATGCAGGCACACGAGTGGCCGTAATGGCCGCCGCTGCCTGCCTTATATAAGGGGGGGTGGGGCTCCAGGGGCTAGTGTAGCCTAATTGGCTACACTGGGCCTGCTGACTGTGATGTAGAGGGTCAAAGTTGACCCTCAGGTGCATTATGGGGCGAACCGAACTTCTTCCGCAAAAGGTTCGCGTGCGGTACCCGCACGCGAACCACCTAAGTTCGCGCGAACCCCGTTCGCCGGCGAACCGTTCGGCCCAACTCTAAAGGTTAGTAATAGCTAGTAGCTTGTGTCTGTGTTTATTGGCTGTGACTGAATGAAGCTAAATGAAAAATGGCGTAGTCAATAGGGTATATCCAAGAGTCACTGAGGT
Source organism: Hyperolius riggenbachi (assembly GCF_040937935.1). Taxonomy (NCBI): domain Eukaryota; kingdom Metazoa; phylum Chordata; class Amphibia; order Anura; family Hyperoliidae; genus Hyperolius; species Hyperolius riggenbachi. Next base: position 180,503,681 of record NC_090649.1, on the reverse strand, counting down.
TACAGGTAAAGATGTCAACGGATGGAGAGGTCAAACCAGCAGTTAATTATATCAAAGCACTTTTAGATTAGGAAGAGCCGTTTCTTACACCTTCCTTGTGACCAGTATTTGAAACGTGAGACCCCAAATTAGTGTAGGCATCATCAAGGCCATAATGTATGGCATAATGTTACACTAAAGTTTTAGAGAAAATATTATTTTGAGCACTAGAATGAATAACATTCTCACATTCATTATTACAATTCTGTTTTTCCTGATCGTAATTCCCCAAATTAAATTCTTACTGTATTTCAAATACTGCTGCCCAACTTTACAAAAAATATAATGTAAGGTAAGAGGTGACCCAAAAGTATAACATGGGTAAGAGAAGCCTAGGTTCAACCATGTGCAAAAACCAAATACATGGAGAAATAACTTCTTTGGGTCAATATAAGCATCTGGAGGTAGAAGGATTAATGGTTTGGAGGGCCTATAAGTATTATAGTTTTCACCTCCCCATTGGAGGACATTCATGTAGATAAGTGTTTTCATCATCCACAAGGTTTTTCTATTGGAGCTCAACCAGACATTCCCTGAGAGTTACCTCACACTCAGGTGAAGTTAGCTTATCTTTACAGGCATTTTTACCATAGTTTTTGTGCTTGCAACACGGATTTCTGAATACCTCTCCTTATGTATTCATACTCTATATATTGTTGTTATCTGTATGAAACTCACAATCTTTACAAAAAAAGTTGTCAATAAATAGTAAATACATACTACTATTACAAATAAAAAGCTATACCCTGGATATATGGCTGCACTGGGTATCTCATACTTCTGCAGAAAACAAAAATAACTCGTACATAAGGGTAATATGCAATAAAAAAACAACAATTTGAATTATGCATGAAAAAAATTCTGAGACACATTGTAACTATCCCATGTCTAACTCTGACATATTGACACAGACTCATTTGGTTTGAACCCCCCCCCCCCCATAAACACCAATCTTGTACATGAATTAAAATGTGTTATATCCTGTTTGTGGTCCTTACACATTAGTCGGTAGGTAGACACAGTTCACATGGCTAAAACCATTATTTGGTTTCATCCACAACATGCAATGTATTCCAAAGAAGAGGGCCAGTAATAATTGTCAAAACAGATTTGCCACACCCTGATATAAAAACCATCTTCAGCAACATTTGTAATATCTAGTAAATAAACAATTCTACAATATTTTCTGTGAAAGTTATAAAGTTCAACATGAAAATGACTAGGCAGAAATATTTGTACATTTCTGTTAGGTATTATTTACAACAGATCTGTGGTTTCTGAATAGCAATCACAGCAACCAATCAAAATGAAATTTATGAAAAAGAGTCCACTATCACATGGCTTAATCTACTAGTGAGCATGATTCTGTGTATATTCTGATTCAGTTGTGGACGTGAAAGCTTTGGCCTTCTACAGATAAAATCTTTAACACAAAAACTGCCAAAATGAAGGTCATGTATATATCAGAATCAGAATCAGAATCATCTTTATTATCGGCAAGTACACCGATTGGTGTGCCCGGAATTACTTGTGGTACACATGGCAAATGGCAGATCAGACATATAACAGCGCAGGGCAAACATAGCAAAGCAAAGACAAACAAGCAAGCATATGAAGCGACACAAGTTTGATTCTTGGGAGGTCAGAGTTTACGGCTGTGAGGAAGGGTTGCCCTGAGGGCTAGAGTGTCTCAGTGGTGTAGCCCGGGGGGGGTCTCTTGAGTTCAGTGAGTTCAACAGGAGAACTGCTTGTGGGAAGAAGGTGTTCATGCGCCTAGTGGTTTTGGCGGGGAGGGATCTGAAACGACGTCCCAATGGTAGGGGCTCGAAGTAGCGCCTGCCTGGGAGAGAGGGATCGAGTAAGATCTTGGAGGCCCTTGTCTTCATTCTCATGGAGTAGAGGAGATCTAGCGAGGCTAGGTGGGTGCCAATGATCTTTTCTGCTGCATTTATCACTCTGTGGAGTCTGTATTTGTCCCTAGCGGTTGCTCCTGCATGCCAGACGATGATGGAGCAGCAGAGGATGGATTCGATGGTCGCGGTGTAAAAGCTGGTAAGCAGTTCCCTTGGCATACCAAATTTCTTCAATTGGCATAGGAAGAATAACCTCTGCTGTGCTTTCTTCTGAGTTCTGGTGATGTTCTGCCCCCATTTGAGGTCACTTGTTATGGTTGTGCCTAGGAACCGGACACTTTGAACTCTGGAGACCTCGGACCCATCGATGAGCACAGGGAGAGGGGCTGGAGGGAGTTTCCGGAAGTCCACAATCAGTTCCATGGTCTTTGCTGCATTGAGAACAAGATTGTTGGCCTTGCACCAGTTACAGATCTTCTCAATTTCATCTCGATAAGCAGCCTCGCCGTTTCTGTCAATAAGGCCAATAAGCGTGGTATCGTCTGCAAATTTAATAACTTTAACGGAGTCTGTGGCCGAGGTACAGTTGTTCGTATACAGAGAGAACAGGAGTGGAGACAGCATGCACCCTTGCGGTGCCCCAACGTTGGTGGTTCTCTCGCTGGAGATGCAACTACCAAGCTTGACCCGTTGTGTTCTGTTGGAGAGAAAGTCCTTTACCCACCTGCAGAGGAGGGAATCTACCCCTAGGTGCGCGAGGTTGTCGATCAGAATGTCCGGACAGATGGTGTTAAAAGCCAAGCTGAAGTCGAGGAAAAGGACCCTGGCATAGGCACCTGGCCTGTCGAGATGCTCCGAGATGTACGCCAGGCTGACATTGATGGCATCATCTACCGATCGGTTTTTCCTGTAGGCAAACTGGTGTGGTTCAAGGAGGGTATTGGTGGAGTGCTTCAGGTGGGCTAGCACTAGTGCTAATATGCCTTTGAGATTTTGGGCTTGGTTTAAGGAGCATAGTTGGTTTAATAGTGTACATAACTTTGCAACCCATTCATTTGTTAAAAAGATCCCATACATTTGCTCAAAAGACCTTAATTAACCACTTTAACCTTGGTGAATGAAATCTACACCCTATTTACTGCCTCTTATCCCAGCCATTGCTCTGGTGCCCATGCAGCTCACTCCTGTCCGAATAATGGATGTACTCGCATCCACGGGCTACATTTCCTGGGAATGCATTGTGACGCACATTTGGGACAAACCCGGGAATTACATACAAATGCTGGCAGAAGCTGATTGTCAGGTGGAGTAGATGGCACATGATATCGATGGCCTATGATTTTGTGTAACCAGTAAAAAATGATTTTATGTGGGCTGGCTAGGAGATCTTTTCACCCAAGGAAATACTGGATACTGCCCAAATCCAGCTTCTTCCTGAATATCTTAAATCAGTGATGATAGGGGGGAGGATGAATATGAACAGCGGTCTGTCCAATAAAATTGCACAGTCATCTTTACTGGAAATGGAGCTACAGCAACTAGCTAGCCAGTACCATGTACCATGGCACAGGGCTACATAATAAGTACTACTAGGGAAAAGTCCTGGCATACTTCCAAAACGTTCAAAACTTTTAAACCTAGAAATTCTAAAATACATTTTGTTAAGACCATGGTATAACACCCCAGCCTTTGCTCATTTGTATAAAAACTGAAAAAAAAGTTACTTCATTCTACCTAATAATATAGCAGTGCCCCTGCGTCCCATGTCCCTGTGTCAGTGCTTTTGCACTACTGCCCATGTCCTGCACAGACAGCCGTTGGGACAGGAAACAGGATGGGCTGTGTGTGTGTGTGCTCGCTTGTGCGGCGAACAGACCTGGAGCCCGTTTTTAAATGGGCTTAGGTCACTAGTAAACAATAAAAGTAATAAACAATGAAAGGGATAATTAGGTTTGACATACCTGTAATGGGTTTCAATATCTTCTTTGTAGATACTATTTAATATCTCACTGATGTCATTGGCTTCACTTGAAGCAGTAACATCACTCCATAATAAACAGTTGTTTTCAGAAGAGTTCTTCTTTGCAAAATATCCTATTAACATCCCCAAAACTAATGTAAACACGAATGTGCAAAATGTTTTTAGAATTGTCCCAAAGTGCTGGGTGTTGTTCTTAGGTTTTGATTGAGTATAATGAGAAAAATATTCCTGCTCCTCTTCTAATCTTTGAAAGCGTCCTTTGGGTGAAGTAGACAGCTGGTTGGAGGTAGTTATGCTGGTCTGATTTGTTGTACTACTATCACTATGGTTAGCAAAGCTGTCCGTTTGAAAATGTTCTGTTCCAAGTTCTTCCAGTTCTGTTTCCATGTCCCATTCCAGTTCCAGGGTAGATGATGGAATATCATCACTCTCCATATAATTCAGTTCTGAAACATTCCTCATGTCAATTCCCAACTTCTGGTATGACAAATCCTTAGCTGTAAAATAGAAAATGTATATGTGAATTAATATAATTTAGTTTGTGAAGTTAACAGTATTCTGACATTGTTTTTGGATGCATACTACAGTTATTATTAAATGGTGGAACAGAGTTATAGGTCCATTTAATCAGTCCCTACTCCCTTCCTCTATCAGGGAGACTTTGGTACCATGTTCTGTAAACACCATTCATCTTAAATGTTCATGCTTCATAATTGATTTGAAACTGTATCATCAATATTTGTGAAGCTCTCATAGGGAAATGCCAGTCAAGCCTACCATGGTTCTTATATTGAAGCAGTTCACTTTTTCTCCTAAGTTTTCTCCTTCATGATGTTTTCACACCCAATCAATAATTTAAGCCACCAAGCAAGAAAATACTCAGAATAGTACTTTTTGGACAGTACTTTTTTTTACTTACTTTTTGGTACTTTTTTCAATTGCAGAGTGCTAAAAAGTTATTTTAAAAAGAAGATAACACATTATCTTCCAGGAGTAAACTTGAATAAGGGCCAAAGGGCTTGATTCACTAAGACAAATAGCATGCTTCTGTCTTCACAAAAGAAACAGCACTGTTGCAAACTACAGAGGCGGAAGAGTCTCAATCTTCTAACTGTAATATTAAATACTTAAAGAAAACCTGTACTGAAAATAAAAGTCAAAATAAGCATACACAAGTCATACTTACCTTCCATGTAGTCTACTCCTCAGTGTCTTTCTCCTGTCCCGCGTCCTATTTGTTCACTATGATCAAGGGAATTTTCCGTCCTCCATTTTGAAAATAGCCATTACCCATAACAGCTTTCTGGTCAGCACACAGTTAAACTGTAACATCGCCCACTTGAGCCATAGGGAAACATGGACATTACCTGGTACATCCGTTTTCCTCTCAGCTATAACTGACAGCAACTGATATTTTACTGACAGCAACTGATATATTTCAGATCTGACAAAATATTGTCAGAACTGGATGGGATTATTGTCAGAAGAAAATGGTGAGCTTCTGAGAGGAACTGATGGCAAGGTAACTATGCAGTGTTCATTTGAAGTTACCTCACGTGTTTATTTTAAATATTTTTACTCAGTACAGGTTCTCTTTAACGCAGGAAGAAGTGAAGGCAAGACTAAATAAATTAAAAATAGACAAGGCACCTGGCCCGGATGGCATGCATCCTCGGGTCCTAAGAGAATTAAGTTCAGTTATAGATAAACCCCTTTATCTTATCTTTTGTGACTCTCTTGCAACTGGCAGAGTCCCAGTGGATTGGCGTACAGCCCACGTTTTCCCATTATTTAAGAAGGGCAAAAAATCTGATCCAGGAAATTATAGACCTGTAAGTTTAACATCAGTTGTATGCAAACTATTTGAGGGGTTACTAAGAGATACTATACATGACTTCATAGTAGAAAATAATCTTATTTCTCAGCATCAACATGGGTTTACTAAAGACAGGTCCTGTTTGACTAACATGCTCAGTTTTTATGAGGTAGTGAATGCTAATATGGATATTGGGAATGCTGTAGATGTGATATACTTGGACTTTGCAAAGGCCTTCGACACTGTTCCCCACAAAAGTCTGGTGCAAAAGTTGAGGATGCAAGGACTGGGGAAGAGTCTGTGTTCATGGATAGGGAACTGGCTAATGGACAGAAAACAAAGAGTTGTGGTCAATGGATCGTACTCAAAATGGGAGACTGTTAGCAGTGGGGTCCCACAGGGGTCTGTTCTGGGTCCAGTGCTCTTCAATTTATTTATTAATGACCTAGTAGATGCAGTAGTGAGCAATGTTGCTATTTTTGCAGATGATACAAAATTGTGCAGAATCATCAACTCTCAGGAAGATAGTGTCATATTGCAACAGGATCTAGATAGGATGGCTATATGGGCACATACATGGCAGATGAAATTCAATGTTGACAAATGTAAGGTCATGCATTTTGGACGTACTAATGGTCTAGCACCATACAAAATAAATGGGATACAGTTGGGGACATCAAACTTGGAGAAGGACTTAGGAGTACTCATTGACAACAAGTTAAATAATCGTACTCAATGCCAAGCAGCTGCAGCTAAAGCTAACAAAATTTTGGGATGCATTAAAAGGGAAATAAAAACTCGAGATGCTAGCATAATATTGCCCCTGTTTAACTCTCTAGTAAGGCCACATCTGAAATATGGAATTCAGTTCTGGGCACCACATTACAAAAAAGATATTGCAGTTTTAGAGCAGGTGCAGAGACGAGCAACAAAATTGATGCGTGGGATGGAAGGTCTCACTTATCGAGAAAGGTTAGATAAACTGGGTTTATTTAGTCTAGAGAAAAGACGCCTTAGAGGGGATCTAATTAACATGTATAAATACATCAGAGGGCAATATAATACCTTGGCGGATGAGCTTTTTGTCCCTAGGCCTTCTCAAAGGACTAGAGGACATGATCTGCGCATGGAGGAAAAACGTTTTAGCCATTTATTTAGGAAAGGGTTCTTTACAGTTAGAGTGATTAAGATGTGGAATGCATTGCCACAGGAAGTCGTTATGGCAAACTCTATACCTGCATTTAAAGGGGGCTTAGATGCTTTCCTTGCGTTGAAAGACATCCATGGCTACAATTACTAGGTAATGCCTAATGATGTTGATCCAGGGATTTTATCTGATTGCCATCTGGAGTCGGGAAGGAATTTTTCCCTTTAGGGGCTAATTGGACCATGCCTTGTAAGGGTTTTTTCGCCTTCCTCTGGATCAACAGGGATATGTGAGAGAGCAGGCTGGTGTTGTACTTTATACTGGTTGAACTCAATGGACGTATGTCTTTTTTCAACCAAAATAACTATGTAACTATGTAACATGTCTTATCAGAGTTAGCATGCCTTATCAGAGTTAACATGACTTATCAGAGTTGACGCGCCTTATCAAAGTTAACACACCTTATCAGAGTTAACATGTCTTATAAGAGTAGCATAGAGAGCTCTATGAACCTATGCCTGCTAATTGGTAATGATGATGACTCCACTCTTCCTGCCCTGAGCCCCTGCGGGTCCAATCACTTTAAAGGACATTATCCCCGCACTTTGATTGGCCCAAAGGGCTGGCAGGCTGCCTGTCAAGTTTCCTGTCAAGTGACAGGCAGCCTATTGGGCCAATCAAAGTTCGGGGATAATGTCCTTTAAAGTGATTGGACCTGCAGGGGCGCAGGGCAGGATGAATGGAGCTCTTGTAGGGTTCGCTATGCAACTCTGATAAGATGTGTTAATTCTGATAAGGCGTGTTAACTCTGACAAGACATGCTAACTCTGATAAGGCATGTTAACTCTGATAAGGCATGCCATAGTGTCTTAGTGTCAAGCCCAATGTCTGTTTTGTGAATTGCATATGCCCCCCTATGTTTTAATTGGTAGCAATAACCATAATTGGTGGCCATGAGATAGGAGAAAACCAGCCTTCTGAGTGAGGGTAACTTGCACTAACTGCTGATCACAAGCACCTTGTGTATCATAGATATGTAGCAGGCATCCAGATAAGCAAAGCTATTCTTGTGAAAAGATGAGATGAAATTCTGGTAATGTGTCTCATCGCATCTTTATAAGTACTTGGCCCACCATTGTTAATGTAATATTATAAATGCACTATTTAACCACTTGAGGACTACAGTGGAACCCCCCCTAAAGACCAGGTTAATTTTTGTGAAAATGACCACTGCAGCTTTAAGGTCAAGCTGCAGGGCCACACAACACAGTACACAAGTGATTCCCCCCTCCTTTTCTCCCTTACAACAGAGCTCTCTGTTGGTGGGGTCAGATCGCCCCCTGGATGTTTATTTGTTTGTTTAGTTAGCATCAAGTGTTTATTTTTTTAATAAATGTTGCTATTGTTTTTAATTTATATATATTTCCCCCTCCCTCCCCCCGCTGGCCAATCCATGTAAACAGCTGCCATAGGCTTCAGCCTATGACAGCCGATCACCGCTGACACGGCTGTCCCCAGTACAGCCCTGCTGCTGATCACAGCACTGTACATGTAAATAGATGGCGATCACGCCATCTAACAGTCTCCCAAGACTGAAGGCAGGCGGAGCTCTGACCCCCGAGAAGGAGATGCACACCCTGCGTGCGATATCCTTCAGTAGCCGGCTCCTGGACCTGACGCCAATTGGCGTTAGGTGGTCCTGGTGCTGCCACTGTGGCCACGCCCATTGCCGTGGATGGGTCCTAGGATAGTTACTATAGGGAGGTCTTATTATACATTTTAAATACTGCATACTAGCTGGGTTTGTCATGCTAGCTAAATATCCCTATTTGAACAGCAATTTTTAAACAAGGGAGATATATTCAATGCCCATTCCTTTAATACAATCAATTACATGATAACCTTTTGAGAAAGTACACACTTTTGCCACGCTGTGTATAACTTGAGAAGGAGAACAAATACTCAACAATATGTGCCTTCTGACATAATCATTGTTGGGCACAATCATTTTTCTAATCAGAAGCTTACAACTAGTCAGGAACCAGTGCAAAACAAAAGCTAACTGTAACGAAAAATCCGCAACGCCGGATGGATTGCGGAAATATGGTTGCATCCAATCCGGCAAGCGGACTTTCCAACGCGGGATGCGGAAATTCGTCCGCATCCACTGCACAAACCCGTCCGAGCACTCTGCTCCAAACTCACCAGCATGCTGCTCACCAGGACTCTGCCATCTTGCCGCAAGGGGGCGGGCGCGCACGACAGACATGCCTTTATACTCATAGAAAGCGTGTCAGCTGACCTGGAGATCAGCTGACATTTTAGCCTGCTCTGATTGGTGGCTGCCTGGGGTGGAGACTTCTCTCCCAGGCAGTATATAAGGAAGTGCTTTTCAGTCACACTTCGTCTGTGTTTGCGATACCCTGTGTCAGCACTCAGACCTAGTCAGCCTTGTCTCTGATATTGTGTTATATATTGGTTTATCGCCAATATATGCACATATTATACTGTTTGATTTATCGTGTATGATTCTGTGCCTGTCTTGACTACTCTTCTGCTTCCTGATTTTGTACTTCACCAGCCCATACCGTTATCGACTATTGGCTTGGTTTCCGACTATTCTCTTGTCTCACGTTTCTGTACTGCTGCCGCCTGATCTGTTGCCGAACCTCATTTTGTCTGACCTTTCTCCCTTCAGTGGAACGTCTCCCACTGTAGGGTTCTATCAGAGGCTTGCCTCTTTGAGACGACTGCCACTAGCAAACCCTTGCTGCTAGAGGCCTCCACTCCTCCACTCCGTCCTTTGGAGGATCTCACACACAGGGTTCCCATTCAGAGGTAACCACACCTCTGAGGAATTACGGTGTGGTGGATATTTCCACAGACTTGAATTTACACTGTATATTATTATTGTTGTCTGCTGTTCCAGCTTGCTGGAGGTTGTATCTCTGTGCCCTATAGAGATACTCTATTGTACCCAGCACCCTCTTGCGTACGATTGTATCGTGTCACGCTATACTTGCATTATTGGTGATTCTGCAGATCACCATATAATCAGGTATAGCATCTGTATTCTTGGTGATACTGCAGATCACCAATAATCACAATAGCGGTGCTTTCTGACGCCAATCATTACACTAACCTTGCAGACAGGTAGGTAGATAGATGGATAGATAGATAGATACTGATTTAGTGAAGAAATATACACTGAATTGTAGTGAAGTTTTTACTGCAATACGTTCAAAGACTCAGTTATGAGGAGATAAGTTCCTATGTTTTCACATTTCTGGATACTGGAAAGGAACCAACTGAAATGGTTTTGGGACTGATTTCTCAAGATAAGTACAAATAAAATGGACTAAAAAGCAGAGCTCTGAGCATTTATTAGCTTGTAAATTCTGTATATTGTGGTAAAACATCTGACACAGGAAAAGGTGCAACCCAGTTTTTTTGGGGAAAAAATTGCCTGGGGATAACATTATTGATGAATAGTGATGAATGACAAAATGCTTGGAAATACGTCAAAACTGGCGCATTTGGGGAAAACCTGTTCATCATTCTAGAACAGAAAAGTCATAACCACCATTTTGGTTATTTATTGTAAAAGAAAGTACATATAAAATGTTCTAAATTCTTAAAAATATTGGTAACCTGTCATTTTGCACTAACTCAACCAACATACTTTGTCCATAATTATGTACATCTAATACAACACATGCACTGTGATATGTAATGCTACAACATTTAATTTTTTGGGAGAGAATGAAAAAAAAGATCTACCTTTATAATTTCTGCAAGATACAAACCAGCTTGAAGCATATTGGTGCACTATAGCTTATGTAGATAATCACAGTAGGTTAGACCCCAAGGAAGCAAAATGCTTGAAGGTTGACTGGAGTGACCTGAGAAATATTTGATCTCAATAATAGCAAGAGCATCTGTTTTCCAGTTAAACCACTTCAGTCCTCAGTCGTGTTTCACTTTATGCATCCAAGCAATTTTCACCTCCCATTGATTCGCCTATAATTTTATCACTACTTATCACAATGAACTGATCTATATCTTGTTTTTTCCACCACCAATTAGGCTTTCTTTGAGAGGTACATTTTGCTAAGAGCTACTTCACCGTAAATGGATTTTAACAGGAAGAATATGAAAACAACGGAAAAAATGCATTATTTCTCATTTTTTGGCCATTATAGTTTTAAAATAATACATGCCTCCATAATTAAAACCCACGTATTGTATTTGCTTAATAGTCCCGGGTATTACACCATTTAAATTATGTCCCTATCACAATGTATGGCGACAATATTTTATTTGAAAATAAAAGTGCATTTTTTTCCGTTTTGCATCCATCACTATTTACAAGCTTATACCGTATTTTTCGGACCATAAGACGCACTTTTTCTCCCCCAAAAGTGGGGGGAAAAAGTCAGTGCGTCTTATGGTCCGAATACACAGCCAGGCACCTGGTGCCCCCCACGTAGAAATGCCAGTGGCTGGTTGCTAAAGTGCCGGTAATCCTCACTCGCACCACTGAATCATTAAATCCAAATAAACAGCCCGGCGTCTGCTACATAGAAATCCTGGTGCATCTAAATCACCAGCAATCCATACTTGCACACCTGAACCTGAAAATCCTGATAGACAGCCCGGTGCCTCCCGCTGCTAAAGTATCGGTAATCCAAACCTGCACAAAAGCCCTTACCCAAATAGCGAGACGCTCCGAGTCCTCCTCTTCATGTGTGTTCCTGGTTGCATCGCGGTCCGCGAGTGGGACCAATGGCTCCTATCAGGAAAGGACTCAGGAGCAGTAAGCAGCATCATTGGCTGTCTGTGGCAGCGCCCCCGTGCGTGATTGGTTCTTGGCTGGCAAGCACTTCCTAGTTTGGCGGCGACTTCAATGATGCAATCGGTGCGCACGTGCACATGTCCTGCCCGGGGTCACGCTGGCGGCTAGCGGCGATGCAACCAAGAACACACATGAAGAGGAGGACTCGGAGCGTCCCGCTATTTGGGTAAGGGCTTTTGTGCAGGTTTGGATTACCGATACTTTAGCAGCGGGAGGCACCGGGCTGTCTATCAGGATTTTCAGGTTCAGGTGTGCAAGTATGGATTGCTGGTGATTTAGATGCACCAGGATTTCTATGTAGCAGACGCCGGGCTGTTTATTTGGATTCAATGATTCAGTGGTGCGAGGGAAGATTACCTTACCTGGGAGCTGCATGGATTTTCTATGGGGGGGGGGGCACCAAACGCCGGGCTATTTATTTGTATATACTGTACCTATTCACTTAGTTGGCATTTGCTGTAAGCATTAGTTTAGCTATGGCCTACAAGAATTTATACTACATTACAGAAAACCTATTAATGAACAAAACAGTTAATTGTATCATCTGAGCCACCGAAATTATTTATTTATATAGCTCTGACATCTGCAGTCCCAGTTTACTTTGAAACTTAGACAATGGGGGCATTGGAGGTTACTCAGCTGGAGGAGCATCAAGGATTGCCTTTTGCTGAGGTGTGCCGAAGACACAGCTTGGTGGCAGATGTTCCACAAGATGCCCCTGCACCATGGACACACCAAGTTTAGAATATATTTTTTTCCCTGTTTTTTGGCCTCTAAACCTAGGTGCGTCTTATGGTCCGGAGCGTCTTATGGTCCGAAAAATACGGTAATAAAAAAATAGAAATATTTCATCTTTACATGGATATTTAAAAAGTTTAAACCCTTAGGTAAATATTTACATGCTTTTTTATTGTAATGTATTTTTTTATTTTTTATTAAACATTTTATTTGGGTATTTTTGGGAGGGTGGGATGTAAATAGTAATTTTTTTTATGTAAATATGTGTTTAATTTAATTTTTTTTTTTTACATGTAGATGTAGTTTTACTTTTTGGCCACAAGATGGCAACCTTGAGTTTGTTTACATGACGTCACTCTAAGCGTAACCTGTACGCTTAGAGGGATGTAGGAGGCAGAAAGAGCGAGGCTTCCGAGAGAAGCCGTCCCTTTTTTTTGCCGGGGAAAGGGATCAATAATCGGGCACCATGTCCCGATTCACTAATTCCCTGGCTAACGAACCACGGGCCTGAAGTGCGCGTTCATGCACGCGATCTGCCGCGGGAGCGCACATGCAGCCTTTTGGACGTATATTATAGGTCCAAAAGGCCAAAGTAGTTAATGAAAGAATTACTAATGCTTACAATGTATTACACTTTACAAACTAAAATAAAATATCTTGATATGTTACAACTTATTGACACAGTTGAACAGATACACTTTTTTTTAACACTTTGTAGGGATAAATAGAAAAGCCGCTGACATATATTTCAGTAGCACACTACAAGCAAGCACCTACTTTTTGGTACTGAATTTGGAATTGAATCCGTGATCGAGAGGCAATCACAAATTCAGAATCCGACCTCATGATCAGGAAAAACAGCTTGTGATCCCGGGTTACCCGTGATCACAAGGCCGCGAAGAGCAATACTAATTGCTTGTCAGTTGTGCCTGAAACAGAATATATATACTAAATGCCATATAATGTAAGCTATATCTTAAATGTAACACAACATACTGTGCTGTGCTTTTTTTAATCTTTAAATGTGATGTCATTTTGTACCAGTATGACAGGACCCAGCATCATATATTGCTGATTATTTCCATTTTTAATGTGATTTTTGTTTGTTTCTAAATACTGATATATCAAACAATGGGCAAAGGGATGGTTCAATAAGGTTATCATGCCTGACTTCTGACAAAGAAACATTTTCTTTATTCTACTGGTGGCCTGTTATATTCCAAAAGTAAGTTTGACATTTACAGTTGGGAGATTATATATATATCTCCTTTCAAATACCAGGTACATAAGACTGTTCTACAGCAACAGAATTACATGATTGGAGAACTAAAACACAAACAAGAATCTAAATGTTTTTATACATGAGTGATAATAGGCCTTTTTAAAAATGTATCTATAGAAAGGAATTAAGGTCAGATGAACTAGCTAGTGGCATCATGGGGAAGGCATGAAATTTATATTTGGTTCCGTGGGAGAAAGATGACAGTCCTATTTGCCTGCATTCCCCTTCCTGTGGCCAATCCTATAACCAATCTTGTCATTAAATGCTCTCAACTTAGCTATGACCAAAAAACTGTTATTACCATTACTTGTGACTTTATATACATTTTCTAAAGCTCCAATGTGGACTTTTATCACAGTACTCAGTCACTGACTCACTGAGTTGTAAAATAAATTCTTGGAAAACACTGAGAAAGCTGAATTACTTAGCTGCAGATGTATAAAATAGAGCTGATGTCTATGGTACCTATCAAAGTAAATGTTCTGTTTTAGAAGAAAATCACCTTGCAGACAGATAGACAGACAAACAAACAGAAAGACACTAACACACACATATTTCAAATTTATATCTAATATATATATATATATATATATATATATATATATATATATATATATATATATATATATATATATATATCTGTGCAAGATTTTGAAAGTTAACAAAATCCCCTTCAAAAGTATTCTAAACATGGACATTAATGTGTGCTGAGTGCCCTTGCTAATGGATAGCCATGCTGTGAAAACTGTTGGCAGCATGTACTTTTCCTGTTTCTTAAAAAAGTAAAGCACTGAAATAATGATTTAATGTTAAAAAAATGTGTGTGTGCGTGTGCGTGTGCGTGTGTGTATGTGTGTATGTGTGTTTCATGTTTACATCGCTACCTAGACATTTACCTTCAGCCCTGTAACCTGAGTGTCAAATTGTAGTGACTCCAAAAATGTGCTAGTTAGACATATTTATACGCAGACAGGAACCTTACTGTAATGGGAGCTTTTAACACCATTTATTGATGTAAAGTGTTATTTTGACATCTTTTTTTTTCTCAGAAATGAAACCTTCAGCTATGTAACCTGAGAAATTCTCATTTAAATTACGCTCCTGCTGATTAATGTTTAGAATTGTTCATATATATATATATATATGTATGTATGTATATATATATATATATATATATATATATATATATATATATATATATATATATATATTGTTATTCCAACTACTTTTTTTAACTAAGATGCTTAGATTTGTGACAAAACTATATTTAAGTATATGTAAGTGAGGATTAAACAGAGAAGATGTCCCCAGACTTAGGGGCAATGTGGAGCTATTATATACGGACTCAGGACTATATGAAGTCTGTGTGCTATGGCTGCAACCTCTCCATTTGGTAGTATGCAGAGAAAACACCAAATGGCCACAAATGCTATTGATCTTTTGTGCCTCAATCCATTGACCCCTCAGTACTTGGGGTCATGCAGTAGCA
Organism: Hyperolius riggenbachi; assembly: GCF_040937935.1. Taxonomy (NCBI): domain Eukaryota; kingdom Metazoa; phylum Chordata; class Amphibia; order Anura; family Hyperoliidae; genus Hyperolius; species Hyperolius riggenbachi. The sequence continues at coordinate 180,488,481 of NC_090649.1, read as the reverse complement.
TATAATCTGTAATGGATCAGCATCAGATAAAATAGATATGTTCTTTTATTGTAATTAAAAAGCTGTAAAAAGTCCACACTAGGACCGTGTAATGCATTGCTCCCAGTCAGAGTAGAGTCATGACCATCCTCAAAGTTATGCACAAAAAATATATATAAATTAACCTGGAGTCAGAGCAGAGACAGATGGTATTTTTTTTGGTTTTATTTAACCACTTCAGCCCGTGGGTTGTTTTCATCTTATGGACAAGAGGAATTTTTACATTTCAGCGCTTCTACCATTAATTCCCCAATAACTTTATCACTACTTATCACAATAAAATGATCCATAACTTGTTTTTTTGCCACCAATTAGGCTTTCTTTGGGTGGTACATCATGCTAAGTATTATTTTATTCTAAATGAATTTTAATGGGAATAATTAGAAACAAAATTAAAAAATTCATTATTTTTTCAGTTTTCAGCCATTATAGCTTTAAAATAAAACGTAAAAATGTGGCCCATTTTATTTCATTTGCCCATTTGTCCCAGTTATTGCAACATTTAAATTATATCCCTAGTACAATGTATGTTGACAATATTTTATTTGGAAATAAAGGTGCATATTTTCACTTTTACATCCTTTACATCCATCATTAATCACAAGCCCATCATTTAATAATAATACACCCTTGACATAAATATTAAAAAAAAATATTCCCTAATGTATGTAGGTGTAATTTTACTATTTGGCCACAAGACATCCTTGCATATTATTTCCTATTAGCGTACAATAAGTACGCTAAATAGGAAGTAATGCATGGCTGTATTACTTCGGACATGACGCAGTCATCTCATTGATGGGAACAAAGTTACCATTCATTAATCTAATGATCGGCAGTGGGATCGGCAGGGACTAGCAAGTGGGAGGGAGTGTGATGGCACCATTTGAGAATGATCACAGCTTTTGAACAAAAACAGTGATCATTCTCGCTGTACAAGAACAGATTGGCTCAGGGGACTTCTGTCCTTTGCTACCAAATACCCCTGTCATCGGGACTATGGTTGCGGGCTTCCATCAGCACAATTGCGCTCACAGCCCCGAAAACTGCATGGGCATGAGTCTCGCGTCCCTATGGCTGTAGCTGCAGCAGCCGCGGATGTGAGACTCACATCAGAGCTGCTAAAGTAGTTAAATGGACAGCTATCAAGTTTGCTTGTATATAAAAAAGTGAGTCTTTTTCTATGAAATATTTACAGTACAGGTAGTACTCAGTTAAAGAACAAGATAGGGACTGTAGATTTGTTCTTAAAAACTTGAATCCATTCTTAAGTCGGGATGTTTGAAACCGCTTCTTCAAACTTTCCCCGGAAATGACATCATCGCAACGGGATCGGGATGATCATATTGGCGGGTCGTTCGTAAGTCGGGCATCTGTAAACCCGGGGACTACCTGTAGTTTGGAATCTTGGAATCTTCACACAAAATAAAACCCTCCAAAATACATACATTTAAAAAAACTGAAGTTTTCCTTTAAATCAAGAAATGATAAATTGTAAACCATCTAAATCTTACTTTATTCTAGGATGAAATGAAAAATGTATACATTATAAATTGCAAAACATTATTTATTATTCAGTTAAATATGTTCAGGGTCTTATGTAAATAGCATGCATTAGCATGTTCTTTTCTTGCACGCCTTTCAATGAATAATTTATTCCAGCAGATCTTGGTCTGGTCATTAATTAGTTGAAAAAGGAAAATTGCAAAAGCAGGCTTTATTAAATGCTTAAGCTACAACATAACAAACTGGGATATTGTGCTACCTAATGATATGAAAACTCTTGTACATATAAACCTTTTTCTAAGATTAAACATCTGTCCATGAAGCTCATTGATTTTCTTTGGTGGCGTTTCCATGAGCAAAACTGTCAAGATGAAAACAATGTTTGTCGTGTACACTTACAGTAGATTTTTACATAAACAACAGAATGTTAAAACTAATAAACTGGATTGTCATGGTAACTGAGTTATAAAATAGGAAATCTGCAAAGAAATAAATGCTCTACAGCGCAGTACAGGATTGTTTGTAAAGGTTCATTATTCCTGGAAGCTAAAAGTAGAGCCTCCCCCTCTAGGCCATGTTTTCTATGAAATATATCAGTAAGAGTTTGGGACAAAATAGATGCCAAGTCTTTACAGAGGACTGTAGCTATAATGTGCTTAAGTAACCTTTAACCTTGCTCTAGAATGCTTTGAAATGAGCTGTCATATTTGAGAAATGTCAGCTGTTGGTCATTTGGTCCTGTCAGTGTTCGCACCATAGAAAGATTTAGGAAGTGTGCTATCAGTGGTTACCTATGATTCAGGATTCATGTGTGACCATTTTAGTATATGTGCAATGGATGCTGTTCAAAGAAAGCTAAAACACAAGAAAGTGTATCAATACAGTGTGTATTTTAGTTATATTTAAAGGGAACCTGCAACAAGAAAGATATGAAGGATGCCTTAACTAGCATTTCAAATACAATGCTACTTTTTGATATGCCCATCAGGCATTCTGAATCAAGTCTGAGCTCACTGTTTTTATGTTTGTTGCTGCCATTTCATTAAAACACCACTGAAGCTAAAATGTTGACACATGAGAAAAGTAGGTGGCCTTTTTTAAGAGGAACTTCTTAAGATAGCTATGGCTAAGCCTATAAGCCATAAGCTGAAAGAAATACATTCTGCTTTCCAGTTCATACTCTCTCTTGAGTTCTTGAAGGTGGGCAAAACACTATTTGGGGTGATGTGTCTAAGCAGCTTGATCACATATCTCACCTAAACAGAAGGTTCAGGGATAGTAGAGAAAAGTTGTAGTTGCGGGTTAACCCATTAGGCAGAGTGGAGACACCAGTGGCTGTTTAAGTATCATCTTAGTTGCAACTTACCAGGTTCTTACCAATGCTTTCATTTCCACTGTTACTGATCGCCATATGCATATCCCCTTAAGGGCAGGCTAGTCAAGACCTCCTAAGAGCCCAGAACAGCAGCCTCAAAAGTTATTGCTGAGTTTTTGTCAACTTGGGAGAATTGGGAGAACATCTAGCACTGGCATCTGGTACCATCTGGCATTGCTGCCAGATAGTACAGACGAAGGTGAGTTCAGCAAGCCCCCCCCCCCCCCCCTCCATGATCTACGCCAAATTGGAAAGTCTCCAGGGCAGTTAGTAGGACCACATAAATCCTCTAATTATCTTTTGGAGGTTTTTACAGGACTGTCCAACCCATATTAGACAGTTTTAAAGTTGAATAAGTATATTTGGGGAGATATATAATTTTGAATAGGTTTATTCTATCTATAAGTAATATAGGGAGTTTATCACAGATTGTACATTGATCCATGTGCAGGGTCTAAGCTCACCATCAGTCCTAAATATTTAAATTTGTCCACCCGACTTATAGGTAGTGATGATTGTAACTATGCTTTTCTAAATTATTTCTTGCCTTAAATTGTGAAAATAGTGTTTGCACAAACCAGAAACAAGTGGACAAAAGTCAATTTTTTTTAAAATGATTTATAATTTTGTACACTTATATATATATCGAGTTCCAAATTCTTCATACCCATTTTATAAATTTTAAAGAAAACCTGTAACAAGTGATGAATAGGTTGAGGCATGAAACAGCCATAATATTGACATGTGCAGACTGTGCCGTATGCCATGCATTGACATGACCCGCAGTGCATCGTTAATGTAATCATAATAATCATAATGTGCATTGCACTATTAGCTGAATGTGCATTGCCATAGTAACAATCACATTATCCATGTAATTGCACAACACTCTTTACACTGCTGACAGTAGTAACAGTAATATTGCGGTGTACTGCCTGCACATAACAATATTACCACTGCTCCGTACATCAACCTCAAAGTCAGATACTTACCTTTCTCAGTGGAGGGAAGCCTCTGGATCCTCCAGAGGCTTTCCATGTCCACCATCCAGACCACTGATCCAGTCCTGCAACCCTCTGGAAGTTCCCATTCATGAATAAACAAGGTTGCACTGAGCAGGTGCAGGATTGCTCTTGCCTCCTGCACAGTAGGACAGCTGTTTGGGCTTTGCTTTTCCACCTTTTTCCTGCATCTGTGCAGTGCATCGGGTGCTTATTAATGGACAGAAGTGCAGTCACAAACTTCCAGAGGGTGCCAGTGCTTGGTCACTGGTTTGCTTTAAAATGTGTATATGGAAATTGGAACTGGGTATATATTAAAGTGTACTGCAGCAAAGTCATTTTACAATGTTAAAAAAACAATTTTTAAAATCAATTTTCTCAAAAACTACAGTCTTTTTGAAAAAAAAGTTTATCTGCTTGTTCCCACAAAATCAAATTTTGCATTATGTAATGTAATTACAGTTATGCAGGAAATTTCTTACTGGTTTGCCAGACATTTTGCATTACAATTTTGCATCAGAATTGTGAATTTCAATGCAAAATTTGAGCTCAACACTACTCATCAGATCTAATAGGAAAAATAAGCATGTGTCCCAATTTATTTAAAGGCCAGAGAACTGCCCATAATTAACAGTCAGGTTGAGGGCAGCTCGAAAAGAAGCAGATGCATTTCCCAGATATAGGAAGGTATTGTCTGCATAGAGGAAAATGAGCTGCTCAAGTGTGCGTATACACAGTCCTGCAATGTCTTTAGATTATTTAATCCTAATTGCTAATGATTCCAGGCCAAGCACAAAAAAGACATTGTGACAAGGAGCAGCCCTGCAAGGTGCCCCTCTGCAATTGTATTGACTGATATAACATTGTTATAGAACACTCAAGCAACCGGGTAGTTATATAGCAATTGGATCCACTTAATAAGAATGGCGTCCATTCCAAACATACAGAGAACTTGCTACAGGTATCCCCACTCTACAGAGTCAAATTAATTTAGGGCAAAAAGCAAACTACAATAATGTGGCCCTCTATGGCTGTCATGTTAGGCCATAATATTTGTATATAACCTTCAAATGTTTACATAAGTGCCCTTATGAGGCATAAATCCACTGTGGTCCGGGTAGACAGTGATGGTGATGCATCTACTAAGCCAGTTGGACTGCACATTAGCCAATATTTTAGCATCTACATTTTTAGAAATAGTGATCTTTAAGAGGCACATAACTTAGGATCTTTACTAGCCTTGGGGACCAACGCAATGAGTGCCTCAGATCATGAATTTGGTGCCGTTTCACCAAAGAGATTTTTGAACAACTTAACAGAGGTGGGGAGCTTAAATCTTTATATAGAGAACATTGAATAAGGAGGAAAACCCATCTTAGCCTGGCAATGGACTAGCCACAGCTCATACCTTGGCAGGGAAAACAGTGGAGTAGTGATGAATACCCTTCTCTCATTCATATGCCCTGGCAGCTTCAAAAGACCTCTGAGCAGCTGCATCTTAGTGGTGTAGTCAGGAAAGAAAAGGATTCTCAATCGTCACTGCTTGATCTCTAAGGCCATTTTGGCTTCTCTCAGTATGGTGTCCTGGTCTTTGTAATTTAAATCTTTAAATGATAAACCTGCTTCTTCTTCACAATACAGCATTTTGTTTTGCCAAAGTAGGTCCTTATCTTATCCTTATCCTTATTAGTCTAATGAATCCGACACCTGGCAGTAGATTTTCAATGTTGACCATCAGCATGGTCTGGCATGTTTTAATGGCTGAAATGATATTGGCTCAATCTGGGCTAGCTTCTCCTGCCATCTGAGTGGCCTGCAAGTTTCCCACCTTAGAAGTTAGAACATGTGCACAAGTGAAGAGCCAAGCAGACCTCCTAGGGCCCCCAGATTGGCTTGTGCAGAGATAGTCCATTGTTTATTTGTTCCTACGTGATATTCTGCCTGATACAGAAGCTGCTTAGCAATTGTTTGGCCAATTTGTTTAGGCAGAAGAGGCTACAGACCAGATTTCTTATCTATCTGTCATCTTGACATAGTCCCATGCTTGTATTTTCTCACCTGCTTTGTGTGTTAAAACAATAATCATTATTAACTTTTTTCAACCTAACTAACTATGTAATGGTAATGGGCAATTTGTATTACCTTTGTCCGAGGTGTGGATTATGGCAATTATTAAGATTCATTGCAACAGTTGTGGAAGTGTTACCCTCACCTCTTATGGGCACCTAGATTAAGATACACCCCTTGTCCTTGAAGGAAGCAAGGGTAATTTGCCATGAGGGTGGGTATATTTCTACACCCTTTGCATCAAAGAGCCATGTCAAGACCTATACGGGTTGGTGTTGTTCAGGAGGTGGAGCTTCACATTGGCTGGCTCAACTGTCGCCTGCCTACATGGGAGTCAAAAAGTTAAAGGAAGTTGAGAAGTCAACTGTTTTTTGAATATATATATATATATATTGCCAGGAAAGAAATAGTCACTCTACACTTTTTGATTAATTGGATTATGTAAATGTGTATTCCCATGCATTCAATATTTTCCATCCTTTAATGGTAGTGATTAGTGTAATTGAATCAGGTCAATTATCTCATTATTGTATACTTTATTAGAACAAGACATCAAATATCCCAAGTCAGGATTTCAAAGAAGATGAGAAAGGGATTTAAACATACCAGAGGGGATATAGATTGATATGTAGTCTAACTTAGCATGTTTAAAAGCTCAATTACCATAGCTGTTGAAGAAATGAATTATAAAATCCTCACCAGATGGTGTAGAACTCTCAACTGTTGCAAAATATACTTTCATATATGTTAAGCACCTGCAATAATCTCTACAGATTTCTTGGGAATATATGGTGACGTTGCCATTCCAGCACAGGGTCCACACCTGTGTATCAAACCTCCATTACTGCACAAAAAAAATGTTCCCCCATAAATATAACATAATAGATTGGTGTAAGTCCCTGAGCTCTAAAAACAGTAATTGAATAAATGGGACCTCAATCATCTCCTTGAAATCCACCATTGCAGTTTGTGGTTTTAGGAAAAGCCTATCTCCTTTTTCAAACAGATGTTCCTGATAAAGAGTTCAAGAAGTCATTAGCTATGCACCTTACAAATGCAGCTAGATACTGCAGAGCCCCCAAAACCCCAACAATAGATAACTTGTCTAGAACCATTGAAAATTAATGCTAAATAGATAAACCTGTAGCCAATAATACATTGCAGTACTATGTCAGCAAAATCAATTAAACCTTTGCGCACTCGCATGCAAATATTCTCATGCGAATACTGAAGATCAACCATCCAGGAATCACTACGATCCCTACAGCTAAGTTAGAAGCTTAGTTAGTTTTCCCTGTACCCTATAACCATTCTCAGTAAAATAAAAATTGTCAGTAAAATAAAAAGCTGCACTTTTAAAAACCACAGGAAACATAAAGCCATTTGCTGCAAATAAATAGCATAGACTTACCACAGTGGTGGTGTGTTAAGAACATCTTACCATGCCATTCATGATCCCGGCGAGGGAATTGGCAAATCGCTGGCACAACCGCTCAAACCCATCATCTCCACTCTGTAGCAGGAATGGGGAAGACTTGGCGTGAGTGTGAAGATTCTGTGTGCTTGCCCACAGTAGCAGGCTTGGTCAGTTGACCCAATTCTGGTAGTAAATGTGTGGAACATACATGCATCTTTGGGCAGGAAGTCCCTTGTGTGCTATTGGTTGGGACATATCTTCCAAGAACTAATGCTGATGCATTTCAAAAAGTGACACCTTTCTTCCTCAGAGCTGGTTTGCCAATTAACCTGTCAGGATCATGGAAGGTGTGGCAAGATACTGTGAGCACACCACTACTGTGGAAAGACTCTTCTATTTATTTGCAACAAACGACCTGTGTTTTTCTTGGAGATTTTAGAAGTGCAACTGACTACATTATTTATCCTGACCTTCACATTGTGATCTATAAGGAAAAAGGATACTCTACCCTCCTCCAGCAGACATTACTACCCACTCCAGACATCTTTGCTGAGTTTTATACGGCACTGACTGAGCAGATCACTGCCTATACAATTGTCTTTTTCCCATTTTGCACGCTATATTTCTCCCACTGCAGTTAGAGTGCTAGAGAGAGTGAATGGTTCTGTGTGCGGTGTGTATTTTATACAAAATCCTTGTGTTACCTTAGTTGCTAGCACAACTTTTTCTTTAATAATTGGCCACTATTTAAGATTATCAGAATACACTGAATATCCTGTAGGATAATTGAGATTACTCAATCTTTTGCAAGTGTTTATGCAGTTGGGGGTTATAACTGCATCTGGATCTGCTGCTGACATTCCGAGCAGTCTGTGGTGTAAAACTGTCTTTGTTCATTTTCTATTTACCTGTCTAAATAAAAATGAATACTTAACCTAAAAAAAAAACCTTAAACTAATTAATAATTCCCTTTAATCTGAAATCGTTTAAACTTAAGAGCTTTTCTGTAATGATTTTCAGTTGCATTCAATCTTCCATATAATTGTGATCATAACCCTAAAGATTTTCCAGTTTTGTATTTTAGTCATAAAACATTCAATTCTTGAATTGCAAATTTAATTAAAAAAGCTTTCATTTAACAGAACATAAGATGAAGGTTCAGTGATGCCTTCTGTTCTCTACATTCTGCCCATACTTATTTATAAATCGTGCAAAATGTTCATTTACAGAGTCATTTCTTCTTTCAGCTAAAGTTTGCCTTTAAGGCTAGAAACTAATTGCAAGTTTGTCTGTACATTTATATTTGATTATGATGACTAGTAAGCTAAAGCTTGTGAACTGAAAGAGTTTCCCTTGACTAATGTGTTTCACTAAAAGTCAAATTAATGCTTAACTCTGAAATGATATAAATATTCTTCTGACTTTCTCACACCAGTATACTGCAATGTATCTTAAAAAAGATTGTTTTCTGAAAGTAGGGAATGTAATATTTTCATATCTACAGTGCTGAAAAATGTGCATCTTTCAAGCAGTTATTTTTAGAACCTAAAATGTACCTCTGTATTTCCTTGTGGTCATCATTTTCTGAAGATTAGCCAATGTATTACAAAAAAAATCTATGCAAAATCTTAGCTAGTGTAGAAAGAATAAAATTCAAAGTGGACAAGTTTTCTTTACATACAATATTTTTATAAGGTTTTTTGTTTTGTTTTTTGCTGTAAAACCTTCTTCCCCCTTTGCCGAGCACCTTTGTCCAATATGACCTAATTATGAACAAAAGGTTTGTCACCACCTCAGTTCCCAGGGGAAGGTGGAGATAATTAAACCCACTAATGTGGACCTCAGATATTAATACCCCAGGTAGAATTAATGCAGGGGTACATTCATATCTCTTAACCAGTCCCACAAAGAGATAGTCGAACTCCCTCTCCCCTGCCAACCATCCTCACCATCCTCACCATGCCAACTTTTTTTAGTATATAAAAACTTGGTTTCCAAAGTAGGTGAAAAAGGAGTCCTTTCTGTTTGAACCTGAGTGCAGGACCCTGTTTCAGTTTTTATTTTTCTAAAATAAATAATCCCACTCTGCCTAATATAGTATTTAGTAAATTTTCATCACCTACATCTGCTCTTATTGATTTTTGTTCCTCATCTCTTAAGTGTATTTGGGCAGTATCCTCTTTTCCTCCTGCATCACATTTTGTACAGTTGTCCCACCAACAGTCTTTCACAGACAAAGGTTAAAAAATTGGTATGAGCAAACTTCAATTTTTTTACATTTGCTTTAAAGTACAATTCTAGCCAAACTCTGCAGACGTTGTTTTGGCTTTGTTGACTCATGACTATATGATATAGCCAATGGAGGTATAGGAAGGCCCGTGTGTTATGTCTTCTAACAATTTTTATCTAGTGTCATATATATCTAGTTGTGAATGTTTCAAGGACAGCAGGTGCTGAACTTTCCCATATAAATGCAGGTATGTGAAAATAATATTTCTACTTTTAAATAGGTTCAGAGACAGTTTTTCAGACTTTATAGAACTGGCTTGGAATAGCAGCCTGCATACAAACTCTAACATCTAATGGTACTGGAAAAAGTAAACAACTTCAAATATTTTACTTAGTGTCACTATATTTTTTTAAAATGTTCACAGGGATCACTCCACACTTGACTTGATGTCAAAGTTGCAATTTAGCTTACTAATGAAAACTGTCTAGACAGGGGCTGGAAACCACATCTTTTACAGGACAACATATATACAACACAACTGAAAGTGAAGTAAGTTGGCCACTGAAAATATCAGTTGCTTCACATTCTCAATGATGTTTTATCAAAGGCATGTTATAGCACTGCTTAATGAGTTTGCACACTAAGATGTGTGAAATATTTCAACACTTTTCAGTTGTCATTCATTAAAGTATAATTTGAGTTTTGGTAACTCTTTAAAAAAAAAGTTGCAAAAACATTTATGTAACATTCCTATGTGTTTATTGCAAATACCATTTCATTTGCATTTGCAGTTAGCCATACGTTTTAAAAATTGTTTGTAAGCAAGGATGTGAAGATACTGGAAAGGCAGAGTGACTGTGTAGTGTACTTATGTTCTGGCTGGCTGTTATTTGGGCTCAGGGAAAAGCTGGGAGACAACTTTCTCTTTGATAGGTAATATAGGGGAAATAAACAAATATATTCTCCAGCTGATTGCAGAATTTGTCTTTTTGGCACCATAATTAGGAGTCCGGCTATTGTCGCCACCTGAATTACAGTGATTTTGTAGCAATTCCGCCTGCATTGCTATAACCATAATTGACATCACGGTCTACGTTGGTACTTAAAGCAGGCACAGTGCAGTGCTGAGCAGGCGCCAAAAGGACCTGATTCGACTATGTGCTCAGAATCAGGGTGCAGTTTGAGTAATGTAGAGATGAACAGAAAGCATTATTAATTGAACAACAATGGTGGTTTTACTCTAACACACCAAAACCAGAGTCTTCAGCCCATAGTTCCGGGGTCTTAAAGGAGGTGTCAGTGTAGACCGAGAGGTATCACACCCCTTACTGTGTAACTTTCTATTGTTTCAGCAGAGGTAGAAAGCAGTGGCAGTTTGGGAGGTAAGAGTTAGGGGCACATTCAATAATTCCACAGAAACATCCTCTACTGCCTTGTAATGATAACTAGGTTATGGATGTGGGATTTTACAGGTGCTCTGCTAAGACAGCTCAGTAATTCAGTGGGAGGACCTCTGTTGTTCTTAATGGTGAGATTTGGCCAAGGACACAGTATCTGAAGGTAAAATTTCATCCCATGGAATATATAGCTAGTAAGCAGAGCAGTTCTGGCCTCTTTAACAATGCATCCAAAAATACCCCCATTCCCTGTTCCCTTTCTTCCCCCCCCCTTATTTTTCCCTTCTCCCTCTCTCTCCTGACTTTACAACTTCACAACACTTAAAGAGAACCCGAGGTGTGTTTAAAGAATGTTATCTGCATACAGAGGCTGGATCTGCCTATACAGCCCAGCCTCGGTTGCTATCCCAAACCCCACTAAGGTCCCCCTGCACTCTGCAATCCCTCATAAATCACAGCCATGTTGTGAGGCTGTGTTTACATCTGTAGTGTCAGTCTCGGCTGCTCCCCAGCCTCCTGCATAGCTCCGGTCCCTGCCCCCGTCCCTTCCCTCCAATCAGCAGGGAGGGAAGGGATGCAGGCGGGGACTGGAGTTCTGCAGGAGGCGAGGAGAGCAGCAGACTGACACTATAGAGATAAACACAGCCAGCTCTGACAAGCTGTTTGTCAGCAGCGTGGCTGTGATTTATGAGGGATTGCAGAGTGCAGGGGGACCTTAGGGGGGTTTGGGATAGCAACAGAGGCTGGGCTGTATAGGCAGATCCAGCCTCTGTATGCAGATAACATTCTTCAAACCCACCTCGGGTTCTCTTTAAGGGATTATCAAACATCCATGCAAGACTTCATTTGATATCCTGTGGTAATTATTGCATTGTAATGACACTTATTTATATTTGCAAAAAGTTGTGTGTCCTAAAATCGTGCCAGTTAACAGGAAAAGAGTCTGAAGATGGCTTACTCTTATACTAATAAGCTTACTCCTTTTCTTTTAAGTTTTTTTAAATAATGTTTAGTGGTGGTGGTTTAAAATGGGCAAGAGATAGAGAAATACACCTAAAAAATTCTATGTTTTATATCTGGTGGTTACTATGGGGGAATTCCTTTTGCTGTAACAATTATTTGACAGGTTGGTGGTGTGCAGAGGATTAATTGAGAAAATCCTATTTTTACTCTGTTGAAAGGCTCATAAAAATCTGTATAATAAATGATGCCCTCCGTAATAAAATATTTAAACAAAGATGTCTAATATAACCAGATAGAAGTGGAATTACTGCCAAGACTACAGACCAGCAATATTAATCAGCACTGGGCACGTAAGGAGTTAATAGACAAATTCATGCATTGTCACTTGCTAAGTTTAGTTGCATATAAATGTCTGCCACTAAATACAGGATTTGAAATTATTTTCCTGGCAAATTCATATTCTGCTGCTGCCAAGAACAATACTTAACAATTCAAAGGGAAAAAAAAAGTAAACTGAATGTATTTACAAGCTTCAGCAGCACACACGTCTACATGCACAGCGCAGAGTAAATAAACAGCACATCTACTTGCATATGAAGTAATCATTTCCTAAACCCTTGGAGATTACAATGTAATCAGGCTAAAAAAAGGAAATATTAAATGGTATAAAAACCAATGAAATTAAAGAGGACCTCCACTTTCTCAAAGAAAAACTGATTTCTCTTCAGATTTCACATCAACTATACACTGTATACTACATAGATGTTAGCAAAACTTATTGTACATAAAAGCTGGTGGTATAAGCCAATAAGCCACCACAATAGCTTCTAAAAAGAGAGTCCAAAGTCAGAATGGTCAAGGGTTTTGAAATGAAAGATGTAGCATTTTGTATTCTATGCATTATGTACTCTATAGCATTTTGCTCATGTCAATAAAAGACCTCCTGCTGTGAATTTTAAGATGAAATTCTATATATATATATATATATATATAGGACCTGAACTCTTGTACAGGACAGAAGGAAAATATAGAGAAATGCACGCTGTATGTATGTATTTATTTAAGTATTTAAGTGATATGTCTATGCATCTATCGCGTAGTGCATGTATCATAGTCTAAGGCCAATTTAGGGGGAGAACAATTAACTTATGTTTATGTTTTTGGGATGTGGGAGGAAAACCAGAGTGCCTGGAGGAAACCCACGCAGTCACAGTAAGAACATACAAACTCTGTGCAGATGTTGACCTGGAACCAGGGACCCAGCGCTGCAAGGCGAGAGCGCTAACCACTATGCCACCATGCTGCCCTTTAGAGAGAGTTTATCCTGTTAAATTCCCCCTCATTTGTGTCTAATCACAAGTTGTAATTTGATCTCTCCCCTGTCACTTGCCATGGAAGAGATGGCAGATAAGCTCATTTGAAAGCACAGGCTGTTAACAATATGTCTGCTTCCATGAATCAGGAAGTAAAAACACAGATTTATTGCAGGATTTGTATCAGCTGTAACAAGTATTTTTTTTTGTTTGTTTGTTTAAAGGTAATTATGCAGTTGCGGATCTTTTAGAACAGAGAGGAGGGTCTGAGTTCAGGCCTGCTTTAAAAGACCACTATTGAAAAACATTGTATAAAACACAATTGTACATGTGATTTAAATGTTTATTTGATCCAGAGTAAAATACACTATAAATAACTTTTTTCCTGTGTCGCTGTGTAGTAAAATTCAGGCAGGTTTTGGACTAGTCCATCTCCTCATAAAGGGTTTTCATGGTTTTCTATTTTTTTTAAAGCACTAACTGAATGGTAGTTGCTCAGTCTAACTGGCAAAATAGTGAGCCAGTGAGTATGGATGCTGGCCCACATTTTGTATAGATCTATTCCATAGAGTAAAGCAAAACGTAAATACTGAGACTTCCTTATCAGGTAATGGACTGGTCCAAAACCTGTCAGATGTGACAGAATTTACACTACCTACTTTAAGTGACAGCAACATAAGAAAAAAATTTAATTTATAGAGTATTTTACTCTGGGAAAAATATACTTTAATTTTTCAAGATAGTGGTCCTTGGACCTTTACTTTAAATTTCTAGCAACCGCTAAATTTCTAAAACTCGGACTAATCTCAGATTTCCCTTCCATACAAGCATAATCTCTGTACTCTTTAGAGAATTGTCTGCCCAGGTATTACCAGCAATCCCACATGAATAATTAGCTATACAAAATAGGAACCATTGTTAAAGATTTTCAACATTTGGATGTGTCCAGTATTTGGTGAAAAATGTTCAGACTCCCATCTGCCAATGCTGCTAGAAACACTGTAAAATGGCTGTGCTGTGTGTAGATAAAAAATATAAAAACTAAAGTAGGTAAACTAATATTTAGCACACATTTTTTTATTGTAGAGATGTTGTTTTGTTTTTCTCAACAATAGTGAGATTCAGTTTTAAAGGGATACTGTAGGGGGGTTGGGGGAAAATGAGTTTAACTTACCCAGGGCTTCTAATGGTTCCGCCGCAGACATCCTGTGCCCATACAGCCACTCACCGATGCTCTGGCCCCGCCTGTGGTTCACTTCTGGAATTTCAGACTTTAAAGTCTGAAAACCACCACGCCTGCATTGGCGTGTTCTCGCTCCCGCTGATGTCACCAGAAGAGTACTGCGCAGTCGCAGACCATACTGGGCCTGCGCAGTATGCTCCTGGTGACATCAGCGGGAGCGAGGACACGGCAATGCAGGTGCAGTGGTTTTCAGACTTTAATGTCTGAAATTATAGAATTGAACTGGAGGCGGAACCGGAGCATCGGTGAGTGGCTGCGTGGGCACAGGATGTCTGTGGGGGACCATTAGAAGCCCCGGGTAAGTTCAGCTAATTTTCCCCCGACCCCCCTACAGTATCTCTTTAAGACAGTAAACTAAATGTCTGAAATTTAGAGAAAATTAGTTTTAATGTTTTACAGTCAGTGCTCAATGATACAGTCTTTCAAGTGTCCAAGAGCGAAGTCATTGACCTTTTTTGAATATCAACTGCACTCAGAAGCAGTTCTCTGCCAGAAAACAGCATTACAGCTGTAATTTCTTATCATTGAGGGTTACACTATAGCCCGACTAGGTCCCCACCGGAGAGAAAATATCACTTGTATACTTGAATGTTTAACTCTTTCAGCAAAAAAGTAAACAAGGAACATAGCCTTGTTGCAAATATGCTCCACACTGTACATGCATGTGTCTATCTCATTATGTCACCTCAGGTACACTTTAAGTTCTCTAAACCTCTCAAATAGGAGCTTACACTTTGTGTATTGCTGCACGCCACATGGCTGTCCATACAATTGTATGGGTACATTCACATTCACATTCCAGTGTTAAAACATGTTACATCCATCAACGTTATAACATCAGGATGTGATGTCTTGTTTCAATTGTACTAACTATATAACAGACCACGTTATCAAACACACCTCCCACAGTTCGTTGCTGGATAACATGTGAGTTAACAATCATGTTATCATAACAATCTTCATGTTATGAAATGTAACATCTACATTTTATCATGCAGAGTGTCAATTGCATTATGTCCATATTATAGAATGGTCCTTACGCAATGCCAGTTGTGTGAACTTAGCTTCAATGTCAACCATCATGCTCTGCAATAGACTATGTGTATCTGACTGATTAACAGCAAGTAGTCCAGAGTGTGGCAGAAACCTTCCAAACTTAAACAAAGAATAGTCAACAAAAATGGAAGCCTTTACTTTAAAAATGTAACAATTTGCAAATCTCAAAATAGCTTGATTCTTTATGTAGACTTTTTAATATAAATAGAAAATTAAAAAAAATGAATATTTGTTATCAAGAAATTATCCAGTGTTTTATATCAACGACAGCTCACTAAATCCATCACCACATTTGAACTTAGTGCACTTAGTCATTCACCTTCAAAGAGAACAATCCTAGAAGGCAAACACTGCCTCTACCCAGAGGAGAACCCAGCACTTTCCTTCCTTCCCCAGCTGAAGAAGTATGGCCCAGGAGCTTCTGACAAGCTGCTACACTGTCACTATGGAATCTGTCCTCTGTTCATCAACCCTGGTTTGGTACGCTGGCTCCGCCACCAGTAACAGATACAAACTACAGAAAGTTATCAGATCAGTGAAGAGCATCATCAGGGAACCCCCTCCCCTCACTTGAGCTCCTCTACAACTCCAAACTGCGCTCCAGAGTGTTAAGGATCTCCGATCAGGCCAAAGGTTATGGGCCATCTCCACCAGAACGTAAAGGCATAGGAACCCTTTTTTCCCCTCGGCTGTCAACCTCTTGAACTCTCTCCACGCCCTCCCCCTCCGCCCTCCACCCCTTAAGATTTTGGCTGCTGCTGTTGTTATCAATATACTGTCTAGTGAAACACTGTGTAAATGTATCTTGCCATTGGTTCGCTTCATGCGTTTGTTTTATTATTTAAGTTTTTATCATGTACATTTTTACTTCTACTGTAAGCCATGTGTATGCCAAATACAATTCTGGGAAATGATTTAGTCATGCTTGGCGAATAAAAAGAATTCTGACTCCTATTTTAGCAGAGCTCAACATTAGCATTGTTTGCACAGTGTAACCCTGAAGTCAGAATATATGACACTTTATGACATGGGCAGCATGCTGGTGTAGAAGTTAGCGATCTCACCTTGCAGCACTGGGTCCCTGGTTCAAATCCCAGCCAGGTCAAAATCTGCAAGGAGTTTGTATGTTCTCCCCGTGCCTGTGTGGGTTTTCTCTGGACCCCCCAGTTTCCTCCCACATCCCAAAAACATACAGGTAAGTTAATTTGCTTCTCCCTAAATTGTCCCTAGACCAAGATACATACACTACACGATACATACATAGACATATGACTACGGTAGGGACTAGATTGTGAGCCCCTCTTAGGGAGAGTTAGTGACAAGACAATATACTCTGTACAGCGCTGCATACTATGTTGGCGCTATATAAATGCTTAAATAAATAAATTGGGAGAGGTCCTTTAAATAAGATCTGATGTAAGGGCAAACAACATGCAAAGTTTCTGTCTCTAGGTAGAGTATATGAACAATAGTCAAACCCATTGCTTGACCTGCTAATAAACTGGTTCCCTTTCCTGTGTTACATTACATATATACTCTTCATATTATTATATTTATTATTATTATTTAGTATTTATATAGAATGGCATCTTCCACAGCACTGTGCAGAATATATAGTCATGTCATTAACTGTCCCTCAGAAAGGCTCACAAACTAATCCCTTCCATAGTCCTATGTCCACTAAAATCTAGGGCCGATTTAGGGGAAGACAATTATGGTAATATGTACGTTTTTAATGATGTGAGTGGAAACCGGAGTCCCCAGAGGAAATACACAGACACAGTGAGAACATACAAACTCCATGAAGATAGCGCCCTGGCTGGGATTTGAACCAGGGGCCCAGAGCTGAAAGGGGAGAGTGATATCCACTACCCCACTGTACTGATGTCATAAATTTAATGTAAATGCACATACTACATTAAGCCATGATTACTTAAAAAAACATTTAGTTACAAACTTTTATTAAAGAATTAGTCCTAAAGTAATGTTATCACTGATATTTTATCTTGGTAAGTTTTCGTTTTCATATCAATGGTGAAAAAAATAAGCAGTAAGAATGTGATGATCGGCAAGTGCCAACAAAAGCAATCCTTTTACTGTAAATGCTGCAATATCAAGATCACTGTCATCTTCTTTTTAATGACCTTTCCGTATAGCCTCCTTGGTAGAGTGAGCTTTTATACTTCCAGATAGATAGAAATTATAATGATCTTTTTAATATAATGACATCCTGTCCTTTAAGCTTGTATTATGCAAACTTCTACACCTGGCATTGGAGTAATTACTAGCATTCAGTTGCAATCACAAGTACATTCTTTATCATTCATCTCCTTTACTGTCATCATAAATGTACGCTGGTGAGAACTACTGGGGGGGGGGGGGGGGGTATTGTAATCATGTGCAAATCATGTAGAGACTGTCTATAACACCTACTGAACAAGACTCCTAAGCCTGCGCATCTGTCACACAAGTGTGCCATAGCTTCTGCAATGAAACAGTTATTTGTGCCTAGCAATAGCTCCAGCATCATCATTTATATGAGACAATGGAGGATTTGAGGAGGGCAGGCATGCCGAGACAGACAGGGTGATTTGATAATCCGTGCTTTCCCACAGGAAACTTGAATAATAATGAAAAAGAATAAAATATGCAAAGGTTGGGAGAAAGCATATGAAACATATTTTCATTAGTTAGAGATGGTAGTCCCCTAGGCTATTTCTCTTAGAATGTGAACCTTGTTATGCACAGTGTGTGAGCGTTCAGTGTAAACACATGGGATAGGAGAACATATTAATGCACAGCAAGGACACCATCGAAGACAGTTTGCTAACAACAACTCCATGCCAGACGTATAACCCTTATTGCTTTCGAAATTCTATATCATTGGCATCATCCGAATTCCATAACACATGTCTGTTGTGCCAGCTGCTGTGTGCAGCAAGCCTCTAATTTACAAATGAGAGCGATTTATGGTTCCTTTCTGGCTCCATATTGCAGGTAATAATGAACTTGTGCATGAGACACCATTTATAAATCTGCTATATTGTCTTTGAATATTTAATATACAAAAAGTCACAGAGGTAGCAGGAAAAAAGGACGCTCTCTGAGGGTGGACGAAAAGGGCGCTGCCATAGACTTTAATGCAATTAATGTTAATACGGCAAAAGAAGCAGAAAAAAGGGCGCCGCAATAGATATTGTTAACAACATTAGAACATTTAAGTTTTTGAAGTATGTTATTGTTTTAGAAGCTTACAACATTATAGTTTTTGTCATATTATTTCATTTGTATGTACAGATTTTATTAAAGATATTTATCAAAGACGTTATCAAAAATATTATTGTTTATATGTGGAAAAGGGTGTTTCTGCAGAGGGAGAGGTTAGGTTTAGGCAACGCCAGGGGCAGTAGTTATGGTTAGGCACCACCCAGGGGGTGATTAGGGTTAGGCAACACCAGGGGGAGTGATTAGAGTTAGGTACCACCAGGGGGGTGGTTAGGGTTAGGCACCACCCAGGGGGTGATTAGGGTTTGGCAACACCAGGGGGGTAGTTAGGGTTAGGCACCATCCGGGCGGTGGTTAGTTTTAGGCAATGCCGGGGGGGTTAGGGTTAGGCACCACCAAGGGGGTGGTTAGGGTTAGACACCACTGGGAAGATTAGGGTTAGGCACCACCAGGGGAGTGGTTAGTTTTAGGCACCACCAGGGGAGGGTTCTGTGTAAGAGTAGGGTTTGATTAAGCTGTATTGTTGAATTATGTAACAATTTTTAAGGTTAATATCTTTTCTTTATTATTGCCCATCTGTTTTTACAATTTACAAATATCAAGTTTGACAACAATGTTTATTGTTATCAGATTTCGTTATTCACTGGCGCCATTTCGTTATCCAGCCGGGCATTTTGTTCACTTTTTTCATGCATGCGGCACAGACTTTCAAGAGAAAAACACAGACTTAGGTCAAGGCGTTATTGACTAAGGTAGTTATGGGTGCCAGTGAGGTTGGAGGCGGGAGAACCACTGCACTTATTTTTAATGTTATTACATCTCTTATGTATATATGTTCATTGAATAGGACAAAATAAATAATGCTTTAGGCTTGGGGCTTAGTACAATGATCCTCTTTGAATGATATAAGTTAGTAAAAAGATCACAAGGTGTAGTCTCATGAATATAAGATGACAGGAAAATTTTCCGCTTGATTAATCAGATTTTCTGGCACTGACAATTGTTGCATTTTCATAGTATACAGTATGTATAATCAAGTTTATACATGTGCCATGAGAATTGACAAGGGGCTCATACTCACCTCCGATGCCCAAGAGGAGATGGAGATTACTACCATATGTGGGGATGGCTTATGTGGAATCTGTGAGGG
Source organism: Hyperolius riggenbachi (assembly GCF_040937935.1). Lineage (NCBI taxonomy): Eukaryota > Metazoa > Chordata > Amphibia > Anura > Hyperoliidae > Hyperolius > Hyperolius riggenbachi. Next base: position 180,468,499 of record NC_090649.1, on the reverse strand, counting down.
CCTTTAAATAAGAACTTTATACTGACGGTAGGGGGGTCACTTTTGACCCTATACCTATTTAGTGTAAAAAGTAAACTTGGACTTTATTAAAAGGAAAACAAAATGTATTCTGCTTTTGATCTGTCAGTTCTTTCTTCTTCAATTTTTTGCTTGTTTCTCCTGTCTTCCTCTTAAATCTTGAAAGAAAAATCTCTTTCTGTTCCATTGCTCCCCATCACTACTACCGCTGCACCTGACACTCACCACGAATTTCCACACCCAGGTCTACACATTTGACACCCCTTGCATACCTTTTACCCACCTTTCCAGCTATGTTCCCTTTCTTCTCCTCTGTCTGTACTCTGTATATTACCAATAGAGATGGCCCAAACTGTTCGCCGGCGAACGGTTCCCGGTGAACTTCCGTGGTTGGCGATCGCGGAGAACCGCAAACTTTTGCGGAAGTTCGGTTCGCCCCCATAGTGCATCATTAGGGTCAACTTTGACCCTCTACATCACAGTCAGCAGGCAAATTGTAGCCAATCAAGCTTCACTCCCTCCTGGAGCCCCACCCCCCTTATAAAAGGCAGTCAGCGTCAGGCATTGGACTCACTCGTGTGCCTGCAGTAATTAGAGAAGGGAGAGCAGCTGCAGAATCACATAGGGAAAGCTTAGTTAGGCTCTTGTAGGTTTGTTAGCTTGCTCCTTGCTGAATCTTATTGCCAAAAAAGCACCCCTCAACAGCTCTTTTGAGAGCTAATGTTGTTCTTGTGATCTATTTTTTTTTTGTGACCCACTTGCATTATATACAGCCCTGTCAGTCAGTCGCAGCTGGCCTTTGGCACCTTAATTCCTACTGTGCCACTGCCGGGCCCAGCACATTCAGTGACTACCTGTGTGTGTGACAGGCAGCTGCACATTTGTAATCCCAATCACTGCTCCTGTTCACTGTTCAATGCATCTACCTACCTATATGAAAGCACGCATTGTTAATACCACCAGTCATTGCACCTGTTCAGGGTACCTGTGTTTGTGTGTGTTACAGGCAGCTGCACATTTGTAATACCAGTCACTGCAACCTGTTCACTGCACCTGTGTAACCGCACATTGTTGTACCAGCAGTCACTGAATACCTGTTCACTGCACCTACGGGTTGTACATTGTATTAGTCAAGTAAGTGCATACCTTTCACTTCATCCCCCCAATATGGACAAAACAAAATGCAAAGCCAGAGGCAGGCCACCTGGCAGGTCTGTTCAAGGTTGCGCTGTCGTGATTTTGTGCAGCCCTCGACCAAAGTGCAGTGTTCAGAAGAAGGCACCTGCCATCAACCCCCAATATTGACTATTTAACACAGAACACCTCATCTTTCTCAGCTTCCGCACGGAAGCATGACATATCTTCCTCCTCCTGCTCTGATTCTGGCACCCCACTTAACACTCAGTCGGTCACTACCACCAAAGTGCCATAACCCCAGGGATTAGTGGTGTGGAATTTTTGTGTTTGTCTGCCTCAGATGAGAGCAATGCCATCTGTACTCTCTGCCACCAAAAATTGAGCCATGGAAAGACCAAGACCCACGTAGGGAAAACTACCTTACGAAGGCACGTGATTACAAAGCACAAACTGCAATGGGATGACCACCTGAGAAAAAGCAGCACACAAAAGCAAAGCCACACACCGCAGTGGAAGATACCAGACCGCAATTTTTTCTCAAAAAATGCGATACCTAAACTTTACCGTGATGTTGAAAGGCAAGTGGTGACATCTCTGGCACACAGCGTTGGGTCAAGGGTCCATCTGACCATGGATGCCTGGTCTGCAAAGCATGCTCAGGCGTGCCGGAAGACTAAGTCAGTCCCCACACACAGCATCTACGCCTGCTAGCAGCGGGCGCTATAATAATTTTTCTGGTGCGTGTACATGCCTGCCTAATTTTTCTGGCTGCACTGCAGCTGCAACAACAAAACAAAAGGCATGTACATGTGTCAATTCCCCTTTGTGATCGTTTTCTTGCCGCGGTGAAGGGGCTTGCATATCACAATGAAGCAATGACCGACAGCTATATGAGTGTCTCGGGGGGTGGCACACCAAAGATAATAAGCTTGTTGCTTCATTGTGGACAGACCAAATTCGATCAGCTGGACAATCACTGTTGTTCTGTTATTGAGCTACCTCAGCCTGGCGACCATATGGGCTTGAAAACCGCTATCGCCTGCACTCTCGCTATGGTGCACTCCAGTCCAGCATGGCTGTCACAACACAAACAGCTGTTTGCGGTGCGTTACACAATGAGTTTGGTGTGTCAGTGTGAAGCAGTACTCTAATTACACTCCCTGATTGATGTGTATACATGCAAGATGTTTTAAAGCACTTTAGGCCTCCAACTTAGCATGCAATGTGATTTCTGCCCTAAATAACGCTGCTTTTCATCAAATACAGAATTTTCCCTGGGACTTTTGGCATCTATCCCATTAATCCATGCATAGACTCAGATGTTAGACCCCTTGAAACATCTTTTCCATCACTTTTGTGGCCAGCATAAATGTTTCTAGTTTTCAAAGTTTCCTCCCCATTGAAGTCTATTGCGGTTCGCGAAAGTTCGCAAATTCGCAAACATTTGCAGAGGGATGGGCACCTAAAGTTTGCAAGTTCGCGAACCTAAAATCGGAGGTTCGGGCCATCTCTAATTACCAGGGATGAAGAAGGAAGTTTGGGCACCATTAGCACTTTGGTAAAATGGGAGTCACATAGACAGCAATTATTGTTAGGAGTAGGTGGGGACTTGGTTAGTGCTAAACATTGATAGTGGAGGTTCTTTTTAGGCACAGATAGATAATGTGAGAATTATGGTATGGGGGGCATAGACACATCAATAAAATAATCAATATTTCACTGTAGCAGATAGTAGAATATCAGTAAAATTACCAATATTTTACATTAGTGAGTAGTAGTAGAATGCTGATAAAATTACCTTTTTCTATTCATTCTTTTTTGGGAGCCTATTTTTCCGTGCGTCTTTTTTGCATAGACGTATTCCAACTGTCAGACGAGCTTGATGATAGGTAATGGATATACTGGAGCTGTGTTCTAGTGAAGCACCAGGACTTTCTTGCTAAGCTCTACCCCTTAATTCTTAAAGTCTGTTTACACATGTAAAAGAAAAGTGCAAGATGATCTGTCATATGTTTCATTTTTTTCTGTACAGCACTACAGAGTAACTTTAATGTAGGCGCACTAGTAGTAAGAAGCACAACCTTGTTGTTAATGTATCTACAAGTCATATAATGCCATTTTATGATCTTATTCAGTTATTAGCAAATGAAAAATAATTTGTATAAAATGTTTTCTACTTCAGGAAGTCAAATTAGATTAGTAAATTAATGGAGGCTTAAACAACAGATACAATTAAAGCTGAAGATATGAACAAAATAGAGATGCCGTTTCAGCTCTCACTTAATGTGATGTGCAGTCACAGGTGGTAACTAAAGACATAAACAGGAATTATACTTAAGCACTGAGGCCTTATAGTCGCACAGTTGCTTTTTCTCTGCTACTTTATGATTAACCACCTCAATACTGACAATTCAAACAACTCCTGTTATGCTCTCTCTTGTTTTAAGCGATGTAAGGTGTGAAATTTTGAAAACAAAATTGTAATTTTGACTAGTAGTAGTAGCCGCAGCACCAGCAGTAGTATACTTATTATTATTATTATTTATGTATTTTAATTTGAAAATGTATAATGTATAATGTGTGTAATTTGGTATGCAGATTCTTGACCCTGTATAATTCACTTGTGGATCAGGGACGTAGATATGCATAATGTTTACTTACCGCCACATTGACGATCCCCAAGCCATTTCTATTCGCCTCACCATCGCAATCCCTTCCTTCTGTGATCGGGGTATGAGAATCAGCTGTTCCCAACCCAAATCACTGTGCCTGTGCCTTTCGAGAGCTTGAAGCAACGCAATGCAAGCTCACAGTCGAAGAAAAAACCCAGAGGTTTTCATGTCTCTATTAATAGAACACAGTTACAGTAGCACCATCTTGCGGCCAAAAAGTAAAAACACATCCAATTACACCATAATACAACTTTACATAGAAAAATTATTATTGGTTTTCTATTTTATTTTTTAACCCCTTCCACCCTGCCCTATAGTTACCAAAATAAAACACTTGTTAAAAAAAATACACCAATAAAAAACAATTACATAAATTGTTACCTTAGGGACTTTTTTAACCACGTTACAATTGCCTAACACCAATTGGTGGCCACAAGGGGGTCCCCCAGGACTGCCTAACACAGATCGGAAGGTGGCTCCCCCACGACTGCCTAATGCTGATTGGAGACAAGTCCTAGGGGAGGAGATTAGCGTGGATACGCACGCATCCCTGCTGGCACTCCGTAAACAACCTACCAGCTGCGATTGCAGCTGGCAGGCTAAGTGTAATGATCCACTCAGCTGTCTGCACAGACAGACAGCTGTTTGACCATTCCTTAAGTCTGAGGGCTGCAGGTCTCTGGAAAAGAGACCTGTCTTTGCTTTGCAAGTTTCAGACCTGCTCTGCTGCTGAGGAATTTGCATACATTCATTATGCAAATTGCCTACCTGCCTCCTTTGAAGGCTGGCAGTATAAATACCATGTTCTCCCAGAATCCTTTGCTGGTCAGCTTAATGGTTTGTTACTGCTAAACACTCCTAGAGTGTCAGCCTTGCCTGTTTGTCAAAGATTATCTTAGAGTTATTCTTGGGACTGTACTAGGCATTCCCTCTAGTGCAGTCAGATTGTATTATCTGATTTGCCTGTACAGTCTTTGTGTCTCGATTACCTTGTCGCCAGCGGCGGTCGACAGGGAATCGTTCTGTCTGTCTGGGGGTGCTAACCAGAGCAGCGGTTGCTACTGGTAGCCCCTTCTGCTCATCTGTCTGGATCGCACTCGCCCTAATGGTAGTGGCAGTGCTTCCTTCCGTGTCTCGATTGCTTTGTCGCCAGCGGCGATCGACAGGGAATCGTTCTGTCTGTCTGGGACTGTAGGCCAGAGCTGTGGTTGCTGCTGGCTGCTCCATCTGTCTGGATCACACTTACCCTTATGGTAGTGGCAGTGCTTCCTTCTGTGTCTCGATTGCTTTGTCGCCAGCGGCGGTCGACAGGGAATCGTTCTGTCTGTCTGGGAGTGTAGGCCAGAGCTGCGGTTGCTGCTGGCTGCTCCATCTGTCTGGATCGCACTTGCCCTAGTGGTAGTGGCAGTGCCTCCTTCTGTATTCTGCCTCAGGGGTGCTAACCAGAGCAGCGGTTGCTACTGGTAGCCCCATCTGTTTGTCTGTTTGAATCGCACTCGCTCTAGCGGTAGCAGCGGTGGTTCCTTCTTGCCTGAGTTCCTGGAGTGTAGACCATAGCCGCGGTGGCTACTGGCTGCACTAATCTGTCTGTCTTGTCCTGTGTTTACGCCTGCTGTTGCCTGGAGTGAGGCAACCAATTAGCAAGCGTCTACGCAATCTGTTTGTCTGTGTTGATCGCTTGCTTTTGCAAGCATTCATTCTGTCTGTCTCAGTCTATTTGTGTTCATTTGTATTACTTGTGGTTAGTTAGGGTGGCACGCTTATCACTGGGTGCTTAACACGCGGTGATCGTGCTGAAACGTGTTTGCTGTTGCGAATGAGTGCGGTGTTTGCGTTTAGGTAGCGTTTGTTATTTTCTTTATCTTCTGATTGTTGTTTGCTGTGCCTTTGCTACTCTCATGCTCTGTCCTTCTCAGTCTGGTGTCTGTTGGCAATCGCCATTGTTGCGATTGCATTCGCGCCGTTGATGTGTGTTAATCGTCGCTGGGGGGGCGACTTGATTGGTGAACACACATTCTGTCTGTCCCTGTGCTATTTCTCTTGAGGGCTATTCAGCCCTGCTTGATCCTGCTTGTACAATTCCCATCTGGCATCTGTGGCCGTGCAGAGGCTGTGCTCGTCTGCACTCCACAGCTCCATCTGCTGGTGGGAATTACCCTCTGCATTGCACCTAACCTGGGTTCTCCCAATTACATGTTTGTGGAGGATTTCCAACGCGTCAGCGCACGTCTGGTGCACTGACCACGGAAATGATTCCGCAAACGTTACACTAAGAAAAGTAAACAAAAATTTAAGTGGTTGTACAGCGCTGAGATCTAGTGCAGTGATGTACAGGGGATAGCTCTGTCACTGAGCTGTCCCCTGGAGAGGATCACAAATGATCATCTCTCATGGGCTAATGCCGATGAGAGGTGATCGCAGTAATTGGCTGTCCAGATTGCAGCAGCAATCAGATGCTGCCAACAGAAAGCTCTTTTGGTGGCAACAAAAGGAGGAAAAATAATTTGTGTGCTAAGTTGTATGGCTTTGCTGCAAGCAATGAATAGTAAAAAATGGCCTGGTCACTAGAGGGGTGTAAGCCTGTGGTCATTAAGTGGTTAATATGTATGCCATGAGGGTATATTACTGTTAATTTTGCAAATAAAGTCCTGTAATAAATGACATAGTATTACAAATCCCTAAATAGAAAAAATACACTGTTATTCCCAGATGAAATATCATCGTCATACAATGTACTAAGGACCCAATTACTTTGCCACCACCAGATAGAGTATCTACGCTCCTATGTTTACAAAATATAAACAAATAATAAACATGTGATGATCCGCTCAGCTGGCTGCACAGGCAGACAGCTGTTTGTCCATTACTCTAGTCTGTGGGCTGCAGGTCTCTGGAACAGAGACCTGTCTTTCCATTGCAAGTTTCTGGTCTGTTCTCTTGCTGGGGAATTTGCATACATTCGTTATGCAAATCCCCTACCTGCCTTCTTTGATGACTGGCACTATAAGAGCTTTATGTTTCCCAGAAGGCTTTGCTGGTCATTTCCTTTCCATGGTCTGTTCCTGATGGACACTGCTGGAGTGTCAGCCATTGCTATCTAGTATAGTTAATTCCTGGGTGTTACTTTAGGCTCCCCTTCTAGCCCAGTCAGGTTGTATTATCTGTATTGCCTGTTCTGTCTTGTCTTGCCTGTTGCCATTATCCTGTCCCAAAGGTGGTCGACAGGAAATGGTTCTGATCTCTGTTCTTGGAGTATAGCTGGTGCAGCGGTTGCTACCAGCTATCTCTTCTGTTCTGTCTCCTGGGATCGCGCTAGCTACTTTTTGCTAGCGCTGGGGATCCTTCTGTTCTGTCTTCTGGGATCACGCTAGCTACTTTTCGCTAGCGCTGGGGATCCTTCTGTTCTGCTACTCAGTACCTGGATCGCGCTAGCCACTTTTCGCTAGTGCTGTGGATCCTATCTCTCGCTTGTCCCTGTTTTCGTGTGAATGTCTTGTCTGCTACGCTTGCTGGAGGCTCGGTGAGGTAACCGTTAAGCAAGCGCTCGCGTCCTCTGTTTCATGTTTGTCTGTCGATGGTTAGTTAGGCGTGCTTGTCTCTATTGTGCTTATTACGTGGAGACCGCGCATAACCGCGTGCACTGTTGCGAATGAGTGCGGTGTTCACGGTTAGCTAGCGTTTGTTATTTTCCGTATCTCCTTATTGTATTATTTGCTGTGCCTTTGCTACCCTCGTATTCTATTCTGATCTGCCTTGTGTCACGTCTGGCGATCGCACCTCTCGCGATCGTGTTCCTATTTCATATCTGCTGTTGTGTGTGCGCGGTCGCGGGGTGACGACTGGATTGGCGCACACACATACAACCTGTCCCTTTGCTCAATCTCATTCGCAATCGCCTCTCTTGCGATTGCGTTCTGCGCTTCGTACAATTCCTGTCTGGCACTTGTGGAGGTACAGAGGATTGGTTCCTCTGCACTCCCCAGCGCCATCTGCCGACAGGAATTTCCCTCTACAGGTGCGTAGCACCTTTTGCTGGGTGCCTGCAAATATACGCTTGTGGAGGATTTCCGCTGTGTCAGCGCACGCGTTGTGCGCTGATCACGGAGAAAGTTCCACAATCGTTACAAAACACTTGGTTCTGTTTCTATTTTTAGAACACACTAACTTTGTATCTCCATCTTGTGGCCAAAAAGTAAAACCACATCCAAATACCCTATTATACACCTTCCCATGGAAAAATGAAATACATTTTCATTATTTTTAAAAACCCTTGGAGGTCAAGTGGTTAAACACTGTAATAACAGGGAAAATTGAGCAAATAAAATGTGTGGGTTTTATGTATCGAAGCACATTTTATTTTAAAACTATAATGGCTGAAAACTGAGAAATAAGAATTTTTTTCCCCCTTTTTTCTTATTATTCCCTTTACAATGCATATAAAATAAAAAAAATTCTTAGCAAAAAGTACCACCCAAAGAAAGCCTAATTTGTGGCAAAAAATAAATAAATACATAGATCATTTCTGTGTGATAAGTAACAATAAAGTTATTGCTAAATGAATGGTAGGAAATACAAATGTTTTGGTTTTTAAAAGAAAAAACCTGTGATCCTGAAATGGTTAATATAGTTAAATACAACTACCACGTTATTATCATTTTAATATTTAAATGTTATTATTGACTTTTTTTTGTTAGTTTTTTGTTTTGTTTTGTTTTTGTTTACAGGGCTAAAGCTGTTGCTACTTGCCAGTAATTTGTTGTCTCTCAACATTATAGAGTTTGAGGAAGAAACAGACTTTCAACGGTGTCTGTTCTCTCCCTCTACAAGTGGGCAATCTTGTTAATCACAGCAATCAGGTGACTTGGAGAATGCCAATAGGCTGCTCTCTTGACAGTTATGGTGACCACTTACACAGCAACAACAAATACTGTTATGCCACCAGTGACCGCTTAGCTGCAAAAACTTGAGTGCTTTTTTGATATGGTACAGTGGAAGAGAATTGACATCCATGCTCTGCGCTGAAATAGTGCAGTGTAGCAAAGTGGTAAATTGCTTTATTGACACTTTCAGATAAAATGCTGTCTTCATGCTTGTACAGTATTGGCATAGTGCATAAAAATTTAAACAGGTTCATTATTTTACTCTGAGATTTTAAAGAGCACACACACACACACACCTAATGATTTTATCAACTAAAAGCTGTAATGACCTATTTCTGCTCTTACCATCTTCAGAGAAAGCCTTAAAATATGATTAGCTATTCAGTTATCATCAAAATGATTAGCCACTTCGGACAAACAATTCACTCACACGTATGATTTTCAATGTACAGTCTTTAAGTAATAGAAATCTACTAGTAGCCAAGGAGAAACAGAGGGAGGTCATATAATAAACATATTTTCCATCATCTTGAGAGTATGTAGGGTTAAGCACTTGACTGCAATTCAGCAGATCTCAAGTAGAAGAATAACATTTATATTCAGAAAAGTAAAGTAAACCTGTTTTTTATCGGATTCTCACATTTGCCAACAGACAAATTACATACTCAGAATACATGCATCATCTTGGGAATATCTCTCTCCAGCAAGTTGATTTATAGCGAGCTACATATGTATTAATATATGTTAGTTTACTGCTCCTGCACCACACTGCGCAGCTATGAAAATGCACCTGGCTAGCACTGATATCCATGTCTTGTTTGTTATGTTTGTATCATTTAGGCTGCAGCTGTCAGATTTTAGCAAAATTTATGTGTTTTTTATTTTGTTTACCCATAGTCTCATGCTGTTTATTTGTGGTATAGCATTTCCATTTGCGTAATTTATGCCTTTTTGACAAATAAACTTCAATATTTTATTTAACCCTATTTCAAGAAAACATGCACTGGGCCATGTCTGAATTGCAGACATTTATAAATTATGCCTTGCATAAAACATCTCAGCACAATGCTATCCCTTTTCAAACAAGCAGCTGCTGCAGGCAATTCAGTCCAAGCTGACAATAGTGATGTGTGTATTAGCTGGGAAGCCCAGATGTTCTCCAAGACGGTGCCACATCTCTTGTCACTGACTACCTCTCAGAAGAGCCTCTGCCAATAGGCACAACAAATTATAATATGACAATAGATGCACCACCACCAAATACTTTTTTCTGAGTGACTGTTTTGAGAACTATTTGTATTTTGCAAATTGTCTTACAGAGATTTGTACACAAATATTCATAACTCTGATAGGTGAAATCAATTACTTGAACGCATGCATGAAAATAGGGCGCTGTGAAAAAAGGGCCCGGCTGGATTCCGAAATGGCACCAGTGGATAACGAAATCTAATAATGATAAACATTTTTTGTCAAACTTGGTTAACAATCAATACCACTGTTAAACAGACAGGAAATAATAATGAAAAGATATTAACACTAACAATCGTTACCTAAATTAAAGAATACAGCGTAACCCAATCAGAACCCTCCCCTGGTGGAGCCTAAAACTAACCACTCTCCTGGTGGTGCCTAACCCTAACCACTCCCTAACATGCTTCAAAAACTTTAATGTTCTAAAGAATATTGTTAACGATATTTATCGCGGCACCCTTTTTTCTGCTTTTTTTGCCGTATTAATAATTAGTACATTAAAATCTATGGTGGCGCCCTTTTCGTCCACCCTCAGCCGGAGCTTTTTTATTCATATAGTGCTGACATCTCCTGCAGCCCCTTTCACAGCATACACTCTTGTGACAACTAACAGCAACCAAAAGACATTTTAGGCCATTCCCCCTCCCCCCACACACAAAATGTAGTCATGAATCATAAACATAATACAAAAATGAGGCAAAGGTAAAGTTGGCATTAAGTCCTACTGGGGTTAGGGTTCCCAGAGTATATATTCATCCATTGCTTCCCAACCCTGTCCTCAAGTATCACCAACAGTGCATGTTTTGCAGAAAACCACAAACATGCACAGGTGAGGTAATAGGTGTCTCAGCAGAGCTCATTAACTACCTCTGTGGATTTCCACAAAGAATGCACTGTTGGTAGTACTTGAGGACCGGGTTGGGAAACTCTGCCTTAGAGGGAGTGCTCCCATGCACAAAGACTTTAAGGGACACATTCCCCCATGATCTTCATGGCTAGCAGCAGAGTTGGTTTTAAGAAAGGTATGCATATCTTTGTCAGAGTCTTTGCCAGTATTCTTATGACCAGCAGCTTATGCCTCAATAACAAACAAATGCACTTGACTCCATATGGAGAACACTCTATTATGTTTTTATGTCTTTTAAAATAAATTACAGTAGTTAATCATGAGTGTATGTTACAGGCCTGACCATAAAATGGGGCGCTAAATATGCAACCTTAATTTTGTTTGTGAATATCCAAAGGGAGGTTACTAGGAATTTACAAATTCTGAGACAATCTCAGTGTTTTAGAGTATTTCTTATATTTACTTAGATATTGTAATGCTGGTGTATTTTATTTGATTATCAGATTTCAGTTAATTAATCATGCAGTATTTCAGTGTGTGTAATGAAGTAAAGGGGACAAAAATTCTTACAGGAGCAGATGACAAAATAGAACAAGTCCAATTTGATTACCTGGGGACTTAGCAGCATCTCCGTAACTAAAGTAAATAGCTTTGATACATCAAGGCTGAGAGACCCTGATGTTCATAACTGCACATACAGAAGCTCTGTTTAAAATTCATGTTAAATATTAGACTGAAATGCCCACTAGGTGAATATATTTAAAATTTAAAAAAAAAACCTTTCTGTATTTCACATGTGCTCCTGCTATACGTTCATGTGAGATAATAAGTTACGAATATATATATATATATATATATATATATATATATATATATATATATATATATATATATATATATACGTCCTGCTAATAATTCCTACTAAATGAGGTGGTTCTCTGAAAATGACATAGTGTTAACACTTAACGATATATAGATTGCCTATGATGTATGCAGATGATGAATAAAGGACCACATATGATCTATTCCCACTGCAGAGTGAGCCATAATTATAAAACTATATATTATTAATGAAATGTTGGTGTATAACCTTGTTCACAATCCTTTGGATTATTGAGGCAATGTTTTTAACTCATGTATGTCTTGCATTTAATGTAATGCTGGGTGCTTAATCTACCTACAGTTAGGTGATTCGTAAACTAAATGGAAGAGGTTGGGTTCCAGAAAGGACGCACACTCTCATGGGGAAAATTTTCTTCCCTTTCTGTCTCAGGGTGGAACCCAGAAGTGGTGGAGATCAATCTGTCACTGTAGCATGCTGTGTGACACTGGATTGATTAGGGGCGGTATCATCCTAGCACGCCAAACTCCAAGGTGTAATCAGCCATGGTTAAGAAATTGCCAGCTGCAGTGAGTCAGTAGCCATCACATTTCAATAATCGTGGGCATTTGAATGCTTAAATATGGATAGGAGATTCTGTGGGTGAACAGTTATGAGAAAGCCCAGATTTCAGGACAAAACAATTATCAACTATCCTCTGCACCCACTCTCCGAGTCCATTGCAGTGTTTATGTTTTTTTACTGCCTGAGTTTATTGAATCCTCAAGAGGATGAAATAAAAATTATTATTTTTTTTATTGTGGATTGCTCCTGGATTGCAACGTTTTTCCATTGTATTCTAAAATGCATGTTAATATTAGCATTACAAGATCTTAGTATTTATTTCTTAGCAGAAAAAAAAGTTAATTTAGAGTAGCTAGTGAAGTTCTTCATTCCCCACTGAACAAAAGCCTTCATCAACCGATACCATATTGGACCGAATCCACAATATTTTCTAAAAGCTGAAGTGAGCATTGTGTCCCTAGCTGGTGACTGTGCATGATATCAGGGTCAACCCTTTGCTGCTGTTGGAGAAAAGAAATGACGCATGCAGTGAAGTCTCATACCCCACACATAATGCACTACAGAAAATTCAACTAATTTCATAAAATGTAATCAACCAGTAAATGTTGTAAGTGCCACCCAACAGAAAGTTAATGTGCATTTTCTGCAGCTGCTGCTTGATCGGTCACCCACATGGTACACAATTCTATGCATGTACATGTTCCACGGCACTAAAAAACCATATAGTACTTAACCTTCAATGGTTCTCCCAAGCACAATTCTAATTAGTCAAATATCTCCGACTCCAAGACCAAGAATCCAAATGGACTGGGTGAGACCCTTTGTCCACTTCCAATATCAGTGGAGAACATACAAAGCCCTACAAACCTAATCTGGATTTATTTGGTGGAAAAAGTTTGTATCCTTTATTATGCTATGTGTTTATGCGGGCGACAGTTATTGCCTTTACAATAAGATAGCATTTACATAAATTAACTGTTAAATTATGTTTTGGTAAACAAGAGGTTATTACAAAAAATACTGAATAATACAGAAGACATACCGTGTTTCCCCTAAAGTAAGACATCTCCTGAGAATAAAACCTAGCAGGAATTTCAAGAATGCTTGAAATGTAAGACATTCTCCGAATTTAAGCCCTAGCAGCAGCCCACATGACACCAGCAAGTCACGCTGAATACAAAGGCTGGATACAGGAGAGCAGCAGTATAATGTGAATTCTACACAGTCCTATATATGTGTCAGGCAATTTGTGTTTTTGTTGGAGCCAGCCCTTCTGATCTGTTGTGATGATAAGCATCACCAACACTTCACCTCTTCACCTCTTCCCAGGACACACACACAGCTTATCCTGTCATAGCTCTGGGGAGACTGACAGAGTTCTTTGCCTAAACACACTTAGTAGGCCTTGTTTGAGACCAAATAAAACATAACTTTTAATTTTTTATATAAAATCATTGCCATTAAATGAAAAAAGTATTAATTTGATTGGGTTTACAATAACCTAGTTGGGTAGTTTAAAGTATATATTGTATATTTTGTAACCAATTCATTGCCGCTACCCAAAACTAAGGCACTGATATAAGTACATGCTGAGTTACTTCAAATAGTATAGAACCCTCCACCTACAACCGACATGTTTCGGCTCCTTAAAAATAGAGCCGTCGTCAGGGCTATAATGAAAAAGTGCTTAGGGTGCAAAGTGCATAGTAGAAGAATAAACACAACTATTTACAAATACATAATCAAGGAAAACAATAAATGAGAGCTGTGCTCTCCAGCAATGTCAGCAATCAAATGAGGCTTCGTAATGACCTCCCTTATATACCCTTGAGAGTGTGTGGGATCAGGCAATAGTACCTCCCATTCTGAAAATCCTCTCCTATTGGTTCAGTTCATTGTCACTCAAAAAAACTGTACGCTTATTGGTTAGTTCATCTTTCTCCATGTATCTTTAAACATCGTCTTCCAAGCCCTCCAAGTGGCCAGAAAAACGATAGGATGTATATTAACTCTTATGCAACGAACTGCAAAAAAAATACCACACCCACAACCCTTCACATGGGGAAATAACCTTAATAGAAATCTATTCACATCAATACCATGGTAATTATATTGTGACTATCTTTAAATCCAATACTGTATGCTTAGAATTAAGTATTTTATTTCCAGAAGTATATGTGGAGATTAGTAAAACAAATAAATAACAAAAATGGATCCTTCAGATCTTTTATTAGTAATTACCAGTGCATCACCATATATCAGAATACAGCCCATATATATGCACGCATGTAAAGCGTTATACAAAACATAACAGACGTAATGGTGACGTTAGGTCACATGACAGTGTCTGACCAATAGGGGAGCTTCACTGTAAGTATATGGGACGCTTTGACTAACAAATGGGAAGAGAGGGAGATGCGTCATAGTCACATGTCCCCGCTTGACCAATAGGAGAGGCGCAATGTTAGTCTATGGGAAATATCGCCGAGCACGGCGTTTTCAGTTTTAGGATATTCTAAAGGATATGGTACCATTGTCAGTTCGTTTCATAAGAGTTAATATACATCCTATCATTTTTCTGGCCACTTGGAGGGCTTGGAAGACAATGTTTAAAGATACATGGAGAAAGATGAACTAACCAATAAGCGTACAGTTTTTTTGAGTGACAATGAGCTGAACCAATAGGAGAGGATTTTCAGGATGGGAGGTACTATTGCCTGATCCCACCCACTCTCAAGGGTATATAAGGGAGGTTATTACAAAGCCTCATTTGATTGCTGACATTGCTGGAGAGCACAGCTCTCATTTATTGTTTTCCTTCATTATGTATGTGTAAATAGCTGTGTTTATTCTTCTACTATGCACTTTGTACCCTAAGCACTTTTTCATTATAGCCCTGACGACGGCTCTATTTTTAAGGAGCCGAAACATGTCGGTTGTAGGTGGAGGGTTCTATACTATTTGAAGTAACTCAGCATGTACTTATATTACATAGTTACATAGTTATTTTGGTTGAAAAAAGACATACGTCCATCGAGTTCAACCAGTGCCTTAGTTTTGGGTAGCGGCAATGAATTGATTACAAAATATACAATATATACTTTAACCAGTTCAGCCTTCAGTCATTTTCACTTTATGCATCCGAGCAATGTTCACCTCCCATTCATTAGCCTATAACTTTATCACTACTTATCACAATGAACTGATCTATATCTTGTTTTTTCCGCCACCAATTAGGCTTTCTTTGGGGGGTACATTTTGCTTAGAGCTACCTTACTGTAAATGCATTTTAACAGTAAGAATAAGAAAAAAAATGAAAAAATTCTTTATTTGTCAGTTTTCGGCCATTATAGTTTTAAAATAAAACATGCCTCCGTAATTAAAACCCACGTATTGTATTTGCCCATATGTCACGGTTATTTCACCATTTAAATTATGTCCCTATCACAATGTATCGCGACAATATTTTATTTGGAAATAAAAGAGCATTTTTTCCGTTTTGCATCCATCACTGTTTACAAGCTTATAAAAAAAAATAGAGAGAAATATTTCATCTTTACATAGATATTTAAAAAGTTTAGACCCTTAGGTCAATATTTATGTGTTTTTTTTTATAGTAATGTTGTTTTTTTTTTTAATTAAACATTTTATGTGGGCATTTTTGGGAGGGTGGGAGATAAATAGTGTTTTATTGGGGGAAATATTTGTGTATTGTAATCTTTTTTTACTTTTACTTGTAGTTTTACTTTTTGGCCACAAGATGGCAATCTTGAGTTTGTTTACATGACCTCACTCTAAGCGTACAATGTATGCTTAGAGGGACAGAGCTTCAGAAAAAGCGTAGCTGCCGAGAGAAGCTGTCGCTTTTTCAGCGGGGGAGAGGAATCAGTGATCGGGCACCATAGCCCGATACATTGATTCCTGGGCTACCGAATCCGCGGCCGGGAGTGCGCATTCACGTGCGCGATCGGCCGCGGGAGCGCACGGACGCGCACGTGGCCTCCTGGAAGTAGGTACTACGTCCTGGAGGCATGAATGGTTAAACTACCCAACTAGGTTATTGTAAACCCAATCAAGTTAATACTTTTTTCATTTAACGGCAATGATTTTATATAAAAAATTAAAAGTTATGTTTTATTTCGTCTCAAACAAGGTCTACTAAGTGTGTTTAATCGAAAAATCAGATTTGTGTATTAGAGTTCTTTGCCTGCAAGAAATAAACTCTTACCTACATGATCAGCAGAATCAATTTCTTGTAATTGAGAGCCAATATCTGCAAACCACAAGCTCTGTGTATGTTGCACATGGCATACAGTATGTACATTTTGTATAGGAAAAATACCAGTGTGTTTACCCCAAAATAAGACATCCTCTGAAAATAAGTCAAAATAAGAGAAACACTATCTCCAAAAAATGGTGGCTACACAGATAAGCACAATAAGCCTACCATACTACTCCTGATTAAGCATTATACTGCTATACATCACCCTTCAAGTATTGCAATTGTATAAGAAAATTTGGCTAGGGTTCAAGATGTATAAATCAGATAGTAGTAATTTATTAAACGAATACACAAATGACAAAATTCCATAGCTTAATTGCATGCAAAAATCAGCTTCATAAAATGACCAGTAAAAACTTGCGGAGCATCTAGGTACCACGATAAGATGCTCTAGCCTTGACAGCAAACTATCTAATCTAAGCCGGCATCATGCGTCCACCCATACATCCATACAATGGCGCCCACTCACTCCTAAGCATTGCTCAGCTTTTATGCAGTATGTTAGTGCTTGGAAATATACTCCCCATAGGGGCCAATGAGTCCACCTGCACAGCAGCAATGTTCAGTAGGTTCAGATACACAATAATCTCCACTGGGATAAGCAATAGCTTCCGAATAGAAAGTCACTCTTACCACCTCCGTTGTAGCTTGCTGTGTGGGTACCCACTTGTTGATGATGCTAGGCAATGTCCCATATGGTGAGAAGACGGCACAGCCCTCCAAAAGGTATTGAGCGTATGCTCAGGCAATCCACGCTCTCTTGATGCGATGGCCGGGGTTGGATGTGCCCTGCCAGGGCAATGCCTTGATGCTGCGCCTGGAAGGCAGTGTCGGCTATATTCCGCAACTCCAAGCCGCGGTCTGCAATGGCGGCACGCATGGAGTGGTGCGTCTACGGCTCCAGAGACGGTATCATCCGCTGGCGTGGATGTGACGTGTAAGTGGTACACTAGGCTCCGCCCATCGACGCGTTTCCCGCCCCTCACATGCGATTCGTCAGGATGTACAGCTGGGCGTACTCTTTCCTTCCTTTATACAGCGTGCGTTTCATTACTCCTCCTCCTATCCAGCAACTGTTGCTAATATACAAACAGCTTCATAGAGGTAATGAGGACTCTAGAGAGTCTCATTGCTCCTCCGATATCCTTATGTACTATAGGCTAAACAATACTCCACTCCACTTTGTAATGACAACTTTATGACATTATAGTTCTTTTTAGTCAGGTCATCTGGTGCCATGCCAGCGCTATCCTTGATCACAGTATATTCCGCTACAGCAGGAAGGGCAAGCTACGGGGAGAGAAGCTTTTATAAATAGTGTCCAAAGTATATATATATATCTCAAGTCCACTCTGAATATGACATACTCATCGCATCTGTCATACCTTCATTCATTCAGAGGCTTATACTGTCACTCACCTGTTGCTAGCTACAATTAAGCAAACCCAATTGCATCTCTATCTCCTTCTAGTATAGATCTGCTTCTTCAGGTATGACTTTAAATTGAAGTCACTGTTCAAGCCATAGGGGCTCAGAGTTTGGAGTCAAAAGATCCACATCCCCTCTTTGCACAATAACTCATTATCTGCAAACCACAAGCTCTGTGTATGTTGCACATGGCATACAGTATGTACATTTTGTATAGGAAAAATACCAGTGTGTTTACCCCAAAATAAGACATCCTCTGAAAATAAGCCCTAGCACATCTTTTAGAGCAAAAATTAATATAAGACAGTGTCTTATTTTCGGGGAAACACGGTAGTAACATAGTTTGGTTAGGAAACCAAGTCTATCAAGTTTATGCTGCACTGGCAATATGGGTTTCGATGTCAGGTCCATAAAGTACAAGTAGGCACCTCTTTGTTAAACAGTAAACTTTAAGGCGCCAGCAGGATAAAAGGTAATAAAAGTTTTACAATTTGCTGGGAGGCAGTAGTGGACTTACCTCCGGAAAGCAGACTCAAAATACTGTCTCCCAGCACCACTGCCTCCCAGAAAATGTTAAAACTTTTATTACCTTTTATCCTGCTGGTGCCTCTGTTCTCTTATTATAATAATGTGTCCAACCCTGGCGGAGGGGTGACCTACCCCTACTTTTCTGATCTACAGAGAGCGACCTCTTAATCCTGAGTGAGGACAGGTCTAATCTCCTCACCTGCATCTACAGTGGTTGCCTAAGAGGTAACCCATGTTTGTGAGTATTTTCATCTCACACTTACATTTATCCACGGTTTCCAATACATACTACACTATATTGGGCTCTCTGTGTTTCCTGTGTTTCTTATTTAATTGTGATAAGTTAAAGTGCTTAAGTTTTCGAGACCACACAGGGTCTCTTTTTTAAGGGAAAGTGTTCTCAACAAAATCGGGTTACCCACACATAGTTCACAAAACTTAGGAGGAAGGATGGGATGAATTAACCTCAGCATACCAGCTCTACAGCCATGTAGTCAGTCCTATTACTGTTTAGCCAGGGATTAAAAAATCCTGTGTTTCATACCAGTGTTATAGGGCAGCATTCACAAAACATCTCCGCATTTGGTAATGCTGAAAACGGCTGATTTTACCAATCACCTTCCCTAAATACAATTCACTAATCCTATTTCCGCACAGAAAACTAGACTAGTGAGGTAAATTACTGACTTGTGCGGTAAATGCTTCAGGAAATGTCAAGCAATTGCAATTCACAAAGATTTTCACATTCTGTTTACCGGGCAAAAGCGATCAGTATTTTCCGACAGCTCTTACCTGCTGATAACTCACTCTCCCCATGCTGTCTCTGTGTGGTTAACCTCCTTAGTGGTATGCCCGACACTTTGTCGGGCATACCGCTCTGTGGCCCCAGGAGTCCCCTATAATATTTTTTTTATCCCAAATGAGTGTAAACCCTCTAGCTAGCACTAAGCTAGCTAGTACAAGTTTCAGACACCCGCATTTCCCCTGCGATCCCCCCTGATCACCCAGTTTATACATTACCCCCCCTCCCCCCCCCCCCGCAGCCTCCCTGCACAGCTAAGGTCTCTCTATGGGGAGGATCGGGTTTGCGCATGACGTCATGACGTCGGCGATGTCATGTGCAATGTCACGTGCAGTGGCGGCGCTACACTGGGGCTTGCCGGGGCTGAAGCCCCAGCTGAGAAACTGTAAGCCCCTCAGAAAGCCCCCCCTGAATCAAGGGCCGGTGTTCCAACACCGGCTCTAGCGTGGGGCGAGAGACTTATCATTCCCTCACCTCAGGGAATGATAAAAAGAGGGGTCCTTTTATGCGCGGCGCCGAGCGGGAGATACAGCTAGCTATAGTCTCCGGGAGTCCGGGCTGCAGCAGACACTAGAGCTTCAGCCGCCTGGTCCACTCCTGTCTCCTTCTCAGCAATACCGCTCGCACTACTTCCTGATTCAGTGCGTGCAGAGCGGTATTGCTGAGGAGGAGACAGAAGTGGACCAGTCGGCTGAAGCTCTAGTGTCTGCTGCAGCCCGGACTCCCGGAGACTATAGCTAGCTGTATCTCCCGCTCGGCACCGCGCATAAAAGGAGGGGGGTCCACTGAGGTGAGGGCATGATGGGGCCCCCCTCCCCAGCCTCTGCAAATAGTCCCCCACCCTCCTGACCAGGTATAACATTATGTGCATTTACTGGGGTAACGCTGTCACTTATGTGCATTTACTGGGGTAACGCTGTCACTTATACTGGGGTAACGCTGTCACTTATGTGCATTTACTGGGGGTAACGCTGTCACTTATACTGGGGTAACGCTGTCACTTATGTGCATTTACTGGGGTAACGCTGTCACTTATACTGGGATAACGCTGTCACTTATACTGGGGTAACGCTGTCACTTATGTGCATTTACTGGTGAAATGCTGTCTGTCATTACGTGCGTTAGCTGGTGAAAAGCTGTCTCTTATGTGCATTAACTGGTGAAAGGCTGTCTCTTATGGGCATTAACTGGTGAAAGGCTGTCTGTCATGTGCATTAACTGGTGAAAAGCTGTCTCTTATGTGCATTTACTGGGGAAATGCTGTCTGTCATTATGTGCATGAACTGGTGAAAAGTTGTCCCTTATGTGCATTTACTGCGGAAACGCAGTCTGTCATTATGTGAATTAACTGGTGAAAAGCTGTCTCTTATGTGCATTTAATGGGGAAACTGTCTGTCATTACATGCATTAACTGGTGAAAAGCAGGCTCTTATGTGCATTTACTGCAGAAACGCAGTCTGTCATTACGTGCATTAACTGCTGAAAAGCTGATTCTTATGTGCATTTACTGGTGAAAGGCTACCTGTCATTATGTGCGTTTACTTCATTTTTTTTTCCATGTAACTACGTTAGCTGGTACAACTACATTACAGTTAGCCCCGCCCACATGACATCATGACCACGCCCAATTTTTCGCCGCGGCGCGCAAATTCCCCCCCCCCCCCAAGCCCGGCCTGCCAGCCCTCGTGCCCCCTTTGAGCCCCCCCAAAAATCTGAAGCTGGAGCCGCCACTGGTCACGTGTGATCCTCCCCATAGTTAAGACCAGAGCTGTCCAGGGAGGCTGCGCCGATCGCTGGATCCAGGCTGGGTAATGTATAAAGCGGGGATCGGGGGGTGCCGGGCATTTGTACAAGCTAGCCTAGTGCTAGGGGATCTCTGGGGGGGACTGGCGGGCAAAAAGTGGCAAAACCTCCTGAGCGGCATAATGCTCAGGAGGTTAATTTGACAGACAGCCTTTGGGAAGAGCCAGGCAGCCAATAGTTAGAGCCACACAGCCCTGCTTCTCTCCTGATTTGATGCAAAGGGTTACCGGGCAGAACTTTCATTGTAACAAAGCAGAGGAAGGTGACTTTTCAAGAGGCATCCCTGCATCACTTTAGATATGGAAATGTGTATTCTGGCATGCATAAGTGCTTCCCCTGGTGGCTGCAGCACATTTAAAGGGATGACTGGATACACAGGACACAAAACCTCCGAGTCATACACACAGCTCTCTGCCTCACACTGACAGATAACACCGGAACATACAGTATACTGCTCCCTGCCTGCCTGCTGTCCTGCTACATGGCTGGTAAGTGACACTTACCAAGCAGGGCTTAGTGAATTGAGGCATGTTTGTTCGGTAAATTACTGAACTTCATTGCCTCATGCGGGAAAACTTGTCACTTTGGAAAAAAAGAGTAAAATACTGAATGCTGTATTTTACCAAACAGAATGATTTTACTGACCTGCCTTTAGGGAAGTCTGTCCACAGTCTTTTTAAGGCCCGGTTCACACTTGCGGTGGCCCTCCGGAATCGCCGTGCCGGAGCCGCACCGCCTGCAGAACGGACGGAACGGACGCACGGCATAGCAATTAAAGCCTATGCGTCCGTTCACATGGGTCCGTTCTGCAGAACCGGAGCCGGACCGGATCCGGGCCGGATCCGGACTCCGGCCTCCGTTCCAACATGCGCTATTTTTTCATCCGGCCCCTCCGGCAGCCGTATCCGGGGCGGAGCCGGACTGCACCATCCGGCCAATACAAACAAATGGGAACCGGAGGCCGCACAACACACTGGCTGAGAAATCCGGATGTTCTACCCCACTTCCTATGCGGATTTTTGCGGCGATATTGGCTGGGGACACATGGGCAAGCATTTTGGAGTGGAGCAGCACGAGCTGGAGGTGTTGGCAGGATGTTGGCAGCATGTCGGAGGTGGAGGTGAGTGCTAAACAGCAGAGGGCCTGATTCCACAGGTCCCCCTTCTGCTGACCTCCCAGACCCCAACATTTTTTTTTTTTACGTTAACTTTGCCAAACGGATCCGGATCGCATCCTGATTACCACCTGATGCAACCTGACCGGATCCGGATCGGATCCGGATCAGAACCGTACGGTTCCGATCCGGATCCGGTCCGGATCCGGTCAGGTCATCCGGTCCGTTTGGCAAACAACCGCTAATGTGAACCGGGCCTTACTCCCACCACACAGATAATGAAGCTGCGCACACACACACACTGGGCTCGATTCTCTAAAGTGTGATAACTGCTATCACAGCAGTTATCACGCGTTCTGCCGCATGGTGCTTTGCGCACGCAAAGCATTACTCCGTGTGATAAAAAAAAGGTTTTCGCTTGTTTCATTCCATTGTTCGCAGTGCTGTACAGTGTAAATAGATGGGGGTTCTCCAGTTCTCACAGTCTCCAAGCGGAGCTCCGTCAAAAAAAAAAACCTGCAAAAACCCCGCCCCAGGACTTCACGCCAATTGACATTGAGTGGTCCTAGGGCTGCCGCCGCATCCACGCCAATTGGAGTAGAGCGGCCTTAAAGCAGTTAAGAAAAAAAAGCTACTCTAAAAAGTATAGTTGGATTTGAAAAAGAAAAGAGAAACATTATAAGAGTACTATGGGTCCTCTTTTTGCCGACTACTTGTATGAAAAACAAAGATTCAACCAAAATTATTATACCAAAAGATTATTTTGTGAAACTGAAAGCATTCCAGAAGTTGTTTTTTTTTTATCAAATGTGAAAAAGAAAAAAAAAAGAATGGTTAGCCTTTAATACTTCAAGCAGGTTATTTCCTAATCCTCCTAGTATTTTATTACATTATTTGTATTAGGCAGTAAGTTTTGAATTAAGCATTCAGTAAATATGGTAATACCCTAATCTGAAGATGGTTTTACTGTATACAGAAGGCTTGCACTCTGAATCTTTTAAAGTTAGCCAATAAATGTTATCATCCCAAAACTTTCTGACTTCACTGATGGCTATACAATGCTGTACTACTGCAATAACTGCATTATTTTTCCTTAGCGTCTCTATTTTCTGTTCATGAACAGAAAATACAAAACATACAATTATGTTATCAGAATCAGAATCAATTTATTTGGCCAAATAAGTTTGCACTTACCAATAATTTAACTTGGCAGTTGCTTAACAGACACAAACAAAACATTACAAGGACAGACAGTACATATATTGCAAGTCAAGACAGTATTTAAGTTATAGTGGTAGTAAAAAGGGGGATAAGTGTTCATTTTAAGTTCTATGCTGTAATGATTTCAAGTCCCAGCAGATCTATTGTGGTTAAGCATTAAGCATGGCTACCGACTAAGGGAAGACGCTGTTCCTGTACCTAAAAGTTTTAGTTGTGACTGACCGGTATTGTACTCCTGAAGGCAATCTTGGTTGCTCTCTTCCTGCACCTGCTAGCATAAAGATCTTGCAGACATGGATGGATTTGTACTTTTTGCCGCCCAAGGCCAACTATCACCAGCTGCCCTATAACCAACCACATAACCCTCTAATTTATCCCCAGCTTTCTCCTTTCATTCTCCTGTGCCTGCATGCTGAACATACTCTCCAGCTGCCTCATGGTCCATTGCCCTCTGTCTTCTCTCTGTGCCTCATTGTTTTGTCTTTGCACTACCGCCTTCACACATGCTCCACCACCTTCAAACGGGCCTATAGTGCTCATTTAAGGACAGCTAGTAACATGACGGCAGGGATTAGATTGTAAACTTCTTTGAGGACAGCAATGGACATGGCGGCAGGCATTAGATTATAAGCTCTCCTGACAGCTACTGACATCGAGGCAGGTATTAAATTACAAGATCCCCTTAGTACAGCTAGTGACATGACAGCAGAGAATAGATTGTAAGTTCCTCTAAGTACAGCTACTCATGTGACAGCATGGATCAGATTGTATGTACCCCTGAGTACAGCTACTGATGTAGCAAAAGGGATTCGATTGTATATATGTTTACAGTTTTTAGAATGTAAGAACTCGGGGTGTATTTATAATTCCCAGACATAAAACTATCAGGAATCTTACCAAGAACTGATTTAATTGTTCCTTGTAGCTGTTATATTTTATGAACAAGGACATTATTAAAAAAAAAAAAAGATCTCCACTGGCACATAAAAGGACACTGCTAAAAGATAAAATGTCAAGCGAAAGCCACATAAAGACAAAATTTAGTGACTTCCAAAAGGATTATCAGAGAACTTTCCTGTGACCTGCATGTCACTTACAATAAAACCATCTGCACTGAAATAATGCAGAATTAAATGCATATTTAATTTCAAATGTAACAATGGAACAAAAAATAGCCAAAGGATTTAACTGTCATTTTGTATTCTGTTGTTTTTATGCTTTAGGGGATAATGTCACAAAACCAAGATAAGTGCCAGTATTAAAGGTTATGTCCTATGCAAGTAAAATCGGTTACAACAGTGCAGTATGATGGTGTCACTGAAAAAAAAAATCAAGTCAGAGATCACTTCACACTGAAAATGATATAATGAAAAATCTATACCAGTAGAACATTTCCCTGAACCTTAACTGCACTTCATATTTGTAAGTCAGGATATGTTTGGAAAAGTTTAAAATCCAACTAATTCCTACATTGAACAAGGGTAATTCTGAAAGCAATTATGGTATTTAATTAGTGTATAATATAAGTATTACCTTTGGAATTGACCTTTCCAAAATTAAAATACTTGGCATAGCTGTCCACATATACAGCTATCCAAGCAGACCCTGTACAGTTAGAGTCTGTTTCTGGTTACCAGAGTAGGGGTATTAATGCAATTTCATGTAGTCACTTGGGTGTCTACTGTAAGGCTGGAATTCTGGGAAATATAGTCAGGCATTTATTGCCCTTCATACTATGGCTTTAATTTATTAAGGGCTATGCAATAAAAAAAAAGCTTGTTAAAATATCACATTCAGTATTTTAGACATTTGTTTCCTAATTCATAAATAATTTTACAGGTGAGGTAGAAGTTCATTAATTTACCAAAAAACATTGCGTCAATTCACAAATATGTTTGATAAACAGTAGTACAGCTGCAGAGAAGGTCTCTGTTCTGTTACTGTGATGTTCTCCCACTTATGTTCTGTGACAGCTTTACAATAGTAAGAGGCATCCCCGGCATACTTTAGATTCACATGTCCCCCTCTACTCTCTCTAATTCTTTCTATTAGCCTATCCTAAAATTTAATTTATTAGCCTGTGTTTAGATGAACACTCAAATAAACATCATAAAGTGTAGAGAAAGCGAGAGTCCAATATAGTGTAGTATGTTAGGCATAAATTAAGTAAAGGTTATTGTGAGAAAATTATACTCACAAATGTGGGTTACCACAAAGGCAACCACTGTATAGGAAGGTGAGGAGATAAGACCTGTCCTCACTCAGGGATAAGAGGTCGCTCTCTGTATGCGAAAGGGGGTAGATCACCCCTCCACCAGGGGTGGACACGGTATAGCAAGAGGAGAACAGAGGCGCCAGCAGGATAAAAGCGGATAAAAACTTTAAAATTTGCTGGGAGGAAGTGGTGGACTTACCTCCATAAAGCAGACATGAAAGACTGTCTGAATAGTAGCAATCACATTTATTAAATAGTACCCCAAAAAAGAGCAAAGCGTTTCACAGGCCCAGCCCGCTTCACCAGGCAATTTACTATAGCAGAATTTACTATTGCAGAATATGCAAAGTTATAATTGCAGAATGTACTATAGCATAATGTACTGTCTCTTGTCTACAGTTTTGTCCCCACGTTTATTGCCCGATGAAGCGGGCTGGGCCTGCGAAACACGTGGCACTTTTTGGGGTACTATTTAATAAATGTGATTGCTACTATTCAAACAGTCTTTCATGTCTGCTTTATGGAGGTAAGTCCACCACTTCCTCCCAACAAATTTTAAAGTTTTTATCCGCTTTTATCCTGCTGGCGCCTCTGTTCTCCTACTTCACATGTGTCGAACTCCAGGCCTGGAGGAATCGAAGTACAGAGGCGCCAGTAGGATAAAAGATACTAAAATGTTTAAAATTCTAGGTGGTGGTGGTGGACCAACCAACCCAAAACAGACACGATGCTGTCGATTAAAGTCAGCAAAAATTTATTTACATACTCCAAGGAACACTGCGACGCGTTTCACGGGCATAAACCCGCTTCTTCAGGCATTAAACAACAGGAGTATCACACTATATAAAGACAGAGACATAAACCATATCAGGGAGCTGTCACATGTGTATTTAAATAGTTAAGCACGTAGATGTATATTTATATACTGCGGGGGAATAGTCAGGTGGTAATCAGGTGTACCCTTCGTTAATATGTGAGGGGTGAGAACCATTGTGATCCCTATATTTTGTAAGATGAAGTAGGGGGCAAATGAATGGGCCCAAAGTAGATAAGGGTCCGGGAGGGGGGGGGGGGGGGAAGGAGGAAACCATGGCACGTGCTAAGATGTGTCAATGAAAGGGGATGGGAGATGAACAGAATTGTGGTTGTGAAAAACAGGTTACACAAACGAGTGTCTAGTGATCCCAGTTTAAAACACTAGTTGCTGTTTAGGAAACGAAAGGGATAAGCTCTTTATGAAAACGCATGTGAAAAAGCATGTGAAAAATAGCACTTACCAGCTCAAGGTCCAGAACGGGTTTGGCACCTCTGTGCTCATCCGCCCGCTTGGAGCCTTTAAATAGAGATATACAGTCCATTTGGACCCCATTACGAGGCCCTGACGAGAGGGAGTGGGCGTGGTTGAGGCTGGGTGGATGGACCTATAGTGTAAGCGAGGGGGAGTGGATAGGGGAGTAGACGTAATAGACGTAGTGGTGGAAATTAGTCTATTACGTCTACTCCCCTATCCACTCCCCCTCGCTTACACTATAGGTCCATCCACCCAGCCTCAACCACGCCCACTCCCTCTCGTCAGGGCCTCGTAATGGGGTCCAAATGGACTGTATATCTCTATTTAAAGGCTCCAAGCGGGCGGATGAGCACAGAGGTGCCAAACCCGTTCTGGACCTTGAGCTGGTAAGTGCTATTTTTCACATGCTTTTTCACATGCGTTTTCATAAAGAGCTTATCCCTTTCGTTTCCTAAACAGCAACTAGTGTTTTAAACTGGGATCACTAGACACTCGTTTGTGTAACCTGTTTTTCACAACCACAATTCTGTTCATCTCCCATCCCCTTTCATTGACACATCTTAGCACGTGCCATGGTTTCCTCCTCCCCCCCCCCCCTCCCGGACCCTTATCTACTTTGGGCCCATTCATTTGCCCCCTACTTCATCTTACAAAATATAGGGATCACAATGGTTCTCACCCCTCACATATTAACGAAGGGTACACCTGATTACCACCTGACTATTCCCCCGCAGTATATAAATATACATCTACGTGCTTAACTATTTAAATACACATGTGACAGCTCCCTGATATGGTTTATGTCTCTGTCTTTATATAGTGTGATACTCCTGTTGTTTAATGCCTGAAGAAGCGGGTTTATGCCCGTGAAACGCGTCGCAGTGTTCCTTGGAGTATGTAAATAAATTTTTGCTGACTTTAATCGACAGCATCGTGTCTGTTTTGGGTTGGTTGGTCCACCACCACCACCTAGAATTTTAAACATTTTAGTATCTTTTATCCTACTGGCGCCTCTGTACTTCGATTCATCCAGTGAACCACCCTTGGTGGAAGGGCGATATACCCTCTTTTCTTCTTTCACAGAGAGCGACATCTTAATCCTGAGTGGGGACAGGTTTATACTCCCCACCTGCCTATACAGTGGTTGCCTTAGCGGTAACCCATGTTTGTAAGTATAATACTTACCTTTCATTACGTTCATCCTGGGCTAAAACCTACTACACTATATCCGGGCTCTCGGTTTGTTTGTTTTTATCCAGGCCTGGAGGGCCAGATCCATTCCAGTATTTAGGATGGACTGAGGAGAGGAATGTGTTCTACCTGATAGACCACACCTTTCCTGATTCAGACCCATCAATTCATTTGAGCTGTATCAAAAATGTATGAGGATCTTGGCCCTTGTAGGACCGGTTTGACATACCTGTCCTACTTAATAAACATCGGATACACCATGCCTAGATGATTTGACTAGTTGCTCCTTGCAACTTCAAACAGGAATCTAAAGGGTTACTGACTAAAAAAGTGCAGGGGAAATCACTTTTGTGCTGGCTCTCTTCTCTGCTGCCTGGGGGATAGAAACTTGACACTCCCGGGAACATATCAGAACCAATAGAGAGAGTAGCAGAAAGGGGGAGGCTCTTCCCATTGACTCTCAGCCTCAGTCTGCAATATGTTATCACATGCTGATGGCTAGTTTCAGACACATCAGGACTTGTCTTAAATAGTGAACATCTTATTTGACTTTACCACATGCTCTAATCTTTAGGAATTGACATTTACTGATATGTATTGAGGTATTTACCGCACAATTCAGTAATTTACCTCACTGGTTGATAATTTCAACTTGCCATGTGGTAATGCTTTTTGAATCGGGGCCTATGTGTGCTATATGGAAATTCCTGAATGAAACCACTGTTTGCAGCATGAAAAGAATATGAACAGGCTAGGCATAGTTTAAAGCTCAGCTAACCCATGAAACATCTATTCTATCCAGCATATTGCTTCTATACAGTGTTTATATTTACTTATTTTTCTGATTGCTGTTAGTATTTGCCTTGTTCAATTTGGATGTAACTGGGCTTTGTAAAAAGTTAAAAAAGAACATTAATATAGGACAAAATACGAATTATTTATATGTAAGTATCCGAACGACTATGGTGTATTGGGTGCAGGGTGAGCTTTGTTGGATTGCTGGCCGGACGGCGGTCAGGGCCTGCTGTCCACATGCCATATTATCAGCAGAGGGGGTCTTTTTCAGCCATCTCAGGTGACTTTAATCAAGCATGTGTATGAGTTTCAATGTATCTCACTGAAGGTCTGCACTTACTTTACATAATGTAAACATTATGATTAGAGATGGCTCGAACGGCTCGCCGGCGAACTTCTGGGGGTTCGCAATCGTGGAGAACTGCAAACTTTACTGGAAGTTTGGTTCGCCCCCATAATGCACCATTAGGGTCAACTTTGACCCTCTACATCACAGTCAGCAGGCACATTGTAGCCAATCAGGCTACACTCACTCCTGGAGCCACTCCCCCCCTTATAAAAGGCAGGTATCCCCAGCATTTTTACTCACTCGTGTGCCTGCAGTAAATAGAGAAGGGACAGCTGCTGCTGCTGCTGACTCTCATAGGGAAAGATTAGTTAGGCTCTTGTTGGCTTCTTAGCTTGCTCCTTGCTGATTCTTATTGCGACTTTAATGTCCTATGCACATAATGTCAACACCACAGCTGACTAAGGACGCCAGTTCAGCATTGCCGGTATATAGATCAGCCATAAAGCTTGCAAGAGGTTAATACCATGTGCCCCTGCGGGCTCTCACCACCGCTGGCCTGTGCTGCGTTCTGTGTGGTCCTCTGTTACTTCTGGGCTGTGTGCAGGCTTGAGATATGCTGGTGCTCAGTGCCAGTGCGGAGTACAAAAAGCATCCCTCAGTCTGATGCACCGAGAACAACTCGGCTGCAAGGATCAGCGTGGCTGCATGGATGGGTGGATATCAGCTGACAGACCAGCCATGTCACGTGACATGTTGCGCCCAGCCCCCTCCAGGCTTCCTTGAATGTAAGGGGGCAGGACAGAAGGTTCATTTAAAAATGTATGCTTCCAGCAGGTTTGACCAATGAGAGCGCTCCTAGCTTCTGCCTAGTAACAAATGACCTGACAGTGTCAGCCAATGCTCATTTAAACTGGGGATTACATGGGACAAACATACATCTAGCTTCCCCGTTTTGGCTGCAATAGCTTCACATTTTCCTCCCTCAGTTTGCTCATCACAATCATCTCCACCAACACACCTGATTGTGATGTCACCCCCGGACTCAAAGTTAAGGCACAACATAGAAATCACTGTTTTGTTCATAAATCAAGACACATATATTTTGAATGCTTGCAGGTATATTCACATTTGTGATTCTTAAGGGGCCAGCCCGGATCAGTCAGCACAACACCGTTCACACTTGACATATATACACTTGTACTGATATCACGCCATCCCTAGGCAAGAGCCCCAGAGAATACGCTATATAGGAGACCACACAAAGCAGCCAATCAAAGCCTACTCAAAACAGCAACATGTATTGATATTACACCTCCATTTTTCCATTGAATGTTGTCATACTGACATCTCATCACAATTTTTTAGAGAGGCGCCACCCCACATGGCAAACACACACCCAGTTGTTTAGGATACACTGCAGTGCGTGACTGTCCCTAGGGGACAGTGGCTGGATGGTGTAATGGTTAAGGGCTCTGCCTCTGACACAGGAGACCATGGTTCGAATCTCGGCTCTGCCGAGCAGCCACACTGATCCTTGCAGCCGAGTTGTTCTCGGTGCATCAGACTGAGGGATGCTTTTTGTACTCCGCACTGGCACTGAGCACCAGCATATCTCAAGCCTGCACACAGCCCAGAAGTAACAGAGGACCACACAGAACGCAGCACAGGCCAGCGGTGGTGAGAGCCCGCAGGGGCACATGGTATTAACCTCTTGCAAGCTTTATGGCTGATCTATATACCGGCAATGCTGAACTGGCATCCTTAGTCAGCTGTGGTGTTGACATTATGTGCATAGGACATTAAAGTCGCAATAAGAATCAGCAAGGAGCAAGCTAAGAAGCCTACAAGAGCCTAACTAATCTTTCCCTATTAGAGTCAGCAGCAGCAGCAGCTGTTCCTTTTCTATTTACTGCAGGTACACGAGTGAGTAAAATGGCCGGCGATACCTGCCTTTTATAAGGGGGGTAGTGGCTCCAGGAGGGATGTAGCCTGATTGGCTACAATGTGCCTGCTGACTGTGATGTAGAGAGTCAAAGTTGACCCTAATGGTGCATTATGGGGGCGAACCAAACTTCCAGTAAAGTTTGCAGTTCTCCACGATTGCGAACCCCCAGAAGTTCGCCGGCGAGCCGTTCGAGCCATCTCTAATCATAATGTTTACATTATGTGAAGTAAGTGCAGACCTTCAGTGAGATACATAAAGGCTCATACACATGTTTAATTAAAGTCACCTGAGATGGCTGAAAAAGACCCCCTCTGCTGATAATATGGCATGTGGACAGCAGGCCCTGACCGCCGTCCGGCCAGCAATCCAACAAAGCTCACCCTGCATCCAATACACCATAGTCGTTCGGATACTTACATATAAATAATTCATTTTTTGTCCTATATTAATGTTCCTTTTTAACTTTTTACAAAGCCCAGTTACATCCAAATTGAACAAGGCAAATACTAACAACAATCAAAAAAATAAGTAAATATTTTTTCTGATTGCTGGCAGGCTCTGCCTGTTCAGTAAGCCACCACCTATTCAGTAGTGCCTATAGAGCACGTCCTAGTGGCTTCAGCTCTGGTGCTTTGAATCCGCCAGGAGAAAAGCGCAATATAAATGTTATTTGTCTTGTCTTGTCTCTTATACTGCTATGTAGGCAAAAAGGGCACAAGGGATAGGTCAGTATTTAGGCCCCTCGGTGTCAAAGTATGCAGTTTGAAGATCCATCTAATCTCCATCTGGCGTAAATTCCTTTCAAAGTCATCACGTCTCGTGGGAATATTCATTTTGTAGAATCCTTTGAACTTGATTGTATCTGGATCACTGTTGTGATACTTTTGAAAGTGTTCACCTAGTGCTGAGCCAACCGTGGCATTTTTTACATTACTGACGTGCTCCTGGATCCGGCCTTTCAGTGTGCATGTCGTCTCACCCACATATTTCAGTCAACAAGGACATGTTATCATATACAGCACATACTTAGTGTTGCAGTTAATAAACGAACGCACTCTGTATTCATGTCGTGAATCCGAATTCATAAAGACGTCAGTCCTATCCACCAGATGGCACACACTACAACTGGTACAGGGATACATCCCTTTTGGATGGTGTTGGGGACCTAGCCACATGCTCGTCAGCGTTGGGGCACACGGCTGATAGTCTGAGCGCACTAACAGATCACGCAAGTTCGGTGCCCTCCTTGCCGTCATCTGTGGGTAGTCACCCACCAGCCTAGAGATAACAGGATCTAGTTGCAACAGATGCCAATGTCGATTCAATATACCTCTAAGCTGGTTCCAGTGCATACCATATTTTGTGATCAACCTTAAAGTGTCATCTGATTTATAAGGCCTATGTTTTTTTCCATGTGTTAGCAGATCATTCTGCTCTCATTATTGCCTCTTGGAGTGTCTGGTCCTGGTAACCTCTCTGTTTAAACCTAGTTGTCATTGCCTCAGCCTCACGTTGATAGTCACTCAAATTGGAACAGTTCCTGTGTATACGCAGGAACTGACCTGTGGGTATCCCCCCGTATCTGTGATGGGGTGTGTGTAGTGCTATAGCTTTTATGTGCCATATTGTACTGATGGCGCTGTAGTAAGCCATCTTGTATGTGAATATTTTCATTCAGATCTGTATATTGGTTCATTTGAGTCGGGTGGACTTCTTTAACACTTGTTTATCAGGAAACTAACACAGATGGGTCTATGAGTCATATGTTACTTAAAAAGCACCATTATAGGTAGTGCTTGCATATACAGAATGTACTAATGTGACTCAGGATTTAAAACTCTTCATTTATGAACTAATGGCCTCTTAGTGTATGAAGTTAAGGGACATTAGGATATTTTTTAGGCTATAATGCATGACTATGACTTTAGAAATGGGTCGTAAATCTGATAGTTGTATTCCATAGTGAATATCTAATTGTGTAGATGGGCGGATGGACATATAAAAGAGGGCCATAAATCTATCAAAAGTATGCTGACCAGAATGTGGCCCATTTGGTGGGGGTTCCAGCCATTATCAGTTGTTCGGAGTTGCTGATTGTCAAAAAGGGTTTTTTTCTTCCATACTCCATAGGCTAACATGGGGCTCCATGTTGCTCTATGGGATGAAAAGCTATAAAACCCAGCTGCTATTTCAAGACGACGGAATTCTCTCAACTCATAGCTGGGCTGGTCACCTAAGCTAAGTCGGACTGCGCTTCCTGTCTAAGGAACTTCTAAACTATCGTGAGGGAAGAGTTGCTCTCTAGGAAAGATAGAAGTTACTGCAACCTTGAGCGGGACACCTAGGAAACACAAGGTGATGTGATGTGTTTATAATTCTGATACTTGTTATGTTATGTTGTTATTCTCTGTCTTCTTTCCAATAACTTGGTATTGTATATCATATTTTGTATCAATAAACTTGTTAATCTTGTTACTTGTCTCTGATTTTGGAGGAATCTAAAAGAACCTGCAATTGCATGGAGCAACATATTTCCTGCTGTAGGTTTTCTAAAGGTGCATGTGGCTATACCCTCCTCTTCTTTTTTAATACACAAATCGAGGAAGCTTATCTGGACTTCATCTACAACATGAGTCAGACTGATATTTCTGTCGTTCATGTTGAGATGGTCCAAAAATACCACCAGATCACCCCTAGTTCCTCGCCAGACCAGGAAGACCTCATCAATAAAACGAATCCATGCGATGGCGTGCACCCCGAACGCCCGGTTCAGATAGTTGGCGAGTTGAGTAACAGTAACAGTTGTGCACAAAATATCCAGCTGGGGAAGTGTCTGAAATTGAGTGAATGTGGATGGTCAGCTGACTATTGAAACATACACGGCCGTGTATTTTAGGGGGGATAAGGGTGATCTGTGTTGTCATTATTTGGTCTGTTCAATAATACTTTTTGATACTGTAAGCAGACATTTCCCTTAGTTTATTTTTTATACAAGTCCTGTGCAAGAGTTCCACTTTAACCATTACACCAGACACAATAAACCATTAAACACTAATTATCAGATTTTTTATATATATAATATCAGCCCAAATGTATAACAGTATAGCCTCTAAACATAGGCATATTGGACATATAACATGCAAACAACTAGTACATATTTTAAATGAAGTTCATCTTAACTCAAAGCACAATTTAACTTCAATATAATAAGCTTCGAAAGAATGAAAGGACGACTGGAAGGATAAAGGACATGTAAGCCTTGTTGGCTCTTTTAGAAGTTATTGCAATTTAAATGGAATACTACTTAATGAAGCTTTCAATTTTTATCCACTGAGGATCATAAAGAAACATATTTCAGTGATGGATAGTGGGCATTCTAATTAAAATTTCATATGTCATCACTCTTTGTTGTTTAACACGTGCTATTATTTCCAAGGGAATACGATAGATTTTACTTAGCTGCGCATAAATATTTTAGATAATAAACTAACTATGGAGACAATAACAATTCTTTTACTTGAAATGATGTAATCCAGCCGACCTTTCATTAGCTGCTAGGTTACATCAGTTTAGTGAACACTTTTGCATTTTAGTCCAACAATAACGAATAATAGAGAAAGCCAACAGGTCTGTGTATATAAAGGAGTGTCTCATTGTTAGGAAGAAATCTATTCATGTTTTTGAACAATGGATTCAGATTGAAATAATTAGTAATAATTGTTTTTAGTGTACACAGTTCACATACAGCAGAGGAAAATGGTATCTTTGTATCATGGAACAAATTGCATCTATACAGTTCTTTTCTTTTAGGAGATCTATGATGAACTGATTAAAAAAAAAGAAATGATGTGGCCTGGTAAAATAAATTTCCATTTAGAGCATGCATTAAGTGACCTGGACATGAGGTAATGTATGTATATCTTACTGGATTAAAGGAACACTCTATAATACATTGGATAAAAGTGGGTCATAGGTTGTAGCAGTTAATGCTATTTATTTTGCACACATTCTCTCTTGCTAAATCTGCTTCAAAAGATTGCTAAAATAATCTTTCTCTACTAATAATAAATGAATATGTAAACAACAGGTTGAACAAACTCAAGCCCTAAGGGGGCCTATAAACCGGTCAATTTCAGCATTCAATCAATTCTATAGAATTGATCGCAAATCGATTCTATAGAATCGGCTGATTGATTTGCGGATGATTTCGATCGATTTTGATCAATTTGATCTATCTGACAGGATGGAAAATTTAGGTCGATCCGCTGCTGGCAGCAGATTGATGGCCCATAGAGTTGCATTGGATCCAATGGTGCAGTAATGCATTTAGATCGATTTTCAATAGCTTTCCGATAGATTTAATTCTGAAATCTATGGGAAATCTGTTCCTAGTGTGTGGCACACATCAGATAGATTCCTGTCAGATTCGACCTGACAGGCATCTGACAAAAATCTATCTGATGGTCGAATCTGCTACAAATCTATCAGTGTATGGCCACTTTTAGTTTGTAAAAGGGCATAAATTATATTTTGCACAGATGAAAATGTAAAAACTAAGCCATTATAAATACTTTTTCCTTCTTTGCAGGTTTTTGACTGATATAACAATGGACTTATCTGTATTTAGCCTTTCATCTTATTTGAAAAAAATGTTTATATCTAGGTGTACAAAAACCTGTAAAGCACCTCTTCAGCAGCAGTTTTTTTTTTTCTTAAAGAGACTCTGAAGCCAAGAAAAAAAACAGGTTTTTACTTTGAAAACCTGTTTACCGTAATTACCCCACTTAAAACGCTGCATCCCTGTAGCTGAAAACTCAATTAATCACCCCTAACTCCCTGGGCAAAAATCCACAACTTTCTTGGTTGTGGATTTTGCTGCCCTAAGGAGGCAGAGCTTTGGGCTGCAGCTCTGCCTCCATGCGTGTCATTCAGCACTTATCTCCGCCTCTCTCCAACCCTCTCAGTGAAAGAAGACTGGGAGGGGCAGGGAGAGGCGGCGATCAGCGCAGATGGACGTGTGTAGAAGCAGAGCTACAGCCCAAAGCTCTGCCTCTATGCGGAAGGAGCCCTGCTATGTGCCCCAGTGAGTTTGGGGTGATTTGTGGAGTTTTCACCTGCGGGGAATGCAGCGTTTTAGGTGGGG
The DNA here is from genome assembly GCF_040937935.1 of Hyperolius riggenbachi. Taxonomy (NCBI): domain Eukaryota; kingdom Metazoa; phylum Chordata; class Amphibia; order Anura; family Hyperoliidae; genus Hyperolius; species Hyperolius riggenbachi. Next base: position 180,432,242 of record NC_090649.1, on the reverse strand, counting down.
CAATTGTGTTACAGAGGTTTTAAAAGTACAAACCTGTTTTTTTCTTGTCTTCAGACTCTTTTTAATATATATTTAACAGAACGTACAGCACACATGAACTGAAAGGGATATTGAAGCTAACATATTTATTTCCTTTTAAACAATTCAAATTGCCTGGCTATCTTGCTGATCCACTGCCTCTAATTCTCTTAGCTGTAGACCATGAACAAGCACGACATTTAGGTGTTTCTGACTGAAGTCTGACTAGAGTGACTTCAAGCTTGTTTCAGGTGTGAGATTCAGACACTACTGCAGACAAAGAGATCAGCTGAATGCAAGACTAATGGTATTGTTTATAAGAAAAGAAAAAAGTCAGCCTCCATATACCTTTCAGTGCAGGTGTCCTTTTATTTTAAATAAATACTACATCTGTTGAAAAAAGTGTAGCAATAGCAATGCAGAAAAGGGAACTAACCGCTCCCTAGTTAATTGATCCTCAGGGAATGACAGCTGCCAGTTCATTTCCAGTCAGCTTGAAACATTCCTTTTTTAGTCATAAGTAAGCACTGTACATAGGAAGACTTTTTTCAGAAGGTAAAAAAAATGGGAGTGTATGTAAGATAATCTGAATCAGCTAACAGGCATAATATTTAGTTTATTGTTATCCCTGATTCCCTAGACCTGTTACTTGGGCAGCACAGTGGTTCAGTGGATAGCACTCTTGCCTTGTAGTACTGGGTCTCCAGATTTAATCCCATCAGGACAACATCTGCAAGGAGTTTGTATGTTCCCCCTATGTCTGTGTGGGTTTCCTCAGGGCACTCCGGTTTTCTCCCACATCCCAAAAACATATAGATAAGTTAATTGGCTTTCGCCTAAATTGGCCTTAGTCTACAAGGGTAGGAAATAGATTGTGAACTTCTCTAAGGGGCAGTTAGTAATAGCAGGACTACATACCAGGGATGAGCAGAAACTACGCCAGTGCAAATTTACGCATCGTAGTTCGCATCTACGCATCATAATTCATAGGTGAAGTTTCAAAACTACGCTTACGAATGTATGTGTAGCGAAGTACCGCTACACGTAGCTTATGCCACTATGCGTAGTTAACAAGTGTATTGCGTAATGAACTACAAATGCGTTACTCGCGTCTAATTTTCCGCGTGCGATTGTATGCTTACACATTTATGCATTGTAAAGGGGAATGTACGCATAGAAGAGTTCCCGGTATAAGCATTTAACGAGGAATTAATGCGTACAATTTTCTGCATGCGGGCATAAGCATCTGCATAAACTATGCTTCGCAGTATGCGTAATTGCGTATTTTAATGCGTAGTCTACGAAATGCATATGAAACTAATATTTGATTTCGAAGCCGTATTTTGGCAAAGGGTAATTGTGTAAAACTACGCGTAGTTCCAGTGTAGCGAAGTTGGCTGACTACGACCATCCCTGCTACATACTCTGCGAAGCGCTGCAGAAGATGTAAGCACTATATAACTATACTAAAGTAAACTATAAATAATAATAATAATAATAATAATAATAATACCAACCATCATGTTCTTAAAACATCATGCAGAATATACTATTCAATAAAAAGCTTGGGTCATTGGGCTAAGTATAGCCTGTAATTGGAAGAAGAGTTCTCTACAATGTGATCTAGTACACTGCAGAGGGGATTCATTAATGTATATGGATTTAATTGCGCACATAGTGAATGACTCTTTACATCAGTTCTTTGATAATTGCAATGACTAATGCATCAGCAGTATAAAGAGTTTTTGTTCTAGATTTATTTACTAGGTTTTACTTTAGACAACAGAAAGCTTAGGCTTTTGGAAAATATTGTATGTCAAGAATGCTGAGATATAAGTTGAGCAAGGTTATTGAAATACATTGAAATAGTATGCATTAATCTAGGGAATTGCTTTTAGGTATCCTTGTAATAACGTATAATGGGATTGTTATTCATGCAATTGGAAATTGTTTAACCACTTGCCGACTGCACACTCATAACACGCGTCGGCAAAGTGGCAGCTGCAGGACCAGCGACGCACATCTGCGTCGCCGGCTGCAGGCTAATTAATCAGGAAACAGCCGCTTGCGCGAGCGGCTGCTTCCTGTCAATTCACGGCGGGGGGCTCCGTGAATAACCTGCGGGCTGCCGATCGCAGCTCGCAGGCTAAATGTAAACACAAGCGGAAATAATCCGCTTTGTTTACATTTTTACAATGGTGCTGACAGTAGCAGCGTTGTACTAGATCAGCGATCAGGAGCCTGTTAGAGGCTGCACAGGACAGATCCGTTCCTGTGCAGCCTCCGATCTCCGGGACAGGGAGGGAGAAGAGGGAGAGGGGGAATTCTGTGATGGAGGGGGCTTTGAGGTGCCCCCCCCCTCCCCGCCACCCACACGCATGCAGGAGCGATCAGACCCCCCCAGCACATCATCCCCCTAGTGGGGAAAAAGGGGGGGGGTGATCTGGTCGCTCTGCCTGGTATTTGATCTGTGCTGGGGGCTGTAGAGCCCACCCAGCACAGATATTAGTAATCAGCGCTGGTCCTTAAGGGGGGGGGGGGGGTAAAGGCTGAGTCCTGAAGTGGTTAATAGAACATGAAATAATCAAGAGGTTTTTTTTTTAAAGATATTATGCTAAGGAAAAGAATGTGGCAGAATATCATTGTGAGTTAAAGCTACTGATAGCTGCAGCTGAAGCAGGTCCAAAGTGAATTACCATATTCGTCGGACTATAAGACGCACCGGACCATAAGACGCACCTAGGTTTAGAGAACAAAAATCAGGAAACAAAATATATACTAAACCTGGTGCATCCATGGTGCAGGGGCATCTTATGGATCCTTTCCTTCAAGCTGTCTTTATTTCTCTGTCTCTATTTAACTGTAGAGCACAGCAGGCGTTAGTACCTATTGAGCAGGCTCCAAATCCTCTTTCTCCTCCTCCATCTCAAGCTGCTTTAATGGCAGATTCTGCTGCTCTCAATTATAATAATAAAACAAAGTGCTACCTATATCAAGTTATTGCGCTCTCTTTCTTTATAACACAGTCTGATTCATCCACAAGTATTTTAAAAGTAGGCTGCTTGGTAGCAGTATTAGCATTTGGAAGATTACCTGAATTCTCATTCACCTAAATCAATGTTGAAGCAAGCCCAGAGACTAGCTGCTGCTTTACCCCTCTGTCCCAGCATGGCACAGCCTTCCCACATTGTGCTTCCTGGTTGTTACCATGTACTGAGCATGATATACCGCAACTCCGGGGAGCCTGTGTCCAAACACTGTGCAAGCAGGAAGGTCGCTGACACCAGGATACAGCCTCACAGATCCCCATATTGCAATCGCCAAGCCTGACATCGCACGTTGTTTTCCAGGACCTCCAGCATGGCAGGACCTCCCACAATAGGCTTCCTGGTTCGCTGCCGGGAGCTTGAGAGAGACAAGCAGCTCTTGTCCACTGCAATTGGAAAGCCGACAGCCCTGTCCCTGACAGCGCACATGTGCTGGGTTGATGTGCAGGATCTCCAGCGCAGCAGGACTTCTCATATCGGGCTTCCTGGTTCTTGCGCACTTGGTACGCTGGTACACGGTGGAGACATGGGTTGCTGCGGTGTCCGGACAAGAGACAAGCAGGAGGCTCTGGGCACAGCCTCACACAGATCGCCCGTGTCACTTCCTGCTCTTCGGGCACAGCCGCACACAGATCCCCGTGTCACTTCCTACTCTTCACATGAGGCAAAGCGTACAGCATACAAGCGCCAGGTCACAGAGAGGGCACCAAAGGGACAGACGCCTCAGAGGCTCGGGGCTCTATGCAAGGGAATCTTTCTAGCGGATGCAGATGAAGGTGATTGACAGGCAACTTGGCGTGCACTTGGCACATTCGGACTATAAGACGCAGGGACTTTTTCTGCCCTTTTTCTGGGGGAGAAAAGGTGCATTTTATAGTCCAAAAAATATTTCATGAGAAACAATTTATTAATTACCATAAGACCCAGCCTTCACTTACTCAGGACAACCTATTTTAATATGTCTATGATTACAAGATACTACAATGACACTATATAAGGATTAAAAGAAAAACTCATTACAAAATCACTAAATTAGGGATATTGGTAATAAAAACAATAACACTGTAATGATGTGATGTTGAACTTCACATTTGCAAATTTTAACATGAAAATTCACAAAACAATAATTTATGGTGAGCTCCATTGACTTTAAAGAAAGTCTGAAGCTAGAATTATTATTATTATTATTATTATTTATTTATTTATAAAGCGCCAACATATTCCGTGGCGCTGTACAATGTAAGAAAACAAACAAGGGATACATAATGATACAGACAATGATATACATGGAAATATGAACACTGATACAGGATACAGCACTGCTGATTACAATTTGATTTAACAGGATGACTAAAATGTATAAATTTCTAACAGTGTGCAAGCAATTGAATTAATAACATTCCATGACACAAAAGGGTGAGAGCCCTGCCCTTGCAAGCTTACAATCTGAAGGAATGGGGTGGAAACAAGAGGTGGGGGAAGTATACAGTATATGTACAGGCAGTGCGTAATTAGGTTATTTAGTGGGTGCATGGCCTAAGCTAGAGAATATGCTTGTCGGAAAAGGTGGGTTTTGAGGGAGCGTTTAAAGATTTCAAAGGTGGGAGAGTGGCGGATGTGTTGTGGAAGGGCATTCCAAAGGAGGGGTGAGGCACGTGAGAAGTCTTGTACACGTGAATGTGAGGAGGTAATTGTAGAAGAGGATAGAAGAAGCTCGTGTGCAGATCTGAGATTGCGGTTGGGTTGGTATCTGGAGACTAGTGAGGAGATGTACAGGGGAGAGAGATTGTGGAGAGCTTTGTAGGTTATGGTTAAGAGTTTGAACTGAATCCTCTCATTAATTGGTAGCCAGTGAAGAGCTTGACAGAGAGGGTCAGCAGAGGAAGAGCGAGAGGAGAGATGAATGAGTCGAGCAGCAGAGTTCAGTACAGAATTGAGCGGTAATAGTCGGTTAGTTGGAAGTCCACCAAGCAATATATTGCAATAGTCCAATCGAGATATAATAAGAGCATGTACTAACATTTTGGTTGTGTCATGGGAGAGAAAAGGTCGGATACGTGCTATGTTTTTCAGTTGGAAATGGCAGGAGCTGGTTAGGGAGTTAATGTGAGGAGTAAATGAGAGAGAAGAATCAAATATTACCCCCAGGCACCGTGCTTTGGGAACTGATGTTATAGACGTGTTGTTAACATTTATTGTAATATCAGGCAAAGGGGTGGACAGGGATGGTGGAAAGACTATTAGTTCAGTTTTATTCATATTGAGTTTTAAGAAGCGAGAGGACATGAAAGAGGAGATAGCGGACAGGCAGTCGGGAACCCGTGTGAGGAGGGAGTTAAGGTCTGGGGCCGAGAGGTACAGTTGTGTATCGTCTGCATATAGGTGGTATTGGAAACCGAATGAGCTGATTAAGTTACCAAGACCGTGCATGTAGATGGAGAAGAGGAGGGGACCGAGGACAGAGCCTTGAGGTACCCCTACAGACAGAGGATGTGAAGAGGAGGCCTGATCTGAATAGGAAACAGTGAAAGACCTTCCAGACAGGTAGGAAGATATCCAGGAGAGAGAGAGGTCCTTTATTCCTATAGATGAAAGGATCTGTGTGGTCGACAGTGTCGAATGCTGATGACAGATCTAAAAGGATGAGTATGGAATAATAGCCTTTGGATTTAGCTGTGAGGAGATCATTAGCTACTTTGGTGAGTGCTGTTTCTGTGGAGTGGTTTGGCCGGAAGCCAGATTGGAACTGATCGAGCAAGGAATTTGCAGATAAATACTGACTTAGTTCAGCATGGATGTGGCGTTCAAGTAATTTAGATGCAAATGGAAGAAGTGACACTGGGCGGTAGTTAGCAAGTTCGGTGGGGTCTAGAGATGTTTTTTTAAGTAGTGGTGTTACAACAGCCCTCTTGAGTGAGGATGGAAAAATTCCGGAGGAGAGGGATAGGTTAAACAGCGATGTTAGGGCAGGGATGAGGGATGTGGATAGCTGTGGAATGAGATGTGATGGGATAGGATCCAAAGAACAGGTGGTTAGATGGGATTTGGAGATAAGGGAAGAGAGCGAATGTTCAGAGAGTGTGGAGAGAAACTGGAAAGAGAGCAGTCAACAAGAGGAGTGGAGATGGAGTTTGATGTCTGCGTGGAAAACACACTACGGATTTTTGCAATTTTATCTGTAAAGTATGTTGCAAATTCTTCAGCTGATAAGCATGAAGAAGGAGGAGGAGGAGGTGGACGGAGAAGGGAGTTGAAAGTACTGAACAGGCGCTTTGGATTGTGCAAGTGGGAGGATATGAGGGAGGAAAAGTATGATTGTTTTGCAGAAGAGAGAGCGGTTTTAAACTTGTTCAACTCTTTTTTGTAAGTAATGAAATCCTCATTAGTATTAGTTTTTCTCCAACGACGTTCAGCTACCCTAGAGCACCCCTTTAGCTGTTTAGTAGCTTTGGTTAGCCAGGGTTGGCGACTGACACGGTGCGGGCGGACATTGGTGAGGGGTGCGATTGCATCCATGACTTGCGTGATTGAGCAATGATAGTGTGCAGCTGCTGAGTCAGGGTCAGTGAATGGTTGTGTGAGGAGAGGTGCCAAGGCATCAGAGACAGATTGCATGTCTATGTTGCGGTAGTTCCTGCGTGTATATGAGCGTGCTTGAGGCAGGGTGGTAGGAAGAGAGGAGAAGAGAGAGAAGTTTAGTAGGTTATGATCAGAGAGCGGGAGAGGAGAATTAGTGAAATCAGTGATAGAACAGAGATGAGTGAATATGAGGTCAAGTGTATGACCATTAGAGTGAGTTGGAGCAGTGGACCACTGAGACAGGCCGTAGGAGGAAGTAAGTGACAGAAGTTTAGTGGCGGCAGAATTGTTGGTGTCAACATGAATGTTAAAGTCGCCCATAATGATGGTAGGGATATCGGAGGACAGGAACTGGAGGAGCCATGCAGAGAAGTGATCTAGGAAGAAGGAAGGAGGGCCAGGAGGGCGGTAGATTATTGCGATCTGGAGGTTAGAGGGAGAGTATAGACGGACTGCATGGACTTCAAAGGAAGGTAGAGAAAGAGAAGGAATGGGGGTGAGTGGCTTGAAGGAGCATCTATCAGAGAAAAGAATGCCCACACCACCGCCATGTTTATTCCCACTTCTGAATGAAAATAAAAAAACAGATACTCACCTAAGGAGAGGGAAGGCTCTGGGTCCTATGGAGCCTTAGCGGTCTCTTCCCGGTCTCCTCATTCCCCCGCAGGCTTTCCAGGTTTAATCTCCAGCAATGGGAGAATTCAGCAGTCTTCAGAAGTACTTGGGCTACAAAAGACAGGTGGTTCTGTACTGTGTACATGTGAGTGCCCAAGAGAGGGCACTTGCACATCTGCAGTAAGCAGCCTGTCTTTGGAAGCCCAAGTGCTTCTGAAGACTGCTGAAGTCAGCCCCAACCCGAAAGAGAGCAGTTAACCTCTCTGCAACCACCTAACGTAGATTGGCGGCCGTGAAGTGGCTCCATTGTTCTTCCAGGATGCCATATGGAGCCTTCTCACGAGCAGCAATTTAGATGAAGGCTCGTATCAGTACAAGCTCCCATAATTGAAAAAAGATGGCCACAGCGATCAGCCTGCCAGCGCCTGATTAGCACTGGCAGGCTGTTTTGTTTATTTATTGATTAAAAAAAATAATTATTAATGAAAAAAATATATAGCACAGACATCTAATGTACTGCTTTGTCACTTGACTGTCCCTCAGAGGGGCTCACAATCCCTGACATAGCCATATGTCTAGGTATGTGTAGTGTAGTGTAGTGTGTATATCATAGTTTTGTAGGGCCAATTCAGGGGGGGAAGGGGCGAGGGAAGGGGATAAAAATATACAAAAATGTTGCTGTTTTTATAAATAAAAAAAAAATATTGCAGCAGAAATCAGATACCACCAAAAGAAAGGTCTATTTTTGAGAAGAAAAGGGAGTGAAATTCATTTGGGTGCTGCATTGTATGACTGAGCAATAAACCATTAAAGTTGTGAAGTGCCAATTGTAAAAAATGGCCTGGTCACTAGGGCGGGGTATAAACTTCTGGTTGTCAAGTGGTTAAAATTAAATAAAAATGCAACCACAAAAAAGTCATTTATTAATCTTAATTATCATAAAAACATAACGTTTGTAATCCCACTACAGTATCTTCAGCAATGATCCAATGCCATATCCTCTTGACACCTGACGAATGACAGAGAATACCACACATGTCAATCCCTGCCTGATGACCATCGAACAACGCCGCATGCATCAAACCAGTCCCCAGCCATGGACTAGCAAGCATCTTTAAGACCTTTAAGAGATGCTCTTGGGCTTGCTATACCTAGTATAGCAAGCCCCGTACAGCATCAGCTTCTTCTCTCCCTGTGCCCCTCCTCCGCTGTACCTATTGTCACAGAGGGCAAGGCACCCACAGCACCCTGCCCTGTGACACCCCTGCCCCCATTCCTCTGTTAGCCACCCAGGTCCTCCACTTATTCCTGCTCAAGGAAAAGTAAGTGTTAGACATAAGTGTTCGGTATTTGTTTGTTGTCTCCCTCAAGTTGTTTGTTAATCTTCCATCAATAACCCCTTATAAAATGCTGACATTTTAAAGAGTACCTGAGATGGGCAAAAAAGGCAAAAACATACACAGACCTGAGACTTCATCCAGCCCGCTCCAGACTTAATGCTCCCTCGCGGTCCTCCTCAGCTTCCTGGATTATCCTTAATGCTCCCTCGTGGTCCTCCTCCACCACTTGGATTGTCCGCAACTGGCCCTCTAGTCAGGGCAAGTCAGCACAGGTGCAGCACACGCTTTCCCATCATGCTCCCGTCGCCAGGAGCATTCTGCACCTGTGAAGTAGTACTTGTTAAGTATCCCAGTAGGCGTATTCAACCAGTTGGTCTTATAAATTCATTGGGGGTGAAAGCACAGGAACAAGGACCCCATGAGAAGACTGGTCAGAGCCCTCCCTCTCGACAGGTGAGTATCTAGCTATTTTTAAATTACTACAGTTTTACTTTAATTTAGTTGTTTGGAACTGATATTTAAAGTACATCTAAAGATGAAAGGAAGAAAGGATAATAACTAAAATGTTTTTGCCTGTAAATTAAAAAGAGCTACATTATAAGCCTTATTATATAAATTAATCGGCCTTAGAGTCATTACTTTACTGCTGAGCTTTATGATTTTGCTAATCACTGACCATTATAGTTAAATAGTATGTAAGGCTAAAAATAGAATTTTTCCTTTTTACTTAAAAGTTAAAACCCATTATATTTTAGTTACTAAATCAATGAGACATTGTGGTTTCTAGTCAGCTAGCATGTAACATTTGCATAATGTTCTCAGCAAGGAACACAGATTAAAAGATTTCTAGTGCCACTGCATGAGAAGACCCTTATTGATCTAACATCTTAATTCTCTTCCCTTCCCAACTGTTATGTTTTATTGGCCTTCATATAATAATGAGTTCAGTGGGACGTCAAGCAATGCATGCATTTGGTTTTGAAATCTGAGACATTTCCTGCATGGCTCTGCCAGCATTTACTACATTCACTGCAAACAAATGATATACGGCATAGGAAAGAGCCATACAGATAAATGCATTTTGAGGGAGTGTTTTCTTTTGAATTATTTTGGATGAAATAATAAGACATTGTTTTCTTATTAGTTTTCTTAAAAACTATCAAGTCTTGTTTGCATAGCCCACATTTAATTAGTAGCTCTTCTAAAAGGTATTTTGTAGATATATTGAAAAAATGTACGTTATTGTCTGGTAGAACTTGATGGATGGATGTCTTTTTTTAAACTAGGTAAAAATAACATTGCAGTAAGTTTTTATATGTAAGCTCACAATTACCTTAAATGAAGTTTACAGGATCTCTCTGGCAGTGTCTCTCTCTTTTTTTAATGACTAACAAATATATTATTAAAGTACACCTGAACTGTTGATTATTACTATAAAAAACCCCACCGCATCATTACTTACCTACTCCGCAATTCCTGCACTGTATTTGCCATACTTTCAACTCTGGTTTTCTCCCACAGCGTCCTCTTGTAAATCTGGACAGAATAGTGCTTACTAGAGATGGCTCAAACCTCCGATTTTAGGTTTGCGAACCTCGAACCAGAACTTCCGCAAAAGTTTGCGAACATGCAAACTTTTCGAACCGCAATAGACTTCAAAAGGCAGGCGAATTTTCAAAACTTTAAACATTAATTCTGGCCACAAAAGTGATGGAAAAGATGTTTCAAGGGGTCTAACACCTGGAGGGCGGCATGGTGGAGTGGGATAAATGCCAAAAGTCCCGGGGAAAATTACGAATTTGATGCACAGCAGGATTTTAAGGGCAGAAATCACAATGCATGCATAAAGTGCTTTAAAACATCTTGCGTGTGTACACATCAATCAGGTAGTGTAATTAGTGTACTGCTTCACACTGACAGACCAAACTCAATGTGTAATGCACCGCAAACAGCTGTTTATGTAGTGATGGCCGTGCTGGACTGGTGCGCACCATGGTGAGAGTGCAGGCAATACGGTTTTCAAGCCCATATGGTCACAGGGCTGAGGTAGCTCAATGATAGAACAAAAGTGACTGTCCAGCTGATTGAATTTGGTCTTTCCACAATGAAGCAATGACCTTATTATCTTGGGTGTGCCCCCCAACACACTCATATAGCCGGCGGTCATTGCTTCATTGTGATACGCAAGCCCCTTCACCGCAGCAAGGTAACGATCATGAAGGGAAATTGACACATGTACATGCCTTTTGTTTTGTTGTTGCAGCCAGAAAAATTAGGCAGGCATGTACATGCACCAGAAAAATGTATTATTGTTTTTTTTTCATGAATACACCTGGAGCCCTGGACCCTGTTGGCGGTGGTGGAGAAGGCAGTCAAGCGGCCTGCAGGCAGAGATGCTGTGTGGGGACCGACTTAGTGGGGCAGGCAGTCACACGGCGTGCAGGCAGAGATGCTGTGTGGTGGGACTGACTTAGTCTTCATGCAGGCCTGACCGTGCTTTGCAGACCAGGCATCCGTGGCCAGATGGACCCTTGACCCAACGCTGTGTGCCAGAGATGACATCACTTGCCTTTCAACATCACAGTACAGTTTGGGTATCACCTTTCTAGAGAAATAATTCCGGCCTGGTATCTTCCATTGCGGTGTGTGGCTTTGAATTTGTGTGCTGCTTTTCCTCAGGTGGTCATCCCATTGCAGTTTGTGCTTTAGCATCATGTGCCTTCATAAGGAAGTTGTCCCTACATGGGTCTTGATCTTTCCATGGCTCAATTTTTGGTGACAGAGAGTACAGATGGCATTGCTCTCATCTTAGGCAGACACACACAAAAATGTCCACACCGCTGAGCCGTGGGATGATGGCTCTTTGATGGCTGCCGACTGAGTGTTAAGTGGGTGCCAGAATCAGAGCAGAAGGAGGAAGATATGTCACGGTTCCGTGCAGAAGCTGAGGAAGATGAGGTGTTCTGTGTTAAATAGTCAACTACGTCCTGACAATCTTGGGGGTTGATGGCACGTGCCTTCTGAACACTGTACTTTGGTCCAGGGCTGCACAAAATCACAACAGCACAACCTCAAACAGACCTGCCGGGTGGCCTGCCACTGGCTCTGCCTCTGCCTGTTTTGTCCATATTGGGGGGGATGAGGTGAAAGGTATGCACTGACTTGACTAATACAAAGTGCAGTCACACAGGTGCAGTGAAAAGGCGTGCAGTGACTGGTATATAAAACTGCGTGCTGTCACACAGGTGCAGTGAAAGGTATGCAGGGACTGGTATCAATACAATGTGCAGCTGTCACACACAAACAGGTGCAGTGAACAGGTATGCAGTGACTGGTATATAAAACTGTGTGCTGTCACACAGGTGCAATAAACAGGTATGCACGGACTGGTATTACAAATGTGCAGCTGTCTCACACACAGGTGCAGTGAACAGGTATGCAGTGACTGGTATATAAAACTGTGTGCTTTCATGCAGTTGCAGTGAACAGGTATGCAGTGACTGGCATCAATACAATGTGCAGCTGTCACACACACAGGTGCAGTGAAAAGGTAGGAACGGACTGGTGTTACAAACGTGCAGCTGTCACACACACAGGTACAGTGAACAGGTATGCATTGACTGGTATATAAAACTGCGTGCTGTCACACAGGTGCAGTGAACAGGTATGCACGGACTGGTATTACAAATGTGCAGCTGTCACAGACACAGGTGCAGTGAAAAGGTAGGAACGGACTGGTGTTACAAACGTGCAGCTGTCACACACACAGGTACAGTGAACAGGTATGCATTGACTTGTATATAAAACAGCGTGCTGTCACACAGGTGCAATGAACAGGTATGCACAGACTGGTATTACAAATGTGCAGCTGGCCTGGCACAGTATAAGAATTAGCAAGGGCCAGCTGCGACAGACAGGGCTTTATATGCAAGTGTCAGTGGGCCACACACACAAACAAAACACATCACAAGAACATTAGCTCTCAATAGAGCTATTTTGGGGTGCTTTTTAGCAACAAATATCAGCAAGGAGCAAGCTAACAGACCTCCTAACTATCGCTTTCCCTATCTCTACTCAAATGAGGATTATTTAAATAGAGTAAAACGGAGGTGCAAAAGGGGCACGTCCAATCTGACAGAAAAATCAATTGACCATTTCACATGCAAATGCTCATTGTATAGTTCCTGGCTTTTACCTTAGCTGTAGGGTTAGCCCTGATAATTTGTCTGCAGTCGGTATTTGCATGAGAGCATTTTATTGCAATTGTGTGAGGGCTAACTGATTTTGCTGTTGCATTGGCCACAACCCCTTTAGCATCTCTAATGTACCCTCTTTAATTGCTCTTAAAGAGGAACTGCAGTGAAAATAATGTAATGAAAAAAATACTTAATTTTTACAATAATTATTTATAAATAATTTATGTTTGCCCATTGTAAAATATTTCCTCTCCCTGATTTACCTTCTGACATTTATCACATGGCAACATTTTTAGTGCTGGCAGGTGATGTCTGTGGAAAGAGATGATGCATTTTTGGCAGTTGGAAACAACTGTTATTTCCCACAATGCAACAAGGCTCCCACAGTGTGCTGTCAGGACCACGGTCATGACATCACATCGTGGGAGAGGTTTCACCACAATATCAGCCATACAGACCCCGTTGATGATCCATTTGAGAAAAGGAAAAGATTTCTCATGGGAAAGGGGATATCAGCTATTGATTGGGATAAAGTTCAATCCTTGGTTACGGATTCTATTTAAGTAAGGGGATGAGCCTGGATCCTATGTTTTTATTGTTTGTCCATGCAGATAGCTTTCAATTTAAAACCATTGGACTGTTGAGCTGAAAACAATGTATGTTGATAAAGGACACAAAGGCACTAGGAATATCATCCTTATGGAGATACAGGAGAGTCTGGAAAGCACTAAAGGAATATTGGGATCTGAAACATTGATTCAAACAAGAACTGCAGTGCCAATCTGTTAAGAATTTAGTTGCAACAGGGCAATTCCATAAAATGTGATAATAGGAAGAACAGGAACAGGATATTATAAACACATATTATGAGAAAGGTTGCGCTATGGAAATTCATGTTCTAACTATTTTTGTTTTGTGTTTTTCCTTTTCTTTTTGTTGACATGATTAAAATTCAAGCATTAATAATATAATGTGAAAAATGTCACTAACTGCAGTCATGTACACAACTATTAGGCTGTTTATTTTTCAAAATGGCATGGAGCTGGTCATAATGCGTTTGTAACAACTAAATGTTGTAATATTTTTATGGTTATTGTGCCAATAAAACACTTTTCCAAGAAAATGTGAGCAAGGGAACCGACCCTGCAACATCCACTAAAACAGGTGAGACATTGGGGTAGATTTTATGTAGCCTAACAGGAGTATAGTACCAGCCAAGTAATAAATGAAAAGCGATATTTTGTTATATTGGACTTAACTCCAGCCACAGCTTTCCAACAGGACCCCTGCAGTTAAATAGTGAGTTAATGACCCAACTCTTGTTCCCAGGCCTTTATGTACCGAAGTTTTTCATCATTATTCACATTGACCAGCATGCTATATACTATAGATATAATCCTCTTTTTCCTAGTAAACCTTTAGTACAATGTTTCAAAACCAGTTAGGTTACTGTCAGGCTGGGAGCAAAATTTGGAAGCATAAAATGCCTAATTTTGCAGTAGAGAAAGGCCTCTGCCATTGGTATCTGCTGAGTAAACCTAAGTTGATAAAATGCAATAAAACCACCTCTCTACCAAAAGTTAGAGACAAGCAACATATTTGCATCCCTCCACCAATCATAATCCTGAGGTCAAGAAAAAGCAGCAGAGAAACAGTGGTTACCTATGAAGCTCAATTTCGGCAATTGGGTAGTTGCCAAATTAATCTGGGCAGTAATAAAGCCAAAGCTTAATTGATTACTGCTTTGTTCAGTTTAAATAGTTGAATTAACATATGGCTAGACACCTATAAGTGAGGGCAAGTGAAAGTGGACTTGGATTTAAGCATCCACCATAGGGGAGGAGCAGCAAACCTGTCCCAGTCTAAATTCTGACTCAACTTGGCCACTAAGTAGTAATTCCAGAGGCTAGGAAGACCAATACCACCCACAAAATGTCTCCGATATAGGACATGTGCTCTAACCTAGGTAACAAATTCGCCTAAATATACAGTGAGATTGGTGCCTGTAGGGGAGAAAGTGTATGTTTTGGAAGAACTGTGGGCAACATCCTAAATAAGTACAGTAACTTAAGTAGCAAAACATGAGGGTATGACCCAGCAAGGATGTCTTATATTTTGACAAGCTCTTAAGCATTGCCACAAGGGTTTGAAAAATTTGGGGATAATTCACCCTGTGTAAAGGGGGTAGGGGGTGTAAAATAAATCCCTAGGTAGTTAAACTTTTTCTTTGCCGTAAAAATCAAAATTGACCTCCAGCAACTTGATTGTATGAGGCAATAGGTTTATCGGCATAGCTGCATATTTAATTGAGTTGACACTACGTCCAGAAAATGAGGTAAATTGCAGGGCTGCTCATCAGGATTCCGGATATCCGGGTAACCCGGATATCCAAACTTTTTTATGCTATCTGATTCGGTTTCAGATTCCGGATGTTTAAAAAAATCCGGCTAGCTATCTGCGGATATTTGGCCGCATAACCCGGATATCCGTGGATATTGCGGGTATCCGGATCAGAAATACTGTAACTAAGGAGATGACATCCTGGAGCCAATCAGAGGCTCCCAGCAGAAGCCCTAGCAACAAATCACAGAGGGGAACTCTGGCCAGCCCCGCCTGCCCTGTACACAGTTATAAACCTAAAGCTGTTCAGTGATTAACCCCTTCACTACTATCACTACACTATTGTTAAATCGTTAATTAGCTTGATTGATGTCATAGTGTGACAGTCAGAGTGTGTGCTCCATTGCTGCTGGGCCAAGGGCTGTACACAGTGATAAGCTGTTCAGTGATTAACCCCTTCACTACTATCACTACACTATTGTTAAATCGTGAATGCGCTTAATTGATGTCATAGTGTGACAGTCATAGTGTGTGCTCCAGTGCTGCTGGGCCAAGGGCTGTACACAGTGATAAGCTGTTCAGTGATTAACCCCTTCACTACTATCACTACTCTATTGTTAAATCGTGAAGGCGCTTGATTGATGTCATAGTGTGACAGTCAGAGTGTGTGCTCCAGTGCTGCTGGGCCAAGGGCTGTACACAGTGATAAGCTGTTCAGTGATTAACCCCTTCACTACTATCACTACTCTATTGTTAAATCGTGAAGGCGCTTGATTGATGTCATAGTGTGACAGTCATAGTGTGTGCTCCAGTGCTACTGTGCCAAGGGCTGTACACAGTGATAAGCTGTTCAGTGATTAACCCCTTCACTATCACTACACTATTGTTAAATCATTAATTAGCTTGATGCCATTTGTGTGACAATCAGAGTGTGTGCTGCAGGCAGCTGCTATGTATCTGTGTGCGTGATGTGCACAGACCAGGCCAGCTGCTGCCTGCTGGCCAGCTATTAGCCTTAGGTATAGGTTAGGGATTAGGGGATATGATTACTGTGTTATTGTGTAGTTAGTACTGTAGTACTGCAGTCAGTGTGCTAGTAGATGTTAGAGTAGTAGTACTACTGTTTTAGCTTTCTACAGAACTGCTGTGCTGTGAGCAGTGCCAGTGTGGCAGTTAGTGTGCACTAGTGTCTTCTCCTCTGCTGCCTGACTGTCACTCGGCACTTGGCATGTGTCATGTGGCACGTGGCACTTGCCATGTGTCACGTGGAACTTGACACATATCACTTGTCACATGGCACTTGCCACGTGTCACTTGACAAGTGTCGTGTGGCACTTGCCACGTGACATGTGGCAAGTGCCACGTGACACTTGGAAAGTGCCATGTGACACTTGGCAAGTGCCGCGTGCAACATGGCAAGTGCCACGTGACACTTGGCAAGTGCCCCGTGACACTTGGCAAGTGCCCCGTGACACTTGGCAAGTGCCACGTGACACGTGGCAAGTGCCACGTGACACGTGGTAAGTGCCGCGTGACACGTGGCAAGTGCCACGTGACACGTGCCAAGTGCCACGTGACACGTGGTAAATGCCAATTGCAACGTGCCACGTCCGGCATGGTCCTGGCAAACATTACACCTGCTGCTGCTGCATTGCCCTGCTCCTGCTGCCTGTGCAGCTCCCACCACCAGGCCAGGGTGCCACAGGCCACTGATACCACCTATATTTAACCCAAAACACAATTGCTGCATAATTTTTTGGAGGTGTCTTGGCTGAAAACTGTCATGTCCCAGTTGTGCGGTTGGACTTTGGACACAATGTGGGCTGCACGACTGCTGTCTGGAACCTAGGCCTAATGTTAATTGACAGCAATTTTTTGGGGGGAGGGATTTTAAGTCCCCACATTTTCAATTAGTGTGCCCCTTTACAAAATAATGATGTTACATGCCTCATATACCCTAAAAAACGTTTTTAAAGCAATTTAAAGGCCATTTCCGGTTTTCTATCCGGATATCTGAATCCGCCAGATACTAGGGTCGGATATCCAATTCGGATCGAAAAATTTTGAACTCGGATATCCGACCCAGATCGGATAGCGGGGTATCCAGATGCGAATCGGATCCGGATTTTGAAAAGGGGTATCCGAGCAGCACTGGTAAATTGGTCAAGGAAACAAAGAAAAAAACAGGGGCGCCAATAGAGTAAAAATGTACCAATTAAAACCAATTAAAAATGCGAGTGGCAGTGGTGGACCTGCCTACCTCCAATGAAAAAGGACCACTATAATGGTAAACAATATAAATTTAATCAATTTAGTACTCCAAAAACAACAATTAGTTTGAAACGCGTTTCACGGGACCCAAGCCTGCTTCCTCAGGCAAAACACATACAATCAGGAGCAACCAAGTAGTAGTCTGTACTAGCGTGGCGCCTCGCAGGTGGTCCTTTTTCATTGGAGGTAGGCAGGTCCACCACTGCCACTCACATTTTTAATTGGTTTTAATTGGTACATTTTTACTCTATTGGCGCCTTTGTTTTTTTCTTATTACGTGATATCCACCTGGTGGATCGGTGTGGACACCCTTTCTTCTTCTACGCAGAGAGCGACTCTTTTAGCCTGAGCGGGGACAGGTCTAATCTCCCCGTCTGTGATACAAGTGGTTGCCTGATTTGGCAACCCACACTTGTGAGTATAATTTACTTTATTACTTATACGTCAATCAAACCTACAATAATTCACTATTGGGGGCTCTCGATTTTTCCTTTCTTCTAAGGAAACAAAACAGTTTAGGCAATGTAATAACCAATCTGGTAAGAAACAATAAGGCATCATCAGCATAAAGTGTCAATTTATGATTATCAGCACCATTGCTGAATTGCTACAGCTAAGGCAAAGGAAAAGAGCAACGCTGACAAAGGACACCTATGTCTTTTACTCAACCTGAGGTTTATAGCACCAGGGGTAGCCCGTGGTATACGAAGTACCCTGGAAGGGTTAGCATAGAGATCCTTTCAAGCTCATTTTACCTTATACACTTAATTAAGCCGTATGTTACTTTAGGCACAAAGTGTTCCAGATAGGCAGAATATTATAGAATATATAATATGTACTGTTATATTACCAATATTCTACTCTAGTTTTAATGCCTAACATTGACCCTCTCTTCTCCCCAAGCGAAACCCTACATAAATGCATGGCACTAATCCTCCCTCCCATAGAAGTCCCCTTTCCTACACACCACTGTTTTATCTGTTCTCTCAGGTGATAATGGGAAACTACATTTAGTCTGTTGATTACAAAAAAAAAAAACATATAAAAATTTAATGGGATATACAGTATAATAAGAATAGATTACTAAGAAGTTGCCCAATTATGAATAAAGGGTTTAAAACCAGTTTAGAATGTGTAAAATAAATAGTTGTATATATATATATATGCTGTATACTACAGTATATGTCCACATATCACAGCTGAAGAAAAGACCCAATGAAATTGGAAGTTTGCCTGTAAAGTGTGTTGCATGAAGTGCCCCCTTTTTTTTTAAATAAGTAGTAATAGTAATGGGCAAGGATGCTGCGTCTTCTGCAATGCTAAGGATTCTGCCTAGTGTGCTTCCAGCCGAAAGTATTAGAGGCAGAATGTCAGTATAAAAATAAGGCAACTAGCATTGTTTATTAGGGAATGGAGATGGTGGGTTTCCTTTAGAATCTCTTTAAACCAAGTACGAATTATGACACCTGTTCAGGAAAAAAATGCTGTGCAACAGAATAAGTTATTTTGTAAATTACTATCACCAAAAATGATCTTTGCTTTTACTTCTGCAGCTGTCCAATGAGTCTTGATTGCCCTAAGGCACAGCTGAATTTCCTGTGGTTGTACAGGAAAAAACACCTACAAAGTGTATTCATCAGCTCCCTGTACTCTCCATTCCCAACTCTTGTTGTTGACTGTCATTTACTGAGTTTATGCTGAAGGATGATATAAGCAATTTCTAGATGCTGGCTCACCCTGTCCCCCTACAGAGTGCTCACTGAATATGTCAGTACAGCATATGCTGTGAGTCTTGTCAGACGATCCCCCGCCGTCCCAGCTGTACTATATTTCCAGACTTGCAGAAGTCTGCAGCAGGGGACAGCAGGAGAATGGTTGATATGGATCACTGTGCATCCAGTATGCATAGATAGATGAACTCCCTGTACATAACATCGCACTTTTTTTTTTGCATACAATAAATGGCATCTTGGACAAGACAGTAGAAGAGACTAGGAGTACACACAAAGGAGTTGTTTATCTAAAATATATGCAGATAATAGGCTTATAAGTAAAGCCATGATCACTTTAAACTCCCAGTTAGTGGTGTTTTTTTTCCCATTCTTCTCAACATACATTGCAAACTTGAAGTGAATTAATCAGTGCTTCACTACTTATCCATGACGGTCATTTTTTATGTAACTTAGATTTTTTGAAAAACAACTAATATTAAATGAATTGAATTGTTAACAGAAAAAAATCACACAAAGTGCTTGAAAGTCAACATTGAGTATACAGTTTATTTTGTCAGATCAACCATACACGGATCATACAGGCCCTTTCAGGTATTCACTTAAAACCACCCCATTGCCAGTGGCCTGTTAAATGGCACCCTTTTTGTTATTTTCTTAGGGTGACTCTAAGAGCAGCTGGAAGCTGCTAAAAAAGGAAAATTTTGGGCTTTAAATGGTTCCTTTGGCAGCTAAAGGAAAATAAACTGACTAGATAAACGATTTGTTTTGTAGTCCTAATCATACACAGGAGCTTCCTGAAATCCTATAGTCTCATAAAGTTAAAAATCTAATAAACATTGACGACTCAGGACCATGGGGGGTGCAATTTAAATGGTTATTCAGCTCCAATTCAGACAAATCCAGTTCAGGCACAACTACTAAACTTACTAACTGGTGTTTCTGTCAGAAGATCTTTTTTTCAGCAATATGAGTGTAATGACCTCTAAATGCTTTTCAGGGAGTGTTATGCTGTATTAATATAGGACTTTCCACTTTCTGCTTTTAGTTTCTATATCTTCTGCCAGTAGAGAGAGATCAAAGCATTCCAAGAATTTACAGCACACTTTGTTCTGCTGACTGAGGTCAAAAGCAGTGCACGTATCTCAAATAAGATAACTCTATTGAAGTTGCTAATGAGTTAAAAAAATATGGTGGCACCAAGGCACTAGAAATACTGCCTATCTCATCTATACAGTAACCTGGTACTCAGGTGCAAATGCTTCTTTCCCGACTGCCTAACCCCAAAAGGCGTCGGGAGGGTGGCTCCCCCAGGACCGCCTAATGCCAACGAGCATAAAGTCCTGGGGCGGAGATTAGCAGGGATCACGTGCACAGATGCACAATTGTGGCTGGCAGGTGGACCCCCCCCCCCCCACTTGTACAGCGATACGATCTATTTCATCGCTGTACGGGGGACTGCTCTGTCACTGAGCTGTCCCCAGGAGAGGCTCGCAAGCTGATCCTTCGCGTAGGCTGATGCCTATGAGAGGCGTTCTATGTGATTGGCTCTTTGGGGAGGGGGAAAAAAACAAAAAACTACATTTTATCAAAAAAAAACAATAATATTTATAAAAAAACAAACAAACATAGCAGCAGCAATTAGATGCCACCAACAGAAAGCTCTGTTGGTGGCAAGAAAAGGGGGCAAGATTAATTTGTGTGCCAAGTTGTACGGCCCTGCAGCGAGCTGTTAAAGCTGCAGTGGCCTGAATTGTAAAAAATAGCCTGGTCACTAAGGGGGGTGTAAGTCTGTGGTCCTCAAGTGGTTAAAGCAACACATTTCAAAAGATAAGATATACTGTGTATGCAATACAAAAAACTTTCTTTTTTTTTTTGCTAATATCAGGCTTTTTTTTTTCTTCTGCTTTATACAGTATATGAAATGTAAAACACATTTTGCATAATAACGTGGTGAAAACAAGAACGCTATTCTATAAAGTTAGGATATTTTATAATATTAGACTATGCAGCAATCACACAATCATACGTTTTAGACAGCAATGCAGGTGACTAAAAAGCAACCCAACTTTTTGTAAATATATTTAGACAAATTTCTTGCTATTAGTTGTGTTGCTGGTTTGAAAAATGCTGATATGACAAAGGTCTAAAATCTATCTATCTATCTATCTATCTATCTATCTATCTATCTATCTATCTATCTATCTATCTATCTATCTATCTATCTATCTACCTACCTACCTACCTACCTACCTACCTACCTACCTATCTATCTATCTATCTATTCATTCATCTTTTTGTTGCTGTGGAGTTGGGCATATAGCCAACTCCACATTTTTGATTTTCATATTACTCTAATTGTCCTGATGTTATAAAAAATGTGCTTTGTTTATTGTCATTTTAAGTACTTACTTTCTGCTAAAATACTTTTGAAACAGATAAAAAGTTTATTTTTATTTAAACAGACTAAGTGATTTTTCCCCCTGTTTTATAGCATCAGCTTAATTATCTTTATTATCTTATATAGACTTTTTTTACATATATGATTACACCCATACACACACATACATGTATATGCCCATATGCAAATATGCTTGTTTGTCAAAAGTTTTTCTCTTTGTCGGTTCTGTTGAAAAGATTAGCATATACAAAAAGACTATTTATAATGCAAATAATGAAGTGTATCCTAATGATTTAAGTTCACAGAATGTACTACAAGTATAATTGCAGGAAAAAATTATTTAAAGCATCTAGCTGTGAAGAAGTTGAAGGACCCATTCCCCCTGAAGGCACTCTATTGAATGAGAGGCAAAGGAGTAAACATCTTATTAAACAACAAGTGCAGAAAAGCAAAAGACAGGGGCCTCTAGAGTCATGTTAATTAACTCAGGGTCGGTGTCAGGAAGAAGGCTGTCTGGCAGTTTCTAAGGCAGTCAGATGGTAGTGCCAACATTTAAACATCCCCAAGGTCTTGCAGTTACAATACTGTCATATTTTAAATGACAGGTATTACTTATGAACGCACCATCACTAACCTCCTCAATTATACTCAATGTTGAGATTTCCCAACTAGGTGAATATTCCATTTTCAATTTAAATTTAGACACAAGCATGAGATTATTGCAAATGTTTTGAAAGACCAAATCTGTCAATAAAAAAAAAAGAAAAGAAATGTTTAATTCTGATTAACAGCTGCATACATTCTGGAGCACTGACTAGCTTAAAGTGGATCTGAACTCAGAACGTCCTCTCTGCTCGAAAAGATATGCAACAGCATAATAACCTTTAAACAAAAAAAACATTTCTTTGTTACACCTGATACAAATGCTAAAATAAATCTGCACTGTTTCTACTTCCTGAGTAATGGAAGCAGACATATTGTTAAACTCCTGTGCTTTCAAATGGCCTTATCTGCCATCTCTGCCATAGGTAGTCATGTGACACAGGGAAGAGATCAGATTACAACTTGCGACAGGACACACATGAGGGGGAATTAAACAGGCTTAACTCTCTAATTACATACAAGGTGCATTTCTCTATGTATTTCTTCAGTCCTGTGCAAGAGTTCAGGTCCACTTTAATCTAATGTCAGTGGTCTGACCAAGGCAATGTCATTTATTTTAGGAAGTGCACTCCACCTAATAAGGGATATTTGTAACCGATAGTGTTTGTCAAAGACATTAGGCCTTGTTGTGTGTCCTTGTCAAGCAAGAAACAAAGATCACTTAATGGAACTTTCATGGCGATTGTAAGAGTTTACCATTACCATTAAATGTACCATTTGGTAGGGATTAGATTGTGAGCTCCTTTGAGGGACAGTTAGTGACAAGATATATATATATATACATTGTACAGCGCTGCGTAATATGTCGGCGCTATATAAATACTAAATAATAATAATAATTACCAAAACATGCACAAACTGCTGCAATCAGAGTGGTGCTTATTTTTCATCTTGCTACAGGTTGTTCTACCATTATTGTTATCATCATCTGTAATTGTGTTGTGTTTTTCTGTAAATCTACATTGTTGTTTACTTCCACTGTTGTATTACCTTCATTGGGCCCTGCTGCATAATGTGGTCACATGATAAAAGACAAGTGGTGCGCTGCACACTGTCAGTACAGCTCTGGCCAGTGAGGGTGGTGAATGTGCCTGTGGCCCCTCACTTCCAGCAGTTCCAGTAGGCAATAGCCAATGAGGCATGGCAATGTGACTTCCCCCCTTCCTTTCCAGCAGTTCCAGCTAGTTTGGGAAGAGGAGCCCTCTTCGAGTCGCTATGTTGAGAGTAGCCACACAGCCAGAAGTTCTAGACTATACAGTAAAAGAACACTCACCTGTCACAAGGAGCCAGGCTGTAGTGAGTAGCTGTCTCAATTTTTATTATAGGTGCCCACCTTGATGTTATTAGTTGGTAGCTCATTGAGTGTAGAGATGACCCGAACAGTTCGCCAGCGAACAGTATTCTGTGAACTTCCGCTGTTCGCATTTGCAGTGAACAGTGAACATTTGAGGTGTTCGACCCGCCCCCTATATTTCATCATTAAGCTAATCTTTGAACCCTTACCTCACACCTTTTGAGGGCTTGCACATCTGTCTCCTGTGTTTTTTTTAGGTGTGACACTCCACAGCCCACTGACACTCCAAGCTGTGTGCACACTACTGCTCTTGCTACATTAAGTTGCACGCACAGTACCACTCCAGTGCATTATTATTTCACTGACAGTACTATTGCATTCCTCTGTGTGTGACACTCCACAGCCCACTGACACCCAGATCTGTGCATAATGTGATTTCTGATCTTGTGGGATTAAAACCTGACTTTGTGTCAACGCCATAGTTTTTGGTCGGACTTTTGGCAAAGATCCCCCTCTGGCATGCCACAGTCCAGGTGTTAGATCCCTTGAAACAACTTTTCCATCACTTTTGTGGCCAGAAACAGTCTTTGTAGGTTTTAAAATTTGCCTGCCCATTGAAGTCTATAGAGATTTGCCAGATTCGATTGTTTGAGAACATTTTGCGGAAGTTCGCGTTTGTTGTTTGCGAACAGAAAATTCTATGTTTGCAATCTCTAATTGGGTGTGCCATATGACCATTATGGAATCAAGGACTATGCAATGTGTGCATTATGTAGGGACAATGGATAGAAATGGTTAATTGTATGTTGGGTGGAGTAATTAAGAGTTTGTGTGGGGTTGCCCATCTGTGTATTTATACCTGTGTATGTGTACTCAGCCGCTGTTCTACACCTGATGAAGGACTAGAGACCGTAACATGTAGTGTACCTGTTCTATAATATACAGCAACATTTTTGCAGCCAGTGGTGCGCCATCTCATTCTTTATATGGTTTAACCCAGGATTGTTTGAGCAATCCGATTGTGACTAGGCACCGGCCTATAATCTGGTTTCATACACCTGAATTACTGTTTCGTAGGCACTACACACTCAGTTGGCTAATGACTCTATAAATTTCTCTGAAGTAAAATCTTATCTGAAGTTTTCTTTAATTTTTTTTGATGTATAAGTGCTTCAGAAAATATCATTGCTCTCTAAATGTGTCGGAGAGCTCAGAGAAGCTCTTTCGCATAGATAGCAAGTGAAGTTTCTTAACTCTTCCTATACTGGAAATGATATAAGACTCATATCTGTGCTACTATTTCTTAGCTGTACTACACATACAATTCACTATATCATAAGTTTATTTTCACTTCAGATTCCCTTTAAGTTAATTTGCCTTGGTATTGGCAAGAATCTGGTAAGAATCTCACAATAGATAGCAGTCTCATCTCATTTTTAACAGGTTCAACATCCTTTCATTTAATCACAGTTTAAGCATATTACTGAGGTCTTTTGTAAACTGAGATTTCACACTTTAAACAATAATAGCATTGTTGTTATCTCTATTTAAGAAGAAAGCCACTGCCTGTATACATTTTAGTTAATGAAAACATGAATTCCACAGATTTGTAGGCTTCTCTGTTCAGAGTCCAGGATAAGGATGGGTGGATAATTGGTTAATTGCAACGATTGGGGAATTATTTCTGTGGTCAGCGCACAGGACGCGCGCTGACACTACAGAAATCCTCCACAAGTGTGTAAATTGAGAGAACCCAGCTATGGTGCTATGCACCTGTAGAGGGAGATTCCCACTGGCAGATGGAGCTGTGGAGTGCAGACGAACACAGCCTCTGCACTGCCACAGACGCCAGATGGGAATTGTATGAGTTGAAGCAATGCAGGGCAAGATCACCTTTAAAGAGAGAGAGAACACAGAGACAGAATGTATGTGTGTCCACCAATCTAGTCGCCACCCAGCGACGGTGAAAACACAACAACGGAAATGAAGTAGGAATGCAATCGCCAGAGTGGGGATTGCCAATAGTAACACAAGATCGAGATAGACAGAGCACAAGTATAAAGAAATAGCACAGAGACAGAATGAATGTGTGTCCACCAATCTAGTCGCCACCCAGCGATGGTGAACACACATCAGCAGAAACAAAGTATGAATGCAATCGCCAGACTGGCGATTGCCAACAGACACAAGACTGAGCAGGACAGAGCACAAGAGTAGCAAAAGGCACAGCAAGCAACCACAATTAGAACATCAAGGAAAATAACAAACGCTAGCTAAACGCGAACACCGCACTCATTCACAACAGCGAACGCGTTTACGACACGATCACCGCGTGTTAGGTGCCCAGTGATAAGCGTGCCACCCTAACTAACCAATGAAACACAAACATGAAATAGAGAACGCGAACGCTTGGTAAACGGTTGCCTCACCGAGCCTACAGCAATCGTTCGTACCAGACAAGACAGACAGATGGGGCTACCAGTAGCAACCGCTGCTCTGGCTAGCACCCCTAAGGCAGAATACAGAAGGAACCACCGCAGCTACCGCTAGAGCGGATGCGATCCAAACAGACAAACAGATGGGACTACCAGTAGCAACCGCTGCTCTGGTTAGCACCCCTAAGGCAGAATACAGAAGGAAGCACTGCCACTATCACTAGGGTGAATGTAATCGAGACAGATGGAGCAGCCAGTAGCAACCGCAGCTCTGGCTTACACTCCCAGACAGACAGAACGATTTCCTGTCGACCACCGCTGGTGACAAGACAATCGAGGCAGAGAGACAGAACAAGGCAAAACAGATAATACAACCTTACTACACTAGAAGGGATGCCTAGTGCAGTTCCCAGGAATTACTCTAAGATAATCTTAGCAAATGACAGCAAGGCTGACACTCCAGGAGAGTTTGCAGGAACAAACCATCATGACCAGCAAGGGATTCTGGGAGAACATGGTATTTATACTGCTAATCTTCAAAGGAGGCAGCTAGGCAATTTGCATGACAAGTGTATGCAAATTCCTCAGCAGAGCAACTCTGAAACTTGCAAAGCGAAGACAGGTCTCTTTTCCAGAGACCTGCAGCATTCAGACCTAAAGAATGGACAAACAGCTGTCTGCCCATACATACAGCTGAGCAGATCATTACATTAATACAGTGGGCAGAAAAACTGAATGCATACAGTTAGCCTTATTTGTCTATCAATATTTAAAAAAAAATCAATGATACAATCAAAAGTTTACCCAAATTGTAGTTCCTTTATAGTTACAATGTCATTGATGAATTACTCTCTAGGTATGGAAAAGATTTTATCAAACATTGGAGGGGAAAGCAATGAACATATCAGTATGTTTTTGGGATGTGGGGGTAAACCAAAGTGTACATAGAAATCTCATGTTGGCATCCAAGTTCCATTTGGTTCTGGGATTAAACCCTCGGGCTCTATTGATGGAAGGGGGCATGCTGTCTACTACTCCAGTCTTAAATCATGTAAGTGCTTAATATTTACCTGATTTTTTAAATCTAATCTGCCACAAGAAAAATCTTCTAATATCATTCACACTGCCCTGCTAGTTTTGTACTGACCTATTTAACAATAAACTATTGTCACTGAGGACGACAAAGTTAGGAAGAGTTTAGCTGGTCCTTACAGCATATACTGTTCTTGAAATTGTCAAGTACATTCCTAACAACTACTGTATCTCTTGTGTCAAAAAGTACAAAAGTAACTTATTTAATGTCCTAACTAGAGGCGATGTGCCTGGATATATGTGTTTTTGTTTTTTTGTTTTTTTAAGTACAAAAGGACACCAGTATGAGGTAATGGTGTAGTGATGGATACCTTGTTAATGTTATTCAAGCTACTCATGGCTAGAGATATGAGTGCTTAATGTGATAACAGGTTAAAGAGATGGTGCAAAATTATAAAAATGGACTCTGAAATAATATGATGAAACCTGTAAATTACACTAAAATTTACAATAATTAAAACAATTCCCTTGGAATTGTACACGAAAACACAAAAGAATCAAATAATAAACAAAATAAAGACACTTTCAACTACTACTTCATACAAGGTAGCTACCAAAGCACAGCAAAAACAAGATGCAACAAAAAGCCAACACAGCCCAGTCTAGCTGTTCATTTAGCTAGGTTTCCACTTGTGCGAAAATGGGCCGATTCCCCTCCCACAAATTTGGATGGGATTTGGCAGCCTATAGAAGTTAACACAGAGCATCTGAATTTGTGGGCGAGGAAAAATCTGATGGCATGCATCATAATCCCGCATAACTTTTCATAATCCCATAGCCGTGCCTGGCCCGCCTAGAGGGATTCAGCTGCGAGGCGATTGGCAGTGGAAACGCACCCTTAAAGTTTGCAACTATCCTTGCTTATACCTATGGACAACTTTAGTTTCTTATCCCTCACTCTAATAAGTTCTCCCTGATTTGAACTATACATGTACCAAACACACACATCAAAAAAGAGTGTCATACAACTGCCTTATATAGCCTGTCCCAACTTATATATTATAATTTGGGACAGGCAATGGCACTTGCATTGTCTGCAATGTCAAGTCACATGGAATAGCTCAAACAAAAAGAGGCCATTCCTACGTTAAATTTTGCAGTTTTGTAAAGAGACATCACTGTGAAGAAAGGCATAAGTTAATAATTGTTTTCACAAAATGTGTCAATTTATTCCTACTAGTATCAGTTAAGGCTGAGTGAACCCACTGGGTTTAGGAGTTTACTGAACAAACAGGCGGTGCAGGCAGTTAAGCACACACAGTGAAAGTCTCGCTGTATAAAAACATTTTTGCTCTACTGTATATTCTCTTTGCCCAGTTAGGTATTGCTTACATTTCTGTTTCTATCTTGCTACATTTTCCTGAAGCTGGGCAAGTGAAGTGAGCCCAAAATATTGTGAAAGCTGATTTTTTTATTGACTCAGTGGTTATATTTCTAATTATTGCTATATCAGTTTAGGATTTGTGACATTTAGCAAGTGGTAAAATATTTATGCATTCAAGCTAAGTTATACCATAAATTCTTAAATATGTTCATTAAGTAAATCTGGCTGGATGTTGTAGATATATTCTTTATTTAGTCACTGTTACACAACTAGTTTTTATTTTGTCACAAAAACTGTAAATGTTTCACATAACTGACTTTTCCAGCCGTGAGTTAATTCACTGAATGAATAAAATACACTTTAAATATAACACTGCTTACACACAAATGTACAGTTATTTATTTGTCTCTCATGTGTTTACAAAAATAAATTGGACCTCTGGCCTTCGATGTTCAACTCCAGAAACAAGCAACTGCACCCTTTTACCCCTTCACATCTGCCTTTACATCTGCATTCGGAAAGTAAAGACCATTTTCATTTAATTGATTAAACAAATATTTTATCTGTATTGTTTTAGACACATAGTATCTACTGAATATTAATCCACATAATCATTTATTTTATTTAAGCATTTGTCAATTGTCATATCTTTTTTACAAGGTTTTGAATCCTTTTGTTGTAGCCACTTTCACATTCCTCACCTATGAGTTACCGGGATCGGGGTGGGAGGATTCATGTTAATTTTGCTGATCAAACTGTTGCTAGCATTCTGAAGTCAAGTGAGTACACATGAAGAGTACCTTATGTGGCAGATAAAAGCAAATAGGTATATGGCCTTCATGCTTTCAAGAATGCCTACATAAACAATACCCTTCCCTTAGGCACTTTGGGAGCTTGATAATTGACAATCTAGGTAGGTCTCATTTTCTCCAAATGGCACTTCAGGAGGCTGGTAAAGTAACTGGTCTGTCCATGCCTCCTCCAATTGTAAATTGTGAGGGCTGGATGTATAGCAGTCGTAGTTAAGCCACACAACCCACAGCATTCTGATAGACCACTAACGAGTCCACACTTCCAGATAGAAACAGGAAATTACCAGCGATATACAGGGCCGGATTTGTACTTCTTACCGCCCAAGGCCGACTATTACCAGCCGCCCCAACCGAAACCGTATCCTACCACCT
The DNA here is from genome assembly GCF_040937935.1 of Hyperolius riggenbachi. NCBI lineage: Eukaryota > Metazoa > Chordata > Amphibia > Anura > Hyperoliidae > Hyperolius > Hyperolius riggenbachi. Next base: position 180,402,713 of record NC_090649.1, on the reverse strand, counting down.
CTCTCCACACACACACACAAAAAATTTTGGGCCGCTGGTGTCCACTATTGTGGCTAGTGCCAAGGTCTCCATGGCAACGTGAAGTGAATCAATCACGTCACACGGGGGAACTGGTCAATCAAGCGATCTACAGGTGATGGGCGTGGTGGGAGCCGTCCACCACACACACATTGTCAAAAGTGGCTCACAATTGGACATTGGGTGGGGTCAGCAACACGTAAAAGTGAGTCCTGTACCCACTGCTGTCTCCAGGGTAACAGCGCTGGCCAATCAATAATTAAGAAATGGGTACTGTGAGAGGCTGCCTTCTGTATTCTGTACTATTTGCTGGTGCTGCCCCTGGTCCTTTCATCCCCCACAAGTGCGTGAGACCTGGCCTTCTGTAACTGCCGGCAGCTGCTGCTATGTCATTGGACAAGGTCTGGCTTTTTGCTAGTCACACACTGTTCACAAACATTTAATTAACGGACATCTGCACAGGCAGATGCCAGCTGGTACTAATAGTGCAGTTATCCTGACCCCTTTCATTTGTTTGGACACTTGCAAATAATGCCCTGCAAATAATGCCCACTGTCTGCAGGCCGCCCCTTGTTTATCTGGTGCCCTAGGCCATGGCCTATATGGCCTTGCCAGAAAGCCGGCCATGGCGATATATGACTGGGGGTATAAAATGTGCAGATGTGTTAGCTGCAGGCTGTGGTAGGAGAACATAGATACACTTCTGTGGATCTGCTTTAAAAGTGTACATATCCTTTAAATTATAAATAGCAAAAATACACATCAAACATATTAAACAGACATCATTTTGTATAGATTCATAATCTAGACTCGTGGGACCATTTGCATGTTGTGTATTTGTCTTTTAATTAAGATGTTTCGCTATTAGTTCTTCATTAAAATTTATTCCAGGCACATTGCATGGTTGTTTCCTTTTATCTTTGAAACAATTATGTCCTGTAATCTGCTTCATCTTCACAGCAAAAAATGTAATATCCTCTTAGATACACTTTGCTTGTACTGATTTTATCATAGATTATGCTTAAGTGTTCTACAGCAATAGGTGACAAAGCTAATTGTGGATACAAAACACTATGAACAGAATAAGAAATAAAGAAACAGATTCTTCAAATTAAATTGGCCTATCCATCCATTTTGTTTCCAATTCAATGATTCAGTGAAACAGCTTCTATGTAAATACAGCTTTGTACAGAGTTAAAACATTACCAGTTCTATGGAGCAACATTTCTTAAGCTTTTTACACATCCATGGTGTATTTAAAATAGTTTACCTACCGTATCACTATGTATATATATATATATATATATATATATATATATATATATATATATATATATATATATATATATATATATATATATATATATATATATATATATACATATATATATATATATATATATATGTATATATATATATATATATATATATATATATATATATATATATATATATATATATATATATACTGTACAATTAAAGTGAATACAACCCTACCTAAATCTTTCTAGGTGTATTATTTTACTGCCCTGCTGAGAGGTATTTAATGACTTTGGCCTCGATTCATCATTGTCTTTGAGATAACTTTCCAGTTTGTTAAATTACCGAATTCAAAGTTTATTGATTTCTAGTTGTATTCATCAAGGTTTTTCTGCATTCGGTGTGAAGTCGATAGAATATCGATAACAATTCGGTAACTTGTCGATATTTCTATTTTACAGCGGTAATTTAACACAAGACCATAAGATTCCCATGGAATTGTGGGTAAAAAGGCAGTCCTTTGAAAACTACATAGTAACATTCTGAATAGGGCTTAACACCTGGACCAGGATTCTGGAAGTGGTTTGGGACAATCGCACACATTCGCCAGCTATGGCTTGATAGGAGCCTTTTCTAAAAAAAATATAGTGCAGATAGCAATTTAGTTAACCCTGGCACTGCCTGTGTTCTCTTACAAGATGATTCAAGAGAAATGCTGATATCCTGGTACAAAAAATAAATCCATTCTCTTGCTAATTGATATGGTTCTAGACCTTATTCTTGCCCTTCTGCGCCTTTGAATCACTCTCAGCTGATACATAACCACTTCAAATAGCTCCATCTTCTCTGTCAGCAATGATCTGACAGGAACAACGACAGAGCAGTGAAGGAGATAACTAATCCTAAATTTAACGCTAAACCATGCCCACTTTCATTTTCATGAATTGCACTTCCTTCCGTTTTAACGCATCACTAACGAATGATTACCAAATTATTACCGGTAATGCTCACTAACAGCTGTAGATAAATTTGATGAATTCTCAAATCAACTTAAATTGAACCTCCGGACTAAAAATCGACTCAGCAGTACAGAACAGGCTGTGTGTTCTTTAACTGTTTCACAGCATCAGAACTTTGTTTCTCTTATACAAGCCTCATTTTTAGCTGCACAGAAAAAAAATGCCCGGGCTTTTTTCCCCGATGCTGTGCAAAGCATGATGGGATTTCTGATGTTGTTGTTCTCCTTCTGCTGTTTTGGTGCATTTTTTTTTTTACATTTTGAATTTGACATTTGAAACCTAGCGTGTGCAGCTAGGAGGGGTAATCAAGACACAGGATAGTTGGAACTGTGTCTCCTGCTCCTTGTCATCTCCTTTCAACCAAAAAGATGGTTGCCCCATGACAAAGATGGCAGCCCCCATGACAAAGATGGCAGCCCCCATGAATCACAAACATTTGCCTGTTCTTTTAAAACAGGGTGGGTAAGAGATTATATTACCTATCTATTCTAATTAACATAACTAATGTAACTTGATGACAGTATGTTTGTTTAGGCTGAAGTTCCCCTTTAACAAATTCGATATTTTTCTGAACTGTCGTTAACCAATTCAATAAGTCTTGATGAACCGAGGCCTTTGACTGTGTCTTCTAGAGTGGACAATTCACCCTTCTGCTTCCATTGACTGGGACTATGAAGAAAGTAAGAGAGTGGAGAACCTGGCAATCAAGACTTCTCCTTCTATCTTACCCTAGAGCCAATCCTGAAATGGGTAGGTCATGGTAGCCATCTTTGTAAAAACCTGCCTGTAGACTGTCATATGGGGTATTCAGTTATTACAGTTGAGGAAAGAGAGAGGACACTGGCTAAAGGGAAAAGAGGAAGTCTCAGGACCAGTGGGACTATTCCTAGGGAAGTGATTATGTTACCTACACACAGAAGATTTTTTTTTAATGTTTGGAGATCCCTCTTAAAGCAAACCTGAAGTGAAACAATTACATAATGAATTATATGTGTAGTACAGATAAGGAATAGAACATTAGTAGCAAAGAAAAGAGTGTCATGTTTTCTGTTATATAGTTTTTGGGGGGTTTTTTTTGTTTGTTTTTAACATTGCCTCATTGTGTCATTTTTGCAGTAAAGAAACCAAGCTCTGTTTTTTTAAGATATAAAACTAAGCAGAAATAATGACCATTTCAACTTTCCTGCAGTAAAACCTTATCCCAAGCTGTCTCTCACGGTTTCTTGGCTGTTTAAGTGCTTCAGAAAACAGGACTGTGTATTTTGCATAGTTAACAACTGAAGTTTTTTAACACTTCCTGTACTGGAAAATAATATGAGACTCTTTTCTTTGCTACTAATTTTCTATTTCCTAGCTGTACTACACATACACAACCCATACAATTTATTATTTTTTTAAGTTTATTTTCGCTTCAGGTTTGCTTTAAACTAAACTTGGGGGCTGCAGATTTAAAATAAAATTACCTAGTTAGGCCCTGTTCACAGTTCAGTTGCATTGCAGAATAATTCTGCATGTCAACTAATTGCCCATTTGATTCTATGGGCTTGTTCACAGTACTGCGTTGTAACTGATGACGTTATTCTAACTCCCTGCATGCAGGATTTGTATTAAAGTCTATGTCCATTCCCCATTGCAGTTCCCACTTATAATGGGTGTTTTATGCAACTGACCACTTTGAAACCTAGCCTTACCCTTTAAGACACAGGCCCACTTTTTCACATGACTTTTCTCCTAGGAGATAATTTTTAATCTTCAAATTAAAATAACTTTCCAGCACTTTTCAACTAAAAAAAGTACCACAAAGTAAATTAAAAAGTACTATCAACATTATTTTGAGCATTTCTTTTCTTTCTGATGGCTTGAAATGCATTTTATCGACACATTTAAAAATATCACTCAGGAGAAAACTTAGGTGAAAAAATGAATTGCATATGGGCCACTATGTGAAACCACCCCACACCATACCACACTAGTAGTGATACTGCAACCCACTTGGTTGTCTGCGCAGAGGTTTGCTTGCAGTATATATACAGGACATATTTCTGCTTGATCAGGCCCAGTACCGACCCTTGATTAGAGAGCTAGTTCCTATTCAACCCTTTTTCTGCGCATATTTATTTAATTTGTTGTTACTATATACCATGTATAACCGTATACATCCCTCTATATGCTTTATTAATGTAAATTAGAATGTTGCATTAGCATTTGTGCTGTTAAAATTATACACCTGGTTGTCTGTGCTGTCCATAGATTTGTAGTGAGAGTAGTGATTTGTATTTACCTAAGTGTACTGATTGCCAATAAAATGTAATGGCCTCTGTACTCCAGATGAGCTAAGACCCCAAAGGAAAGTTTATGTGGATGCTTGAAAAACACTAAAGAACAATCAAGAGCCCCAGATGGTGTGATATGGTGGCACACTGCTATTTACAGTATTTGAGGTAGAAGAGAGGTACTCACAAAGGTGGGTTACTGCTAAGACAACCATTGTATTTGTATGTGGTGAGATTAGACCCCAGTTTGGGGTAACACGGCTCCACAATGGGGGGACTAGAATACTTGTTTAGTTATGAGGAGAGGAGAGTAAAACACAATAAAAACAGTTTAAAAGTGGAGGTAGTGGTGGACTTACCGCCCCAAATTGACTCAACAGTCAATAACAAGTTGAAAAATGCTTTAAAGTGAACCTCCAGACTAAAAATCTATTCAGCAGCACTGAAAAGGCTTGGGGCCTGATTCACAAAGCGGTGCAAAGTGTTTGCACGCCAGTGAAAAGCCCTTTATCACACCTAAACTCAGTTTAGGCATGATAAGAAGAAACTCGCGCAAATTTTCCGTGCGCAAAGTTTTGCGTGCGCCATTAAGGCCTATGGGGCTTTGCGCGCGTGTGCGTTTGCGCGCGGGACTTTGCGCGCGATAATCAGCACAAAGCGGTGCTAACTCAGCGGTGCAAACGTTATCATGCCTAAAGTCTTTTAGGCGTGATAACTGAGTTATCACCGCTTTGTGAATCAGGCCCTTGGTGTTTCTTTAACAATTTCACAGTATCAGAACTTTGTTTTTCTTGCCCAGCCATTTTTCTCCTGATGCTTTGCAAAGCATGGTGGGATTTTTGATGTTGTTCTTCTCGTTCTGCTGTTTTATTTCAATTGTTTTTCATTTTGAATTTGAGATTTGAAGCCTATCGCGCAGCTGGGAGGGGTGATCGGCAGTGCTGGGCCGAAATTACGCATTAGCGTAATTACGCATCATAATTCACTACAAATGCACCGTAAGCGTTACGTGTAAGGTTACGGTATTACGCGTAATTAATTACGCGTAGACCGTAGGTTACGTTATTACGCGTAACAAATTACGCGTAAGACAGTAAACTCCCATTGAAATTACACAGTCTGCCGTAATCGCGTAATATTACGCTCCCGTATAATATAAAAAAACTGCCGACTTTAAGGGTTAATAGCAAAGCCCCCTTAAGTGCTAAGAGCCTCAAATTTGTAGAATATATTAAGGAGATCAGAAGGAATAAGAGGAAAAAATTTTTTTTCAAAAAGACCTTATAGTTTTTGAGAAAATCGATGTTAAAGTTTCAAAGGAAAAATATATACATTTAAAAACCCGCCGACTTTAACGGTTAATAGCAAAGCCTGCTTAAAATTTAGGAACACCAAATTCACAGGATATATTAAGGGGATCAGTGGGAATAAGAGGAAAACATTTTTTTCAAAAAGACCTTATAGTTTTTAAGAAAATCGATTTTTAAGTTTCAAGGGCAAAAATGTCTTTTAAATGCGGAAAATGTCAGTTTTTTTTGCACAGGTAACAATAGTGTTTTATTTTCATAGATTCCCCCAAGTGGGAAGAGTTTTACTTACTTCGTTCTGAGTGTGGGAAATATTAAAAAAATGACGTGGGGTCCCCCCTCCCAGACCTCTTTAACCCCTTGTCCCCCATGCAGACTGGGATAGCCAGAATGCGGAGCACCGGCCGCGTGGAGCTCCGCACCCTGAATATACCAGCCCGCATGGTCCATGGATTGGGGGGTCTCAGAAGGGGAGGGGCAGCCAAGCTTTCCCCTCCCCCTCCGAGCCCTTGTCCAATCCAAGGACAAGGGGCTCTTCTCCACCTCCGATGGGCGGTGGAGGTGGAGGCCGCGATTTCCTGGGGGGGGGTTCATGGTGGAATCTGGGAGTCCCCTTTAAAAAGGGGTCCCCCAGATGCCCACCCCCCCTCCCAGGAGAAATGAGTATAGAGGTACTTGTACCCCTTACCCATTTCCTTTAAGAGTTAAAAGTAAATAAACACACAAACACTTAGAAAAAGTATTTTAATTGAACAAAAAACATAACCACGAAAAAAGTCCTTTAATATTCTTAATTAACCATTAATACTTACCTGTCCCTTTAAATAAATGATCCCTCGAAATAGCCTCGGAAATGTTCTATCAGTTACAATGTAACAAAGTTATTACAATGTAACAACTTTGTTACATTGTAACTACGCCGCACCCGACGTCACTCGCTGCTCAGCCGCCGCATATGCGTCTGCGCTGCACAGACCCGACAGAGCTCTGAGCTATATAGCTCAGAGCTCTCTAAGCATCTTTGAATTTGGGCTCCAAGGAGCCCCATTGGTCCTTAGCAGACCAATGGGGTTCCTTCAAATCAGAAGGAACCCCATTGGTCTGCTAAGGACCAATGGGGCTCCTTGGAGCCCAAATACAAAGATGCTTTCGAGAGCTCTGAGCTATATAGCTCAGAGCTCTGTCGGGTGAAGGACGCTAAGTCCTCGCCGGCTCCGCTGCCCTCCCCGCCTCTCCCACATGTCACCTATATACATGCTGGCACCCATGGGTGCCAGCATGTATATGGGTGACAGGTGTGGGCGGAGTGGACAGCGGGAGCCGGCGGGGACTTAGAGTGTATGCGGCGGCCGGCGGGTGAGCGGCGAGTGACGTCGGGTGCGGTGGTGTTACAAAGTAACAAAGTTGTTACATTGTAACAACTTTGTTACATTGTAACTGATTAGTATATTTCCGAGGATATTGCGTGGGAACTGGCTTTTAAAGGGACAGGTAAGTATTAATGGTTAATTAAGAATATTAAAGGACTTTTTTCGTGGTTATGTTTTTTGTTCAATTAAAATACTTTTTCTATGTGTTTGTGTGTTTATTTACTTTTAACTCTTAAAGGAAATGGGTAAGGGGTACAAGTACCTCTATACTTATTTCTCCTGGGAGTGGGGGTGGGCATCTGGGGGACCCCTTTTTAAAGAGGACTCCCAGATGCCACCATGAACCCCCCCCCCAGGAAATCGCGGCCTCCACCTCCACCGCCCATCGGAGGTGGAGAAGAGCCCCTTGTCCTTGGATTGGACGAGGGCTCGGAGGGGGAGGGGAAAGCTTGGCTACCCCTCCCCTTCCGAGACCCCCCAATCCATGGACCATGCGGGCTGGTATAGTCAGGGTGCGGAGCCCCACGCGGCCGGTGCTCCGCATTCTGGCTATCCCAGTCTGCATGGGGGACAAGGGGTTAAAGAGGTCTGGGAGGGGGGACCCCACGTCGTTTTTTTTTAATATTTCCCGCACTCAGAACGAAGTAAGTAAAACTCTTCCCACTTGGGGGAATCTATGAAAATAAAACACTATTGTTACCTGTGCAAAAAAAACTGACATTTTCCGCATTTAAAAGACATTTTTGCCCTTGAAACTTAAAAATCGATTTTCTCAAAAACTATAAGGTCTTTTTGAAAAAAAAATGTTTTTCTCTTATTCCCACTGATCCCCTTAATATATCCTGTGAATTTGGTGTTCCTAAATTTTAAGCAGGCTTTGCTATTAACCGTTAAAGTCGGCGGGTTTTTAAATGTATATATTTTTCCTTTGAAACTTTAACATCGATTTTCTCAAAAACTATAAGGTCTTTTTGAAAAAAATTTTTTTCCTCTTATTCCTTCTGATCTCCTTAATATATTCTCCAAATTTGAGGCTCTTAGCAATTAAGGGGGCTTTGCTATTAACACTTAAAGTCGGCGGCTACCTAACATTGATCCATGCGTCAACTTTTCCGCTTGGCAGCATGCCCTTACGCATTAATTGCTAGTAGGATTTTACGCGTAAGCCTATAACGTAACAACCTGAATTACGGTATTCTTACGCGTAATTGCGTAAGGTCTATGCGTAATTACAGACATGTACCGTAATTGAATGTCTACGCCGTAAGCGTAATTCCGTAATGCGTAATAGCGTAAAATTACGCGTAATGATCCGTGAGCGTAGCTTTTTCCATTACGCCCAGCACTGGTGATCGGGACACAGGACAGTTGGAACTTTGTCTCATTCTTCCTCTCACCTCCTTTTAACCAAAAAGATGGCTTCCCCATGAAAAAGATGGCTGCCCATGAAATCGCAAACATTTGCCTGTTTTTTTAAAACAGGGTGGGTAAGAGATTATAATAGCTATCTATTGAAATATTTAATCAACATAACTCATGTAACATTGACAGTATGTTTGTTTAAGCTGAAGTTCCCATTTAATCAAACATTCCAAAAATGCAGCGCATTAACCCATGGATGGGTGGACTATCGGGCTACCATATGTAACATCTGGCAGGTAGTTGCTGTCCAATCAGATGTTATTATAATGGGTATTTTATTGTTCAAATGCTATTTCCAAATACTCCAAATCCACCACTGTCTGACTGTATGGACTACTTCTAAGCTAAACATTTCATTGTTTTGTGTATGGAGCCTCAGTGAGGAGTTGATGTAGTTTTACCACTGATATTAGTTTCCCCATCTCTGCAGACTCTTCTTTCCAGGTGCTAAGAGAGAGTGTGCATTTTCAGAGATTCCAGCCATAAAAAATGCTTTGATATGAGGGTGACAGAATGGTTTCTTGTTGTCAGTTATTTCAGTAGACAGGTATGAATACAGAACAGTTAAATATCATTTGCAAGCCTACTAAGTTCCCAGTGATTTTTTTTGTATACATATAATTGCCTAAAGTGATTTTGAAGAGCACTTACATCTTAAAAGTGTTACTTTTAAAACACTGATGCTTGCTGATGTATATATAATGCATGAATACATTTATGAATGGCTTCTGATTTTCCTGTTTAAATGCAAAAACTGCAAATGAAGCACCAGATAAAATGTATCCTGTTATATGCTAAACTAATTCCTGATTATTTCTTCATTAGCAGTCAAGCCAATCAGTGTTTAAGGCAAGAATAATTTTCAAAACCGAGATTAAATGAGTTTAAAATATTAATGGAAGTTCTGGCTGTAGCTTAAACAAGCAATCAGCAGGTAGTTATCAAGCTTTAGCAGTGCTGAAAGGAAATCTGAATAGAGAGGAATGAGGCCAACTGCTGTCATAATGATTTGAGTAACACCTGTAACTAGTGTTGGTCCATGTTTACCAGAACTCATCAAAATCGTGATCATTTTGATCAGTTGATAGATTTCGAAGGCTCTTATTTGATGTTCAGAATCATGTATTAAAGAGGGTTGTGATTACAGCTAATAAGTACCTTACATTATTATTAACTTGATCCAAATGATTACATGTTTCACAGTTAATTCTAGTAATCAAAAGCAATGCTACCTCTGAAAGGTGCGTAGACACCTGTCGCCAGTCAGGGATAGGGACCCGATCCCCTAGGGCGACATCACTGGCCAGCCTATACAGACGCGTGTTGGCTATGTAGCTGACGATGCATTCTGTTGCTATTCAGTGGGCAGAAAGACGATGGAGCGGCACATGCATGATGTCATACAGTGGGCAGGGTAGCGGCATAGACAATGTGATCAGCCATCGTGGCGGTGAGTTGAACTTCTAACAACATATCGTGTGTCACTGTACAGCGAAAGAAACAAACTTGGGGTACAAAATAATGCAGACAATGGTGTACACCAAATATAGACCTTGGTACAAAATACAGAATTGGTCATAACAGTGACAAATGTAACATGATGATTAAAATGTACAACAAATTCCAATACACAAAAGGGTGAGAGAGCCCTGACCTTGCGAGATTACAATGTAAAGGAATGTGAGGAACAAGAGGTGGAGCAGTATACAATATGCATATCTAAAGGCATTTTGTTTTTAGATTATCTAGTAAGGAGTACAACTTGATCAGAGGTGTGAGGGGCAATGGCCTAAGTTAGAGCATAAGCTTGTTGGAAAAAGTGAGTTTTGAGGGAGCGTGAAAGGCAACTGGCACACATGAAAGGCAACTGGCACAGCTAAAAGAAAATGCATAAACATTCCTTTCATTATACTAAGAATGAGTTATATTTTAGTAATGGTGTTTGACTTCATCTGTTTTTACTTTAAAAATACTATTTAAGAATCACTGCTATTGAATAATGAAATAAATTGTTAATTATTCATGGCTATAATAAAAATTAAAAAGTCAGCACATACAGCTTTCATCTCACTAATAGAAATGCAGGAAAGAGACATCCACCACAAGCCATACTGTTTTGTGGTGTAGTAAAATAATACAGTGCTATTTGAAACATTATGCAAAATGTGAAGAATTGATGCAAAAATAGATTAAAGAGAAGCAGATGCTTTTGTTCTATTTTTTTTTTCTTTTTCACTTTAAACATTCTTCTTTAGTTAAGTTTTGCTTGCATGGAAGGGTTTTTTTGTCTTGTTCTTCAATGGTATTGTTATTCCTGATTTTCAGCTCCTAGCAAACTCCTGGCAAACTCCTGGCAGACTGGAAGGACAAAATTAACAGTGTCTAGTGTGCTGCCTAAGCATGGGAATTCTGGATGAGCTTATGCCCTGTTGCTGCTAAGCATAAGCAGTGCATGAATATGCATGCAGGGTTTGACTGGAACTAGGCAGCAGTACTGCTGATCTAACTCCCAGCATAATGACATGTGCTGGGGAGTGGGGAAGCCACTCACCCCAATACCCTCTGGAAAGAGCAATGGGAGATGGTGAGATTTTAGCACTAACCCTGCTATGGGTTACGTTGAAAACAGATTTATAAGAGCTCTAAAGGATACTCCAGGCAAGTACATGAAGTTCTATATAACTTATCTGGGGCTTCTTCCAGCCCCCAGCAATCAATCAGGCCCCCGGCAGACAGCTTGGAGATCAAATTACACTGGCTCATTACTTGCTGAGGAGGGAGAATTAAACAGTCTATTCTATAAACACACACAGAGTGGATTTCTTATTGTTTTCCATCTCCTCTGTGCAAGAGTTTAGGTCCTTTAAATGCCACTTTAAAGGGGCACTACAGCAAAAAAAAAAAACTGTAACATTTAAAATATGTGCAAATATATACAAATAAGAAGTACATTTTTTCCAGAGTAAAATGAGCCATAAATTACTTTATTCCTATGTTGCTGTCACTTACAGTATGTAGTAGAAATCTGACAGAAGTGACAGGTTTTGGACTAGTCTATCTCTTTATAGGGGATTCTCAGGGATATATTTGTTTTCAAAAGAACTTAGTGAATGGCAGTTGCTCTGTCCAACTGCCAAAAAACTGTGTAGTGAGCAGGGAAGCTGGCTAGCATCAATGTTTAAATCCTTTTTTGGGAATATCCTTATAAAGAATAAAAGCCTTGCTGAGAATCCCCTATGAAGAGATGGACTAGTCCAAAACCTGTCACTTCTGTCAGATTTCTACTGCCTACTGTAAGTGACGTCAACATAGCAGAAAAGTAATTTATGGCTCATTTTACGCTGGAAAAAAATTTACTTTTTATTTGTATATGTTTGCACATATTTTAAATTTTACAGTTTTTCGCTGTAGTGCCCCTTTAAGGAAAAGTAGAAGTAGCAGGAATATATTTTGGTTAGCTTAGCTTTTATTTCAGGATGCAGGAAGTTTAAATGTTTGCACTATGCATTACAGCCAAGTTTACTTCAAAGCAGAGATGGAGCATAGAACATTGCATCAACTACAGAACAGGGGTGAGCAGAAGACTTCTAAGGTGCTCTTCTTTCTGCAGCCCTTGTTAATACATTATCTCTGCTACTGCTATTACAGTGTCTCTTTTAGACCTTACTAGGTTGTGAAATGATGTTTACTTCCTGACATAAATGGGTTATCACTGGCGCAAGTTTAGACTAAAATGTAATCCTGTCTCACGTGATATTTATGTGAAAGCTTTCTTGTTGTTGGCAAAATAAGAAGAATGGTAAGAGATAATTTTAAATATAAACATAGACCTACAAAATCTCAAAGATGCTTGAACTGCTTGCTTTCAATAGGGTGATACATTATTAATGGGCTCCGAACATATTTCGGTTCAAGGACCTTTTTTTCTCAGTTTGAAAGATGTATTTTACATCTACCATATTCACTAAAATAGTTTCATTGCATTCTGATCTCTCTGTTCTGGAGGTCCCAGTGCACTTAGTTCAAAAAGCTGAAAGAAATAACAAGTGATTTTGCAAACACACTCCTTATTTCTGTGACTGTGGAGACTGTAAAGTATATTGTGTATTACTTCTGCAATAATAATCTTGCTAATCTCTTTGCTAAATATTTCAGAAGAGTAGCAAGCTGCAGTGCCGTTAAAAGTTTGTTAACATGCATTTTAGGGGCATCGTCGTTGAAATGTAATGAATTTTATAATATTTGATTTATTCTTAGTGTTTTATGTAGCTGTGTTACTGATCTGAGCTTTTAATATTGTTCTGCCAGAAATGAGGTATAATTAACTATTTATAGCTTTGGGGATACACAAATGGGATGTACTGTCAGTATTCTCATTTCCTGAGATTTAACTTAAAAATACTTTAAAAAGAGATAAAGACTTTGGAAGCAAGTTCAACTGGGGAGGATTTACTCAAGGACATCTGCAGTAAAGAGCATTGCAAGTGTTCATTTCTAATATCCAGTCACTAGCAGGAGAATTTTAAAAAACTACGAACTTCTCTGAATTTGAATAAAGCAAAGTGACACTTCACTGAACCGAGCTCACTGAAACTCCACTGGTAGCCTACCACTGACTTTAAAGTGAGCCCGAGCCAAAGCGTGGGTCAAATAGGAAATAGTATCTTAACAAGATTAAAGTTTAACTGTCAGGCATTAAATAAAAAATCAATTCTTTTTTTTTTATCTGGTAAACTAGTAATAAGGATTCTAACCAGGCAATCCAAAAGTTAAAATCACTATTACTTTTCATGTTGATAAATGATCATTCCCCAGTTTACCTAACTCTTATTTGGTACACACACAATTTAGTACACAAAAAGGAATCTGCAGGGCATGCTGGGTTGTCCTTTTTTGCTTCTCTATTTCCCCCCAGACTTAAAGAGAGTCTAAAGTGTCCTAAAAATGAGATTTTACTTTAAAACCTCTGTAACATAATTGCCCCTATTAAAACGCTGCATCTCCGTGGCTGAAAAAACAATCAAACACCCCAAACTGTCTGGGACACATCACGGGGCTCCTTCTGCGTAGAGGCAAAGCTTTAGGCTGCAGCTCTACCTCTACACGCGTCCATCAGCGTGGATCACCGCCTCTCTCAGTCTTCTTTCACTGAGAGGGGCGGGGGAGAGGCGGCAAACATTGCTGATTGACGCACATGGAGGCAGAGCTACAGCCGAAGCTCTGTCTCCTTAGGGCAGCAAAATCCACAACCAAGAAAGTTGTAGATTTTGCCAGGGGAGTTTGGGGTGATTCATTCCTTATTCAGCTGCAGGGATGTGGCGCTTTAATAGGGGCAATGATGTTAAAGAGGTTTTCAAAGTAAAAATCTCATTTTTAGGAGACTTCAGAGTCTCTTTAACTGATGCAGCCTGATTGGCTGAAACCTCTTTCCCTCCTGGTTTCCCCTCCCACACCTCTGTTCCTCTCTGATTGACCAATATTTATCATGCTGAGACAATGCACTTTCTATAGTGCAGGGCGGGCAAATCAGGCAGAGGAGAGGAGGGCAGGAAATGACATCAGGATTGGCTTCCAAATAGCCACACTTAAAATGGGAAATGCTAAGAAGGATTTTATCTTTTTTTACTGTAGAAAAAGCACTAAAATCAAAACATGGACACTGCAATACATATGTTATGTAAGTAGAGCAAGTATTTATCTACTTATATATGTGTTTTTTTTCTGAGATAGTATGTGTAACGATTGTATAATGTTTTGGTGTAGCAACACAGGTGTCTGATTATGTGGTGATCTGCAGAATCACCAATAATACAGACGCTATACCTGATTATGGAATGATCTGCAGAATCACCAATAGTGCAAGTATAGCTAACAGGAACACAGAATGAGATGTGCTTGGTGCAACAGTAACTGACTAGTTTAATGTGACCTCACCAGAAGAGCTGGTGGGTACTATCAGAAACAGTAACTGAGTAGATTTAACTAAACCTCACCAGAGAAGCTGGTGGGTACTATCAGAAGAGCACCTCACCAGTGGCAAGGGCCCACTGGTGAGTAGAGAGGTCAGACAGGCTAGGTTCGGCAACTGAGAGGCAGATACAGTACAGAATCAGTAGGCAAAAGAGTAGTAGGTATCCAGGCAGAGGTTCAGCAACTAGATCAGATGGGCAGAGGTACAGAAACGTAAAGCAATAGCAGAGTCAGAGATAAGCCAGAGTCATACACAGAATATCAATAATAATACAATAAAGCAATAGTCCTAGTCTTGTGTGAAATCCCTGGTTTCCTCCCAGATCAAAGCACACCGGATACTAGTCTAAGGTCTGAGCGCTAACACGGGAAGGCTTAGGAAGCAGAGGAGACCTCACAGCTGTGCCCACAACAATCAGCGCCGGCGTAAGTCCCCTCTGACGTCAGCCGACCAGCGGGTCAGCTGACGCGCCTCCTCCCAGCATAAAGGTCCTGTCTACGCGCGCGGCCACGCAATACAGTGACCCTATGTGCAAATGACAGCCCCATCCTCGGCACGCTAGACGCCGGTGGAACGGAAAAAAATGAGGAGGCTGCGGAGACACTCCGCGTGCCCACAGCTGCAAGCACAGCAGATGTTACAGTATGGCTGACAGCTCCTCTTTAAAGCCTCTGGATCCTATAAAGGCTCCCTGGGTTGGTCCTCTTTTCTCCCTGCTGCTGCTCTCCAGGACCCTCCAGAAGATCTAGGCAATGCTCTCTTCAAGAACGAGCATAGCTGGGCTGCACCAGAACAAGCATGGTCACACCTGCGCAGTAGCAGTAAGCCACTCATGCACAAGCAGCTTCGGCTTACTGTACAGGCAAGGTTGTACTTGCGCAAGCATAGTATGACTGTCCTTGTGCTTTAAGAGCACAGCCCTAATCATATTTCTGACAAGCCCTTGTCATAAATCTTTGGGGATCCATGAGCAGCTATGGGGGCACCATGAGAAGCCTTTACAGGATCTAGAAGTTTCCCTCTTCTTAGGTAAGTATTTCCTTTTTGACCTGAGTTTCTAAAAACTTGGACAGTACATCAACATTAACAGATACTTGTTGGAAGCAAACTTCCATTGCAAAGATTGATCAGATACCTTGGGTAACCTTGTCTAATTGTCATTCCTTTCAACTAAGATAAGTCAGACTGCTCCTTCTTTCCTACTCCATCTATTAAATGTGCACTGATTAAATTTACATGGGAATTATGCTTGTCAATAGGGTACATGTTGTGGTTAAGCCTTCCACATTGATACTCTGTAACAACTTTCATAAATCAGTAGATAAGAATCACTTATATTCAAGGATGGAGTACCATGAGTTTAAGATACATTTACTATCTCCCTAGAATACAGACTTTTGTAAGCATTCAAAGAGATTGCTATTTATACAAATAAATACCCATAAAAGGTTAGCTTAGGCTTTATTTTCTTTCAGTGAAGTGCAAAATACATAAACATTATTTCCAAAAACAAACTCAAAGGCAAGGGTTTTATCCACCCTCAAGTACCCAGAAGGAGGAATACCTCCTTGGTGAGGATATTTTCTTGTTGGTGCATCCATGCAGTGTTCAGGTTCAGCCTTCCTGGGGATTGCCAGCCTGCATTTGGCATAAGGGGTGGAATTAAGGCTCGGGTGGTAGGTAGTGTTGGGCGAACAGTGTTCGCCACTGTTCGGGTTCTGCAGAACATCACCCTGTTCGGGTGATGTTCGAGTTCGGCCGAACACCTGATGGTGTTCGGCCAAACTGTTCGGCCATATGGCCGAACTAAGAGCGCATTGCCGAACGTTACCCGAACGTTCGGCTAGCGCTGTGATTGGCCGAACGGGTCACGTGGTTTGGACCCGAACATGCTCTGATTGGCCGAACGGGTCACGTGGTTCGGGTAAATAAATACCCGATCCACGTCATTTCTCCGCCATTTGTCTGTGGGTTTAGCTTTGGGTAGGCAGGCAGGGTAGTTATCTCTCCAGCCAGGCTAGCCAGGGTCCCCCCAGTCATTGTGTCGCTGCTGGGAACAGTAGTACACCGCTCACCCACACTATATAGCATTGTGTTTACTGCCACTCTGTGTCTCTGCTGGGAACAGTAGTACACCGCTCACCCTGTAAAGCATTGTGCTCTGTGTCGCTGCTGGGAATAGTAGTACACCGCTCACCCACCACTGTATAGCATTGTGCTCTGTGTCGCTGCTGGGAACAGTAGTACACCGCTCACCCACCCACCACTGTATAGCATTGTGCTCTGTGTCGCTGCTGGGAACAGTAGTACACCGCTCACCCACCCACCACTGTATAGCATTGTGCTCTGTGTCGCTGCTGGGAATAGTAGTACACCGCTCACCCACCACTGTATAGCATTGTGCTCTGTGTCGCTGCTGGGAACAGTAGTACACCGCTCACCCACTACTGTATAGCATTGTGCTCTGTGTCGCTGCTGGGAACAGTAGTACACCGCTCACCCACCACTGTATAGCATTGTGCTCTGTGTCGCTGCTGGGAACAGTAGTACACCGCTCACCCACCCACCACTGTATAGCATTGTGCTCTGTGTCGCTGCTGGGAATAGTAGTACACCGCTCACCCACCACTGTATAGCATTGTGCTCTGTT
This sequence comes from Hyperolius riggenbachi, assembly GCF_040937935.1. NCBI lineage: Eukaryota > Metazoa > Chordata > Amphibia > Anura > Hyperoliidae > Hyperolius > Hyperolius riggenbachi. The sequence continues at coordinate 180,385,423 of NC_090649.1, read as the reverse complement.
TCGCTGCTGGGAACAGTAGTACACCGCTCACACACCACTGTATAGCATTGTGCTCTGTGTCGCTGCTGGGAACAGTAGTACACCGCTCACCCACCACTGTATAGCATTGTGCTCTGTGTCGCTGCTGGGAACAGTAGTACACTGCTCACCCACATTATATAGCATTGTGTTTACTGCCACTCTATGTCTCTGCTGGGAACAGTAGTACACCGCTCACCCACCACTGTATAGCATTGTGCTCTGTGTCGCTGCTGGGAATAGTAGTACACCGCTCACCCGCCACTGTATAGCATTTCTGTACTGCCAATGTACTGCTTCCAGTCAGCGTAGTACACCGCTCACCCACCACTGTATAGCATTGTGTTTACTGCCACTCTGTGTCTCTGCTGGGAACAGTAGTACACCGCTCACCCACCACTGTATAGCATTGTGCTCTGTGTCGCTGCTGGGAACAGTAGTACACCGCTCACCCACCCACCACTGTATAGCATTGTGCTCTGTGTCGCTGCTGGGAATAGTAGTACACCGCTCACCCACCACTGTATAGCATTGTGCTCTGTGTCGCTGCTGGGAACAGTAGTACACCGCTCACCCACTACTGTATAGCATTGTGCTCTGTGTCGCTGCTGGGAACAGTAGTACACCGCTCACCCACCACTGTATAGCATTGTGCTCTGTGTCGCTGCTGGGAACAGTAGTACACCGCTCACCCACCCACCACTGTATAGCATTGTGCTCTGTGTCGCTGCTGGGAATAGTAGTACACCGCTCACCCACCACTGTATAGCATTGTGCTCTGTTTCGCTGCTGGGAACAGTAGTACACCGCTCACACACCACTGTATAGCATTGTGCTCTGTGTCGCTGCTGGGAACAGTAGTACACCGCTCACCCACCACTGTATAGCATTGTGCTCTGTGTCGCTGCTGGGAAAAGTAGTACACTGCTCACCCACATTATATAGCATTGTGTTTACTGCCACTCTATGTCTCTGCTGGGAACAGTAGTACACCGCTCACCCACCACTGTATAGCATTGTGCTCTGTGTCGCTGCTGGGAATAGTAGTACACCGCTCACCCGCCACTGTATAGCATTTCTGTACTGCCAATGTACTGCTTCCAGTCAGCGTAGTACACCGCTCACCCACCACTGTATAGCATTGTGTTTACTGCCACTCTGTGTCTCTGCTGGGAACAGTAGTACACCGCTCACCCACCACTGTATAGCATTGTGCTCTGTGTCGCTGCTGGGAACAGTAGTACACCGCTCACCCACCCACCACTGTATAGCATTGTGCTCTGTGTCGCTGCTGGGAATAGTAGTACACCGCTCACCCACCACTGTATAGCATTGTGCTCTGTGTCGCTGCTGGGAACAGTAGTACACCGCTCACCCACTACTGTATAGCATTGTGCTCTGTGTCGCTGCTGGGAACAGTAGTACACCGCTCACCCACCACTGTATAGCATTGTGCTCTGTGTCGCTGCTGGGAACAGTAGTACACCGCTCACCCACCCACCACTGTATAGCATTGTGCTCTGTGTCGCTGCTGGGAATAGTAGTACACCGCTCACCCACCACTGTATAGCATTGTGCTCTGTTTCGCTGCTGGGAACAGTAGTACACCGCTCACACACCACTGTATAGCATTGTGCTCTGTGTCGCTGCTGGGAACAGTAGTACACCGCTCACCCACCACTGTATAGCATTGTGCTCTGTGTCGCTGCTGGGAACAGTAGTACACCGCTCACCCACATTATATAGCATTGTGTTTACTGCCACTCTATGTCTCTGCTGGGAACAGTAGTACACCGCTCACCCACCACTGTATAGCATTGTGCTCTGTGTCGCTGCTGGGAATAGTAGTACACCGCTCACCCGCCACTGTATAGCATTTCTGTGCTGCCAATGTACTGCTTCCAGTCAGCGTGTACTTTAAGGATAAGTGAAATGAAGAAGAAATCCTGTGAAAGAGGGAGGGGCAAGGGAAGAGGTGTTTCCCCTGACGGTTCACGTACAGGCCACAGTGGAGCACCGAAGAAAACCCACTCAATACCGCCCATGTTGTCCAGGAAATCAACCCTCACAAATCCTCCTGCGCCGCCCTCCTCCTGTTCCATCACGTGTGCTGCTGCTGGGTTAGCGTTACCGGTCCCTTTTCCTGGAACCTCTCCTCTGTATTACATTTATGACTGCATGCCGACAAAAAGCAAATTGCTATCCGCACGCTTCTTGTCCTCATGCAAGGCCTGGGTTGTTGTGTCTCAAAGCGTGGCCTTCTCCTCCTGCGCCGCCCTCCTCCTGTTCCATCACGTGTGCTGCTGCTGGGTTAGCGTTACCGGTACCTTTTCCTGGAACCTCTCCTCTGTATTACATTTATGACTGCATGCCGACAAAAAGCAAATTGCTATCCGCACGCTTCTTGTCCGCATGCAAGGCCTGGGTTGTTGTGTCTCAAAGCATGGCCTTCTCCTCCTGCGCCGCCCTCCTCCTGTTCCATCACGTGTGCTGCTGCTGGGTTAGCGTTACCGGTCCCTTTTCCTGGAACCTCTACTCTGTATTACATTTATGACTGCATCCCGACAAAAAGCAAATTGCTATCCGCACGCTTCTTGTCCGCATGCAAGGCCTGGGTTGTTGTGTTTCAAAGCGTGGCCTTCTCCTCCTGCGCCGCCCTCCTCCTGTTCCATCACGTGTGCTGCTGCTGGGTTAGCGTTACCGTTCCCTTTTCCTGGAACCTCTCATCTGTATTACATTTATGACTGCATGCCGACAAAAAGCATGTTACCTGTGCAAAGGAAACAGACATTTCCCGCATTTAAAAGACAGTTTTCCCTTTGAAACTTTAAAATCGATTTTCTCAAAAACTATAAGCTCTTTTTGCTAAAAATTTTTTCTTCTTGTACCCACTCCCAAGGTGCACATACCCTGTAAATTTGGGGTATGTAGCATGTAAGGAGGCTTTGAAAAGCACGAAAGTTCGGGTCCCCATTGACTTCCATTATGTTCAGAGTTCGGCGCGAACACCCGAACATCGCGGCCATGTTCGGCGAACGTTCGCGAACCCGAACATCCAGGTGTTCGCCCAACACTAGTGGTAGGGTCACAAAATTGTGATTTTTTAAAAAAAAATATTGTGGAAAAAAAAAACATTAAATCTAATGGATTATCATAAATCTTTCCTGAGATTAGCAAACTGTGTTTTCATCTTGACTAAGCAGTTAAAAATGTTCTGCTCTCATTTTGATGCACTTGTCCTCTGAACTACTCAGCTGACAGCACTAGATAATAGGCCACATTAAGGAATGGGAAGGATCTATGCTATCCAGAATCTTTCCTCTAGAAATGTGTTTTCTTTAGACAGGACTTTAGTGTGCAATTCTGACATTCTAAAACCAGGAACTTGCTTACAAGACAAAAAAATATCCAAGTTAAATTTGAGTAGCCCAGCCACCCGATCAGTGATGTGCTCACTGCTGGACGGAAAGTAGGTCACTGGTTTTCTCATGATCTGCACATGCATGCTGGACCATTACCACTATCATTGCAGTGCCATTGACTCCAATGCAATCGTGCCCTGAGTGGCATGACTTGTACTGCTCAACAATGCACTGCAGAGTCTGTGATAGCTTTGCATCATTCTAAGTACTTCCATTGCATTGCGTTGCGCCGTAGGTACTGAGGCCAGTTTCATGGAGACTAATGGCCACTGAGAGGTGGGAGCGACGGAAGAGAGTACCGCAACCTGATGCAATGTGATAGTGTACAAGGGGCCTAAGACCTCACCATTCAGCAGGATTGGTGTCCAAACTGTATCGCTTGACAGTAACCATGTTGTGTCTATCCATGTCTGGTCTATCTGAAACACATAACTAGTTGTTTACATTATTGTATATAAACTTTGTGCTGATCTGTCTAATAGTTCCTGTTTTAGCAATTGCTTAATTAAATCATGTATTTATTTATTACATCACATTTCTAGCTTAAAACATAACTAGCAGAACAAACACAAAGATGTGTAACAAATAGCTCCTGCATTGATTATAATGCGGCAAATGGCTATCTTGGAACTTTGATTATACGGCCTTTACTGACGCTTCACATGCACTTTCTGCACCTAATTAGCTGATAATGCACTGGGAGCTTGTAAGGTACAACTGAAGTGCCTTGCTTACTAATGTGTTTGGTATTCTGCAAATAAATCTTCATGACAATTATGCTCCTTGTTACTATGAAAATGCTGCCATACTGATGTAATAACTAAACATAATAGAGCTAAAGCCACTAATCAAGAGGTTATTCTTGAAATAATTACAGGATTTAGAGGTAATCATCACTAAAGATAGAAATTATTGCTGTACTTTTATGTGTGTACAATCAACTACCCTTCAAAAACCATGATTGCCACTTAGCCTTATTTTAGTGATCACTCGGTAGAGGGTAGTTTTGTCCAAAACTAACGCTTTTGTTCTTCAGTTCAGAAAAGTGTTATGATAAAACTTCCACAAAAATGTATTTGAAGGAAACTTTTATTTTTAATAACTCCCTGAAGATACTGGAAATGCATATTTCTCTCCAAAGCATATTTTTTAATTTGAACCAGTTAGCAGAGAGCTAAATGAATACTCTTGAGACTGGATTCTTTGAGCCTAGAGCAGGATGAAGGTAGTTCAGTATTCTACAGTGTTTTTAGTCCAAGTCATTTATTTTCCATAGCAGCTTTTATGAGAACATTTCTTTACCAAAAAAGTATGCGTCATTAGTAAAAAGTGGCACAGGTACTTAACTCCAGGTGACCTTGCATGAGCCAAGTAGCTCAAGACATGGGCTAAGAGGATATTTATGTGAGAGTGATTCCATCTGGAATTTGAATATAGTTAATACAGAAGGAGATAGCTTAGCAACAAGCATGTCACATACATGGAGAAAATTGCTAACTAAAGTCCTGCACATAGGATTAGAGTGAGTTGTGCATCACTAGGTAATAGGATCAGAGTGAAGGCTCAAATTCACTAGCAGCCTTTTCTAAGCACTAGTGATTTGTAGAGCTCTCGATAATGCAATGCTATGCAGGATTTTTATAAAATCACATCACTCAAGTGGGATCACACCCATAGTATTACATTAGCAAGAGCTTTTCAGCACTGCTAGTGGGTTCCAGGCCTCAGACATAAATCACTACATTTTTAGCTACAATATAGCCAGTACAACATATATATGTGTGTTAATATAGAGGTTTTGAATCAGGATGATACCATTATTGGCTAACTGAGAAGAAAAGGAGCAAGCTTTTGGCTATGAAGCCTTCCTCAGACTAGATTTCTGTATACTGACATCATTTCTTAATATCAGTAGTGTACAGGAATCAAGTCTGAGGAAGGCTTCGTAGCCAAAAGCATACTCATTTTCTTCTAAGTTAGCCAATAATGCTGTCATCCTGATTCAAAACTTCTTTCTTTTACTGATGGCTAACATGGGACTATACTCTACTGCTACTACTGTATTAAAGCGGAATATAACCCTGCATTTCAACTTTGCTCTAAAACATTATTTACAGCATATTATATGCAAAAAGCATTTTTTTTTACTAGACCAGCATTGGAAGGGTTAAACACAGAGGTTTTAAGTTCCGTGCAGACTTTCAGATAGTTACATTCTATTTAGTTATATGTATATATTTAGAAATGTTACACACTGTTTGGCTGTCCTCCAACTCCTTCTCAGTGAGAGTGATGAGTCACAATAAACACTTAGATACATTTGTGTAAACAAAAAGTATCTAACTCAAGTTCGGATGCGTCTGCAAAAATCTCCAGGGACTTTAAAGCCCTGTGTAACCCTTCCAATGCTGGTCTAGTAAAAAAAAAATGCTGGTTGCATATAATATACTGTAAATAATGTTTTAGAGCAAAGTTGAAATGCAGGGTTATATTCCGCTTTAATATAGCAGAGGCATTTTGCAGAGCCAGATATAAAAGATATCAAGTTGTAATGCACATCAACAATGCACATTTCAAGAGGAAAAAGTTAGATGTACAGTATGCAATATTAACCAGCAACAAATGAGGTTTTTAACTTTATTTTGTACAACATAGATCCACATTAAGAAATTGCAGTAAACTCAAAGCTTTAGACTACACATCAATGAAAACTCATTCCTGGCTATAAATACTGTTCTTTGGCCTTTCTCCTCTAGCAGAATATCACATATGTCAATGGAGTAAGAACTTTCATGTACAGCACTTTGTTTTCTACCTGCTATTCTTTCTGCCTAATTCTGTATTTTAACCAACGTTGTATATGTATCCTTTTATCCTGACACATTTATTAAATAATATTCTCATATTATTTTTATGTTTATTTTGTTTTATCATTTCTCTCTTCCTGCACTCTTGCTCTTGCTGCCATCTTAATTTTATGCACGTGTAGTATTAGAATTATTAGCATAAATTTAGATGAAAACATGCACTAATTAACAGCAATCAAATTATAATTATTTTCATATGCTTATTGTGTGTTGCACAAAGGCAGAAAATATATGATTGTTTATAAAAAAGATACAGGAAACTGACCTTATGTTTTTATTCACCTGACCGCAATTAATTACATAAAAGAACTCAGCCTAGGGAGTGGAAGCTGTTTTATAAAGAATTCCTCCAGCCCTGTTCCAGTGCAGAAAAAATACATGTTTAGGTTATTTTTGAATAAGGCCAAATCTTACCAAATCTTGCCAATCTGCTTAAGTGAAGCATGTTAAACCCAAAGTTCAGTCCAAAATTACATCTCCTCTATGCTCTCCCGCACATCCCACTGCAAAATTAGTACACTGAGAAATTACCAACCAGCCTTTAATACTTCAATTACATTGAAGTGGTGGTGCTCATGTAATTAGTTTTTTTTTTTTTTCTTCAATGACAGGGAAGCTGAAATGTATCCCTCAACAAGGTACACAGTGTATTACATTTTCACTCATGTCAAAACAAACACAACCACACATGTGCAGCACAAGAGACATCACTAATTTTAGACATCTCAATAAACTTAAGTTATTGAAGAATACCATCTCTCCTCCTTCAAACTGCAGTATGAAAGTATGTTTTCAGCTAGCAATCTCCTGGTTATATGTTCTGTGCAAATGCTATGTGCAAAGTGTAAAGTTGCTCCAATCGTAAGTAGTAAATGCATCTTAATCTTAGTGAAAAAAATCTTAGTGAATGATCAAGCTGCAAGAAAAGTTCTGTTATTTTATCAATCCAAATTAATCACGCCAGGTTATTTCAGTTAATGGGACAATAAAGGTTTCTCATGATATGGAATTGTGCTCATAAATATCATGGGTGGACAGAACTTCACACAAGCTGCTGCTCACAGAGGTGGACATACTCTAGATTCATTTGTCACCTAGGGCTGGACATTAACCCCTTCCCTAACACCTAATGCTGATAGGCGTCGGGAAGGTGGCAGCCCCAGGACCGCCTAATACCTAAAGGTGTCAAGAGCAGTGGGCGGACAATAGTGGGGATCACGCCCATCCCCGCTTGAGTGATGGAGCTCCGCTCCGTCAACAGTCTGCCAGTCTATTTACTTTGTACAGCACTGCGATCTACTGCAGCGCTGTACTGGGGCTGTCCCCTGCAGGGGCTCAGATCATGATCCCCTCTCACAGGCTGATGATAGGATCACCCTGATTGGCTGTCGGGAGGAGGGGGAAATAAAAATAAATATTAAAATAGACAATTTAATAAAAAAAAACACAAATAAATAAATAAAAAATAAACATGGCACCAGCGATCAGAGCCCACCAACAGAAAGCTCGGTTGTGGCCAGAAACAGAGCTTGCATGCTAAGTTATAAGGCTCTGCAGCCAACTATTAAAGTTGCATAGCACTAAATTGTAAACAATAACCTGGTCACTAGGGGGTGTAAGCCTGTGGTCCTGAACTGGTTAAAAACGAATAATAAAGTAACTATGCACCTAGCATTGCAATCAGAGCACCACATCATAGAGTTTCCAATCAAACATAACCTTATCAAACTACATACAAAAGAAATATCAGAAGCCATACACTAAAGAAATCAATCCCTGTTTTTTTAATACTCTATATTAGTGTACACATTACCACTAGGGGCACTTTATTTATTTACCCAGGTCTCCCTCCCTCTATCCCTGCCTAAAAAATCATTTCTCACACAGTTCACAAATATATTTCCCTGTGTCACTCACAGCATGCAGGAGACATCAGGAGAAATAGGCTGATCTGAGGTGGTAACAGGTAACTAAATGAGCTGTAATATAGCTGGAATATAACTAGCTAGAACACTAGTCTGTGTTTGCACTCAGACTGGTTGCCTGGCTGCCTGCTTGTGATGAGTCACTCCAGGCTGCATCCACTTTACAAGCTGCTGAGAGGGGCAGATCACTGTTTACAATTAGCATTATTAGTATCTTTATCAGTCAAGAGAAGCAAAGATAATAAACACACATTGCTAGAATCTTTAACCCCTTACAACCATATCAATAAGATTCTTTCAGCAAGGTGATAATTAAACTATAAACTGAGGAGTTGATAGCAACTCCCCTGTGCAGAGACATGGTCTAGCCCTCTGGGAGCCGTCAGTATTAGATACATTTTGTATCTAAAACTGATGGAGGATTTTACAGCTGAGAGGAACAGCTGTGTGAGGAATCAAATTGCTCCTAGTACTTGTCCTATTGTGTGCTACAACATACAGAATTTCAAAATAAATGTATAGATCGATAGTATTCCTTTAACTTTGATTTTAAGAATCTGCTCTATGGCAAACGGAAGACTGTGACACTCTACTAACCTATTACGACAATATGGTGTTTAAAACATCAGGCACAATGGTACCATAGTGTAGCAGGCAACCTCTGAACATAAGAATTCTAAAATTGACATCAATGAAATAAAATTAGAAAGTGGCAGACTGCGAAGGCAGTGGCTTAAATCACTCTCTAAAGAATTTAATCAACATAATGGGCTTGATTCACAAAAGAGTGCTAACTGATAGCACGGGTGTTTTTGCGCAAATTTTCTTGTTTGCACGCGAAAACGTTATCGTTTCATGCAAAAACAGTTAGCACTCTTTTGTGAATCAAGAATCTCTTCACTTGAAAAAAAAATAATAATAATATTTAGAAGTAAGGAGTAGAATCTGATCGGTTTCTGACATTTTTGCATTGGAGTGACCGGCAAAACTTTTAAAGATGTTTTGGGAGGCTTGCTATACTAAGTATAGCTAGTGCTGGTGGTGTGAAGCGGATTTTGTAGTTTTTGCAAATGTGTACAGTCAGAAACGTTTTTGGGGGAGTCGACAGTATTTTCATTCAGTCAGCAATATTTAGGTCAACTATAGCAGTGACCTGGACTCAAATAACAACACTATTCACAACCTTTATTACCACTCTGTCATCTATAATAACCACAAAAAGATTTTTGGTGAAATAAATGCATGATTCTTGTACATAGCTTTAGAGTTTGAGATTGAGTATTTGGTACATTTTTGCTGTTAGTGATGTTGCATAAAAGCCCAATCGGCCACAGTACTTGTCAAAGTATTCTTCTCTTAGTTACGAGACAATAGACGACATGTAAACAAGGCATATTGTGTTTAGCAGGCTAAAAGATCGAATGATGCACACATTACAGTATAACAGCACACATTGCAATCAGATTGAAATCCATTGTGACAAACAGAGTAAAAATCATTGTTATTGTTTGTTAGGGGTAACTGCCTTCAACTATTACTGTTACACTTTGCAAGTCTTTGAACATACCTAACATGTTTGGCATTGCCAAAAACAAATGAAATTATTAAATATACTATTAAAAAGGTAAAATAAGAATGTCTAACCCTTTTAAATTATTATTAATTATGTCACTAATATATGAAAATCTATTAATACAGTAGGGGGATAAATGAAAATGATATTAAACTCTCGAACAGCTGTATTAACTTGACTTAAGTAAGTGAGTTAAAAGGTGGAATCATTATTTCCAATGGCAGTAGTAGTTGTAATCGTTCTGTAATTGCCCGAGTATACTCAGCTTGCTATTTGTTCATTTGCTTCAGAATTCTAAATTACAAATCTTTTCTACAAGGCAGTGAAGCACTACAATCCTGACATCACATAGATTACCTGCATTAATCTTCTGGATTTATTGCCAGGTTTTAAAAGGTGAATTAAAATTAATAATATGTAAACAAATGTAAGTAGGCAGGAACCGTGAAATCAGACCTTACGCCAAACAAAAATCGCAAACAAATTAGAAAAATGCTTCATTCCATGCTCTGCACCTATAGAATCAGGATTTATTTCTTCTGCTTTAAAGTGCAATACACTTGTACACAGTATCAACTGAATAACCTGTGTATGTATAGAAGTGTATTTATGAGTCAAATTTCAAGAAACCAATACTTTAGTGTGTGTGGTAAGTGCTCGGAACATCTTTGGATTTTTGTCGTTATCATGTGCCATATTCTGTGAATGTTTCCATTACTCCAACAGTGTCCTGGGCAACAAAACACAGAAGTGTGCACGCGCGTGCGCGCGCACACACACACACACACACACACACACACACACACACATAAATACATACATACATACATACACACACACACACACACACACACACACACATACACACATATACACACACACATACACACACACACACATATACACACACACACACATATACACACACACACACATATACACACACACTCACAAACACACACACACACACACACATAAATACATACATACATACATACATACACACACACATACATACACACACACACATACATACACACACACACATACATACACACACACACACACTAGATTTTTTTATGTGATTGCGAAGGGTTGGAAATAATCCCTGACTAGGTTTTATTGCTGGCTCTTCTTTCCTGTCCAGGATCCTGACAGAAAGCGAGAGAAAATATTTCCAGTGGGGACAAAGAATACCAATAAAGTCCTCCAAACGTCTGTTACCCATTGTGTACATGTAAGATTTGATATAGTTTTAGCATTACAGAGATGTTGTCACTTGTATTCTGGCTGATCAATTATGTCATTTTAACTAAATATTGCCCCACTTGACAGCAGTGATCAACCAATAGTCCTAGACAGGCAGCCTGTGGCTTCTTGGCATGAAATCAAATCACCAGTAGAGATGAACAAGCAAGAGTAAAAAGTTTAATCTCATGGTGAATGAAGTGACTAGTATGTTAACCTTTCAGCAATAGAGTCCCAGTTTTGATTTTTGACTATGTTCACTGGGTTATGAAGGGCACACCATCATTTAGTCAGTCGGGTGCTTGACACTGAGATATAGGCATTGATATCTCCAGATAAGATCATTAAACAAATGTATCAGCACACCGGTGTTTCCTTGGTTCACGCTCTTTTATTGAGCCATGCGTTCCCACAAGAGAAAAAAGCCGACAATTGTTTCGGGGCCACACAGGGTCCCCCTTCTTCAAGGCGCGTGGTAACCACGCGCCTTGAAGAAGGGGGACCCTGTGTGGCCCCGAAACAATTGTCGGCTTTTTTCTCTTGTGGGAACGCATGGCTCAATAAAAGAGCGTGAACCAAGGAAACACCGGTGTGCTGATACATTTGTTTATTGATTTTTGACTAGGGAACTGTCAGTGTAAACATTTTACGTACTCCTTACAGTTGAGTGGGATTTGTGCTGGGCACTTTAGTTTCCTGTCACAGCCTCAACATATATTGGCAGGTTAATAGAGTACATCACATTAGCCTTAGACTATGATAGGGATCTTAAGGTGGCCACTAATGGTCCAATTTCTAGCGAAAAATTGTTCGAGCGATCAGAAATTATGATCAGATGAAAAATCGTTCACTACACCATCAACTAACCAATCATTGCTTCCTATCTATCACGACCAACAAGAAAATCCAAATTTTGGTTCAACGAAAATTCATTTGGACGATTGTTTTTATAATCGTTTATTATCGATTGTGCCCATCAACTGAGATTATTTACAACCAATGCGATCAGAATTTCTGATCGCTCGAACAATTTTTCGCTAGAAATTAAACCGTTAGTGGCCAGCTTTAGACAATGACTGTGATAGGGATAATACATTGTGAGCTCCTTTAACTACTTTAGGACCGCATTGATTGAAATCTATGCCCTGTTTTGATGGCTATCTGGCTGCCAGGGCTTAGATATGAACAAACCGATGTCGTGCATTCTCGCCGCTTTCGTCGCTCCTGACGATCTCGCGACTGACTCCCCACCTCAGCTCACTCACTCTGCCATCTCTATAACAGCAGAGCCCTGTGAGTGGGTCAGGAGTCAATTTCATTGGCTCCTGACCCTGTCTATCAATGTAAGCAGCTCCCATTGGCTTACATTGATAGGCAGGGTCAGGAGCCAATGAAAGCGGCTCACAGGAACTCTGCCATTATAGAGAATCTGTTTTAGTATTTGGTGGGTTCATAGATAGGCAAGGTATCACTGGCTTGTCCTGTCCATAGGCTCTATGACTCTCAAAGTATAACGTTCTGGAGAAAAAAATGAAGATGACTTAACCGTGCAACAACAGATGTCCTGGCACACTAGATTTCACCCTGCAAGAACCCACAACCCCCTGCTGAACCGCACCACAAGCATGCTGGCTGGGCCAACTGTCAATTCTCCCTTACTTCCCATGCCCGCCATAGGTAGCTACAGGTGCTCCATATTATTAGGTTGCCAGAAGCACCCTTAATATTAAGTAGCTAGAGTTGCCCCCAAATATTAGGTAGCTAGAGGAACCTCAATATTAAGTAGCTAAAGGTGCCCCTGACTGAAAGGAGATCTCATCAGTGGAAATGCAGTGAGCTGGGTGAGTTACCTCCCATTTACACTCCCATCAGGAAACTGCATAGGTAAGGAAGCAGGGAGGCACTTTGGGAGGGAAGTGAGCCGCCTTTTACATCTTCAGGCGCCTGTAGGGACATGCCTACAGTGCCTTATGGTAAATACTGGCACATGTTCATATGATAATTTATAGCAGAAAGAGAAGCACTAGGATAAGATCCATGCTCTTGTGAGATTACAATCTAGAGGGTAGTGGGGTGGAGAAATTAGGGAAGGAAATACAGGGGTTAGCGGATGAGACAGCGAACCTCCACGGCTACCTATATCAAACTATAGGCTTGTCTGAACATGTGCTGTTACATCTCTTTTGCTTATACAGTCACAACACAACCTTAGGGGCCCAGAACATTCTAATCTAATATACCTGTATTTACTGACTCAGCTTTGTTGTCAATGTATCAAAGATAAATCAAAGTTCACAGATATTTCCATTTCACACTCCAACAATAGTGAAGGGTTAATACATAATAATCACTTACTGTGCTTTGGCTTGTCTGGATGAATCTGTAAAGTCTGATGCTGGGCTTGTGACTCAGCGTTGGTGGTAATATGATATTGAGTTTGGATCATTTTAATCTAGACTCATTATAATATCACTCCTTGATGAATTGCCTGGTATTGGCTGCCATAAACTAGGTGCCAGTAACTCATAAACCTGCCGCACCTGCCACATTGATAAATCATGTTCTGGGTCTACTTCCAAATAAGTTATTTGCATACATTATAAAACATATTTTCAGAAAAAAGTCCATCGTCATATTTGATCCCTTGAACACTAGTACCTCTTAATTTCCATCTAAATTCAGAGACAATGTGCTGTGTTATTGACTTTAGCAACAGTGTAGCGTTATGGGACAGTGAAGGGAAAATATTTATTTGTTAAGTACTATCCCTACAATGGAAGTGGCAAAGCCATATTCTCAAGTCACAGCTGCTGTACTGTAATAGCCAGAAGGCAAACTAACAGTTGGAAATGAGAAACATATGTAGATTCAGGCAACAATACAAAGGCAATATTTACTAGGAAAATGTTATGCAAAAATGTCATAAAACTGCTTACAGTGAATCTGTACATGAATTAGATCATTATTAGCATTATTTACATGGGTGAATGTCTGCAGTCTTTTATATGCAATAGTTAAGCAATAAACATTATACGGATGACAGCTAGAACACAAAGGCATGCAATAATGCTTACTGCATAGAAAGTTGTTCCCTGCCCAGAAACAGAAATGTACTCCATCTGCTAGACTTGTATCTCAATACTTATTTTTAAATGATTGTTTTTTAATATTATTTAGTATTTATATAGTGCCAACTTCTTCTGCAGTGCTGTACAAAGTATATTGTCTTGTCACTTAACTGTCCCTCAGAGGGGCTCACAGTCTAATCCCTACCATAGTCACATGCCTATGTCATGTAGTGTATTTATCATAATCTAGAGATAATTTAGGGGGTAGCCAATTAACTTATCTGTATGTATTTGGGATGTGGGAGGAAACTCATGCAGACACGGGGAGAACATACAAACTCTAGCTGCAAATCGAGACTGCTAACCACTACCCCACCGTGCTGCCCATTAAACGTGAAGAGATCTACAGGAACCAGATAAATAGAAGCAAATTCAGTATAGCACAAGAATGCTTTCTAATAAGAATGGATAAGTGGAATTTACTCTGTTCCATGAAATCCCAGATGGAATGTTCCAAAAAGTCCATGAAATAGCAGATTATACAGTGGAATGCATTGATTTCAATGAGGCTGCCTCCGTAGAAGCGCAAGATGCGCAAAACGGCCGTAAGGCTCTGCACCCTCCGCACCCACCGCACCATCCACAGTCACCAATGGTATGTGTCTTAGAATTTTGACTTTTGTATGGACAATGTCATTTCGTTTTATTACAAGTCTGGATTAAAGTATATGACAGCAGTACCGGTTTCCTCTCCCTCTCTTTTGGCATATAAATAGTGAAAGCACTTCACACCTTTATTGATTTCATTATTTCTGGCAAAAAAGAGGGCCACTGCCAGTGCATTACTGCCTCTGCACATATATAAATATTTGAGAGCCAAAACAGACAGCGGAGGCTTGGAGGCTGGCATAGAAAAGAAAAATAAGTGAGCGTAAAACAGATGTTGGTGTGCAAACTAAATTTACAGACAATCAAAACTGGTATAAAGTAGGCCATGTACCATATACAAAGAGTGTTTTAGTGCACATTCGAGCAAAACAATTAAAGAAAAGCAACCTACAGTTGTATGGACCATTTCTGTTGCATTTCTCACTATAAAATGGAAGCTGTTACTTGCAAACTGAGTAATTTTATAACAGCAAACTGAGTTTTGGCCACAAATAGTCCATTTCAGTTTTCAGACTGCTTGCACAAGTGGGATTAGAACAAGTTTGCAGATCACATGTACAAGTTTGCTATAAGTCTACAAAAAGGTACTTCACTAAAAAAAGTGAAACAACTACCATGCCAAGTAGCCTCTTATTAGGAAAAACCATTATAGCCTGACCCAATCACAAACACATCACACTGTGAGTAGATACTATGGATCCTAAGTATGCTTTGGATATCATTACACAGCTTAATAGCAGCACCATTCAGCAATCATGTATGGCCACCTTAACAATGCAATTTATGTGACAGTTTCTGTTGACATCCAAATGCATAGTACTGTTTACTGCACAAATTATAGTTATATTGGTCAGAAAACAATACTTTGGATGGATGGTAATGATGGAGGTACCATATTGAGAATTACTGTAAACCCTAAAGCTGATCTTGCATCAGAGTACTAGAGATCTAAGAGACTAGAAGACCCATTTTCCTTTAGAAAAGAAAAGTCATATACAGTAATTGACTATTCTATGTATGTCATAGTTAAAATTTGGTAGCTGAATTTAAAGAAACTCTATCCTGAACCAACATCTAAAACAAACAAACAAACAAAACTACAATATCTGCCTCTATAGGCAACAGAAATGCTTTCCCACAGACGATTTATGCTACTTGTTTTTTTTTCAGCATGAGTATGACAAAGTGATGTGATGTCTGCAGTATGCAAAGCAGCTTATTAAAAATTCCCTTTATCACCTAGTTCATTTTTTGCAGAAGATGAAACTGCTAAAGCAGGAAGTGGCTGTATCCTCTAAGGAATTATCTATTTTGGCACATGTATTCAGCCACATGTCTTTAAATCTTTTACCTTAGTTTAACCACTTGAGGACCCAGCCTTTACCCCCCCTTAAGGACCAGCGCTGTTTTTTGTGATCTGTGCTGGGTGGGCTCTGCAGCCCCCAGCACAGATCAGGTGGCATGCAGAGCGATCAGATCGCCCCCTTTTTTCGCCCCTATGGGGATGATGTGCAGGGGGGTCTGATCGCTCCAGTGGGCAGGCATGTTGCGGGGGGGGGCACCTCAAAGCCCCCCTCCACAGCGAAATTCCCCCCCTCCCTCTCCTACCTCTCCCCCCTGTTGATCCGTGCTGCACAGGATGCTATCCGTCCTGTGCAGCCTGTGACAGGTTGTCCACTGTCACATGGCGGCGATCCCCGGCCGCTGATTGGCCGGGGATCACCGATCTGCCTTACGGCGCTGCTGCGCAGCAGCGCTGTACAATGTAAACAAAGGAGACATACGTCTCCTGCTTTTACATTTAGTCTGCGAGCCGCGATCAGCAGCTCGCAGGCTATTCACGGAGACCCGCTCCGTGATCTAACAGGAAACGGCCGCTCGCGTGAGCGGCCTTTCCTGATTAATTAGGGAGGCACCTGGCTGGTCCTCCAGCTACCACTTTTCTGCTGCACGGTATGAGTGTGCGGTCGGCAAGTGGTTAAAGAGTTTTATTCCGGCAAAACATGCATATAGTATAAAAGTAATTGGCTGGAGTTTCGCTTTAAACTATCCCATACACTTCCTTATAAAATAATGCTTCCCATCTACACTGAAATTAACCTTCAATTAGATAATACAGAAGAACAGTACATTACTGGTAAAGTAAAAATAAATCAATCTATGTGTTACCCCTTTATGACCTCAGCAACAAGTCACTGCAAAGATTTATGCATTCTGGCTTCCAGCTACTTTGCCTAAGCTACTCTATATTGATACCTTTCTTTCACAGTCAATCAAAACACTCCCAGTATAGTATGTGGGTCTTTATTCTCCATAGCCCTACAAATGATCATCCAGGCAGGCACACACTGCCATGAATATTTTACTGTTAACCAGCTCGAACATAAGCATTCACTATAATGAAAAGCCTAAATCCTTCACCTAAGGGGTTTTAGCTCTGTGCTCATTGCATGTTACACAATGCAAACCTCATAAATAAATAATCTGCTTTTGTATATTCTGCCCTTTTCACTCATGCTACTAGGTTCAGAAGCAATAACTGTACAGAATACAGAATTGAAAACTGAATAAAGCAAAACAAAGGTTCTGCTTTTTTCCCCTATTGTATGCTGCAGCCTGTAGTTCTTCCTTTCAAATGTGTAATAATAATATTGATAATAATTTTGAAGAAATCAGTGCTGTCATGGTAATTGCTATCTTCACTAGAAAACATTCTTTGTTTATAGCCATCAATTCTGCTCCAGCCTTTACCCTGGTTAGGGTATCCTTCCAACATATGCAAATGGAAATGCTGGTAGGTAGGACTATTTTGCTCTGTACTGTCTTTGTGTTGTGGCTCTTAAAATGTACCTGAGGCAATATGTGAATACAAAACATATTAATAACCAGGCTGATTTACTTGCTTTATTTTGCGGCCTGAAAGAGTTAATTTTTAGGCATGGAAGTGACAGCTTCTGTCTTGTCAGTACCTTGTCAGGAATATAGTAAACAACATTGTCAAGCGAATTACAGCCATAAAGATTTTCAACTACAACTTCAAATACAACTTCTGAGAGCAGGGAAAAGATAGGACAAGGTCAATAGTTCATGTATTGTCACTTTGGGACACTTAACAGACTGCTATTGATGAAAGACAGTAAAAGATACAACCTACTTTGTGAATGTTTAAATATAAAAGAAACCCTTGGGACACTTAAAAAAATAATTTTTAGGAGTAGAAGGATAAATATAATTGTTTATCTCATCAGTTTATTTTCATCTTGGATTCACTTTAACCACTTGATGACACACCCTTTACCCCCCCCCCCCCTTAAGGACCAGCGCTGTTTTTAGTGATCTGTGCTGGGTGGGCTCTGCAGCCCCCAGCACAGATCAGGGTGCAGGCAGAGCGACCAGATCGCCCCCCCTTCCCCCCCCCCATGGGGATAATGTGCAGGGGGGGGTCTGATCGCTCCTGCCTGAGGTTTGCGGGGGGGCACCTCAAAGCCCCCCTCCGCAGCGAAATTCCCCAGCTCCCTCTCCTACCTTTCGCCCCTGGTGATCCGGGCTGCACAGGACGCTATCCGTCCTGTGCAGCCAGTGACAGGCTGTCCCCTGTCACATGGCGGCGATCCCCGGCCGCTGATTGGCCGGGGATTGCCGATCTGCCTTATGGCGCTGCTGTACAATGTAAACAAAGGAGACATATGTCTCCTATGTTTACATTTAGTCTGCGAGCTGCAATCAGCGGCTCGCAGGCTATTCACGGAGACCCGCTCCGTGATCTAACAGGAAATGGCCGCTTGCGCGAGCGGCCTTTCCTGATTAATTAGGGAGGCACCTGGCGACGCAGATCTGCGTCGCTGGTCCTCCAGCTACCACTTTGCCGCCGCACGAGTGTGCGGTCGGCAAGTGGTTAAGTGGCTCTGTTCCAAGATCAAGAGCAGTAAGGTTACACACTATTACTGTTTATTCTTTTCACTGAGACTGGGATTTAGCTGGCCATACACTATACCGTTTTGTTTTCAATTTAGATTATGCTCATAATTACGATCAATATTTGGATCGACATTACAACTGACCGACCCCCCCCCTCCACCCCCCCCAAAAAAACCATGGCAGTTCCGTTTTTTAACTACTTTAGGACCGCGCTAGTTGAAATATACTCTCTGTTTTGATGGCCATCTGGCTGTCAGGGTATAGATTTCAACTCACCACCGCTGCGCGCATCCACCGTCTTCATCGCTCTCACCAATCTCACCGCTGAATCCCCACCACCTCCTGCCACAGCTCACTCTCTTTGCCTGTCTCTATGATGGCAGAGCCCTGTGAGTCAGTCAAGAGCCAATTTCATTGGCCCCTGGCCCTGTCTTTCAATGTAAGCAACTCCCATTGGCTTACATTGAAAGCGGCTCCTGACCGGCTCACAGGATCTCGGCCATCATAGAGATGGCAGAGTGGGTGCCACTGGTTCCCGAAGTGCAGCAGTGATGGTGGTTTCAGTGGGTATGTGCGGCAATTCATCGGGATTCCACCGTTTCTCTACCAGCGGTCTCTGGTCCTTAAATGGGCAGAGACCACTGGTACTTAAGTGGTTAATATTGATCAAAAATACTTAAACCCACTTCAATATCTGATTATATGTGTTTGTGTAATTGAATGCCTGATTAGGGAAACAAATGGTACAGTGTATGGCTGGCTACCTTAAGTATTGCTAGTATCAATAGTTAGAAAGAACACTGATACTGGGAAAGGGTTTCAGTTAGGAAATATGTATAATTTAGGGTTAGGCAAAATCACTAGGTTAGGTTAAGGCTAACAACAAATAAAGAAATTTGATAGGGTTAATTTTAAGGGTTTAGTCTCAAGTCCATTAGATACAAAACTTAAAACAGGAAATGTTCATCTTCCATTAACGTTGTTTAGTGTCTTTTGTGGCCACATAAAAGTAATAATTTCATAAAAATGTCCCCAAAGCCTCAAATGTTATCATGCAAGATGGAGTGTGAGAAGAACCCATGTATTATAGAAACAGCATGCCCAAGTCATTGGTCACCACGTCACCAAGGACAGGTATGCCACAAGTACAATGCAGGACAGGCACCGCTTGTATGCTTTTATATCTTTAATGATCACACCTGTAGAATGAACAAGCAATGATAAAGTGACAGACCACCATTTTGAGCTTTATTGCTCTTTTTCAAGCTGTTGAACTACTACCATGGTCTTCATTAAACTCTACCACCAAGAAAACATGAAAAATATATAATATATTTTGGGTTAAAAATCCCAGATTGGTTTCAAAAAGGTTTCTTTACAGTTCCCTACTTATAGTAGAAAGTAGAAAGAGATAATTTGCATATTCACTGGTGGTGTATTGTGGGTAACCACAGTTATTCACTTAAAGCTGAATTATCACAAATACCTTCTGTTATAAGAAAGCAAATCACACGTCTAGTGAAATTGCAACCACACTTGCATACAAACGCCTAACTTCTGCTTTTTTCCAGTTATATACCAATTTTTACTGTGAGTACCACTTCTAAATCCTGGAACAAACACAAATGGACATATTCATCCATGTACTGGAAACACCTGTCAATTGTAATATCAATACAGATTTTTTTTTTTATACTGCGAGATGCCTTATATCAAACAGCTAAAAACTGCAACAGTTCTGGATAAAATGAGATCCCTTCTTTTGTCACTGAGAGGTGACATGCTACAAGCCAAGGCTGACATATCAGAGCCAACTATGGGCTTGTGCTTTACACCTATTAATAGAACTGAATCATTTTATATAGGCCTGATTTAAATAAAATGATCTGCTGTAACTTAATGGTTGTACACTGTTTGTGTTGTTATGTTTATGTCTCTGCTGTAACTTTGCCCTGTGATGCTAAAACCAATTCCGGGCATGACCCAGTCATGCTTGGCGAAATAAACTATTCTGATTCTGAAATGGTGGATGCTGGTCTTTCTATGCATCATTGCATTTTTTTACATAATTTCACTAGTGAAAGATTAAACTCATGTATACTCCACTAATATGGCAAAAAAACATTCTAAATGTATCTGCTTCTTATATATATTGTAAAACTGTGCCTGTAAAAAGGCTTTTCGGTGAATGCATTGCACCATGCTTAAAAGTTGTTGTTTTCAGATTCTCTTTATGAGTAACACTGGGATTGGACCATATACAACTGTCTTTATCATGCTTAGAGTAAATCTGTCAGCAGACTGACAAATAGGGCAAATTGCTCTTCCTGGTGCCTCTGTTACGTATCACCTGACTAGCTTCACTGTAGCTTTTAAAGTGCACCTGGTTCCCTCATAATCTTGATGGACTGTAAGACTGCATCAAAGCTGCCTTACTGTTCACAAAATGTTGCTCCCCACTCACTTACTTGTGAAAGGACTCCTCCATACCCCTCTGCATTCTCATCTCATATACACCACATGCGCATCATGCTGGTGAACAGCTGATACTGCCAGGTGGTTTATGAATGTTTGTTAATGTGACATTGACAGTAAGGGATAGATCACGCATGAAGAGGAGTGGACTATTTGCCCATGACTCAGAGGAAAGACCAATGCTAGCGGGAGTGCAGGGACAGACCAGGCATTACTGCAGCAGCAACTAAGAAGAACGGACAAGGTATAGAAGGAAAAATGATGTTGTCAGATAAGTATGTATTTCTCTCAACATAAGCATTGTTCTTTGCTATGTCAGACCTATTCATGTGAACTGATACAGGGCAGGCATGTATAAATGTACATGTAGGGCCACTTCAGGATAAAAGTGTACTTAGAGGCATCTTTATTTGCTTTTTACAATAAATGTTACATGCTTATCCTTTGGGGTAATTCTATCTGCAATACTCTGAGTAAGTGATCCAGGATAGGTGTACAGATCATGTGTCCTGACTTCGCTGAATGCAAAATATCAACATGATTACCAGCCAATTGGAAATTGTAGTGAGAGGGATGTGTAGGCTGCCTTTTTCCTTATAAACTATGCCAATTTCCTGGCTGGCGTGCGAGATGAATCAGCGCCAGGAGACTTGGGCGCAGGATACAGACGGTATACGGCTGATCCTGCTGCCGCACAAGTCCCGGCCGTGTTAATTACTATTCCCCCTCCAGGCCGCCATAGATAGTGCGGAATGATGTAATTCGGCTTCCAGCTATGGCTGGAAGCCAAAATACAGTGTTTTAAATGTAACTTCACCTCCGTTTTCTGACGGCGCTGAAATTACACTCTGTGTGCTGCTATAGCCGTAATTCCTATTACGGCCTATGGTGGCGCCAGCTCCGCCCAAATCTACTGTGCTGGATTCTTTGTGTTCATCTGGCTGCCCTGCTGTTCCTCTGACTCAGATTGAGTATGAACATCAAGTGCTCTGATTAAAGTATCACCATACTACCTGTATGCTTGTTTCAGGTGTCCGATTCAGACACAACTACAGGCGAAAAAGATCAGCAAGTCAGCCAAGCAACTGTCACACACACGGGCCCCTGTGGCTTCAGGCCCCCCTGTGGCTGCATCCCTTGCAGGGTCTATTGTTACCCCACTGGAACGTAGAGCTGGCATTTATTTTAGTGAAAAGTGTCCGATTAATTCCGCAAGGAGCCACAGATTTGCAGCGAACTCATTTTAGAAAATAAAGAATACTTGTTATAGGTTAACATTTCCATAAAAAAAAAAAAAAACTTTAAAAAGACTGTAAAAAAAGAATAAGAATATAACTAATTTGCAGCACATAATTTATTTACGTCTTTCTACAAATTATTCTCATGTAGTCAGTCTGAGAATTAATGAACATGCAGATGCCTTTTATATGTATGTAATTATATAAATAGTTCCTCTTGTGCAGGTAAAGTGTTGCTGAATGACCCCCAGCGTGCTCACTGTGGGAAATACAGATGGGGATTCAGGCTGTAATTCATTTTCTAAAACAAACAAATAGTAAACATAAAGCAGTGCTGCTATAATGGGTCCAAAATGCTCATTAGGTTTAAAGCAATAACATTCCTTCTAGCAGAACTAACTCTCAAAGTTATTTCTCCAAGGCATTTTCAAATACAGAAATACAGAACTAAGGAGAGCAAACAACACAGATATTGCTTTTTGTGTGTGTGTTTTGAAATATGGTCTTGTCTGTGTAATTAAAGTGCTATAGTGCATTATCACACAGAAAGCCAGACCATATTTATTTTATGTGTGATACAGATAGTCATTTTTTAATACATGAATTAATTAATATCCATGCTTTAACCACTCTACAACCACCTAACATCGATTGGCGGTCGCAGAGTGGCTCCCCCAGGACCGAAAGGCATCAAGTCCTGGGGGAGGAGATTAGTGGGAATCACGCGTGCGGATGCGCACACATTCCTGCTTGAGTGACGGAGCTCTGCGGCGATCATCACTGGCAGACTAAAAAAATTGTACAGCGCCACAATCAGCCGCAGCGCTGTACTGGGGACAGCCCTGTCACTTGGCTGTCCCCTGGAGCTGCTCTGCATGTGATCCCTTCTCATAGGCTGATGAATATAAGAGATGATCGCCATAATTGGTTCTTGGGGGAGGAAAAAAAATACACATATTTATTGAATAATTAAATAGAACATAAATTAATAATAATAAAAAAAAAACGCCTGCAGCAGCGATCAGATGCCACCAACAGTAAGCACTGTTGGTGGCAAGAAAAGAAGGAAAAAAATCATTTGTGTGCTAAGTTGTATGGCTTTGCAGCGAGCAGTTAAGGCTGCAGAGCACTGAATTGTAAAAAATGGCCACGTCACTAGGTGGGTGTAAGCCTGGGGTCCTTAAGCGGTTAACATAAAGCATACTTGTGTTTAGTATGCAGACAAATGCAAAGCATATACGGTATTTATAAAAAGCATTTTTTGGGGATGTTTTATTTCAGGCGAAATAAAGTGCAAGAAAGTTTTAGAGCAATTGCTTCAGCAGCCAATCAGGTGCTCCAAATCCCTCTTTTCCCAAAGACATGTGAAGTGATCCCAGTGATATTTCAGTGGCATATACTAGAATGCAGTAAATTAAGTAGGATACTCACTTTTGCGTTACTTATCCTGGTTTCAGCACTTCCTATATTTATACATTTCTTGTATATGTAGTCCAACGCTGTCACCGATGTCAAAGCCTAGACTGTTTTGCTATGCAAAATCTTCATCTCAGAGCAGTCTGGGAGACCAGGTATTATTTCTACTGTTTATGGAACACAAAGTAAACAAACATTCTGCAGAGATGCACCTGCCAGCAGTAAAAATGCTGCCACCTGTGATAAATTTCAGTACGTAAATCAGGGTGAGGAAAGGGCAAGAAAATATTTTTTAATGCGCATACACTGACTAAATAATATTTAAATTTGTATTATAAATATAAGCAATTTTATGTATTACATTACCTTATTTTATGAATTACATTATTTTCAGTACAGTTCCCCAAAAAATCAACTTAAGATCCTTGATACCCACAGTGAGATTTATTGAAACACATGCATTTATGTGAATGCTATCTTTTGGTGCTAGAAAAGTTTAGGCATTATTAAAGGTATATGTATTTTTGATATTTACCCATATACAGAACTGGATATAAAGCACAGCCTATCAGATAATTTAGATAATCATATATACTCTTAAAACCATTTTTTTTCAAAAACTGAGTCTCAGTCCTTTTTATTAGGAAGCAGGGCCATTCCTAGTTACAATGAAGGCATACCTGGGAAATGCGTGCATATGCAGTGTGTTGCGGTTACATTGGGAGCTGACTGATTGGGGAGCAGAACTTGAGTTTTCAACAGCATAGCAACTTACCTATCCCAGCTGGTGCTCTCCTCCATTAGTACATTCTTTCCTGTCTTCATCCTTACTGTGGCACCTCTTCTCTGTGACCCAGTGCATGTTATTTTTAATATGCCACTGGATCACTGAGAAGATATGGCCAGTGTGGGTGAAGACAGAAACACAGGGACTAATGCAGGTGCACGCCAGCTGGGATAGGTAAGTCGCTATGTGCCAAACACTCCTCATGGGCCCTGGGGATCACAATATAGCTGGAGGGAGACCAGGGGGCTGGAAGCCATCTCAGTGCCCGGAGGCATGTTTGCCCCTATGGAAGCACCGGCTGTGCAAGGAAGCAGGCCACTTATAGCAATACCAATGATGTAAAGGACTGCTTACTTTGGTAGTGGAAGAAAGGGGGAGAGGGGGACACTGCATGCACATCATACTGTGAATACTATTTAGTAGCCCTAAAGCCAAAATATAAGCAGTAATATGATCACACACACCGTTAGTAGCAACAGGTGGGCTCACTTGATAATTTTCTCTATCATGTGTAAGACTTTGGGAGGCTAGAGCTGTGGTCACTTCTTTGCCCACCTGCCGTTGGGCTTAAGGTCACCATTTAAGAAATATGTTTGCCGTAAATAGTTATTGCAGTGTTGGATTATTTTTCCTGGCTGTGCCAACACTACCCTATAAGAAGAACATTTATTAAAAGAAAGTACATTTTCTGCTGATGTGAGTACAAAGTCATGTAGGCAAGATGTAAGTGGGGTGATGCTAGAGCCAAACAGAATGCAGTGCAGCTGTTTAAATAGTTATTATTATTATTATTATTATTATTATTATATTTTACAGTTCATTACTTTAATCAATCTGATCACATACCTTCATCATGACTTATAACTTAAAGTATCCCTGAAAGTACATTTTTATTTTGCTTGAAATAGTATACTTTAGCAATTTTTTGAATGTGTGTGTATAATTTTTTGCTGCATGTACTGAATTCAAAATTATGTTTAATAATGTGTTTTTATTACCACTCTATTATAAAAAAAAAAAAAAAACTAATGTAGAAATTACTGCAAAAGAATAATTTTATTTCCAAGTAGCTGTGGCAGTCATGTTTTCTGATAAAGAAAATAGGAAATGCCTGCAGGACGGATCAGGTAGAAATAAAACACAGATATGGTTATTACACTTATGAAAAAACATGCTTTTTATGTTCTTCACACTATGAACAATTACAGTAGTAAATCACCTTGAGATTCAAAAGAAATTGAAACAGAAAGATGAATCTGTTTCCTCCAGATTATGAGAGATATAAGTCAAGATAAAGTGAAAATGTCCTCCCATAAAGTATTCTGGTTGAAATTGTTGGCTGAAGTAAAAACACTGTCAAGTTTAATAGTTTGCCTGGTGTATAGCCACTGCTTACTGTAGACATGCCAGACCATTAAAAATTTAAACTATTTTCTTCTGTTTTTCTACAACTAGAGGTTATCTACCAAGGGCAAACACAACACTTTTGTGGCCTAAAGAAGCAAGGCTCAACTATTTATCTTAAAGTTTGATGGACACTGTGTAATAAGGCAGCTGACGAGTAAAAATAGGCCATTACCTGCACAAAGTAAAAGTTAAAAGGGTGACCATACATTTGACCTAATATTCAATAATTCAGTAAAAAGTGTATTGATGGTGTGCTCATTTAACCACTTCTCTACCACAGGGTTTTCCCCTAAAAACCACAGCAATTTTAACATTTTAGGGAGGCAAGGGTTAATGGGCTTAATGGGGGTAAAATTTATAAAAAAAAAAACCTAACTGATGCTGATCACTCACTAATGCTGTATTAGTTATCTGAGATCCTCTCACGAGTGATCTCAGTAACTGTAACAGCATAGTGACTGATTCAGTGTTTACACACATTCTGAATGAATGAGCACTGCCATTGGCTTTGGCAGTGCTCATTCAAACTTGTAAGCACTTTGATTGGCTGACCAGCGGGTGCCGATCGCGACCGCAAATCCGCGTGCACGCGACCGCGCATTCGCGTGCACGCGATCGCGCACGCAAACGCTCACAGCGGGAAAACAAACAGGAGGTGCCTATCTACGCCCCTGTGCCCCAGGTGAATTTTAAAGGGGCGTAGATAAGCGTGGCAGGGGTTGCTAAGTGGTTAAGTATACTTTAAAAACAAAAACAATTAAAAATGCTATTATTATTAAGTATTTATATATAGTGCAGACATCTTCCGCAGCACTTTTCCAGAGTATATACAGTAAAGTCGCTAACTGTCTCTCAGAGGGGCTCACAATCTAATCCCTACCATAGTCATATGTCCATCATAGCCTAAGGCCAATTTTTAGGGAGAAGCAAATTAACTTATGTATGATTTTGGGATGCGGGAGGAAATTGTGGCACACAGAGGAAACCCATGCAGATATGGGGAAAACATACAAACTCTGTGCATTTAGTGCCCTGGCTGGGATTTAAACATGGAAAGAAACCCAGCACTGCAAGATAAAAGTGCTATTACACAACTGTAATGAAAGTATAGGGAAATCTAATGGCTATGCTAGATTAGCATGCATGTATTTACTTTTTAAGAAGCCCAAATAATATTTATTTCATAACACAGATTTAAAAACATGTCACTTCTAAATCTGTGAACTGGTAATGCTGATAATTAAAAGTAGCATTAGCAAGCCTGTACTGGTCAGCTTGGCGTCTGTTTAAACATCAAGCTGCTTGATTGTTAGACTCATTTGTAGCAAAGAAATATGTATACATGTTATACAGTGACTATAAAAAGCAATTCAAGGGTTTATATTTTAAGACTTAAAAGCCAATGTATCTAGCAAACTTACTAGGTATAATATTGACCATATCGTTAGACATGATTAAAGGAACAGTGAATAATAAAAATGCATGCACTGCATGCCAGGGTTATTGAGGGCCACTTCACATCATTGCATTAAGGGGGGAATCTGGTAAACTAAATCGAACTGAATGTAAGAATTGTGAAGAACAAACAAAAAATGAATGACTTTAATATAAATATTAAATGTTGTGTGTGTGTGTGAATTGTGTAGCTTGAGTGCCGATGAGAGACTAATTATGCAAACTATTTGGAAAAGGGCAGTTCATCTGTGACTTACATAATGTGACTTACATAATGTAATATATATATATATATATATATATATATATATATATATATATATATATCTCCTCTTTAATAATATGTAAGTGTCTCTGCGTTCCTGTGCCTGACTTCCTGTATGTGTGTGTGTGTCCCGTGCAGGGAGGGGCGCAGAGACTGTGTAGAGCGGAGGGAGGATGGGACCAGAAGGGGCGGGCGTGGGGTGCACCTGCACGAGCGGCGCCTGGAGGAGTGCCGACAGACCTAGCCCGTTTTAATACGGGCTAAGGTTACTAGTATATATATACATATATATATATATATATATATATATATATATATATATATATATATATTCTATCCATCTATCTATATTTACTGTTCATCTGTTATAATTACAGCATATAAGTCAAGTTTTTTTGTGTATATATATATATATATATATATATATATATCACCATTATCTTATAGTAGAAGGATTGGGTGAAATTGGTTCTCAGTTATATTTGGAAGACATGGAAAATTATAGATTAGCTTCATGATGCAAATGGATGTATGTTTGATGTTGTAGTAATTTTGAAAACAGATCACATTGCATTACAATTTACTTGCGTTTGTCATGTCAGATTCTTCTGCAATAGCAAAACAAACAACAGACTCAATTTTTCAAAGGTGTTAACAAGTTTAGGGGCCATAGTGAGAGAGATTATTACATTACAGCCTGTCACTGGCATGCTTCTAAATTATGTATGCAGGCAACTTCTCACCACACATTAGCTACAATGAACCTCTCAGCAGAGATTTCAATTACTGGTACTTGCAACTATCTAGCAGTCTGCATATTTTGGCTATGTTCTTCTTGAACTGATATGATGATCTCCCTTATTAATCAACTATGAAGTATTACACAGCAAATTAGTAATGGAGAGTTAAAGCTCGATAAACCTTTTCATTATTTTCAAGTTTATCAGATCAGTTTTTAGATCCTATATGATGGACTTGTCTGAGACACTCAAGCTAGGGTGTCTGGTAGAAAATCCCCATATGTATCAACTAGGTTAGCTGATCATCCCTGCCCTATCGTGGCACCATAGCTCCCCACCACAACTGGGCCAACCCACTGGGGCCAGTCATCTGTATAATGAAAACAGGAGGACTGCCAAAAAGCATCTTCAAACTCCTGCCAAGGCTCCCCATTGGTCCACTAAGAGGAGGACCAAAGAGAATCCTCCTCAGCCCCTGGCAGGAGCTTTGAGGATGCTTTTTGCCAGGGATCCTGTTTTAGACTACACAGAAGCCAAGGGCATTAATGAGTAGAAGAGGTGATCCTGGTGGGTAGGCAAGCTGTGTAAGGGAGCAAAAGTGCCAGGGGAGCCTGGCGGGTAGCCACAAACTTCAGGTATGCCCAAAGCTGTAGCAGAATCAGAATCATTTATTTTGCCAAGTAACAATGGAGGTTGTACCCGGAATTGGTTTTGGCTCATACACGTTCTGGATGGATGGCGGGATAATGTCCGAAAGTCAAGAGCCGAGGCTGCCATACTAAGGTGCCACCAGTCGCACTTGGTGAGTGGTGGATGCTGGTATTGTATTGGGTGCCTTGCACTGTAGCCATGAATGTGTAAGAGGTGTGGTGGATGTCTAGGGTGTGTCAGGGTACACAAAAATATAATGGCTACTGTGGCGGATGTTGTAGAATACACAGGAGCAGGTAGAAGTGTGGTGGTGCTGAATAACAGCTCCACAGCACAAAACCTAGCTCCTCCTTTCCTGGCACCTGTGAACATTGTTCAGGCAAATGACCATTATTCACCTGAGAAGGTTTGTTTCGCTAAGACATCACTTAGGGGAAGCCTGCAAATAAACTTGCCGGTAAATTCTGAACAATGAAAGGTGATAAAAAAACTTGCATGGTGTTAGTTTCTTATCACCTCAGTTCACATATAGCCCACAGAGTGATTGAAGGATCATAAAATCAGTATGTAATGTGAACTATTTCTAAGCCAAACCACCTTAAAACCAGTACTGGCTTATATCCACAATTTAAATTTAGTTTTAAGCTTATGCTGGATGTACCGAAATGCACATTTGCTTCTGAACACTTCAAGTACGGCACGTGGCACAACATCTGTACATTGTCACATTGCCTATGGCTTGCAGAGACATGAATAAGTTTAGGAGGAAGACAATATATCCCCGATGCATCAAGTCTCTGCTGCATTTCACAGAAAACAGAAAGCTGTAGGTTACAGACACACATAATATAAACTGTAAGTGTTGCTATCCCAAGTTGTAGACTATTGCTTTCTGACTTTTATACCCTGCAGAACAAATAACAGAACACTCGACTGATGTGCACGTCTCTTTCCATGGCAGAATGCCACAGAATCATCTTTGGGCATCTGCTTGATCTTGTCCTCATACATCATCTTTTCAGTTCTCACTTCCAACACTGTCATATGCAAAATCATCAGCGACTTCAGCTGCCAAGAGGGTTTATTTTTAACAGTTTGGACCCATTTCAATTTGATAACTTTTATCTCTAGTGTAAATGTAACTTCATGACATTGTGTGTTCTCACTACTCGGAAAACAAGGAGGGGGTTCATTTAACAATCCTAAAATTAGACATTTGTTTACTTGTTTATGTCTGAGGAAATAGAATCGGTTTTCTTTAGTCACGGCTTCATAATTAGATAGTGTTACTTTCAGCACCTGGAGAACACAGTGAAGGCAATCAGAAGGATGATTTGCATGGAGTCAGTCAATATCTTAATAATTAACATTATTAAGTTGAAAGGACAAATAAACATTTATAGTAGTAAGTAAATACTTTGTGCAAAAGTTGTCTATCACTGGCATTGTTGATTTCCTTCACTGTTTTATGCCATTGCGGTGCATATGTGATATATTGTTCCTTATCTGTGGGTTAGAGGGTCAAATAATTATACATGGTTGGATCCTGAACTTAATAAATATCCAACCCCACATACAAATTCCTAGCCCTGTGTAGCTTTTGACTGTATATGAGC
Organism: Hyperolius riggenbachi; assembly: GCF_040937935.1. NCBI lineage: Eukaryota > Metazoa > Chordata > Amphibia > Anura > Hyperoliidae > Hyperolius > Hyperolius riggenbachi. The sequence continues at coordinate 180,354,665 of NC_090649.1, read as the reverse complement.
TCTTTGATGCCACATAAAACCATTTTTATAGTGTTTGATCAGGAACCCCTTAATTAGCCATTACATAATGCACAGACTTTAAACATGCAGACTGTGGTCTTGTCAGGTATCCTCTAGCAGCCTGGAAAATATAATGATGCTAACTCAAGCAATAGTAGCACCCACAACAGGGCCTGTTGTCAATTCCTTAGCTTATTTAGCAAGACTGATTCAAGCTATGTAATTATATTTTCAAACAAAAAAGTCATGTTTGTTTGTTTTTTTCCATTTTCTCTATTTTTTTATTTATTTTATTTTAAAGGAAAAAAGTCACATTCAACACTAAAGGGCAACAATTGGGTACAATGTATTTTGAGATGATATATCAGCATACCATGTGAAATACATAAAACTGTTCTTAAAGAGAAACTGTAACTAAGAATTGAAATTCATCCCAGTCAGTAGCTGATACCCCCTTTCCCATGAGAAATCTTTTCCTTTTCTCAAATGGATCATCAGGGGGATCTGTATGGCTAATATTGTGGTGAAACCCCTCCCACAGTGCAATGTCAGGACTTGTTTCCTGCCTGTGAACCTCATTGCATTGTGGGAAATAACTCTTTACAGCTGTTTCCAACTGCCAAAAAAGCAAGCAGAATCTCCTTCCACTGACATCGCCTGTAAGCAGTAAAAATGTAACTATGTGATAAATGTCAGAATGTAAATCAGGGTGAGGAAAGGTTTTACAATGGGCAAACACTAACTAAATCATTTACTCAGAATTATTGTAAAAATGAAGCATTTTTTTATTACCTTATTTTCACTGGAGTTCCTCTTTAAAGTTGGGCTATAAAAAAGACCTCCTGTTCACAGTGAAATATATTAAGATTTCTTATACCCTTCAGTGGCGCCACCGGCTGAAGCAGGTAATTTGGTTGTTGGTGGCTAGCTGGTAAGATAGTCACCACGTAGACCACAATATAAATTGCGGCCATAACGGCACCCTGGTTATAATTTAGGCACCGGTGCTGACTGCAGCGGGTGTAGAGGAAATGGGTGCTCAGCCATACCATAGCTGGCACTGGAAGTACAGGTTGGCGCTCAGGTATAGTATAGCTGAGAACCAGAAATATTGGACAATACAGCGGGGGAGCTGAAAAGGTTACGTTGGTATAATTACTGATTTCCTATTATCATGAATAGTAGAATATCGAGAAAATTACTGATGTTCTACTATTGGTATTACCACACACCCATTTTACTGTGTGCCTTTATTAGATGTACACTATAGTGGTGGTGGGGGTAGTAGAATATTGGTATAATTGCCTATATTGTGCTATTGGATTTGGTAGAATATCTGTAAAGTTACTGATGTTCGGGGTATTACCATACTACTATCTTAGCCTGACCTTTCATCTTGTATTGATCACTGCCTAGACCAACGTCTGTTTGTGCATCCTTACCTGCCCTTGTCTAGTCCTTGGTTACCATGAACCTCTGATATTCCATGTATGACCTTGCCCTATATTGGATTGTCTCATGCTTAATGGGGATGCTTCTCATAGGGTAAAGACTGTGGAGGAGATTGGAGAATTGAAAATGAAGGAAGCCAGAAGATCTGCTAGGCCTAGGCCTCACAGAGTTCTTATTCCATAGGACACATTTATTTTTGGGGGGGGAAATGTGTTTGTTTTAGTATCCAATCATGGATCATTCTCTTAGCCCAGTCTGAAAGTATACCGCATCACAAAAGTGAAAAGGTTTATTTTCTTTTTTTTTATCTTTTTGCAAAAATGGGGGACCTTTTTAAAAATATTTGGGAACAGGACATTGAATATAAAAAAGTAGACCGTTAGGGCGACATTTAAATCCTCTACAGATCACCACTGCTTTCTCTTTACTTGACTAAATGCCAGACTGTTCATTCCGACTCCAGCCCTGACAGCTTAAAAACATTCCCTGTATTTCAAGAAGGCTGAATCTATTTTTTTTTTTTGCTAACTTATTCCAGAGAATGAGTCTCCCTAGACTAAACCTATGCTTGTCAAAAGCTGGCTTTCTTGTCATTGTTTGTTAAGGCAGCAGAAATATTTTTTAAGCTGTCTTGGCGGAGGCAACCGAATAGAAAGTTTTGGTTATTGGCCAGGCAAAGTCACAGCATTATGAATCTCTGCTGGAGTCTTAAGGACTTTCACAGAGATGTACCATTTTGTTTTCTATAAAAAGACACCTTTTCTTAAAGACAAAAGCAAAACAAAAGGTTACTTTGTTAAATAGTTTTTTGTTTTTTTTTTAAATGCCTGCACATTCCTACTGTTGAATGATTAACAACATGAGTTTTGTGTAAAAAAATAAAAACTTTAAGTAAAGTTATAAAAAAATGAAAGAGACACATCGTCGTATTCCACTTGAATCTTCTGTGCACTCTACAATAGAATTTATGGTTTTTATGCTGGTACACAAAGCACTCCCGCAGTATCTCATGCAATTACTTGTTTTAATTTATTTATAAAGTTTGGCTGTATATATAGTCTATGTGAAGGTTATGAACACTAAAAAACATTAAAAAAGATCTGAAACATTGTGTATTTTCTCTCAGAAAAGTCTGACAGAATGTGGCACATTGAAAATAATTAACATAAATAATTGTGGTATAATTTGTGCAACCACAATCCATGCATTTACAACATTATAGCGAATGCTGGTATTCAGCCAGGAGGGAAGACTATACACCGTAGATATAAAGAGACCAAAAAATGTGCAGACGTCTAAATTTGGTGAGCAAAAAGTTCAGATGCACTTAAAGGGTACCCGAGGTGACATGTGACATGATGAGATAGACATGGGTATGTACAGTGCCTAGCACACGTAGTGTGCTGTGTTCATTTTTTCTTTTTCTGCCTGAAAAAGTTAACTATCTGGTATGTAAGTGGCTGACTCAGTCCTGACTCAGACAGGAAGTGACTACAGTGTGACCCTCACTGATAAGAAATTCCACCCATAAAACACTTTCCTATCAGAAAATGGCTTCTGAGAGCAGGAAAGTGATAAAAAGGGTCAATGGTTCATATGTTTTAGCTCTGGTATACTTCAATGTATGTGTCATTGAGCAAAAACAATAAAACTGTTAAAACTTAAAAAGTAGATTTAAACATAAAATAAAAACATGTAATATCTTAAAAAGTCATTTTTAGGAGAAGGAAGATAGATGCAATTGTTTGTTTCATTAGTTTATTTTTGCCTTGGGTGTCCTTTAAGCCTTTATAAACAAATTACCTGACAATGTTTATTAGTGGGCCCTGCAGTATTTTAGAATTCAAATATTTTTCTGTTTTACTGTTCTGCCACTGCTTGGCCTTGATCATCAAATTTGCTTTTGATGTCTTCACTGCCCTTTGCAGTATATAGCTGGTCAATCTCTTGTTCATTCAGTGCAATGAACTCACCTGGTGAGGGTTCCAGTGATGTGTCTGGCTCTTCCCAGAGCTGGCCCTAAAAGTCACCTTCCTCCTTGCTAGAGCATGGTTGAGTTACCTCCCAACCACGTGGCTTCCCCATTGCCCCTGCATGCAAGTGTATCTGCATGAACCAATATCCTCATAGATGGGTGTGTTTGGCTACATGCTTGTCTTCTTTACTACAAAATTACCACTAGCTTCTAGAGGGCAGCTGTTATTTAAGTTGGAATGAGTGGCCAAGCGGCCATTCTATTACTAAAGCAGCCAATGAGCTGCTGGGACTTACATTCCCATGGGATTTTTCATTTCCACAATAAGGTTCTGCCCTGACTAGTGCTTACCCACCCATGATAGCATTAATATCAATGTGCTCATTGCTAGAATGTGATTATTTTGGATTAACAGGAGCTACAACTTTTTTACCTCAAGTTTGACCTTAAAGGGTTCTACTTCAGCCCCCGGGATACCATGAACCCTTGACCTCCTGTATATGACCTTGGCTTGTTGGACTACTCTCTCCCTCAATGGATCTGTACAGCACTTTCCACCAAGATTTCAAGCTGGTATCCTTCCTAGTGGGGTTTTGATGGTACTTTTGACTTCATGCCTTCAGTGCCTATACCTTGACCTTGTAAGGCCTGGGTGTACTAGTGTGTTGAGACAATGCATTAAGTGTTCCAAAGCTGAGGGGGATACACCACATAGGATAAAAAAAATGCAGTGGAGATGTGGACATTGGAATAGAAAAGAAGGTAGAATATCCACCAGGACTTACATTCAGGAAGCAGTGAACATTGACCTGTATAATGTGATAAATAAGAATGTGTAGGCAAAATAAGAAAAGTCAAATTTGCTGCAAATCCAGCTGATTTGCATAAGGTGAGTTCTTGGAAAATGACCAAGGGTTGCCAATTTTTAGGGGAAGTTAAGATTTTTTTTTATGCCCAATGGGGTGCTTCCATGTGTCATTGAAAGGAAACATGCAGAGCAGAGCTCCTCAACCCTGTCTTCAAGGCCCACCAACAGTACATGTTTTGCAGAAAATCACAAACATTCATAGGTGAGGTAATTAATGTCTCAGCAGAGCTGATTACCTACCTGTGTGGATTTCTACAAAACATGCACTGTTGGTGGGTCTTGAAGACAGGGTTGGAGAACACTGATTAGAATATGCCCCTAGCAAGCAGTAGGAATTAGAACCTCCTCAAGCCTTGATAAAGAGGAGAGTGGTTGTACTTTCGCATTCTGTTTCCTGCTTTCCTGCTTCACTCTGGCTGTAAAGAGAGAGAGAGAGAGAGAGAGAGAGAGAGAGAGAGAGAGAGAGAGAGAGAGAGAGAGAGAGAGAGAGAGAGAGAGATAGATAAAGCCCTTGTTGTAATGTATTGATAGGATCAGTAAATGTTTAGGGACAGTAGGTGTGATTAATTTGTAAGGGAAGAACAAGGAGCGCTCTCGGGTGCATTACCTTTTTAATCGCTTTGTTTAAAAAAGTGGTATAAAACGTACAATGTCTAAAAATGAAAGTGCACTCATCACACTGTTACAGGTACATCACCACGTCCTCAAGCTGTTATCGCCGCTCAGTACTTCTCCACGCTGTGGCCAATAGCGGGGGGAACCGGTAAAATTCCAGCACTGGTGGGTATAAGGTACGCGGAGAGATTTTGGCAGCTGCCTTGCGCCTATTGCGTCATGACGTGTTTCGGTGTTCCACGCCTTCGTCAGATTAATTTGTAGTTTGTAAGGATTTAAGTAGTTTTTTTTCTAAGTTATTATTATAAATCACAGGTCAATACTGTGCACGTTTACACATAATTATGCATCACCACTGTTACTGTAAAAGTTGATAATCAGCACATCTTCACTTTATCATGCATTACTACTGTTATCATAAAGGTTGGCTGCTATGTTGTGCCTGAGGATTGAAATAACTGTTCAACAACATTATAAATAAAGTTTTCAACTTGTATTGTTGTGAGCAAAGGTGTCCAGTAATTTGCCTACAAATGTGCAAAGTTTTGAGAACATGCGGCGGTTTTGCAGAAAAAAAGGAGATTTTAGCAGATTGGCTTATTCTTAGCTGACAAGCCAATTGCATTACACCTTCCTCTTCCAGGTACCATACATCATGTAATGCATAGTAACCAGTAACAGATAAAAAAGTTCCAGTAATTTCCTGCCCCCATCAAGAAAGGGTAGAGCAGCCCTAGAGTGTGCATTCAGCTGCTTAGATGCAGCTCCTGGCACTGGCCAGACTATCGGGCCTCAGAGCAAAATGTTTATGGGGCCATCAGTTCTAGGCACTCTTGACCAATGCCAATAGCCCCTACCCTATGGATATGAATTGACTGGGCAATTTACACTTCCATGCAATGTGTACACTGTGTATAGCAGGCTTTCTCAAACAGGGTTCCCTGAAACCCCAGGGTTCCTTGAGGACTCTTCAGGGGTTCCTTGGCACTTTCCCCCATCGTGAGGGAAGTATAATAGACCACATTATAATAGGGGGTACTGTAAAAAGAAGCACTAAATTGGGGGTCTTAATAATAATGAGCACAGTATAATGAGTGGCAGTGTAATAGGAGGTAGTGAAATTAACAGCCTCACCTATTTTTAAAGACCATGCCTCCTGAAAAATAAATACAGGAGTTCCTCGAGACCAAAAAATTGTTTGCAGTGGTTCCTTGAGATCCAAAAGTTACTTGCAGGGTTCCTCCAGTGTAAAAAGGTTGAGAACGGCTGGTGTATAGTCTACATGCGCACTAAGGCAAAGTCAGAGGGTGAAGAAACAAAGTGAACACATCAAGAACCACCTAGGCCCCCTCCTCTCCAGGGTACCATAGCAGCTGCTATGGCTGCTATGGCTATTGCTATGCCCCTGGCTCCTTGTGTTTTGGAGCCATCAGTAGCAGGCCAAAAAAAAAAAAACATGTAACGTTGTTCAATTAACAATATCAGTTGTTTCTCATCTTATTCATTGAACAAGATAAGTAAAAAAGTTGCAAATTTATTTGGTTTAGGTTTTAGCTGACAAAGGCATTTATGCCAGATTCTGTACCTGTGCATATGTACAAAATCTCCTTATGATAATAGTATGCAAATTTACTATTTAAATATGTGATAAATAAGCCCCAGAAAGTGAGCAGGAGTGTAAAGGCTATAGCGCTACACAAAGCAACCTCCAACTGCTGAAATTTGGAGTATAGGCAATGCAACATGCATAAAATAAAATGTCCTTCGTATCCATAGAAATATAAATGACAAAAAAATGTCATACATAATTAAAATGTTGGTAACATGCATTGTAACAATAGTAAGAATGTGGCAGCTGTAACAGCATCAACAGTGTTATCAAAAGCAGCAGCAAGAGAGTTCTGCCATTCCCAAAGCTTTCACAAAATACAAGCCATCTGATTAATCCCAACCAAGCATTTGACATTCACTGGATTGTCCACTCATTCCACAATCACAAAATAATTATAATGAATGGGATATTTTGACTGGGAGCCAGGGACCCCTTAGCCCACCTCTTCTACCCTTTAATGTACTATGCCTATGAGTCCAAAATGTCTGCTTCTGTTGCCGTTTATTGACACTGATTTTTAAGTGAATATGGCATGAGGTTTTTCATTAGCTCTAAGCAGGCTGTAATTCAAAGTCAGAAAGAAAAGGAGTTGTACCTGCATGCTAAAGATTTAGACTGTAGTGACAAACCAATATTGGGAAAAAAGGTTGTTGGTGGCAGTAAGGATGATCATGGCAAATAAAGAGGGGAGAAAAACTATGTTTGGGTAAGATGGCACTAGCATAACAATTATTTTTATGATGGGTCTTGCTGTTAGCTGGGGAAGATCAGGGCCATGGCAGGGCAGATGGCAGAGTTGACAGCTACCTGAGGGGGCACTAAGGAGCTATTCTTGGCAGAATGTACTCTATGGAATTCTTATACACAACTGCTAGTTCCAGTTAGAGATGAAGGTAATTTTAACACTTAAATGAGCACTACTGATTAACATAATGATGGTTGCCTAAATAGCACAATAACGTATTTTGATTTGGCACTCCAGAGGCACTTATACCTGGCTGGATCTTTACAAGCTCCATATACTGCCTGATGAAGTGGGATGTTGCCTGTGAAACGTGTTGCTATTTCTTTGGAGTCTATTTGAATAAATATATTTTTCAGTGAATAACTGATCGTGTGTCTACTTGTGTGAGGTAATTAGGTAATGCATGCGTTGCTAGTAAACTGTGCACTACGCTGCTTGCAAAGTAGCAACAGGTGCATTACCTAGGTACAATGAGTTGCACTATTTGCAGCACCTATTATGTAACTGGCGCAAGTACCTGTAAAATGGCCATGCAATGCCTGCAGACATCAATTTTAACATTCTTTTATGAATCAACCCCGATGCTTGTATTAAATCTAATTTTTTGCAAAAAATGGAATAATGTATGTACACCATAATATCTGATGGTGCAATTTGGTAAATCAGGTAAACAATCAATAACTATAACTCTAAGGCAAGCAATGATGTGAACATGACATTTTAAAGTTAGAAGCATAATAGAGGTTAAGAATAAACAAATAAGATAATTTAATTAATCAAACATTTTGCCTTTCACAAATGCCTATTTTAGATGTTGATGGGTGCTTACGAGCATTGAACACTTTCCTGTTGGAGTACACTCTCCTTAATTTTTGTGAAGACTTGTGCATACATTGTTCCTTTCTGGATATTTATAGCCATGCAAAAATATAAAACATAAAGCACATGAACATTTATTTCACTGCTGAAAGCTACCAGCTCTAAAGCGCACGCTTACTGCATCACTTGAATTTAAAATATACAAGCTTGAAATTGTATCATTTAGTACTTAGTAGTTCCTAATTTCAAGCATGAACTAACTGACCAGATGATACAGTAGCAGGTAATATATACATTTCAGTGTTTATTTCCATTCCAAGGATGTGGACTAAGATTTATACTTACTAATGTTGAGGTGGAAATGACATGCATTGTAGTAACGAGAGTCAAATGGTAGAGCTGATGGAGTACAAAAGAAATAATTTTTCACTGTGCCATTTTCTTTCCTTGAGTAACTATTTCAATCTTTTCCAGGAGAATAGACAGATTTATCAAACTACATTTTCAGAGGCAATGAATTATACAGCTGAAATTAAATTCTTGGACCCTCCAACTATTTTTGCTTTATGATGAAGATGCATTTTGTGAAAATAAAAATCATATATGATGAAACAGAACACAATGCACAAGCTGCAGAGCTGATTTGGTTTTTCAGGCTTAAAGACCCATTCCAAGCACAGAGGTTTTCTAGATCTGTATAGACATTAAATTGCAGAGATTTTGTGTTCTATTTATGTAGAAATTCCAGGATTGGCTGGATGCCAAATAATTCTCTTTTAACGTATCTGGTCCAAAACTAAGGCATCTGCCACTTTCTGCACCAACTACTGTAGTTGGCATAGACTGCAATTTTTTCAGAGAGAATCAGTCTACACCTTCCCCTAATTAGTTTTAACTGCAGGGTGATGCAATCTACAGCATCAGACACACCTGCAAGAGCCTGAAAATGGTTCTCACACAGATATTTTTTTTCTTCCTGTCATAGAAATTCCAAGAGAGGATTTTCAGCTGCATCAGCCTCATTTCACACAATAGGTATTTTTCATCACCAAGCAATTAGAGCACTTGCATACAATTACGCAAACTTTCACGTACATTTTCGCAATTACGACCATATGCAACTACTATTTTGAAAGTCAAATGATTTTGTGTAATCCATTTATAACTTTAGGTAATTATGTGACATTTTGTGTCATTATGTGTCAACTTTATTGGTTAATAGCAAAGCCCTCATACATGCTTTTGTCACCAAAATTACTACGCATGTTAAGGAAGGAGAACAGTAAAAATAGTTTTTAAAAATTTTGAGTTTTTGAAAAAAAAATATTTAAAAAATGCAAAGGAAAAAATGTTTTTCTTTTATTCAAAAAAGTGATAGTTTAACCATTTTTCTTTTTCATTTTTTAATTGATTTTCTCAAAAACTACAAGTGACAATAGCATGTATGGGGGCTTTGCTATTAACCACTAAAGTCAGCACAAAATTATGCAAATATTCACACAATTACATACAATTACGGTTACTTAGTACGTTTGCAAGCAAAATGAATTATGGTTTCCCAAAATTTTGCATTACGATTTCAAATTATGATTATGCAAAATTCATGCTCATCGCTAGGTAGATAATCTATTTTAATATGTGCCTAGAGATGGGCATTGAAGCAAACCTTTTATGCACACTTACAAAAAAGACACTATCTACATCTTCAGACAGAGGCACTCTACCTGGTTCAGGACCTGATTTTGCACCCTCCAAAAATCGTTTGCCTGAAGAAGCGGGACTGTTCCCAGTGAACCGCGTTGCACTTTTGGAGTTACTAATAAATGTTATTTTAGACTGTAAGTAACCTGTCCATTGTCCGGCCTTTTTTTCAGAAGGGAGGTGAGTCCTCCCACTTCCCCCTTTTTCACAATTTTAACTAATGTTATTCTACTTGGCGCCTCTGTTATCGTATTTCAATATTCAAGGAGTAGATAAGCTTACTACAGTATATTTTTACTATTACCCATGTCCCACTGTTTGTACAGACAGTTTTTATGCATACATAGATGGTTTGTAGTGTTAACACTATACACAGCAGCGTGGAAAAGTGGCTTTGCATTTGTTTACAGTCATTCATGCACTAGAAAGTTTTTGGTGCATCTAAAAATATAGTATGCATACAGTAGCTCTGATGCATCAGCAATGGATATTCTCACCAGAGCACTGGCTGAGGCTATTGTTCTCCTCCTTACCTTTCTCCCTCTGTTCCACCCCATCATTTGCCCCATCATCATACCTCCACTCCCTTTTTTTTATATCTACAGAGGGCGTTATTAGCATGCTTCTTAGTGCTGTATCTTATCATATGTGCATACAAGAGAAGTGTTTCCATATCATTTCAGTATGTACAGAAGAGCGACATTACACCTTCTGATCAAAGGATACCATTACTGGAAAAGAAGAGGGACTGGAACTATTGATCAGTTACCTTTCTGTACAAAACTTTTAGCAAAAATCAATAGTGAGCTCAGTGGTGTAGCTAAGGCCTCCGGTGAAAGTTTTACATTGGGTCCTCCCCAAGCACTCTATACATAACAATTGATATGGTGCACAAAACCTGCTTAAGACAACCACAGTATCAGAGTTGCTAAAAGGGGATGGGGTACAGTTTGCTAATGATTACCACTATTTAAAGCATCTACAGAAGAGTTCATTACCAGCACAGGACCAATAAATAGCTAATACTGCGGTTGAAGAAGGGCCCCGAGGAGCATTCCCTTTTGTTGCTACACCACTAAGTAAGCTAGATCTTTTCAGATGGCTAACATGAATACTGGTGTGTGTGTGTGTGTGTGTGTGTGTGTGTGTGTGCGTGTGTGTGCGTGTGCGTGTGCGTGTGCGTGTGCGTGTGCGTGTGTGTGTGTGTGTCTGTGTGTGTGTGTGTGTGTGTGTGTGTGTGTGTCAATCAACTTATGCAATGTTACTTGCATGCCTACATAATAAGAATATTTTGTGTACTTTATGCCATAAAATTAATATTGCTGTGACAGTTGAGCTGCTGTCTGCAGAAAACAACATTAACACTAATATATATCAGTGACAGATAAGATAACAAGGCTCTTAAATAATTTGAACTACATTATGGGCACAGCTAGGTGAGAAGTATGCTGAAGAAAGAATATGATTACATACAATTTCATTTAACAGTGATTTGCATCACATGAAATGATTATATTAAAAACATGGTTTGTAGGGAGTTTTACTAGTATGTACTGGGAAAAGGTGAGTCATTGAAAACTGCACTTCTATTCTTACATTTCTGCGCATAACATCAATTCTTTTTCATAATTTTCATGTCAGATATGTCTGAATTTGAACATACAAAGGAATTTTATGAATTACCGGAAATGGAAAGGACAATTGGGTGAGTATTAAATGTCTATAGTGAAGGGATACTCGATAGACACATAGTTTTTGGCAATGTCTCCCTGAAATTTGCAATTCATTGCCTAACATTACTTTTTTTACAATATGCGCATTGTGGTTCACATATACTGTACAGAGATTTTCAGGAGCACCAGCATGGCATAGTACTAAAATGTATCATTCACATTTTTGTGCCTATTTTATGGACAACATGGCAGCGAAACCTGAAAAAGTTATAGTTTAAAAGTAAAAACTTCCCTCTAACATAGTTTGGGTACACTATTTATTAAAGTGGATCTGAACTCTTGCACAGGATAGAAAAAAAATACATATAGAAATGCACCCCGTGTGTATTTAGAGAGTTTAGCCTGTCTAATTCTCCCTCATCTTTGACTAATATCCACTGTAATATGATCTCACATCTGTGTCAGCTCAAGGATCTCATCTGCCACGGCAGAGCAGCTAATTTGTTAACGCAGGATGTTAACAATATGTCTGCTTTCATGAAAGCGGGAAGTAGACACACTGCAGATTTATCAGCTGTAACAAAAACAAAATCTGTTAAGGTTAATATGCTGTTGTGTATCTTTTAGAGCAGATATGAAGTTCTGAGTTCAGGTCCGCTTTAAATGCTAGTCCAGCACAAGATATGCATATTAGTTTGAAATGCCTTCAAATGCTTTATCATACAGGCAAATATGGCTCTTAAGCCATCTTGAAATCTAATTGATGGCTCAAGCTATAAAACCCAGGTTTTGTTGGTTAGCCATAACCCCTTTCTGAAACACTGCTATGGCTCATAGTGTGGCCTGATAGGTACTCTGCTTCTACCTGTGTCACTGAGCCAGCCTATCTCTGAGGGCCTGAGTCTACTAATGCAATAGTGTCAACTTCTGTCCACTTTCAGCAACATATTAATGTTACAGATGCTGATAAGCAGACAGAAGGGGGAGAGAGAGAAGTAGTGTAGTGCCAGCCACAGTATGCTGCATTCCAGAGCTGCCACAAAGCTTTCCTGTACTTAAAGGATACCTGAAGTGACATGTGACATGATGAGATAGACATGGGTATGTACAGTGCCTAGCACACAAATAACTATGCTGTGTTCGTTTTTTTTCTTTCTCTGTCTGAAATAGTTAAATATCAGGTATGTAAGTGGCTAAGTCCTGACTCAGACAGGAAGTGACTACAGTTTGACCCTCACTTATAAGAAATTCCCCTTTTTATCTATTTCTTTTTCTCAGAAGCCATTTTCTGCTAGGAAAGTGTTTTATAATTGAAATTTCTTATCAGTGAGGGTCACACTGTAGTCACTTCCTGTCTGAGTCAGGACTGATTCAGCCACTTACATACCTGATATTTAACTCTTTCAGATAGAGAAAGAAAAAAGGAACACAGCCTAGTTATTTGTGTGCTAGGCACTATACATACCCATGTCTATCTCATCATGAAGTAGTCAGCCATTGCTACACTGGGTATAAATAATAAAGTGTGGATAGTCATAATTAATGTAATTATGGCTCTTTTTCACTTCGGAATTTGCAATTTATAGCAGCGGAGGTCCACTTTAAAGGATACATTTTTTCCTACCCACTTCCTGTTACACAAACTATTGTTAAAGGGATACTATCGATTGAAACGACTTTTTTTTCAATACTCTATATTAGTGTACACATTACCACTAGTGCTAGGGGCACTTTATTTATTCACCCAGGTCTCTCTCTCACTATCCCTGCTTAAAAATTCATTTCTCACACAGCTCATAGTAGTTTGGGTCACCCTGAGCTTCTTGATTACTCTGTCACACAGCTCACAAATATATGTCACTGTGTCACTCACAGCATGCAGGAGACCTGAGGAGAAACAGGCTGATCTGAGGTGGTAACAGGTAACTAAATGCGCTGTAATATTGCTGGAATATAACAAGCTATAACACTAGTCTGTGTTTATCCTCAGACTGGCTGCCTGCTTGTGGTGAGTCACTCCAGGCTGCATTCACTTTACAAGCTGCTGAGAGGGGCTGATCACTGTCTACAATAGCATTATTAGTATCTTTATCAGTCAAGAGAAGCAAAGATAATAAACACACATTGCTAGAATCTTTAACCCCTTACCACCATATCAATAAGATTCTTTCAGCAAGGTGATAATTAAACTATAAACTGAGGAGTTGATAGCAACTCCCCTGTGCAGAGACATGGTCTAGCCCTCTGGGAGCTCAGTATTAGATACATTTTGTATCCAGCACTGACACCAAAACTGACGGAGGATTTTACAGCTGAGAGGAACAGCTGTGTGAGGAACCAAATTGCTTCTAGTACTTGTCCTAATGTGTGCTACAACATACAGCATTTAAAAATAAATGCATACATCGATAGTATTCCTTTAAGTTTCCAACACTTTAAGCCAAAATAAGTGTGGACTGTGGAGTTTGATGATTCAGTATTGTTTTTCCTTTGCATAGCAAACAGCTAATTATTACTTCCATGAGGACGAATGGAAGTGTGATGAGCTTCCAATATCCAGGCTGGCATACAATGGAATCAGCTTATGGTGGAGCTAGAGCTTAGTAGCTATAATTCAATAAAGAAAAAAAAATTATTAGTATTTTTTAGTAATCTTACTTTCACACAAACATTGTCACAGCTAATCTGACAAAAAAAAGTCCTCTTTTTAAAAAGATACAAAATAAAAATGTTGTCTTAAAATCTTTCTGTTATTTATTAGTCTTTATGTACTGTTAAATACAATTATTTTTGCCAAACAACATATTAAGTGTTTTCTCCCCGTGAGGCATGGAAGCATGTCACCATATGCCAATCAGAGTTGACCCCAATATGTACGATAATTTTTGATACAAATACTGTTGTGATACAGTATCTCTTGCTCTATGTCTTTGGTGTGAGATGACCTAAAAATGTCTACTCTCGTTACCCTTGATTTCCCAGGTTAATCAAGGATTGTGTCCCCGAATAAATGAGTATATAGAAATATTGAGAAGTTAACAGCAGCTGTTTTGTACATGAGATTGCAAAGGACAGCTCCGATGCTACTTGCTTCTTCCATCAAATCCAATTAGCTCATAAACCTGAGTTGAGATATAGAGGATTGTGAGTACTAAGAGTCATTACTGAATACTGAAGTAACTCTTACAAGCAGCCATATCCAGTATAATAGTAGCTTGGCATGCACAAGTCACCTGATTAGTAACTAAAGAGAATAAAACAAAGAAACAGTACATGGAATCATCGATTATCTTCTACCAACTACCTTCATCACATCAATGTTGGACTATTGCAGGCCTTCCAAACAAAGACCAACATCCTCTGCAGATAGTACAGAATGCTGCCACAAAACTGTTAACAAGCTAACCCCACCATTGCCACATAATACCCTTTGCCCACTACACTGGCTACCCATAAAATGGAAAATCCTCTTCAATTTTGGCATGCTATCTTTCAAATCCTTACACAACCTATGCTCTGGATACCTGAAGGATTTGTTGCAACTGTGTCACACCTCCTACACCATCAAAAATATCCAATAACTTGACCACCCCCAGAATTAAGCTAAAAACCTTTGGAGCCAGAGGTTTCCATCATGCTGCCTCTACCCTGTCAAACGCTTGCCAAACTTAATCAAGACAGCTCCAACCTTGGACACGTTCAACTCAAAACTGAAAAGCCACCTGTTTAGTCTGGCATTTATGGCCACCTAACATTTCCCCTGTACGCACCACTATGTACTGATCTAAGACAAACTTATGCGCTTTGGGTTCCATGTGCTTTCAGGGCCTGATTTAGGCCAAGGCCACCTAAGCCATGGCCTAGGGCACCACAGGAGGAAGAGCAGCAAAGCAGTAGGCTAAACTGGTGCAGATATTTGCAAGCTTGCAAATGCTGCAGAGCAGGGAGATCAGGTGAGCACCTGACCGCAGTACTGTGCTGCTAGCTGCCTGTGCAGCAGCCACCTTGCTCTCTGTGCACGTTTGTATTGTGGCCGGTGGCTATGGACTTGGGCAGCATTGGAGACGGAAAGGAAGAGGAAGCTTCTGCACTGAAGACAAGCAGAGAAATGAGTGACACTGATAGCTGCTGTGGTCTGAAGGCGAGCTGGCTTTCCATAATGAAAGGTGTGTGTGTGTGTGTGTGTGTGGGGGGGGGGGGGGGGGTGTAGGAAAATATACTGGGTACCTGTATTAGAGGGAAGGGGGAGGGGTCATCTTGCTACCTATACTGAAGGGGGGTGGCTGGTGACAGTGGCCTAGGGTGGTAAAGAGTACAAATCCGGCCCTGTGCGCTTTACAAATGTTTTGTTGTTGTTGTTATTAAATGACGCAAAATTATGTAATTTGTGTATAAATTGTACCATGGATAATATGCAGAATTAAAGAAAGTGATGGCAGCATGCAATGGGGATCCAGTGGTACAGACCAGAGCTGGGACAAGGTCCTTCAGCACTCCCACCCCAGCCATCACAAACTGATTGCTATAGAGAAAAGGCCCAAACACATGGCATACATTTGTCTGTAGTTGTGAGGAAACGACAAACAGACAAGAGACAATATCATATTTATGGCAGCGACAATTTGAGTTCGTGACAGTTGTACACACATCACAACAGAATGAGTGAAGTCACAATGGAAGCTGTCTGCCACAGACTACATATAGTAGTAGTATTATGGTAGTGACTTTGCTGTCTGTAGAAGACTTTCATACACACGATAGGACATCAACATACTACACAACGGTTTGTGTGATAAAAGTCACAAGCGGTTTACCAGTTGAATTGCTCAAACATGGCTGTGTCTGCAGAAAGTCTGCTGACGTGCGGTGGGGTCACGCATGATGGGTGCAGCTAGAGGGTACTGGTAAACCATAAATTACAGAGGCCATGAATAGGATCATGTACAGCAGAGATGGACGGAGGAGATGAACAGGGGACCCAGAGCGTGCAGCTGCTTAGTTAAAAGCTTGCGAGTAGAGGGGGTGCACCCGACTGAACCTTCAAAATAAAAGACACTGACTTTTTCCCCTATCTTTTGGAGGTGGAAAAGTGTGTCTTATATTCCCAAAAATATGGTAGATGTTTTTAAAATAAACATAGAGCTCTGACTGGAGAAGAAAGCCCACTGGTGTTAAAAACCCTAGTTAAAAATCAGCATCAGAAACATTTTATTCGCCAAGCATGATGGAGTCATGCCTGGAATTGGGTTTGGCACTTGCATGGCTCAGATTAGAGGTAGGAATAGTACAACAAGGCACAGTGGACATGGTATAGTACACAAAAGCACAGTCTTCCCTATGCCAAGTCCTGATGAGAGTGTAAAGTTAAGGTCTCTCACCCTGCTCTCTGCATTCTACTGACAAGAGCTCCCTTCTTGCAGGGGCACCTGTAGCTACTTAATACTGAGGTTCCTCTAGCTACCTAATACTTGGGTGCAACTCTAGCTGCTTAATATTGAGGGCATTTTTGGCTACCTAATATTAACCATTTCTGCCACTGGGACGTGAGCTTCACGTCTGCAGTAGCAGCTGCTAGAGCCGCAGGAACGCAATAGTGACGTCCCTGCAGCTTGGGAGGCTGTGCGGGCATTTGTGCAGGTGGATGCCCATGATCGTGATGTTGCCAGCAACAGGGGGGATTGGCTGCATGTCCCCTGAGCCAATACGTTCTCGTCCTCCGAGAATAAACACTGTTTTCATTCAAAAACAGGGTTTAATCTTAAATAGAGCAAACGCATTTCCTCCAGCTCGCTAATTTCAACTGCTTACCACCGCCGATCGTTAGATATATGAATGGTAACAAAGTTCCCATTCATTAATCTCCCCACTAGGCCACCATGATCGCAGAAATCCATTGATGCCTGCGTCTCTTCCCTAGTTACAATGTAGCAACACATTACTTCTTACTTCCTATAGCGTATTTATTAGTAAATTACACCTACTTAACCTTCCTGGCGGTAAGCCCGAACTGAGTTCGGGCTATGCCGCTGGAAGGCACCGCTCAGGCCCCGCTGGGCCGATTTGCATAATTTTTTTTTTTGCTGCACGCAGCTAGCACTTTGCTAGCTGCGTGCAGTGCCCGATCGCCGCCGCTACCCGCCGATCCGCCGCTATCCGTCGCGCCGCAGCCGCCCCCCCCCCCCCCCCAGACCCCGTGCGCTGCCTGGCCAATCAGTGCCAGGCAGCTCTATGGGGTGGATCGGAATCCCCTTTGACGTCACGACGTCGATGACGTCGGTGACGTCATCCCGCCCCGTCGCCATGGCGACGGGGGAAGCCCTCCGGGAGATCCCGTTCTTTGAACGGGATCTCCGGATCTCCGATCGGAGGGGCTGGGGGGATGCCGCTGAGCAGCGGCTATCATGTAGCGAGACTTTGTCTCGCTACATGAAAAAAAAAAAAAAAAATTAAAAAAAAGATTTGCTGCCCCCTGGCGATTTTTTTGCAAACCGCCAGGAGGGTTAAGGGAATAAACATGTTTTAATATCTATGTGAAGGGTACATATTACTATTAAATTATGGGCTAAAAATTAGTGATGGATGTAAAAGTGAAAAAATGCACCTTTATTTCCAAATAAAATATTGCCAATATACATTATACTAGGGATATAATTTTAACATTGCAATAACAGAACAAATGGACAAATAAAATGTGTGGATTTTAATTGCGGTAGCATGTATTGTTTTAAAACTATAATGGCAGAAAACTGAGAAATAATATTTTTTTTCCATTTTCTTATTATTCCCATACATAATGTACCACCCAAAGAAAGCCTAATTGGTGGCGGAACAAACAAGGTATAGATCATTTCTTTGTGATAAGTAGTGATAAATTTATTGGGGTATGAATGGGAGGAGCGTTGAAATTTGAAAAATACCCAAGGGCTGAAATAGTTAAGGGGGACCTGTAGCTACCTATGACGGGCAAGGGAAACAAGGGAAAAAGTGACAGCTGGGATAGCCAGTTCACTTGAGGTGCGATTCGGTGGGTGTTTGTAGGTTCATATAGGGTGAAGTCTAGGGTGACAAGACATCTGTGCCTTTAGGCTCCTATGAAGTAAATTTGGGCCTGAGTACAACAAAGCACAGTAAAATTACAAAATTAAAAATTAAGTTTACATAATTGTTAAACTTAATGACGTTATACAAGCTAGTGCCAAAACCCCAGGGGTGAACCAGTAGATGTAAAGCTCTGAAGATCCAGTCATGCTAAATAAATGGCATTGAATGCAGTCAGAACAGTGCTTTTAGTTGTAATGACCAAAAAGTGAAATAAACGAAACCACTCACTATGTGGTATGCTGTCAGAGTATTAAATGGCTAATGTTTTCTCTGTTCATAGGTCAAAGTAAGAAATGTTTGTCAAAATCTGAAATGAGAGGATTGTTTTTTTTGTTATCATCAGAACTAGGATTTCTTTATGACTCTTAGCTGTCTGTTGAAATAACTTGAAACCCTTGAGAACTTTTATTGAATGGGACTTATGGTTCTATTTTTTATCTCATTTTATGGAAAAAGTATGCCTGATATAAGTATTTACCTGTAAAGTATGATGGTTCTGTAATTCAACATAGACCAAAACTTAACCATTTGCACTAAAACTGCATTTGCACAGTAGTTGATTCACAGTGTTTCCCACATCTAAATTTTGGATATGGAATCACAAATCATTGAAAACAATAGTCTGTTGACTCACATGAGGGGGGAAAAAAGTCAATTTTGCCACTGGAGGTGCCCAGATAAAAACGAGCTCCGCCCTAGGCGCCTATGTTGATAGCAGCAATTAGTGGCTATTATGGGTAATAGGCGCTGCTGGCCACCTGCTATGCAAACTGCATGGCTAAAAATAATGGGAACGGATTGGCAGAAGGGGGTTAGGCATCAGGGAGACTAGGTTTAGGTATTGCAAGGGTTTTAGGATTAGGCATCGGAGGTTGAGTTGTTAGGTTTAAGCATTGGAGGGGATGGTTAGGTTTAGGCATCAAAGGGGAAGTTGCTAGGTTTAGGTATCGGAGAGGGGTGGTTAGGTTCAGGAATCAGAGGGGAAGTTGTTAGATTTAGGCATTGGAGGGGAGTAGATAGGTATAGGCCTCGAAGGGGAAGTTGTTACGTTTTGGCATCAGAGGGGTGATAGTTTGGTTAAGGCATTGGATAGAGGGAGAGCTCTGTGTGAAAATAAAGTTCAGTTAGGCTATAGTAAAATATAGGTAAAAAAAAAGCTCCTGCTTGTTGCAATTAGTGTTGGGCGAACAGTGTTCGCCACTGTTCGGGTTCTGCAGAACATCACCCTGTTCGGGTGATGTTCGAGTTCGGCCGAACACCTTATGGTGTTCGGCCAAACTGTTCGGCCATATGGCCGAACTAAGAGCGCATGGCCGAACGTTACCCGAACGTTCGGCTAGCGCTGTGATTGGTCGAACGGGTCACGTGTAGTGTTGGGCGAACATCTAGATGTTCGGGTTCGGGCCGACCATGGCCGCGATGTTCGGGTGTTCGAGCCGAACTCCAAACATAATGGAAGTCAATGGGGACCCGAACTTTCGTGCTTTGTAAAGCCTCCTTATATGCTACATACCCCAAATTTACAGGGTATGTGCACCTTGGGAGTGGGTACAAGAGGAAACATTTTTTTAGCAAAAAGAGCTTATAGTTTTTGAGAAAATCAATTTTAAAGTTTCAAAGGGAAAACTGTCTTTTAAATGCGGGAAATGTCTGTTTTCTTTGCACAGGTAACATGCTTTTTGTCGGCATGCAGTCATAAATGTAATACATATAAGAGGTTCCAGGAAAAGGGACCGGTAACGCTAACCCAGCAGCAGCACACGTGATGGAACAGGAGGAGGGTGGCGCAGGAGGAGAAGGCCACGCTTTGAGACACAACAACCCAGGCCTTGCATGAGGACAAGAAGCGTGCAGATAGCAATTTGCATTTTGTCGCCATGCAGTCATAAATGTAATACAGATGAGAGGTTCAATAAACAGGGACCGGAAACGCTAACCCATCACAGATGTTCATTGTTCATGTTACTTGGTTGGGGTCCGGGAGTGTTGCGTAGTCGTTTCCAATCCAGGATTGATTAATTTTAATTTGAGTCAGACGGTCTGCATTTTCTGTGGAGAGGCGGATACACCGCCGATCTGTGACGATGCCTCCGGCAGCACTGAAACAGCGTTCCGACATAACGCTGGCTGCCGGGCAAGCCAGCACCTCTATTGCGTACATTGCCAGTTTGTGCCAGGTGTCTAGCTTCGATACCCAATAGTTGAAGGGTGCAGATGGATTGTTCAACACAGCTATGCCATCTGACATGTAGTCCTTGACCATCTTCTCCAGGCGATCGGTGTTGGAGGTAGATCTGCACGCTTGCTGTTCTGTGTGCTGCTGCATGGGTGTCAGAAAATTTTCCCACTCCAAGGACACTGCCGATACCATTCGCTTTTGGGCACTAGCTGCGGCTTGTGTTGTTTGCTGCCCTTCTGGTCGTCCTGGGTTTGCGGAAGTCAGTCTGTCGGCGTACAACTGGCTAGAGGAGGGGGAGGATGTCAATCTCCTCTCTAAAGTCTCCACAAGGGCCTGCTGGTATTCTTCCATTTTGACCTGTCTGGCTCTTTCTTCAAGCAGTTTTGGAACATTGTGTTTGTACCGTGGATCCAGAAGGGTATAAACCCAGTAATTGGTGTTGTCCAGAATGCGCACAATGCGTGGGTCGCGTTCAATGCAGTCCTAGGCCGAAGAGCTCATAGCCTAGGGTCACAAAAACCTGTTTATTTGGGCAATTTCAATGGTGGCGAGTCTGACGTACATAAATCGCAGCAATGGCCGTTAGCAACATCTGAATCTCACGAAATGTCTCATGCAGGTAGAAGAAATATTGTTAGACTTGGGCTCCAAAGATGGGTTCCCTACATCTCTGCAAACCAGAGTTACAGGGCTCCAAATTTGGTAAAATCCCCCATAGGCTTTCATTGGGCCTCCTATTTACAGTTCCAAAATCTCACATCTTTTCAAAGGGCAATTGCTCAGCAGTGGCAAATTTTCTAGCATTGTAGGGACCCTTAGGGTAACATGACTGGTGAGTTTTGGGCCCCTAGGCCGAAGAGGTCATAGCCTAGGGTCACAAAAACCTGTTTATTTGGGCTATTTCAATGGTAGTGATGGTGACGTACATAAATCTCAGCCATGGCCGTTAGCAACGTCTGAATCTCACGAAATGTCTCATGCAGGTAGAAGACATATTGTTAAATTGAAACGTTGCTAACGGCCATGGCTGAGATGGCAATGGCAGTCCCGACCCCTCCACGAGCCCCCCCCTTACGGCGCCACATTACCTCCTGCTGGCCCCTCTTTCAGAAAGTCGCATCCCCATGCTCATAGTCCGACCCCTGGCAGCAATTATTCAAACCACAGATCAGCTGGGATCTGCGGTGAAGGCAGCTACAGATTCACTGTAACAGCGCCTCCGTATACAGGAAGTGGCATCTCTGTTTACTTCCTGCATACGGAAGTACTGTTACACTGAAGCTGTAGCGGACTTCACCGCTGATCTGCGGTTTGAATCATGCCGCTGGGGCTCTGTCTATAAGCACAGGGATGCGACTTTGTGAAGGAGGGGGCCAGGACGAGGTAAAGCGGGCACGGGGGAAGCGGGGGGGGGGAGGAGGGGGGACTTATGCGTGGGATCTGGCTATGCAGGGAGAGGGGGTTATGTGGCTATTAAGGGGGTGTCTGGCTATAAACAAGGGGGATTTAGCTATAAATTAGGGGGGTCTGGTTATAAAGGGGGGATAAGGGGATTTGGCAATAAACAAAGGGGGGGGGGATCTGGCTATACACAAGGTGGGTGGGGGATCTGGCCATCGACTAGGGGGATCTGGCTCTACACAAGGGGGTTTTAGATACCCCCACAAAATATAAGGCCTCCCCGAAAATAAGCCCTAGCACATCTTTTGAAGGAAAAAAAAATATAAGACAGTGTCTTATTTTCGGGGAAACACTGTAGAACTTGAAGTGAGAGGGATAAGGAAGCTGCCATATTTATTTCCTTTTAAATAATACCTGTTGCCTGGCTGTCCTGCTGATCCTCTGCCTCTAATACTTTTAGGCATAGACTCTTAACAAGCATGCAGATCAGACATTTCTGACAAAAATCTGACTAAATATTAGCTACATACTTGGTGTGTGATTCAGACACCGCTGACCAGGCATAGGTATTGTTTGGCCACTCGGTCAGCTGAACACAGGGTGAGCTGAATGACAGCTCTCCCTGCTGAAGCTGAATCACCAGGTGGTGTTAAATACTATTCTTCCTCCTAGTCGTAGCAAGGAGGGAAAAGTATTTGGGAGTCCAGCAATTGCCGGATCCCTGTATTAACCATTCTCTCGGCGCAGACTATAGCATTACTGCTATAGCCGTGCCATCATCTGGCACTACACGGCACTACGTGCACCTATATAACCTGATTCGACTGACCAGAAGATCAGCAGGTTTACCAGGCAACTGATATTGTTTAAAAGGAAATAAATATGGCAGCCTCCATATACCTATTGCTTCAGGTTCCCTTTAAAAAAAATCTGTAACGAAAAAACGTCCCCTGGGGGGTACTCGCCTTGGTTGGGGAAAGCTTCCCGATCCTATTGAGGCTTCCACCGTCCTCCTCGGTCCCACGGTGGTGGCGAAAATCCTCCCGGAGCGGCGGCAATGTAAATATTTACCTCCATGGCTCCAGCGCAGGCGCATTATCCGCTCTTCCCACGGAGATAGGAAGAAATAGCCAATCTCCGTCGGGCCGCTCTACTTCGCAGGCGCAGACTTCAAGTCTCCTGTGCCTGCGCAGTAGAGCGGACCCGACGGAGATCGGCTATTTCCGCCTATCTCCGTCAGAAAAGCCAAAGCAGCGCCCCCGCTGGAGCCTTGAAAGGTAAATATAGAACAAGCTGTCGGATTTGTCACACCGGCTTTAAAGGGCTGCAGCGAGACCCCTGTGGGACAGGGGAGAACGGGGGAAGCCTCATTAGGATCCTGAGGCTTCCCCCTCCCGAGGTGAGTACCCCCCAGGGGACGTTTTTCTCATTACAGTGTCTCTTTAAGTTGCTCATGCCTGCTCCACTGCAAAATATGCCAGAGTAAGGAAATCAGTGAAATAAATGTATGACTTAAAAAAAAAATCACCATCACCAATAATAATGTACTATTTTATAATGCCTAATTTAAAGTTGATTTTTTTTTTAATACTTAGTAAACTCTTAAACAAGCAATGCGCTACTCTCTAGTCTTTAAGTAATTACAGCTTTACAACAGAAAATCTGCAAAATGCTTTCAAAATAAGATGCAAAAAGAGCATCCGGTAGTTCTAAATATCATTTTCATCAAGATAAAATTATGTATCTGTTCATGAAAGCATTTTTGTGGGCATGGAAACATTCATAGTAAAACAGCTTCTACCTTTTACTTTGATCAGCTTTTAAGAAAAGAATTCCATTCTACAAAAAAGATCATATTCAAATTGACCCTATATATGCAGGAGAATAAGAATATGAAGCATAACAGAAAAGAAATCCATTTGCAAAATGGGGTTCAATGCATAAAATACATTTCAAAGCAATAAGCCAAAAACTTTTTTTTTCTTTCTGTTTCAATGCCCTAGCCGTTAAAAGAAAAGCTGGCATCTGAAGGACTGCCATATATACATATATATTTTATTTGTGAGAGACACTGGAACCTTATAAAAACTATTTCCGTTTTTAAGCATGCACATAAAAAGAAAATATGTTGCATTAATGCACAATATATATGTATTGTGTGTCAAAAGTTCCAACTGTAAGAGATGGAATATGGTCCACAGACAATTTATAAGCAAATATATTATTTTAGAATAAGGATCTACTAAACTCGCCAAATCTATCCAAGTAATACTTGTACCTATTATTTATGTCATTGCAATAGTAATAGCATATAATATACAGTGAAATTGCCTGCATTACAGATAACAGGGATCTTGATATATATATATATATATATATATATATATATATATATATATATATATATATATATATATACAGGTCCTTCTCAAAAAATTAGCATATTGTGATAAAGTTCATTATTTTCTGTAATGTACTGATAAACATTCGACTTTCATATATTTTAGATTCATTACACACAACTGAAGTAGTTCAAGCCTTTTATTGTTTTAATATTGATGATTTTGGCATACAGCTCATGTAAACCCAAAATTCCTATCTCAAAAAATTAGCATATTTCATCCGACCAATAAAAGAAAAGTGTTTTTAAAACAAAAAAAGTCAACCTTCAAATAATTATGTTCAGTTATGCACTCAATACTTGGTCGGGAATCCTTTTGCAGAAATGACTGCTTCAATGCGGCGTGGCATGGAGGCAATCAGCCTGTGGCACTGCTCAGGTGTTATGGAGGCCCAGGATGCTTCGATAGCGGCCTTAAGCTCATCCAGAGTGTTGGGTCTTGTGTCTCTCAACTTTCTCTTCACAATATCCCACAGATTCTCTATGGGGTTCAGGTCAGGAGAGTTGGCAGGCCAATTGAGCACAGTAATACCATGGTCAGTAAACAAATTACCAGTGGTTTTGGCACTGTGAGCAGGTGCCGGGTCGTGCTGAAAAATGAAATCTTCATCTCCATAAAGCTTTTCAGCAGATGGAAGCATGAAGTGCTCCAAAATCTCCCGATAGCTAGCTGCATTGACCCTGCCCTTGATAAAACACAGTGGACCAACACCAGCAGCTGACATGGCACCCCAGACCATCACTGACTGTGGGTACTTGACACTGGACTTCAGGCATTTTGGCATTTCCCTCTCCCCAGTCTTCCTCCAGACTCTGGCACCTTGATTTCCGAATGACATGCAAAAGTTGCTTTTATCCGAAAAAAGTACTTTGGACCACTGAGCAACAGTCCAGTGCTGCTTCTCTGTAGCCCAGGTCAAGCGCTTCTGCCGCTGTTTCTGGTTCAAAAGTGGCTTGACCTGGGGAATGCGGCACTATTTACTGCACACGCCTGTACATGGTGGCTCTGGGTGTTTCTACTCCAGACTCAGTCCACTGCTTCCGCAGGTCCCAAAAGGTCTGAAATCGGTCCTTCTCCACAATCTTCCTCAGGGTCCGGTCGCCTCTTCTCGTTGTGCAGCGTTTTCTGCCACACTTTTTCCTTCTCACAGACTTCCCACTGAAGTGCCTTGATACAGCACTCTGGGAAAGGCCTATTTGTTCAGAAATTTCTTTCTGTGTCTTACCCTCTTGCTTGAGGGTGTCAATGATGGCCTTCTGGGCAGCAGTCAGGTCGGCAGTCTTACCCATGATTGCGGTTTTGAGTAATGAACCAGGCTGGGAGTTTTTAAAAGCCTCAGGAATCTTTTGCAGGTGTTTAGAGTTAATTAGTTGATTCAGATGATTAGGTTAATAGCTTGTTTAGAGAACCTTTTCATGATATGCTAATTTTTTGAGATAGGAATTTTGGGTTTTCATGAGCTGTATGCCAAAATCATCAATATTAAAACAATAAAAGGCTTCAGTTGTGTGTAATGAATCTAAAATATATGAAAGTCTAATGTTCATCAGTACATTACAGAAAATAATTAACTTTATCACAATATGAAGCGTAATGAAGAACAGAGGCGCCAAAAGAATAAAATCAATTGTTAAAAGGCTTAAAAATGCTTAGGAGGCAGTGGTGGACTTACCTCCTGCAAGCAGACACAACAAGCTGTGTATTCAAAAACAAAGCAGATTTATTGGTACACTCCAGGGGATATTCACAACGCGTTTCGCAGGTTTCAACCCGCTTCCTCAGGCAATAGTTAGTAGGAATACACAACTGGGGAAAAGAGGCATGGTTGGTGTTTATCCGAAACAACTTGTATATATACAGAAATAATATCTAAAATTCAAAATTCATCTTATGAATTATCAGAATCGTAGAACGGTAATCACAACGTTTTCTATAATATGCATATCGAAGTGTAGTATAGGAATAGATGAAATTTTGTTAAATGGAGTGTGGGAGATACTGGTGAGAGAGTAAACTATAGTGTGAGGGGTGTGGGGACAGGTAGGTATAGTTGTAGGGGGTAGGTGACAAAATATAGGGGACTATATCCAGGGAATCAGAGGAACTGGGTGGTCATACAACAATGTATAGGGGAAAAAATCGTGACCAGGGTTGAAGTTATGGTATACACAAATGCTCAAAGGGGACTATATAGCCTGTGGTTACAAAGGTAAATAGGAGACACCGAGAGCCCAATATAGTGTAGTATGTATTGGAAACCGTGGATAAATGTAAGTGTGAGATGAATATACTCACAAACATGGGTTACCTCTTAGGCAACCACTGTAGATGCAGGTGAGGAGATTAGACCTGTCCTCACTCAGGATTAAGATGTCTCTCTCTGTAGATCAGGAAAGTAGGGGTAGGTCACCCCTCCACCAGGGGTGGACACAGTATTATCGTAAGAGAAACAGAGGCGTCAGCAGGATAAAAGGTAATACAAATTTTAAAATTTGCTGGGAGGCAGTGGTGGACTTACCTCCGGAAGGCAGACTCAAAATACTGTCTGAATTAAACAAATACATTTATTATTGGTACCCCAAAAGATGCAACGCGTTTCGCAGGCACAGCCCGCTTTATCAGGCAATAAGATAGGGGACAAACAGTAGCTCGTCAGTAGCACGAATGGCACCTCTTATTGCCTGATGAAGCGGGCTGTGCCTGCGAAACGCGTTGCATCTTTTGGGGTACCAATAATAAATGTATTTGTTTAATTCAGACAGTATTTTGAGTCTGCCTTCCGGAGGTAAGTCCACCACTGCCTCCCGGAAATTTTAAAATTTTTATTACCTTTTATCCTGCTGGCGCCTCTGTTTCTCTTACGATAATACTGTGGTTACAAAGGGGTGGGTTTGGGAAGGGGAGGAGTTATGGTATAGAACAACGTTGGTTAGTGCAGTAGTAGTTTCTGGGTGGGGTAGGTATGGGGGGCTAGGTTTAAAAATTACAAAGATACTTTCAATAGGAGACCACATTATCACCTTTGTGATAAGGTGCCTGGATCAGCAGGTAGCCGACTACCTAGCCTTAGGTGGATGTAGACACTGTGAGCAGCGATGAACCCTTGGACTACTGGGTGCGCAGGCTTGACCTGTGGCCAGAGCTGTCCCAACTTGCCATCTAACTTCTGTCTTGCCCTGCCTCAAGTGTCCTGTCAGAAAGGACCTTCAGCGCAGCTGGAGGCATTGTCACTGAGAAGAGAAGTCGCCTAAGTCACAAAAGTGTTCAGTACCTCACCTTCATCAAAATGAATGAGGCATGTATTCTGGAGGCCTACTGCCCACCCCAAGACTAAGTCAGTCCCCACACACAGCATCTCTGCCTGCATGCCGTGTGACTGCCTGCCCCAAGACTATGTTGCTCCCCACACAGCACCTCTGCCCGCAGGCCGCTTGACTGCCTTCTCCGCCACCACCAACAGGGTCCAGGGCTCCAGGTGGATTTCTGAATTTTAAAGGCCACTGCTAGCAGCGGCCGCAATACTAATTTTTCTGGTGCGTGTACATGCCTGTCTAATTTTTCTGGCTGCACTGCAGCTGCAACAACAAAACAAAAGGCATGTACATGTGCCAATTCCCCTTCATGATCATTACCTTGCCGCTTTGAAGGGCCTTGCGTATCACAATGAAGCAATGACCGCTGGCTATATGAGAGTCTTGGGGATGGGGGGTGGGGAACAAACCCTTGATAATAAGGTTGTTGTTTCATTGTGGACAGACCAAATTTGATCAGCTGGACAGTCACTGTTCTGTCATTCAGCTACCTCAGCCCGGCAACCATATGGGCTTGAAAGCCGCCATCACCTGCACTCTCGCCATGGTGCGCCCCAGTCCAGCATGGCTGTCACTACACAAACAGCTGTTTGCAGTCACTGCATACCTTTCACTGCATCTGTGACTGCACATTGTATTATACCTGGCAGTCAGTGCATACCTTTCACTTGAATGGATGGCAGACTTGCCCTCCATAACAGATTCTCGTTACAGGTAGTAAAGTCGATCAGTGTCATATACAGCAGGGCCTCAGAAGTCCTCCTGTATTGTTATTTTTGGCCACTACCTCGGGACGTGCATGCCATGCCTGCTGCCTTCCTTGGATGTGTGGTAGCCGTTCCTGCTCCTTTGCCCACAGCGTGCCTGCTGCCTTCCTTTGATGTGTGGTGGAGGTAGTCATTTCTCAGGCTCCCACTCTGGACCAGAATCAAACCAGGATTCCCCGGCCATTACCCATGGTTACCATGCTACTGAGAAAGTACCATACAAAGTTTCACACAGTTCAATGAATGGCAGACTTGCCCTCCATAATAATACATTCTTGGCAAATGCTTTCGATTTGGTTCGTCTTGCGCTGGGTCAAGGGTCCATCTGACCACAGATGCCTGGTCTGCAAAGCATGGTACAGGCAGGTACATTACTTATACAGCAAATGGGTCCTTACTTGGATGTGCGGCGGACCGGTGGTGGTAGCCAGTTCTCAGGCTCCCACTCCGGACCTAACTTTTGGCATTTATCTCATTCCGCCATGCTCACCTCCAGGTGTTAGACCCCTTGAAACATATTTTCCATCACTTTTCTGGCCAGCATAAGTGTTTATAGTTTTCAAAGTTCGCCTCCCAATTGAAGTCTATTGCGGTTCGCAAAAGTTCGTGTGAACTGAACTTTTACGGAAGTTTGCGAACCGAAAATCGGAGGTTCGGGCCATTTCTAGTAATGAAAACCATGGCAAAAGTAAAAGATTTGAAAATCCCAAGAACTACTCCTCCACTTGTCTAACTGGATCGTAAGTCTGCACAAGGCAGAAAGTAAAATGTGTAGCTCTTTTTACACTTGTACTTCCTGGATGGATTTACAGAAATTGCATAGTCATTCTAAAGAAAGGATAAGGGCCATTTACAGGGTTTTTGTCACCCCAGGCTAGAAAACCTGTCCACCTATCCCATCCCCCATCCCCCCAACCATACTCATACACACACGCACATACACATACACACACACACACACACACACACACACACACACACACACACACACACACACACACACACACACACACACACACACACACACAACACTATAAAAAAAAACTTTGTATATAATACATGTTGCCTCCATGTCTCTCAGCTAAGCAGCAGCTATCATGCTTCTTAAACCTCATTTTTTTAAGCTGGCTATGCAAATCATCATTTATTTTTTTTTCTGACTGATTTGACTGCTTTAATTAGCACGTGTACTGTGCTCATTAACACTGCAGATTAAGGGCTCTTTTTATACAGGAAACTGAAGGCAGTGAATTCACTGTCTGTCAGCTGCTCTCTTGCAATGGCCATAGAACATCCCCCCCTCCCCCTTAACCAGGGGCATAACTAGGCCCCACCGGGCCCCCCTGCAGAATTTCTGAGCGGTCCCCCCGACCCCCCCCCCCCCTCTTGGGGCAGTTTGGGGGGGCTGGAGGGGTCGCAGCATGAGGAGAAAGCCATGCTGCACTTCGGCGGGGAGAGGGGAGGTTCCCCCCTCCCTCACCTCGGAGCTCTCCCCTCTGCACTCCCCTCCATCTTAAATTAGAGTCCAGGCATAAGCGGGCAGCAGACAGATACATACCCCCCGTGCGCTCCAGCGTGCGTTCCTCTCTCTAGTCTCTGACGCAACTTCCTGTTTATACAGGAAGTCGCGTCAGAGACTAGAGAGAGGGTCACATGCTGGAGCGCACGGAAGGTATGTATCTGTCCGCTGCCCGCCGCTGCCCGGACTCTAATTTAAAGTGGAGGGGAGCACAGAGGGGAGAGCCCCGAGGTGAGGGGGGAGGAACGTCCCCCCTCCCCAACGAATGTGGCCATGGCTTTCCCCTCATGCTTCATCCCCTCCAACCCCCACAAAATGGCCCAGAGCGGGCCCCCGTGGGAGCAGGGGCTGCAGGCCCTATAGTTACGCCAATGCCCCTAACCCTTCTACTATATATATTTGTGATTGTATCTAAGAATTGTATCAGTAGTGGGCACCTTAATGATCACGTCCTTCTGCTAAAACTGGTGGCAGAGTGGATGTGCTTATAGTGCAGTGCAGCCACAAGTGGTTACACAATACCAGTTGCCCAGTGGTCCTGCTGATCTTTCTGGCTTCAGTAGTGTCTGAATCACACAACTGAAACAAGCAAGTGGATAATTTAGTCAGATTTCAGTCTCACAATATATGATCTGCATGCTTCTTCTGGGACTATGGCTAAAAGTATTAACAGAGGATCAGATAGAAGCTAAGCAATTTGCATTGTTTTAACCACTTCAGTGTATCTGGACGACTATAGTCGGCCAGATAGAAGCTGTTAAACTATATCTGGACACATATTTGCATACAGTCACACACATTTGGAGAGGTATATAAACTACAGGTGATCCCAATATACTCAGATCAGTCAACAGGTTCAGTGGAAAAATCTACAAAATTTTTATTGGAACATTACAATACTAACATATAAAAAATTAAAAACATGAGGGAATGGCCATCCCACCACACATACAACCATCACACACAGCACATGTATACAGCCGGCCTCACAACCTTGTTGAAAGTCTGTTTGGCTTGCAAGCAGATTGTATGTTGTTAAATGATGGGCATTAGTAAGCAGTCAGTGGCAGAAGCAAGCCTAAGGTGCAGATTAATCTCCTGTCTATGGAGACATGTGCTCAGGGTAATGTCCATGCACATTGGCAAATAAGCAGAAGCGACAGTAGCAGAGGCAAATCTGATTAGAAAACCAGTCTTGGTACCAAGAACATATGTAATGACATCTCACCCGTCTGGCATGTCCACATGCAAAGACGTGCTGGTATGGAGTAATCAGAGATGAAAACAAAGTTGCAGGTATGTCCGTCCGCAGTCACCGCTGTATTCAGTAACGTCCCATAGGCTAGTTCCAGAAGCCACAAGCGAGACCCGGTATAGATGCTCGTTCCGGAGCAAGAGGAGCTGAATGCAGTTTCACCGCAACTGCCTGCGGCAGAGGTGAGGCTGTGCTGGCGTGGCTACAACCCGTGGTGCACATGCAGATGTCACCTAGATGGTCTAACGGGGAGCCGGTGGAGTAAGCGTGGCGGGACGGCGTCTCCTCAGAGCCCACAGCCCTTACTAGTTTCGCCGGATGTCCGGCATCATCAGAAGGCGTGTCCTCAAGTCTGCCATTCACACACTCAAATGTACAGCGGGAACCAATCCGGCGCTGGGGGCGGGGAGCGGCATCCGAAAACGGCGCGCGCGGCCCAAGGGGAGGAAGCAAAGCAATCCGCCCCTCCACGCGTCACCGCCGGGCGCCGCCCCCACATCTCACGGGGCCGCCCGGTCCCGTGCGCACTCACACACAGAGCAATCAATAATACCCACATATATCACAATAAACGCGCCAAAAACGTCCAAACGCAGGGTATATGTAGAGGTAAGTGAAGCAACAAAATTAGGGCGTAATGCCTCCAGACACATATACATCTTGTGCTGGGTGCATATCACCGCCTATGCATTAGCGCATAAAAATGGAAAATATAAATGCTTCAATATATTGAGCAGTGGAAAAACACGGTACTTCTCTAGCCAGAGAACGATCATGCTGGATGGCAGAATGGACGGAATGGGGGGCAGGGGGATTAATGCAGCAAACTGTGGAGCATCTCTCTAATATTATACAGGTAAAAAGTGAGCAAAACTAACAGCTTCATTAAGGCCTGGAGGATCACAAGCTTTCAGCTCATAAATCCATCGTGATTCACGTTGTAGAAGCAGGCGATCGAAATTGCCCCCATGGATCGTGCTATGTATTCTGTCAAGTCCCACAAACCTAAGTTTGTTACTGGTACAGGCAGGGCACTGCCGCACATGGCGTGCAATGGGGGTCAAACATTTTACATTACCAATATTTTGTAAGTGTTCTAAAATTCGCCTCCACAATTGCTCTTAGTTTTGCCCACATAAAATGCCCCACAGGGGCAAAGTAATAAGTACACAACAAGTTCTGTCTGACAGTTGGTATAATGTTTCAGGGTGTGGATCTTACCGTTAGGCAGAGGCACAGTCCTTCCCACCCTCATATACCTGCAGTAAGTACACCCACCGCATGTGTAAGTGCCTAGTACTATACAGTGTCGTCTGGGGTTCACACCCCCGAAATGGCTCTGTACCAAAGTGTCTCTAAGTGATTTAGCCCGTCTGAATGTAAGACAAGGTTGTTCAGGAACCACCTGGCCTATCACTGGGTCGTCACGGAGGAGGTACCAATGCCTCTGTAGAACACCTCTAAGGGCAGGATGCTGGGCACAATATCCGGTAACAAAACGTAACTCATCTCTATCCGAGTCTCGTACCACCCGACCATTGGATTTCTGGCGCAGTAAACTAGATCGATCTCTCCTCCTGGCTTTATTAAATGCCCGTCGAAGGATACCGTCTGGGTATCCTCTATTCTGAAACCGTGTGCGTAATATATCAGCTTGAGTCTTAAACTCATCATCGGAGGAACAATTCCGCCTCACTCGGAGGTATTGCCCAGTAGGAATACCTCTGATCGTGTGGAAAGGATGAAAGCTTTTAGCATGTAATAAAGCGTTAGTCGCGGTTTCTTTTCTGTACAGATCAGTGGTGATCTGACCCTTGGCATCTATAGAGATCTTAATGTCAAGGAAGGAGATCGACCTTTCATCACAAACCATTGTAAAGCGCAAATTACGTATATTGTCATTAATCTTGTCCACAAAAATTCCGAGATCGGTCCGTGTGCCTGTCCAAAAGATGAGGATGTCATCGATGCACCTGTGCCACGTTTATACAGGAAGTCGCGTCAGAGACTAGAGAGAGGGTCACACGCTGGAGCGCACGGAAGGTATGTATCTGTCCGCTGCCCGCCGCTGCCCGGACTCTAATTTAAAGTGGAGGGGAGCACAGAGGGGAGAGCCCCGAGGTGAGGGGGGAGGAACGTTCCCCCTCCCCAACGAATGTGGCCATGGCTTTTCCCTCATGCTTCATCCCCTCCAACCCCCACAAAATGGCCCAGAGCGGGCCCCCCGTGGGAGCAGGGGCTGCAGGCCCTATAGTTACGCCAATGCCCCTAACCCTTCTACTATATATATTTGTGATTGTATCTAAGAATTGTATCAGTAGTGGGCACCTTAATGATCATGTCCTTCTGCTAAAACTGGTGGCAGAGTGGATGTGCTTATAGTGCAGTGCAGCCACAAGTGGTTACACAATACCAGTTGCCCAGTGGTCCTGCTGATCTTTCTGGCTTCAGTAGTGTCTGAATCACACAACTGAAACAAGCAATTGGATAATTTAGTCAGATTTCAGTCTCACAATATATGATCTGCATGCTTCTTCTGGGACTATGGCTAAAAGTATTAACAGAGGATCAGATAGAAGCTAAGCAATTTGCATTGTTTTAACCACTTCAGTGTATCTGGACGACTATAGTCGGCCAGATAGAAGCTGTTAAACTATATCTGGACACATATTTGCATACAGTGTTATTGCGGCAGGTGCGTGCATACAAGCGCACACCCACCGCTCATTCCTGGTGGCTTTTACGAGACAGCAATTGGTGAAGGGGAGCAGGTATTCCCCAAGCCAATTACAGTGCTTGTAATGAATGGACATGACCTTGTTCACACCCATGTCTATTCATAATAAGTAAGGTAAAAAAAATAAAAAATTGAAGAGGATAGTATTTCTAGCACCATCGAGTGGTGGAAAAAAAATTACAATCAAAATACAATTTTTAATAATACATTAATAGAATTAATCCCTTCCAAATGCCCCCACCCCAGTTACCAAACAGTTGTATAAAAAAAATTATAACAGTTAAAAAAAACTAAACAAAAACATAAATAATTGCCTTAGGGACTGAGCTTTTTTTTTAATATGTATGTCATCATGGGTACATTATTGTGATTTTAGTAAAAAACACAAACCAGAAAGAATGCACCTTTATTTCCAAATAATATATTGTCACCATACATTGTACTAGAAATATAATTTAACCACTTTTAACACCACTCCAGTATATCTATGTCCTCTCTCACTTCATCTAAGCCACGAGGACTTAGATATAAGTTGTGTAGCTGAAGCACAGCTGTGCAGTATTGGACTTGCTCCTGTGCACTCCTCCGGCACTATCTGCTGCAGCACTAATTGGTGAAGCGAATAAATGTTCTCTGAGCCATTAAGATTGATGTTTACTATTACTATTAAAAATACTTGTATTTTCCCACATCATAGTGAAAAATGCACACTGTAGCATTATTTCAGAAACAAATATCTTCACCTTAAGTTGTGACAGGAACGTAATTTAAGTTTTGTGATAAGCAGCAGAAATAGCCCCAAAAGTTTGTGTTTTTTATCTGCAAAAGCACTTTTATTTTTAAACTAGAATTGGTGAAACTGAGAAATGTGTTGTTTTTTTCTATTTTTTTTTCCTATTAAAATGCATAGAAACTAAAATTGTTTGAGGGAAAAAAATGCCATACAATTGAAAGCCTCTTCACTATCGAAATATATAAATATATATATATATATATATATATATATATATATATATATATATATACTGTATATATATACAGGTGTCATAAGCATGGATAAAATTATTGCTGATTAAATACATAGCTAGATGTAGCTAAAATGTCAAAACTGCTCTGGTCCATAAGGGGGAAACCTGGTCTGAATGCAAAGTGGTTAAATGCTGTGATAACTTGGACTACCAGGCAAATAAAAGGCGTGGGCTTTATTTATAGTAGCATTGGTTATTGCTCATTTTCAAACAATTGGGCATGGAATTGGAGAAATAGTGTATTTTTTCATCTTTTATTGTTTTTCCCTATAAAATGCATAGAAAATAAAGTAATTACTGAAAACAAGTATTGCCCAAAAAAAGCCTAACATGTGGTGAAATAAACAATATATAGATCATTCACGTGTGAGAAGCAGTGATAAAGTTATGGCCCAATGAATGGGAGGAGCGCTGACAAGTGAAAATGGTTCTTGGCAATAAGGGTAAAATGGAATGTGGACTGAAGTGGCTAAAGGAAATAAATATGGCAGCCTTCTTATCCCTCTCATCTCAGGTTAACATTAATGCTTCCCTTATTGCACAAATGACAGCAATAGGCAACATTACACACCAAACCTATGAGGACTTTATTTGCTGATTACAAGCAGAAGAGAGGAACTTAATTGGCAATATCAAAAGATCTAATGTGAGACGGATGGTACAATGAATCTGAGCAGCAAGGTGCTGTCTTAACAATCTACTTGAAAATGTTGTCAGTTTTTATCCTGCAATTATGTTGTTATCTCACATCTTTTAACTCTGACAAATAAACATTATGTTTCTTGTTTTACGAAGTAAGGACATTTAAATACTTATAGTTGTTTATGTCAGACCCAGAAGTAGATATTCCCAGGGATTGGTAAGCAAAAAAAATAAAAAATTAAACATTAGCAAATTTGTAGCTTCAACATTAGTAATATTAGCAGTAGCATCAAAAGGCATAGCAGTAGCATCTGCAGCAATTCCTTTTGGAGCACTGGTTAGCAAAAGCACGAATAACTTAAGCAAAATACGCAGCATCAACATTAGTGACATTAGCAGACTCTGCATCAGCAGGAATGGTGGTAGCATTAGCAACAATAACAACATTAACAAAATTATCTAGTCATTTGCAGAATTGTTTACAATAGCAACAAAAACATTAGGGGGCTCTGTAACATCTCAGCCAGTCTTAGCAACATCTGAGGTATGTGGAGCATTATTTTAACTGTCAGCAGCCAGAGTCATAACTTCAGGCAGGAACTGGCAAAACAACTGTATCTCCATTTTGTCTGCAATCCACAAAGCTCAGGTCACTGAATTCAGCACAGCCAAGATCATTGATTACAGATAGAAATGAAGAACCCTGTGTCAGCCCAAGATCATCACCACCAAACACTTCCGGTAGGGTACTTTTATCTCTATAACAAATCTGGATGAACACAGTCTTTTTGTGAAAGTTAGTTTCAAAGTTTCTCTATACTTTCACAAACAGTCCACTACAGTCAGCTCCTCTGCAATTCCCCTTGCCAGCACTAAAGATGCCGGCATCACTGATAAATGTAAGAATTCAAATCAGGACAAGGTAAGATTTTACAACAAACACAACTGGAATAATTAGTTTGTAAATTAATATTTTACAAAAAGACAAGTTTGTTTATTAGACTAAATTCAGTAAAGTTCTCCTTTCAGAAGATAATGCTACCCCTTTTAAAGCACAGAGAAATGATTTATAATAAAACAAAGGTTTGATGGCACAGAGGGCCACGTATATTTTAAGAAACTAGCCTAGTTAGGTAAATGTGATATATGTTTGCCCTATAGAGTGCCATCCTTTATTCACCTTTAACAGCTTTATACATGTTTTACATTATATTTTTTTCTACTATCTAGAACACAGAAATAATTATACAGCTCATTCTATGATCTTTCACTGCTCATTAGAAGGCTTCAGAACATAACTAATAAAAATTTAAATTTAAATGCACTACCTTTAGCTTTAAAGAGCATATTTTATTATCTTCTTAGAAATTTCAACTTTTACTCACATATGAGAATGTTCTCTATGAAAGAATATTTATCATAATTTTTCATGTCATTTTGCCAAAGAAATAATGGAATAATATTTTCAGAAGCACATCTTCAGGAACACTAATGTACACCGCAACTAACACATAAAACACCAAGTTCAATGTTAAGTCAAATACAATGATAAAAAAAAATAGAGACACAAAGCTGATTTTTGCCAGCAAGTGTCCTCAACATTTATATGTTAGCCATATCTTAAGGAGAAAAATAAAAAGTCAGGCTTCGAAAATGTCAAAAATAAGTAAACAAAATGGGCAATAAAATGCGCCTCTCTAATAATTGCTAAGAGCAGTGATTTTTTTTCTTTACATGTGGGAGAAACTTGGCTCTCAGCAATGTTAAATAATACATGCATTTGCCCACACTTGCTGACTTTGAGTCTTCTTGCTGCACCTGAACTCTGTCTGCACACAGATTAGTTCTACTGAATAAGCAAGCACAGCTAATGACCAGTAAGTGGTATAAATGTCACCAATCTGTCATCTACTTAGTCACCAGGATTACAACGAGGGACATTTAAAATCAATACAGTGTGGCCTTCAGTATAGTATTACTTTAACAGCTACCATTACAAAATAGATGTTGCTAGAGGATTAGATAAAAAATATATATATTTAAAACTTTTTTTAAAAACATAATGTTTCATTAGGCCACTTATTGGCAAATACAGCTATGGGTAAGCTGCTTATAGTGGATAAGGTTTGCAGTCTCCTGATATGCAGGAGCAGCACAGTGACAAGGTGGATACCACTCTTGTAGCACTGGGTCCTCAGTCGATTCCCACCTAGGGCACTATTTGCACAGAGCTTGTATGTTCTCCCCGTGTTTGCGTAGGTTTCCTCTGGGCACAACGGTTTCCTCCACTTTCCAAACATACAAGTTCGCTGGCTTTGCCCTAGATTGGCCCTAAACTATGATGGACATGATATGACTATGGTAGGGATTAGATTGTGAGCTCCTCTGAGGGACAGTTCATGACATGACTAACTGACATGATAGTAACTATCTAAAGCACTGCAGAAGATGTTGGTACTATATAAACAATTCATAATAATAATAAAATTGAACAGTTCAAATAAAGCCCCACATACTTCTAAATCTGTGAGCAGGGAAAAAAATTACTTTTGGTTGGAGACATTATTTGCAAAGCAACCAAGGTAAAAGGCTTGAGTATTGTTTTGCTGGGTCAATCTTCACATTATAAAACTCTGAAATGGATTGGCATGTTCGCTCCTACACTGATTTTACTGCCTACATTTTTATGGCCATACAAAAATCTGCTGAGCGTGCGATTGTGATTAGGCCTACACATGCATACAGCCTATGCGCATATGTATCCTGATTACAATAACTAAAAATTAATTGCTAAAAACACAGTGCTAAGACACTACTGTAATGATCACACTTTAGAATAGCCCTGTATGGTTTGGTCTTCCTCACATGATTGTATTGTTTTTAGTTAAAGAGGAACTCCAGTGAAAATAATGTAATAAAAAAGTGCTTCATTTTACAATAATTATGTCTAAATGATCTAGTCAGTGTTTTTCCATTGTAAAATCTTTACCTTCTGACATTTACCACATAGTGATATTTTTACTGGCAGGTGATCTCAGGGGAAAGAGATGCTGCTTGCTTTTTTTGGCAGTTGGACCCAGCTGTAAACAACTGGGATTCCCAACAATGCAATGAGGTTCACAGACAGGAAACTGTCAGGACCATGGTCCTGACATTACACTGTGGGAGGGGTTTCACCACAATACCAGCCATACAGAGCCCCCTGATGATCCGTTTGGGAAAAGGAAAAGATTTCTCATGGGAAAGAGGTTATCAGCTACTGATTACGATGAAGTTCAATTCTTGGTCACGGTCTATCTTTAAATATAGCGCTAACATGATTTTAAAATAATTTCATTGTGTCTTTATTTACATTTGTAAACACAATCCCAAACTTTTGGGATTGTTCTCTGTTTTTTCAGTCCTACGTAACAAAACAACATAGCCAATTCTGAAACTGGGAATTATTGCATTTTGAAAAATACATGCTCAATTTGAATGTGTCAGTAACACACTTCAAAAAGCTGTGACAGTGTATTTTTACCTCTTCTATAAATAGCACTCATTTAAATGTTTGGAAGTTCTGTAGACTAAGAGCTGTAGCTTGAAAGTGACATGTTGTCTCATTGGTGCTTGATATAGGATTTCAACTGGTCAACAACAGTTCAGGGTCTCTTTTACTGTATTTTTAATCATTATACTTCAAATATTATTATTGGGTGATAACTTTGGGCTGCTGGCAGGCCAGTTTAGCGCCTGGACCCTTTTACTATGATAATAAACTGTTGTGATACATGGATTTGGATTTTCTTGCTGAAATAAGCAAGGTCTTCTCTGAACAAGATGTCATCTGGATGATAGCAGATGTTACAAAAACTGTACATAGATTTTTAAGCAACCCATAGCAATATCAGTACCTATAATGCACTCTCATACCATCACAGATGAGTTTGTAAAGTATTGCTGATAGCAAATAAGGGGGTCATTTTACCTCTTTAGCCCAGATAATGCATAATACATAATTAAGAGAAATATTTTTACATTTTGATCTATCATCTGAGATGAGCTCAGGCTCACAGAACATAGTGGTGTCTCTGGATCATGTTTCTATATGTTATTTCTTTTTTTATGTAGCACACATCTGAGGACATTAAAAATAAAAGAAATCCACTTACCTCGGGCTTCCTCCAGCCCCTGCCAGCCGCCCTGAGCCCAAGCCGCAGCTTCGCTCCACACTGGTGGTCCGGGGTCCCCTCTGACACAATATGCCGACTGTGCCTGCACAAGCGGCTCTAAGAGTCGCGCTGACATCATCTGGACTGTACTGCGCAGGCACAGTAGTTCTGCATCTGCGCAGAGCAGCCCAGATGACGTCAGTGCGACTCAATGAGACATACAGTGGAACGAAAGAAGATGGAGGAAGATGTCGACCTGGATAGATCGGCCTCTGCACCAGAGGGAACCGGGAGTCAAATGAGCTGCGACGAGGGCTCAGGTCGTTTTTTTCCTCGGACCTTCCCTTTAACATGCATTTGTGGATGCACAGAAGAACTCACACAGAAGTCTCCAAAGACTATGATTTTAAGTGTAGTGATTTTTTCACAACAGAATCATGTCACATGTAATACAATTCTAGGTGAGAACACAAAAAACAGACCTGTTGAATACTGGATAAAATTCCTAAATTCTGGGCTATTTTACATTGAGAAAGATTATTTTCAAATTGATACACCATTTACCAACTCAGCATCTAGATTTAGGCAACACTCCACATCTTTAAATCTGAGAGACTCAGCTTTTTTGGAATGCAAAACAGGTAAAAAAAAGAACACTGTAAATGCCCTGGCAAAATGGGCACTGCCATAGACTTCTATGTTAATTGCCTCTTTTGTAACTTTTCCAACTTTTTAAACTATGTTGCTGTCACCAAATTAAAAATGAGCATATACTTTTTTTGAAACCTAAAAACTGATATGTTGTCTGTGCCCCATTTTCAATTAAATATTGGGTTAAGGTCAACCCAGAGTGAAAATAACCTGATGAGATAAATAATTGTATTTATTCTTCTACTCCTAGAATGACTTTTGTTAGATATCCCATGGTTTTCTTTTATCATTTACAAAGTAGTTTGAATGTTTTGTTGCCACTGCTTAGTGACAGTCCATTAAGTGCCCAAGAAGTAAATTACATGAACTGTTGAGGTCGCATTCACAGTGGGATGTTATGCTCGCTCGCTATAAAGTCTTATAAAGTTTTATAACGCAGCTTACCGCACTGCAATGCTAATCCTATGGGACGTTCACAGTGCAATGTTAAAGTTGCATTAAAAAGTTTGCGTTGTGGTAACTCACTGCTTGCAGTGCGTTACCTCTTAGCAGACACGTTACGACTTCAACGTTGCATTAAAATGCAATGTCCCGCTGTGAATACAGCCTAAATCTCCTCCTGCTCTCAGGAGTTGCATTCTGCCAGGAAAACTTTTATGGCTGTAATCTTCTTATCAGTGAGGTTTATTATATTCCCAACAAGGTACCCTCAAGGCAGACAGAAGCTGTCACTTGTATGTCTGAAAATTAACTCTTTCAGGCAGCAAAATAAAACAAGTAAAACAGCCTGGTTATTTATGTGTTGCACTGTACATACATGTTTATCTCATCATGTCACATGTCAACTCTGGTACACTTTAAAAATATTTGCACATTATTGCTTTCTGTTTTATATACAGTTTTCACAGAAACACAGCTTTTTTGAAAATAAAGTGATTTAGGGCCCGTTTCCACTATAGCGTTACGAAATCGCCGGCGAATCACCGCAGGCAAATCGCATGCGGGTGCGATTCCGCATGCGTTTTTTGCCGCGATTTCGCATGCGATTTCGCATAGGTAAGGCTGTATGCGATTTTAACCATGTCACTGCCTGTGCGAATTAACATGGGTACCTATGCGAAATCGCATGCGAAATCGCGGCAAAAAACGCATGGGGAAAACGCATGCGATTTCCCTATTAAATACATTGCATGCGATTCGCCTGCATTCCACATGCAGGCGAATTCTGAGGGCCCTACCCTGCAGATTTTTTCTGCACAGAAAAACGTGCGGGGAAACGCACAAGTGGAAACAGTCCCATCCACTTGTACTGACTGTGCGAATCCGCATGCGGGCACCGCATGCGGATTCGCGATAGTGGAATCGGGCCCTTATGTGAGTATTCAAGCAAGCAGTTTAAAGTCTAATATCTGAAATGTTGTTTATCAGCTAGCACTCATTTTATTACTAAATGTGTTTAGGGTCACTAATTAATTAAGAAATGAATCAAGATTGTCCATCTTACTATGTAATGCAAACATCAATTATAATTTTGTAAAAAAAATAAAATAAAATAAAATAAAAAGCTGCACAAAATAAAAATATAGCATGTTCAGTTTTTATACATATTTTATTTTATAAATATAGCAACTTTGACAAATAAATACAGGATATGAAAAGAACTGTCTGAAATACTGCTAATTACTGGTAAGTTTTATGCTTCTATTTATCATTCTTCCTTGCAGAGGGCTCATAAAATCTATTTTGCTGTCTTGACTTGTGTACTGGCAGTTTACAGATGTTTTACTCACCTAATTTGTTCTTCCATACAAAAATAAAACATGGTTGCCCTGGAAACGGCCACATTACAAGATAGTTGAGTTATCTCTCGGCTGCAGAATGTTCTCTTAACTAAGAACAAAACCCGCACATAGTGATGTGGCAAGCAATTGGAGTGCTATTTATCATGATTTCAAGAAACATACCTCCGTCTCAGTGTGTTCCAGGAAACACACACTGCCTTAACATTAATTAATTTGTTTCAAAACAACTATTTTTTCTCTGTTACTTTTGTTGTTTCTGGTTTCTTTATGTATGTGACATTATTAAGCTGGTATTCAGATATTTCCTGCATCTTTCAGACTGTCTGCATTTCTCTCATGTAATTTACATAACAAACCCACATCGCCTTCCATCCAGGAAATCTCAAGTCATTGTAAGAAAGTACTGGGGATTTACACAATTCCCTGCATCATGCTTTTTGTGCCTCGGAGCAGAATGGCTGACTTTATAGTAAGGTTTGCACATCTGCAGAATTTTAAATAGCATTTAAAAACTTGGAGGGGCAAAATTCCTTACAAACATGCTGCCCCCCAGTAATGACTGATGGGAGGCAGAAACCAAAGTCAGCTACTCAGTGATTGTTAAAGTAAACCTGAGAAAAATACAGCAAAAGGATTTGTACTAACCTGGAGCTTCCTCCAGCCCCCCCCCCCCCCCTTAGTCTGTTGGCTTGCTCAGTGTCTGTCCGGCCCTCCATTTTTCTGCTGTCAGTCCCAGTAGTTGGGTTGCTGACTACTTCACATGAGGGGCCCTGGCCACACCCTTCTTGGCTGCACTCCTGTAGCCAGGAGCAGGGATGAGCAGAAACTACGCCAGTGCGAATTTACGCATCGTAGTTCGCATCTACACATCGTAGTTTGGAGGTGTCGTTTCAAAACTACGCTTATGAATTTACGCATAGCGACGTATACATAACATGTGTATTGCCTAGAAAACTACGAATGCGTTACTTGCGTCTAATTTTCCGCATGCGATTGTACGCTTACAAATTTACGCATTGGAAAGGGGAATGTGCGCATAGAAGAGTTCCCGGTTAAAACATTTAAAGAGGGATTAATGCATACAATTTTCCACATGCAAGCATAAGCATCTGCATACACTACGCTCCGCACTACGCGTAATTGCGTATTTTAACACATAGTCTACGAAATGCATATCCGTATGACACAGCTGTCCCCCTGGGACACAGGGGAGCGATCCGCTGTGTTAGGCTGAAGCAGTGATTGGCTGGCCAGGGGAGGGCGGGAGGGAAGGGGAGGGATCACCTGTGTGCTGAGTTTTATGGCCCTGCAGCTTGGCCTTAAAGCTGAAGTGGCCTATTTAACTAAAATGTCCTGGTCTTTAGGGGGGTTAACACTGCGGTCCTCAAGTGGTTAAGGAAGAAGCCCCAAGTAAGTATAAATCCTTCTGATGTATTTGTCTGACGTATACTTAAAATACCATCGAAATACAACATTTCTGGTTATTCTGCTTCCTTGCTTACGTGCTTACTAAATCAATTACCTGGAATAAGCATGTATCCTAAAAGCCAGAGAAAAAAATGATTTGCTTATATTAGTACCCGACAATATTAATTTTAACAGGATGAAAGGGCACACAGAATTTTGAAAAAGAAGATTATCAATGAATTCTGAAATAGTTCCTTCAATACGTGGATCCATTAGAAGAGATAGACACAAGATAGGTGAACACAAGACGGTGATATGAATACAATGTATGGCCCATTGTTAGTTGTGGAGAACATCAGAAAACATATTTTTTGTCAAAATAACTAAAAATACTTCAGTTAATACTTTTAATAACCAACTTTAGAAGTCAGCTTGTAGTTAGTATTAAAGAGACTCTGAAGCGAGAATAAATCTCGCTTCAGTGCTTATATTCAGCAGGGGCACGTGTGTCCCTGCTAAACCGCCGCTATCCCGTGGCTGAATGGGGGTCCCTTCACCCCCAAACCCCCCCTGCAAAATAAACGACCAACTTGGTCGTAGATTTTGCTGCTCTTCAGGCAGGGCTAACGGCTGTAGCCCTGCCTGTCAGCGCCGTCAATCAGCGGCGCATCGCCGCCTCTCCCCCGCCCCTCTCAGCGAAGGAAGACTGAGAGGGGCGGGGGAG
This sequence comes from Hyperolius riggenbachi, assembly GCF_040937935.1. Taxonomy (NCBI): domain Eukaryota; kingdom Metazoa; phylum Chordata; class Amphibia; order Anura; family Hyperoliidae; genus Hyperolius; species Hyperolius riggenbachi. The sequence continues at coordinate 180,310,125 of NC_090649.1, read as the reverse complement.
AGGCGGAGATACGCGCTGACAGACACGCGTGAGGCAGGGCTGCGGCCATTAGCCCTGCCTGAATGCGGAAGCGCTGTCCGCACAGCACGAGGGGGATTGGGGAGGTAAGGGACCCCCGATTAGCCGCGGGATAGCGGCGTTTTAGCAGGGGCACACGTGCCCCTGCTGAATATAAGCACTGAAGCGAGATTTATTCTCGCTTCAGTGTCTCTTTAAGCTCAAATTGCATAATCGTAATATTGAATTCAGAATAACAATGTAAAATCATAATGCAAAATTTCAGGAAAATTCATAATGAATGTTGCACATAACTGTAATTGTGTTGCTTAATTTTGTGGTACATATAAAAGAATTGCATTCCCTGTGAATGGAAAAGTGACACCACATGTTAACTAAGCATTGTGTCAGATACAGTGAAGCACACAGCCAATGAAAAGTATGCTTCACTGTTACTGTTAACATTAATATGTTGTCATTATGCAGAGGATGCAGTGCCTTTATGCTACAAAGCACCCTCTGCACTGTGAACATTGCTAAGGTAGTAAATTGCAGTGTGGCAAGCTACCTTACAAAGTGGACATTATGCATTGCAATGCACCACTGTGAACACAACCTCAGGGAGAGACCACAGTTTTGTGTGCATTCTATGTACTTTTTCACTTGTGCCTCACCCACCATAAAATGATAGAACCTGGTAGTGGTCCATGGAAATTATACGCATGTTCAATGTTATGCATCAGGGTGATCCATTTTGTAAAAGAGAAGAAGAGGGATGCATAAGAAGTTTCCCTGCGGAGAAGAGGGGCACCTGGACAAGCTGAGGCGAGGTGGGAGGAGAGAGGCGGCAGGATCAGGTGAGAGCTGAACTGTTAGGTGCAGTTAGTGTAGTGTAGCTTAGTTGAGATGGCAGGAGGGGGTTAGTGTAGTGTCGTCTAGTGAGTGGTGTAGTGCAGTGTGTAGTCTAGTGTAGTGTAGTGCAGTATAGTGTAAGTGGTAGGGTGCAGTGGGGATTAGTGAAGTGTAGCTCAGAGACAGTTTTTTGGGGTAAAAGGTCCATCAAACGCTTTTCCTGATTGTTGTCTTCAAAAGCTAGCACTTAGTGGTCCGTTGCATCTGAAAAATATTGTATTTAATAGATACATTTCTATTCATGCATGCTGGCTGGTATAGATGTTGGTATAGATTGCATTGGCTGGCATGTCACTAAGTTTTTAGGTATTCGTTAAAGATGCTCAGTGCAATGCTAATAATTCTGGCTTGCATATCAATAATGCAAATGTGTTTGCTCATTGGAATTGGGCAAATCAAATTTCCTTGGGTCAACTTCAAATGTCCCAAATCCAAACTGCATCTGGTGTGTATTAAGTTTGCATGCAGGCTGAAATAATTTTTTATCTCATTGACAATTCAATTAAGGAGTTGGTAAGGGATCCAAGGAACACTCTCCATTGCACAGGGTAGTGCTATTTATTGGGAATGTTTGGGTAAATGAGCAGGTCCATTTGACACTGGCTGGGACAAATTAAGTAGAAGGTGTCTAATGCAAGCCTTCTGATGCTAGCTTAGAATTTTAAAACCTCAGCCCTCTTTCTAAGTAGTCTTCAGAACTACAGAATGTACACACATATAAATATGTGTACCCAAGAGAATAATTGTGATTACATCAGGTGGTACTTGTGCATGTCACAGTCAATCCATTAAATTAAGCTTTTAGGTTAAAGGGAATCTAAAGTGAACCAAAGGCTTTCAATTTAATTTACCTGGGGCTTCCAAAAGCTGGCTGATTGAGCCCTGTCACAAGTTTTTGCAAATGTGCAGTTTCAGCGTGGCCCCAGCCGCAATCATGCTCCCGTGGCCAAGAGTATTCTGTGCATGCCGAGTTCCAAGATTTATAAACTGTGCAACGCTTCTGGTCATGGGAGTGTAATCAAAGCTGGGGCTGCGCCATGGCTGCACATGCACAGTACCTTGCAACAAGGCTCAGACAGCCAGCTTTTAGAGGGGCACAGTAGCAGAATGCAGTGGGTCAGGAGGACAGTGAGGGCCCTAGTGGACTACATTGGGCTGGTACAGGGACGTAACTACAAATCATGGGGCCACCTCAGCAAAACTTTTATAGGTCCCCTTAATGTTCACAACCTTCCCCTGCATCCCTTTAGTGACCCTCACTGCTTGGGGGCCAACCCTACAAAGTTCAAAAAACAAGTGTGACCACCAAGGCCCCCATAACATGTGTAACCACAGAAACACCTTATCTGGAATATTAGAGGGAGGGAAAGTTAGTAGTTTTGGCTCCCTTGAACCACTGGGCCCCCTGCATTTGCAGGGAGCTGCTCCCCTGTAGGTACAACTAGTGTTGATCGAACATCCAGATATTCGGGTTCGGTTCGGCCGAACATGGTCCAGATATTCAGCATATTCGTGCTGAATCCCGAACATAATAGAAGTCAATAGGGACCCGAATATTCTTGCTTTGCAGGCCAGAAAAACCACAAAAAAATGAGGGAAACTTCAGCAAAATGGCTTGAAAATAGTGTGTGTGTGTGTGTGTGTGGGGTGGGGGGAGGGGGGGGGGAAATGAGATCCTGAAAAGCTGTCGTAGTACCAATGGGACCGGCAATGCTAACCCAGCACACAGGATGGAAGAGGAGGTACAGGAGAGCAAGGCCACGCTTTGTGACACAACCCAGGCCTTGCCTGAGGACAAAATGCATGCCTAAAGCAATGCATTTTGTCACCATGCAGTGATAAATGTAATAGAAATTAGATATTCCTGAAAATGGGACCAGCAATGCTAACCCAGCACACAGGATGGAAGAGGTGGTACAGGAGAGCAAGGCCACACTTTGAGACACAACCCAGGCCTGGCATGAGGACAAAATGCATGGGGAAAGCAATGCATTTTGTCTCCATGCAGTGATAAATGTAATAGAAATGAGATATTCCTGAAAATGGCACGCTAACCCAGCACAGATGTTCATGGTGCTGCTTGGTCGGGGGGTGTTGCGAAATCGGTTCCAATCCACGATTTAGTCACGATTTATTCATTTTAATTTGTGTCAAAATTAATTGCAATAAAATGTGTTTTTTTGGAGACAACTGAACCCAGCTGCCACTGAAAGTACTGTCTTTTGGTGCAACACTAAGACAAAATTAATTGCAATACAGTGTATTTTTTTGGACACAACTGATTCCAGCTGCCACTGAAAGTACTGTCTTTTGGTGCAACACTAAGACAACATTATTTGCAATAAAGTGTGTTTTTTGGAGACACACCTGATCCCAGCTGCCACTGACAGTACTGTCTTTTGGTGCAACACTAAGACAAAATTATTTGCGATAAAGTGTGTTTTTGGGAGACAACTGATCCCAGCTGCCACTGAAAGTACTGTGTTTTGGTGCAACACTAAGGCAAAATTAATTGCAATACAGTGTGGTTTTTTTGGAGACAACTGTCCCACCTGCCACTGAAAGTACTGTCTTGTGGTGCAACACTGCTGCTGGCAGTGCCTGCTGGCAGTGGTGAGTCAGAGGCCCTGTGGGTGCGGTCAGCGGTGAGGATAGGGCCCTGTGGCTGTCCTGTCTGGCATGGCTGGCAGTGGTGAGGCAGGGGCTCTGTGGGTAGCTGGGTGCTGCTGTCAGTGGTGAGACAGAGGCTCTGTACTCTGTGGCTGCAGGCCTGCAGCAATGCTGTGTGAGACAGAGGCCCTGTGGGTGCTACTGTCAGCAGTGAGGCTGGGGGCCAGGGACCTGTGGCTGGCCTGGCTGGAAGTGTGCTATGCTGACACTCCCTCCTACCTACCCAAAGCTAAACCCCAAAGCAAATGGCGTTGATAATGCGCGTTTGGGTATTTATAGTCCCGAACCACGTGACCCCTCGGCCAATCACAGCGCGAGCCGCGCGTTCGGGTTACTGCTCGGCCAAGTTCAGTGCACGCTCGGCCAAGTTCGGTGCACGCTCGGCCAATCACAGTAGGGAGGAGGAGTTCAAGCAGCGTGGCCGAGCATCGTCACGAACACCATGCAGTGTTCGGCTGTGTTTAACTCGAACCTGAATGACCCATTATTCGGGGGAATAACGAATAGTGCTGAGCACTGTTCGATCAACACTAGTTACAACACTGGGATGAAAGAAGCCCAGGTCAGTTAAACTGAATTCCTTTAGTTTATGTACGCTCCCCTTTAAGAAAATGATAAATTATATATAGAAACACCTTATAACTATTTTTTATGAAAAACAATACCATTTTTGAAAGAATTTAGGGGAACTTCCTAAAAAAGTATCTTGTCAATGGATACTAGAGAACATGTTAATCGTGTTATCCATATAAGGGGATTCTTGGTAAACACACTTTTAAACAGGGGTACAAAATTTAACAATTATGTGAAACATTGGTCTAAAATACATTATACTGTATGAAATGGTTATTGCATTGAGAAACAAATTGATACAAAGAACGAAGCAAATTATTTATATAAAACAGTGCAAAATGGTGCCACAGACATCAAAGAGTAAATAGTTTATATGTGACTGATAGTTACCTTCACAGATCAGCATACAGCTCGATTTGTTTCTTTCATACTGTTCTTGAATTCAAAAGCACCAAGTGATTGATGGTTTGTCTATTCTCTGACATTTTAATACACTGACAGGGTTGAACTTTTCTCCAGTTATATTTACCTTTCCATTGTCTTGCAGTCCTATTTTGTCCTTCAGCTCATAAATTGACTTTATTCATATTTTAATCTGTTAGAAGTTCCAGCCATTGCTCTAGCAATCGCACATGATATGTAAAAGGCATAAACTAAAACATTTAATAGCCAATTTACCATATTTCTGTTCTCTCCATAAAACAGGCAAACTTATTTTTTTTATTTAATGTAATAGGCTTGTATTCTAAGTAAAATAATTAACCTGACCTTTAACTCGGTGAAGTAAAATAAAAGCTTCATTTTAATTTCTTTTTAAACCATTACTTTGGATGAGTATTTTTCAGACCATTTCATTAAATCTGAATGAAACAAAAAGCTAATTCATTAAACAGAATAAATCGTGCACAATTTTATTTTGCTCTTCCAAAAATGTCTTTGTTGGCGAACTTTATTCATTTTTTATTCATTTTTTTTTCATGTATTTAATCAGGTTTTTTTTCTTACAGTGAAATGTTTCATTTTTTTTTCTGTACTAAACATTAAAGAAAATCAGTCATAAATAATTTTCAATAATTTGGAATAATCTGAACCTGCTTTGGTCTATCAAGTGACACTGCACTCTTGTGCAACTAATCTTATCTTTTTATTACACTAAACTGTGGCTTATTTATCAGGACAGATGCAAAGAAATTGGAGCATAAGGCACTCATTAACAATCAAAAAACTTTCAGGTGGAGAATAAAAGGGATTCTAATTAATTTCCTGGCTCTACAGAAACATTTGTGCTTTTCCACAATTCTCTTTAATTTACTTTTGTCTGTGACTTGAACATTCCCCTGTGTCTTTCTTTTTACTGATTTATTAGGAGGACCTATTTTAATGTTGAATTATGCATATTGAAATAAAATAATTTGTTTCCGGTTGCAGGCTGCACACACATAGTACCGTTAGCTACAATGATACAATTTGAAGCATATTCTGTGCCTATTAGAGAACAGCCTTTTAAATTGACTGACATGTCCTTAAAGGAATACTATCGATACCCAAGTGTTCTAAAATGACAGTGTGCAAATAATGTCTAAGTAGCTGTGTAAACATTTTCCTACTTTTCATGTTAAATATCAGAGGCAAAAGCTGTAATTTATTGAGGGTAGGATTTAGCTATATTGGGACAAATCAATTGCAGAAGGGGTGCCTGCTTCAATGCACAGCCAGAGTTGCATATCAGACTACAGAAAGCAAATATCAAACATATCAAACTTTGAAAGCAAAAACAGTATGAAAAGCTGTGACAATTTGTTACATTTCCTCTCTTCAGACACCTCAGTCAGAAACACAGGACACATGATCTGCAGCTGTTCTCTCTGTCACACACAGAGCTACACATAGAGTTAACTGATCAAGTGTGAGGGAAATTTCCCCTCTCCTCTTGGCTCAGTCAGCCATCAGTTTTGGCGCCAGTAAACTTTGAATGTATTTTGATAACAGGACACAATGAAGTTGCTACTAAAATGTATACACCAGTACTTAGCAGCACTTCCCAAACAATTCCTGTGTCAATTGAAAAAAATATGTGAATCGATAGTATTCCTTTAAGGCTATGTTCACAGTGGTGCATTGCAGTGTGGCATAACGGTTGATTTATAACACGGCTTGCTGACGCAACACCTATGTGAAGTTCATAGCGAGGTGCATGCGTTGTGGTATATTGGCATGCAGTTTATTGAATATACACCAATGTTACCATATATTGTGTGCATTAACAGTGACAGTTAAGCATACTTTTTATTGACTGTATGCTTAACTTTATGCAAACCAATGCACAGATAATGTGCAGTGCTGCTTTCCCATTCCATTGTGTTGTGTTCTTGCTGTAACAGGGACTACAACTCAACGCCCACTGTGAAGCTAGTTTAACAATGTTTTTGGGAAGTGTACAATGTAAGGTATTTTTAAAAAGGTTGAGGGAAAATATAAGGCAAAGTATGTGCTATCAACACACAGCATTGCTTGTGGAACAGCCACAAACATGATACATAGTAATTCCCTAATCATGAAACCGCTATTATATTGGCCTCGAAGCCAAATAAATTGACCCTCTTAATGTTTTTAAAGATCCCTCCCCCTTTATTATTTTTATACATTAAGGCCTTGTTGTATCATTTCTAGGATGGCTAGAAAAGCAAATTTTCTGATTCTGTAGATTTTCCGATTTCCACCAATGACGATTACAGATTCTGTGGATTTCCAGTTTCCAAGTCTTTTTGGCTTTTTTTGTTTGTTGTTTTTGTGTAGGGGGTATGGTTAGGTTTAGGCATAGAGTTAGGCACCACAATGGGGTGTCCTAGAGCTAGGTACCACCAGAAGGGGGTCTTAGGGTTAAGAACCACTGGGGGGTTAAGCTTAGGCACCACCAGGGGGTGTTAGAGTTAAGCATTGGTAGTAGAGGGTTCTGTGTGATAGTAGGGTTAGGTATAGCCATAGTAAAATATCGGTAGCAATTACCAATATTTTACAAACAAAAATGAACACTTTAAATAGTAGAGTATCACTAAATTTACTGATATTCTACTATCAACACTGTTACTGTACCGGATTTTCCGTGGCGCCCAAAATTCACATACACGCACAAACTCTACAGAAACCAGAACACAAATCAAAATATTTTCCATACCAACACCAATTATCTGAAGTTTGGCTTAGAAATGTAGCAGAACATTGAGTCCAAATTAGGCAAACTGCTGCCTAACCAAACAAACATAAATTACACCATCACTACTGGCTAACCTAGTTTTGTGGCAAGCTAAATGTTTTTAAATGACGTACAGCCTAGGTTCTCAACGTGTGGTATGTGTACCCCAGGGGGTACGTCTGATGATTGCAGGGGGTACTCCAGCTTCATATATTTAACCAAGAATAACAAATTAAGAGTTTTAGAAAATGATAAATCTTACTTTAACAACATAAATCAGTATGTTAGCTAATTAAAAGCAATAGTAAAGGCTTGGAAATTGTTTAGAACCAATTATCATGTACTACGATCAAATATATATTTGTCAAGGGGTACTTGTGATAATGTTTACTCTTCTAGGAGGTATTTGGTGAGCACTGGGTTTTAAAAGGGATACATACCAATAAAATGTTGTGAAACTAAAGTCCTAAAATTGACATTAAATATTAATTGGTGTGAGTGCAATTTTTCTCACCAAATTAACAAGATCTGATTTTGATGAAATGCAGACATCAAACCAACAAACGTTGATTCCGGTAATACCTTTAATGACTAACTGTACATGGTTTATTGCAAGCTTTTGAAACGTTACGTTTCTTCTTCAGGCATTATACAGAACTGGATCAGAACCGTACTGTATAATGTCTGAAGAAGAAACTTAACAGTTCGAAAGCTTGCAATAAACCATGTACAGTTAGTCATTAAAGGTATCACCGGAATCAACGTTTATTGGTTTGATGTCTTCATTTCTGCTCCTCGACTAACACCGGACCACACTTCACTTGCCTCACTTGATTTTGATGAAAATCCATGAGTATAATCAAATATCCAACATAAACAAAATTAGATCAGAGCATGGACTTCCTATATTCAAATATATAGTACTGACTTTCCAGGTTAGTTTAAAAAACCCGAACTCACTGTTTTTTTTAATGAAAATTGTAGCAAAGTTGCTCAAACTCTGGGGTGTATTCTCCAAACTGTGCAAAGCAGAATAGCTTGTGTAAACCACATGATGAGTAGAGCAGAATGCAATATACTGGTGTATATTCCCTTAACTGTGACAATCAGAATAACAATCATAAATTGTTACACAATAAGTAGACCATAAAGCATAATGCTCTACTCATCATGCATAACACTTTATACATGTTAGTTTGATTACCCAAGTTATACCCCATTATATGCAATGCATTATGCTCTACTAACTGTGCAGTCTTTACATACATTATTTTCCTTATCACAGTTTAGTGAATGCCCTGTGTTCTGATGACCAAACAGTGGATTGAAAATAAATTACAATACTTTCCTATCAGTTAGTTTATATCTCCCTATACATTTTCTCCATTGCAACCCACTGCAGAAAAGTCCAATTGTACAGATATTTCTAGACAAAGTGTTGCCTTGCCATTCATTTGGCATATGGCATGACTCTGTTCCAGTGTGGCAGGAGATTCTGAAAGAGACCCTGCCAAAAGAACTGTGAGTCCAAATATGAGAAAGCCAAATCCCAATCCAATTTAGAATTATGCTGCGTTCCAAATCCAGATTTCTACTTGACAGCGTCTCTGCAGTTGGTCTACTGTCAAACTGAAGTGTAATTATCATTGATAAGTAAATTCAATTTGTTTGTTTTTTAATTTACAATTTTTGAAATGGAACTTGGTAATGCAAATCCTGACTTGGTAATGCAAATCCTGAGTTGATCTGGTGGAATCGACTACCGATGTTTGCTGATTATATGATCCATGCTGTTTTGCTGTAACCATCCTTGGTCTTTAAAAATTCATATTAGCAGCAGGGGAGTTGTGAAGAACTATTGAAAAATTATACTATAAGTATATTCATTTATTTTAAAGTGAACTAAAAACATATTATTTTGCAACACACACATTATACAATGGACAATTGTGATCATTGTGATGATTTGTAAAAAGCGAGCTGGAGTTATTTACTGTAAATCATTCATCTGTGCTTGTAGAGAGAAGTAAAAATAGTTTAAATCTACTGTATTCCTTTAATATATCCACATATTCTAGAGCAATTTTTCATTTAATGTATTGAAAATTGCCCCCACTATGTTGTATCACAGCCGTATAAGTCATGATCAGTGGTAAATCGGGATAATATTGTAACATCTTCATTATATACTCATGGGAAATGAGACGTGAAAATTAATAATATTCCTACTGTACAATTTATTTTTAATTATTTCAGTTTCACTAGAAAAATTTACATTAACCTGAATTTTATATTTCCTAAAGAAAAAAAGCAGCTGTATTGTCTAGCATTGTGTATTTCCTAAAAAAAAAAAGTAGAAGAAAAGAGAAAAAAAAGAAAACTGCTGTACAGGTAGTCCTCGGTTAACGAACGAGATAGGGACTGTCCGCTCGTTCTTAACCTAAATCTGTCCTTAAGTCGGGACAGCCACCTTTGCCCCCGTTTTAAATGAAGAGTAAGCGCAGCGGAAGGTAAATAGAGGACATCTCACCTGATCCTCGGCGGTAGAAGGTCCCATCGTAGTGCCCAGAAGCTGCGCGGCCCGTCCTCTTGCTCCGTCCACTGTTCCCCGGCGGCTTCACATGCGTCGCATAGTGACGCATTAGCAGGCGCCGCCACTAGGGGGCTTCTCCTGATTGTGTCATTATGCGATGCATAAAAGGCCCCGGGGAACAGTGGACAGAGCGAGAGGACGGGCTGCGCAGCTTTCGGGCACCACGATGAGACCTTCTACCACCAAGGATCAGGGGAGATGTCCTCTATTTACCTTCCTCTGTGCTTACTCTGCATTTAAAACCGCACAGAAGAGGTAGTCCCCGGCAGCGTGACATCATTGCGATGGGGCGGAGATATGGTCGCTGCGTTCGTATCGGCGGGTCGTTCATAAGTCGGGCATTCGTAAACCGGGAACTACCTGTATTGTCTAGCAAACTAGATTTACTATTAAAAAAAGAATAACATGTTTTAAATAAATAAATAAAAAAATCTGTAAGAGAAAACTGCAAATGACAGTAAGTTTTGTTATTTAGTGTTATTTATGTATTACTTAGATTGGTGCATACTGTGGGGGCTTATTTATTTAACTTGAATTTATGCAAAATTGCAGAAAAAGGCCCAATTAAATGAATTTTCATTTTCCTAGGCTCCCTTGAGAAATAATTCAAAAAAAGATAGATTGTACGTGCCTAAATAATGTCTCATAAACTAACAAGAGCATGCTAAAATATGCTAATTCCTTATTTTGATTGTGCTTAAAAGACTATAGCAACTTAAAGGAATCTAAAAGTATCTCAGAATTGAATTGATAATACTTCAGAATGGGAATGCAGGATAGAGCAAAATGTCCCTTTTATTCAACATTGTATATGTTATAAACGGTGCTATTTAATGTACCCAATCTAAAATGTTAATTCTCAAGTGAGAATGAGGACAGGAGAAGTAAATGATTTTGACTTTCCATACCAACAGATATCAATTGACTAATGAGTCAGATAAGCTTTGATTAAGTTAAGGAAGCCATACACTTAACAATTTTCATTTGATCAAATCTACTAGAAATTAATGCTGAAAACGATTCCCAGTCAACCGATTTCTCGCCCAAATTAGTTGATTTGGTTGATCATGTAGGATGGAAAATGTTGGTCGGATAAGAACATCATTAGCGACATTTAATTATATTGCCGATTAACCACTTCAGGACCATAAGCTTACACCCCCTTAGTGACCAGGATATTTTTTTACAATTTAGGGCACTGCAGCTTTAAGGGCTCACTGCAGGGCCAAACAACTCAGCACACTAGTGATCCCCCCCTTTTCTGCCCACCAACAGAGGTTTCTGTTGGTGGGCTCTGATTGCTGCAGGGATGTTTGTTTTTTGTTTTTTATCTGTTTACTTTTTTAAAATAAATTAAAAAAAAATATTAATTTCTTTCCTATTCCTCCACCCGCTAGCCAATGACAGCGATAGGCTGTCATAGGCATTAGGCTATGAGAGCTGATCGCTTATGAGCGTACACTGGGGACAGCCGAGTGACACGGCTGTCCCCAGCAGGGTTGCTCGAATGTACCAAAATTCTATTTGGGTACATTCGAATTCGGGTCCAAGTAAAATTTTGATTCGGAAAAATTTGAATTTGGATGCAATCTCCAAATTCGAATTCGGTTTGGATTTCATTAATAAAATTCAGCACAAAATTCGTGTTCGAAAATTCGGCTATATTTTCAAAAAAAATCTCTCTCTCTCTCTCTCTCTCTCTCTCTCTCTCTCTCTCTCTCTCTCTCTCTCTCTCTCTCTCTCTCTCTCTCTCTCTCTCTCTCTCTCTCTCTCCTCCTCCTCCTCTCATCTTCCTGGTATCATCTTCCAGGGAACTGTAGTTTTTCAAAAGCCAGTTTACATGTTTACATACCATCACTGGGAATTGAAGATCACAGAGCTGTACAATGTAAATAGATGGCATTTTTGATGTCTAACAGTCTCCTAGTGGCGATCGCCGCTGGCAGACTGATGATGGAACAGAGCTCCATCTGTCAATCGGAGATGTGTGCATTGGCACACGCGATGTTCTGCAAAACATGCCCCCAGGACTTGTCGCCAATCGGTGTTAGGCGGTCCTGGAGGAGCCACCGCGTTCATGCCCATTGGAGTGAGGCATTTGAAAAGAGGTTAAGCTACTCTCACCTGTCCATGGCACAGTTCTTGTCTCTTCTCTACCTGTTGGCTGCTTCTTCCCCTCTTCACTTCCTTGTCTCAAGGTGCCTGTGGGACATTTCAATTGCTAGAGGCCAATTACTAGAGGCCTCTATTAGTCACTTAAAGTGAACCTAAAGTCAAGTGAAAAAAATGAGATTAACTCACCTGGGGCTTCCCTCAGCCCCCTGCAGCCGATCGGTGTCCTCGCAGCCCCACTCTGATGGTCCAGGACCCGCCGGCGAACACTTCCGGTTTGGCCGTCACCGGCCGACATGCATGGGAACGCGAGTGATTCTTCGCGTTCCCAGCCTGTATATTGCCCCCTATGCTGCTATTGCGGGCTGGACTCCCAAACTGGAAGTGTTCACCGGCGGGTCCTGGACCATCGGAGCGGGGCTGCAAGGGCACCGATCGGCTGCAGGGGACTGAGGGAAGCCCCAGGTGAGTTAATCTCATTTTTTTCGCTTGACTTTACGTTCGCTTTAAGGTAGGTGCCACAATGCCCCTACTGCTTGACCTCTGCACTACATCACATATGCACCCTGGGACTCAAGAGTGAAGGGACAGCAGCCAGCAGGGAGACCAGAGATCAAGACCGTGTGCCCTAGTAAGTGGAGAGATTCAAGCAGATAGAACCCTCTCTGATCAGATAATGATCAAAGAGAGATCTATCTTCTGGGCATATCGATCAGTGTGATGGCCACTACCAGGGTTAGTAAATGGTTTATAGATAGGAGATAGTATTGTGTTTGATCAGGGTCAATGATAGATAGCCAATATGTGTTTATTAACCTCTTGAGGACTGCAGGCACATTTTCATTAAATTAGCCACTGCAGCTTTAAGGCCAAGCTGCAGGACCGCAAAACACAGCACACAAGTGATTCCTCCCCCCTTTTCTCCCCACCAACAGAGCTCTCTGTTGGTGGGGTTTGATTGCCCTCCCAGTGTTTGTTTGTTTATTTGTGTTTGTTTTTTGTTTTTGTTTTTTTTAAATAAAACTGTGTTTTTTTTCTTCCCTGTTGTATACCCCCTCCCTCCCTCCCCCCGCTGGCCAATCCCTGTGATCAGCTGTCATAGGCTTCGCCCTATGACAGCCGATCACCTCCGTGGCTCAGGAGGGGACAGCCGTGTCACACGGCTGTCCCCAGTACAGTGCTGCTGCTGATCGCAGCGCTGTACGGGTAATTCGGAGACTGAAGAAGGGGCGGAGCTCCGCCCTCCGAGAATGAGATGCGCGCGCAGCATCTCATTCAAAACAAAGCCCCAGGACTTTATGCCAATTGGCGTTAGGCGGTCCTGGGGCTGCCACCGCGGCCACGCCCATCAGGTTTTTTAAAGGGTTTAACCACTTTGCTGCCCCCTTACAGTATAGCTACGCCCCTTTAAACTGTACTTCCACGCCTGGGGTATAGATATAGGTGCTGTCCGCGCTCGTGCTCACTCGTGCGCATGTTCCCGCGCAAATTCTTGCACTAAACATAACTAGGTTAGCTTTTACCGACCTCTATCCAATCTATGAGCATAATAATGGAGGATCTAGGATATGATGAAGGGAGATTATACTACTAAAAGTACATTGTTTAGAAAATAACCATAAGATTATGTCTTACTGACATCATTTCAAATGCCAAGAAAAAAAGGCCAGAATTTTCTTGCAGTTTCAATGACCATTTTTGTGTGCTTTTTTCTAGTGTTTATTGCAACTTGTTAAATAGAAAATGTCATTTATAAGGTGGTTCTATGTTTTGCAAATTGAATGCATGTCAGGCTTTTTAAAAATACCCACCAGCTAGAATTAAATCTAACATTGTTTGCAACAGCTCCACCTTGGGCTTTGGACAGTTCAACACAGTATAAAACTATGCAGGTTTTGATAGTACACTGATCCCACCTGTAATTCCCCACACTATTGTTGTAATCAACTCTGATAAGAAGGCCTGGGCCTATCAATTTTTTATTAACAAAAAAAACCCAAACATTATTTTTTTCAATTAATTTGCTTGATATTTGTGGGGGTTGCTTTTTTTTTCTTTTTCCTTTTTTTTTTACTTTCACACAAAAAAAAATATAAAAGTGAAAAAAAATCAGTAAACGTTGAGTACTGAATTTTGATACTAATTTTAACAAAAGAAAATCTTAAAGCATAAGATATTGGGAGTCTCCCCCTTTTTAGATCACCTGAAGGTATAAAGGAACCCTTAATGTGAAGGTATAGTACAGTCAAAGCTGGGACAAGGTCCTCCAGCACCCAAGACTGAGGCACCAAAATGTGTCCCTCCATCCTTCCCACCACAGCTGTCCCACACTGATTGCTATCACACTAAGAGGTGCCCCAGGGCCCCCAACCTCCCCAACACCTTCATCTCTAATTATCTGGCTTGCAGCCAGTCATTGCCATGTATCCTGTTTTCTTATTTCTCTTTGCTTCAAACACAATAGGTGAATGATTGAGTGAGTTATGCACCTCCTCTTACACCGCACCCTGAGGCTGAATGCTCTCTCACCTCTGCCTCAGCCCGGCCCTGAGTTAAGCGGACCTCCAGAGTAAACTTCAAAATCCTGCTGCTTCCTAGTAATAAAGTTTTATTTACCTGAGAAGCCTCACTTTACTGCAGTAAATGGATTGGCGTTTTTCTCCATGGAGAGAGGGGAGGCGGGGCCAGGCGCCAGAAGTCGAGTGATGCGGGGTCTTCAGGCCGGTTTTGTGGGACAAGCCTTCTCAGGTAAATATAACTTTTTTTTTTTACTGGTAGGCAGTGGGATTTTGAAGTTTAGGCTGGAGGTCCACTTAAATAAGAGATCAGAAATTCGTAACACACGAGCATCTGACTATAAAGAGGCAGTCCAATAAGTCAGTTTAGGAATGCAGCACTAGTCAAACTGACTATTAGGAAATGTGGTGTAGAAAGTAATTTTAGTGGTATTCCTGGCTACAATATTTTTTCTTTTCATGCCAATAGACTTCAATGCATTTAATGAAAATTTGTTTTCTTATGTTCCTAGATTTTAATGCATTCAACAACAATGTGTTTTCTAATACCAGTTTTTTTTTTTTCACAAATGGTGTAAAGATGTGTTTCTCATGCTCAAATATTTTCATGAATCTTGTCATCTGTAAGAAAATGTGACATTTTTGCATGCATTAGTGCAAAAGGAAGATAACTCCACTATAAACCAAATGACCGCCGGATGAGCATAGGTATGATTCTGTGCAAACGTGTAAAATTAGATGCTTTTTTGTCATTGTGTTTGCACAGGGTACAACATTTGCCATGGCATTGTTAAAGACGCACTTAAGTCAAAAAAAAAAAAAACAGTATTACTCACCTGGGGCTTCCCTCAGCCCCCTGCAGCTGATCGGTGCCCTCGCCGTGTCTCTCTGATCCTCCCGTCCCCACCGGCAGCTACTTCCGGTTTCGCTGGCAGGACCCGACAGGCTCGGAACGCGAGTGATTCTTTGCGTTCCCAGCCACAATATCGCCCCCTATACTGCTATTGTGGCCTT
The DNA here is from genome assembly GCF_040937935.1 of Hyperolius riggenbachi. NCBI lineage: Eukaryota > Metazoa > Chordata > Amphibia > Anura > Hyperoliidae > Hyperolius > Hyperolius riggenbachi. The sequence goes on along the minus strand of NC_090649.1, from coordinate 180,294,545 downwards.
TCTTGTCGAAATAGCAGTATAGGGGGCAATATTGTGGCTGGGAACGCGAAGACTCACCCGCGTTCCCAGCCTGTCGGCTCCTGACGGTAAAACCGGAAGTGACTGCCGGCGGGGACACGAGGAGCGGAGAGACACAGCGAGGGCACCGATCAGCTGCAGAGGGCAGAGGGAAACCCCAGGTGAGTAAAACTCATTTTTTTAAAGACCTAAGGTTCACTTTAAGTTTAGTTACTATTCTTAACATATGTAGCAATTTTCGTGACAATAGCATGTATGGAGGCTTTCCTATTAACAACTGAAAATAGGAGATTATGGTTCATGATTACAGTTACAAAAAAATTAATTATGATTTTTCCTAACATTTTGCATTACAATTTTTCATTGTAATTGCGAATTATGATGCAAAATTACAATTATATAAAGTGTGTGCTCCTCCTGTAGTCCTGTAGTGATTTTGATAGATAGATTCTATCATGACGCTAAGGTGTTTATGCCTATCTATCTATCTATCTATCTATCTATCTATCTATCTATCTAGAGAAAACATATCTATCAATCTGTCTGTCTATCTATCTATCGATAGAGATAGTATAATGGGGTGTTAGGTCTTTTTGATTGATTGATGCAACAAGTGCACTAACGTGGCTACAATCAAGTATTATAAATACAGAAAGGGTTATTTCACTGGAAATAATCAGAATTTTTGTCAAATAGCCTCTTTTTTTCTCTAGTATCTCATTAGCTGCCTCAAACTATTTCTAATTTTTTTCTTAGTCCAGTCATGCTTGTTGTGCAATCATCAGTTACCCTTTAATTAATGTATCCCAGTTATGCAGTTAATACTGTGCATTGCAAAAAATAAATACATTAAATGCAACTTGAAAGGGAAAAAATGTAGCTGCATGCTTTAAAAGGGATTAACTTCAACTATTTATTTTTAAATTATCCTGTTGGGAATAAATAAATGTTCACCACTCAATGATTGAAGTTGTTATTAAAATAATAATTTCTGATGAAGCTTCAATACAGTTGCCAGGAGAACTCACTGAATGTCAGCGGGAGACTGACAAAATTATTTACACTAACTGGTTAAGCACTGTGTCACTGTCTGAATATAGACACATCAATTACTGTTGCATGAAATTGAACTTTATCAAGAGTATGATGTTAGAGATGGTCAACAAATTGTGTAGCATAAAATAAATGTTTAGTTTAGGATTTGCTACAATTTATACATTCATGCTCCAGCAGTTCGAAGCGAATGAGGAGAATAGATGCATCCAATTTATAAATGGATGCACAGATTTAAAAATATAATTAGGAAAAGTGTCATTAATTTGCTTGCTGTGGCTTTGCTTGTTAGTTTATTTCTTTTGTTGATTTATTGATGATATTTTTTTATGGTTTCCAGTTAAGTATTCCTGAAAGGTTCCTGGAGAATTTACCAAGACGTTTTGAACATTTTGTGGATAGATGAACCTGTAAGGGAATTTACATTTTCTGTGATCTACAATTATGATTTTAAGGTGATCAATAAATATTCTAGACAGAATACAATGTAACACAGAGGACGAGAAAGTGTAATGGTGTTGCTAGTAACACTCAATAAGTTGCTTGTAGCCATTTTACCCTGTATTATATTCATAACAACTTTAATCAGTTTGCTCAGGGCAACTCCAACTTTCTTTTCATCCAATTTTTATACATCAAAGCTATTGATTCTATAGCAAGCCCAGATTTCAACACCTGCTGTCTCTTTGCTCAAGGCTTGAGATAAATAAAATGTGCAATGTGCATCGTTCTCCCCAATACAAATGAAAGTTGCTGTGAATACCAAAAACATCATTGGCACAATGAAATATGTGTCTATCCTGAAGGATGTAGAATCCATAAAATCCCATGAGAATAGCAATCTACAAAGTCTACATGTATATATCTTAGTAGCGTGTGAGTAGAGTGAAATAAACATTTTTTTAAGCATTTTCATTTTATAAACATGGTACCAATTATTCAATGCTTTGAAGATCAGATATTCTAGATAAGACTTTTGTTGCATTTGTAACATGTGTTCTACTACAGAAAGTTGTATTTCTTTTTCACATTAAGTATTTTTTGTTGAATCAGAGTTAGAGTTGAATTAGAGTTTTTAGCAACCCGAGTGTGTAATGTGCACTTTATTGACAAATTGTACAAATGATAAATAAGAATATCACTTGCAGCCATCCTTTTCTCACACTAGGCACTACCAAACTTCTTGTGCATGCCCTGTTTATATTTTGACTAGACCACTGTTTCTGATATGGTCCATCATGAATTCTGCTGCATGACTTATCCACCTCTCCTCCCCCTTCTCCAGACCAATTCCCCTCTATCAATTGCTTCCCTGGCTGCCAGTTACACAAAGGAAACAATTTAAAATCATGAATCTCCCCTACAGAGTTCCTTACAACTTATTTCCTTCTTATTTAAACAACCTTATTTCCAGATACCATCCTACACACAAACTCTGGTCTACTAATAATAGTCTTCCTCTCTGGCCACCTCTTCTTACTCCTGCTTACAAGACTCCCATTCATTCCCTCTCTGCCTCTGGAGCTCCCTCCCTCAACACAACAACCACTCACCCACACTTACCTTTTTTAGGCACAACTTCAGGCAAGCATACCCTCTTACCTAGAACACTTTGGCCACTGACCAACATTTTTACCATCTCATACACAGCTTGCATTCTCATGTTGCCCTATCCCTTAAACCTTTAGACCAGGGGTAGGGAACCTTTTTGGCCGAGAGAGCCATAAACATGACATATTTTAAAATGAAATTATGTGAGAGCCATACAATATTTCCCCACAAATGCATTCTCATTGGCAGATTTCCCAACAAATGCAATCTTCTTGGCAGATTTCCCCACAAATGCAATCTCATTGGCAGATTTCCCCACAAATGCAATCTCATTGGCAGAATATTTCCCCACAAATGCAATCTCATTGGCAGATTTCCCCACAAATGCAATCTCAACGGTAGATTTCCCCACAAATGAACTGCCCCTCCTGGACCTGGAGTGACCTCCTGAAGTGACCACGACAGCGGCAGTATGGCAGGCTCTCACTCGCTGCTGCTGGCACTAGTGCACTCCGGAGGCAGTAGTCATGGCTGGCTGTGTAGCTATGGGTGCGGCTGCCTCTGGGTCGCACGTCGTCGGGTCAGCTCCTCCCCCCGCCAAGCTGCCTCTGCTCCCGCTGGCTGCGTGTCACACGTAACGTGTGACATCACTATTTTACAGGCAGCGCCAGCATCAGCGCATCCATCGGGCAGAAAAGGCGGAATTCTGGCGCGGGAGTCGGGCATCTCACGACTAGAGATGTCCTGAACGGTTCACCAGCGAACAGTTCCCGGCAAACTTAGGTGGTTCGCGTTCGCCTGCCAAAGGCGAACTTTCCCGGAAGTTCGATTCGCCCCATAATGCTCCATTGAGCAAAACTTTGACCCTCTACATCACAGTCAGCAGGCACATTGTTGCCAATCAGACTGCACTCACTGGTGGAGCCCCACTCCCCCTATACAAGGCAAGGTCCTTGTGCCATTTGACTCACTCGTCTGCCTACACTAATTAGTTAGGGGACAGCTGCCTGCTACACACACTCTGCTAGGGAGAGTTTAATAAGGCTCCCTCCACCCTTCTACCCTTCTACCTCCTACCGGAGGGAGGAGGGTCTCATCTGCCAGGGAATTATAGTATTTCACAAGCCAGCTTACATACCGTGGCTGGGAATTGAACCCAGGTCTCAGTGTATGGTAGGTAACTAACATATCCATTATACCACCAACACTACTAGCTGAAACTAGCCTAGCATGTACCATTTATGCTCAATACAAGAGAAAAATTAGACAAGACAAATAACATTTACATCACACTTTTCTCCTGGCGGACTCAAAGCGCCAGAGCTGCAGCCACTAGGGCACGCTCTATAAGCAGTAGCAGCGCTAGGAAGACTTGCCTAAGGTCTCCTACTGAATAGGTGCTGGCTTACTGAACAGACAGAGCCGAGATTCGAACCCTGGTCTCCTGTGTCAGAGGCAGAGCCCTTAACCATTACACCATCCAGCCACTGCTTAAGGATATGTAGCCAGGCATGGCCTTGCCTTTTGTGTTCAACAGTTGTCCGAAGAGAACCCCAGATAGCCAGGTAGATTCATCTCATTGCCTTTGAAACATGTTTTCTATCATTTTTCCAGCCAGTAGAAATTTTCTAAATTTTGAAGTTCGCCTCCCCATTGAAGTCTATTGCGGTTCGCGAACCAAACTTTCCGCGGAGGTTCGCGAACAGGGTTTGCGAACCAAAAATCGGAGGTTCGCGACATCACTACTCACCACTGGACTTTTCCAGTTCTGCTATACTGTCATGACAATTACAAACAACTATTCACATTTCTCCTCCCAAGATGGATGTTTCCATAGTGAAAAATAAAACCTTAAAAAATCAGAAATGCAACAACCTCAGTGTTCTGGGGTGTAACTACAAATCATGGGGCCCTCCAGCAAAACTTTGATGGGGCCCCTTAATGTTCACAACCCTTTCTTTACCTCTACTTGATAACTCTCACAGCCTTTGGGCCAATCTTACAAGACTTTAGATGGAGGCGCTATGCCACATATAGACACTCTTAGAGTTGCTCCTTCTTGTATTTTTGCCTGAGGAAGCGGGCATGAGACCCACAAAACGCATTGCAGATCTTTCGGAGTAGGAGATAAGTGTAATTTGTATATTACACATTATTGTGTCTTTTTTTGTGGAGAGGTAAGTCCACCATTAACCACCCCCCCCCCCAATTTTAAACGGTTTTTAATTTATTTTATACTTCATTAGTGCCTCTGTTCCTCAAAGTCATCTTACAAGGGTCATAAATCAAGTGAGACCATTAGAATCTTCACACCCATAAAATGCGTAGCCTCAAATACACATGATCTAGAGTATCAGAGAAAGAGAAGGTTAGTAGTTTAGGCCCGCTACACCTCGGTGCCCATCTGCAGTTGTAGAGGCTGCTCCCCCTTAGCTACATCCCTGTCAGTTCTTTTTTCTCATAAAGCTGCATAGGATGACAAATATTTAACCTACTGCATAAACATTTTGGAAATGAAGGCTAAGAAATGTAGGACCTTGGCCAATGATTAAATTACCCTATTGTTGTCTAAAACGGGAACAGCCTTTAGCCATTAACTTTTCCTTGAATGACAGTATCCAACTTTCTTATTCAGAGACTCTTAATTAATGAATTATTCTCTTCACTTTGTATTGAACAAAAGTTTTGTTTTCTGTAGCATTAGCAATACCCTGTAAAGATTTTGCACTAATATTTGGTTTTGCCAGCAGATTTTGAAAATAAGCCTGAAAATAGGTTGTCTTGTTTTACCCCATCGCTGTAGGATTACCCAAGCTTTAGCGATTTGTGATAGTATCAATGAATATTAAAGAGCTTGCATGAGATGTACTTTGTGTTTACAGATATTGCTTGTATATAATGTTCACAAAACAATTTAAATAACTTAAAATTCATCTGACAAAAAACAAGAAAAAAAAGAGAAAAGATTCAATAAAAGAATATAAGAAATGACCCTATGGGCCCATTGAATAAGCGATAACATTGTATAATAATACATATGTATTAGGCTTGCACAGCAGAGTATTAGAACAATAAGTCTTCCCTGTCATCATAAATGTACAGGGATTCTCTTTTGCAAAGCAATAAGGTATAAAATGTTGTTACTGGATGCTATTGTTATCCATGAGGCCAAATAAAAGGAAACACTGCAAGTAAAAGAAGCTCTGAAATATGAGTCTGTAAAATGTGGCACACACATAATATTATGAGACATAATCCCAGTCTCTCAGAGATCTGTAGCTTGCTTTACTGGCCCTTTTATTCAATAAAGCTAGAAACTAAAACGAGTGTTATATCAATCACCTTGTGCACAAAATGCTTGACTCTGGGAAGCTATGAGCACAGCAGTCAAGAGATTTCAACATTTTATTCCACTAAAGGGATCTGCTCTTAAAGGTTGTACCAGAAACAGTTACAGCATGTACAATCAAAATGGTTTTATCTTTCACATGACAACTCTTTCCCCATCATAACAAGTCTCAGTTTGTGGTATACTGGTCCACATGCTTGCAAATCTAGGACAGCTATACACCATGATTTTTTGCTTGTGAAGACAGTGTAGGAATTGCTTACTTACATTCAACAAAATTGTGATCCCTATATTATGTTGAAGGATCAGGTTTTTTTAGTTATAATAAAAGGAAATAATTCCATTATAACACATCAGCGCTGTGTTGCTTACTAATTTTTACCACAGTCATTTTCACATCGAAAATGCCATTTTTGTTTTTGAGAAAATGTTCGTGGAAATAGTTTACATTTTTGCATTTTTGACAAAAACCCCAAAAATATGTATTTTACCACAAACGTCGCAAAAACGCAGAAAAACTTTATTTTTACTATGAAAAATGTTACCATGAAAACGTGAAAAATTTATATTTTTACCATGAAAATTCATAAAAAGTGTAAAAAAAAATGAAAAATAACTGAACTTCTTTTCAATTGCATTTTTGCTCGAAAATAAAAGTTACCATTATTTTTGTGAAAATTAATGCAAAAAGAATATTGGCATTTTTGTTCATCACTGCATCAGTGATCAAAGATGCCCAAGATGAGGCTTAAACATTACAAAGTCTCAAAATGTGATGATTTCTATGATGAAAAAATTACACTAATTCCAATTAATTTAAACTTTGTCAGTCTGTGAACTCTCAAGCTCATCATAGGAATATGACAACAGTAGGGATGCTAATTCAAATTTTCTGGAATTTAAATTTCCAAATTTGCGATCGGAAATTTGAATTTCTGATCGGAAAACACAACTCGGAAAATGAATTTCTGCGTAAATATGAATTTCTGCGTAAATACTGCATTACTACAATTTGGTACATTTAGCCCAGTCACAGAACACAAAATCAATGGACCAATCAGAGAATGCAGAAACAACTCGGAAGTATTTGGCCAATCAGAGACTGCAAAAAAATTACAAAAAAAAACACTACTCGGAAATCAGATTTCTGTAAAAATACTGCATTACCACAACTCGGTAATTTTAGCCCAATCACAGAGCTCGGAAGCATTGGACCAATCAGAGAATGCAAAATCAACTCGGAAGGATTTGACCAATCAGAGAATGCAAAAAATGACCAAGAAAACGACTACTTGGAAATCCGAACTCGGAAATCGGAAACAAATTATACATCCGTGGAATTGGTATTAAACATTGGCGACAGATTATTTGAATTTTTTTTAAAAATACTTCAATAGTCACTACCACTCCCAGATGGAAACAATGCCAACAATAGCTATCCAGGTCTTCACGCCTTAGCTCAAAAAACACAAGTATGCCCTGTATAGATGTTTTGCATCTACCAAGTGATCTTGTATATCTATGATCATTTATGTTAGCGCACTTAGAACGAAACGATTTACAAATAATTACAAATAATATATCTATATCTCTCTATCTATCTCTTAGCTTATCTGTGGCAAACATGAATAATCATCTGGAACATGCATCATTACCTAGGCTGAATGCTAGTGTTGCCATTCTCTTATTTCATTGATTGATCTCAATTATATAAATGCAAAGTAAGCATCAGTAATAACAAAATATAACCTCATGTTGTCTTAGCATGAAGCCACTATGATAAGGTGAAAGTAATTAGTGTCCAGTCAGTGTACTGTTTTACAATGACATGTGAAATGTCTAATGGTGGCCATACATGGTACAATTTTTTCATCCAATCTTACCATTTCTATGTAATATAAGGGAACTGCCTAAATTATCCTTTCAGTAAATTCACTTAGTTTACCCTTATACTACATAGAAATGGTAAGATTGGATTAAAAAAATTGTACCATGTATGGCCACCTTTAGAGAGATATTACAGTCTTACAGGTTTCATTGACTGTTCCAAAGTGTAGGAATCAGGGATTCAAACAGTTGTTTAAATACGACTAATATATTAAAACTGTAATACATACACTACACTTTTAGTTAGATTTCCCCCCTATAAACCTAAACTCTGATATGAACAATAAAGTGTGAAGCCTGTGAAGAACAGTAAGTGGTGATGATTGATCAATGCACTATGGCAGAGCATAGTGCGCTGATGTTGATTGGGGAAAGCTCTATAAGGGCCCTTTTCCACCAGCGCGTTTGCGCTGGCTGAATCGCAAAACCGCAAACCGCTAGCGATTTTACAATCGCTACGGTTTGCTTTTTAACATAGGAATCGCGGTAGGTCATTTCCACTACCGCGATTCGCTTTTGTCGGGAACGCGAACGCGCGGCGGAGCGATAATTGCCGCGATTTTGCCATGCAGTGCATAGCATAGCAAAATCGCGGCGGCGAACGTCGGGGAATCGCCGGTAATTGCGATTCAGCAATCGCTAGCGTTCAGCGTGAACGCTAGCGATTGCAAGTGGAAAAGGGCCCTAAAGCACTTTGAAAAAGGTTTGGATATTTTTGTAAGTGAGTAGAAGTAGCAGCAGGTAGTAGTAGTAGCAGCAGCAGCAGTAATAGTAGTAGTAGTAGTAGCAGGTAGTATTAGTAGTAGTAGTATTAGTAGTAGTAGTATTCGTAGTAGTAGTTGTAGTAGTAGTAGTAGTAGTAGTAGTAGTAGTAGTAGTAGTAGTAGTAGCGGCAGCAGCAGCAGCAGCAGCAGCAGCAGCAGCAGCAGCAGCAGCAGCAGCAGTAGTAGTAGTAGTAGTAGTAGTAGTAGTAGTAGCAGTAGCGGTTGCAGTAGCAGTAGCAGTAGTAGGAGTAGCAGCAGCAGCAGCAGTAGTAGTAGTAGTAGCAGCAGCAGCAGTAGCAGTAGTAGTAGTAGTAGTAGTAGTAGTAGCAGGTAGTAGTAGTAGTAGTAATACGTTGCAAGAGGTTTTTTTTGTCATGTGTTTATGTCAATGCCCATCATTTTTCTAAGCCCACCATGATATTAGATTGTCAAAAGGTCAAAATTAATTTTACTTCTGTTTCCCACAATTTACAAATGTACAAAAGGATTTTGTTTTTACTGCAAAATGTTAAAAAAAAATAATTCCACCAGACACACAAACATGATTTCCGATTGAATTAATTCTTTTGTTTGGGATTCCCAGACAGTATTCAGTGTCCTATTTCACACATTATCTACTGAATCAAGCACATACATCTGAGCAGTTGCAATTCCAGGTATATATATAAATAAATTAAGTGTCTGATGACAAATTGTTCTGATCAGCACTACTGCATGTTTTCACTACAGCTGCCCTTGGCTGTCAGAGAAGCAATAGATTCCCTAACACAAAAGAAATGGTCCTGCGTCCTGCTTCCACTAAGTCATATTTCTTTACATTAAGCTCCTTCTCCTTCACTTCACACAATGTTTTGGCTGGAAGAAAATCATTAAAGATTTCACACAAAATAAATTATTGTATGACCTAACAATCCTTCTGAAACATCAGTTTCACAACCTACGTATGAATGTTGATTTTAGGATTTGTATCAGCTGTAACAAGGACATTTTTTTCTTTAAAGGTTATTATGACGTTGCACATCTTTTAGCGCAGAAAGGAAGTTCTGAGTTGAGGTCCGCTTTAAATAAGTCTCTGATGCTACTTACACTCAATGAGCCTGATTAACCAAGCTGTGCTGCTTAATTTACATAGTTTTAACTATGTAAATTAAAATAGTAGCAATCGTGAGTGACGTCTCGCGGTAACAATACTTCACAGGACCGCCCGCAGTTAAAGTTATGGACATTGTTATGTAAGTAATGCGCGCAACTAGGGAAGGCACGCTCCTTACATAGCAGCAAGTTCTGCTATGTAAGGGAGGCAAAGTGGGCGCTCATTCACATTAAGCTGTGCTGCTCAGCAGGGAAGATTGAAGAATCAGGCCCATTGAAATCAAGATTTGTTTGGCTATCAAAGGCAAAATTGCAAATGCACGCGACCATACACATACACAATCCCAGAGAATTTGCATATGAAAAAAGCCTCTAATGGGAATCTTTGACTTCTGACATTGTAGTGCTGTAGTGATTCTATGTCATATCATCACACTGCTAATTATGCTAATATTTGGAATTGCTATAAACAAGTAATAATGGCTTTTAAATATTTCAAAATTAGAATGCCAAAATGAATTCAAAAGCCTTTATTTAACGTCCACACAAGTTGTACAGTATGAGACATGTTTTGGACCTATACGTATACAGTTGCTTGGCCACTAAATACACTCTTTTGCATTTATTTTGGTATTGTGTGGACCTTCCTGCTGTTCTGATAGACATCCTAGTTTGGTAAACCTTCGTCCTGCACTGCCTTTCTAAGGACCTGCTTTGGGGTGTCTGACCACTCTCCCATTAATCTTTCAATCTCTATTGGCCTTCAATGCCCATTTCAAGCTTGGAAGCTGTAACCCTTCTGGCTAGACCTGATTTTTACCCATGAACAGATAGCTGCCCATATTGATAGCTTCATTTTTGATCATGGTGATGAGGATTATGTGTATTTGACAAAGGAAGCTTTTAAAGTGGAGCTGCACTGTCTTGCACAAGACAGAAGGAAAACAAATCCTATTTACACATGGAGGTTTATCCCCTGATCTCTTTAGTGTAGGCAAAGTGCAGGGTCTTGTCCAAAAAATATAATTAACGGTAGTGGGCGATGTAAATTTGGCTAAAATGGTATTACTCTAAAGATTTTGTATGTTTTGCGATACTTCCCTGTATATGTTCCCCCCTCTTTCTTCAAGCGTTTGAGAACTGTAATCCTTTCCTTTATTTGGAATAGTAAGAGGGCTAAGGTCAAACACTCCTTTCTTATTAATACAAATGGCCAAGGAGGCCTTGCTTTACCCTCTATGCAACACTATTACTTTGCATGCCAGCTACAGCATATTGCCTCCTGGTTCTCCACCAATAATGTATATAAACCAGAAGTTTTAGGTTATGACGCGGATCTTTTGAAGGATTGTGTTGCATTGGATCTACTCAGGGAACATATCCCCCAGACAAACTGTCAAACACTCTTCTCCACCAGGCGCTGAATGCATGGAAGAGAGTGGGTGGTTTATATGCCTCCCAAAGCTATGATCCACATACTCCTCTATGGCATAACCCCCAACTCTTTGCGCTACTTTCCATTACTGATGTTAACTTTTGGCAATGCACTGGCATAATGTTTCTAGGTCAAATTGTTGAACAAGGGAAGCTAATATAATTTGAGATCCTTTCTAACTGGTACCCTGCACTTTTGCCTCACTATTTTCGTAATATGCAGTTGCAACATGCTTTCTGCTCCCAATACAAAGACACCCAGGTGCAAGTGGAGGTGCACCACCTAGATCTACTTGAGTTGGGACCAGCAAGACATCAGCTAGGCAATCTCTATAAAGAGCTGGTAGCCAGCAAGGCTTATGACCACACGCTAACCTCTAAAACAAAATGGGAGGATGCTGGGTTGGTGCTACACACTGATGATGGGGAGGAGGCCATGGAATCTATCAAAAGAGTATCACTCTGTGTTAGGGATAGTGCCACTTAATTGTACTGTACATTGTCCCCCAGGCTTACTTAACCCCTAGTAGGGCAGCTAGATTGGAAAGGGGAAATTCCGTTCAGCCAGAATTCCGGAATTCCGCCAGCGCTAAATTTCCACATTCCGGCGGAGAAATTAAAGTAATCGCAAATGAAACCTCTTTTATGCCAAATGGTAGCCCATGGGACCTAGTGGCTGTTTTTTTTTTTTATTTTTTTTTTTATTGATTTTTTTTTGCAGCAGGAGGTGTCCCTTTAAGCTATGGGACCTATTGGTGGTCCCATGGCGGTCATCTTGGCACCGCAGGAGGTGTCCCTTTAAGCCGTGGGACCTATTGGTGGTCCCATAGCGGTCATTTTGGCACCGCGGGAGGTGTCCCTTTAAGCCATGGGACCTATTGGTGGTCCCATGATGGTCATTTTGGCACTGCAGGAGGTGTCGCGTAAGCTCTGGGACCTGGCGGTGGTTCCATGGCGGTGGTTTTTTGCGTTGCAGGAGGTGTCATGTAAGCTTTGGGACCTGGCGGTGGTTCCATGGTGGTCGTTTTGGCGCCACAGGAGGTGTCGCATAAGCTTTGGGCCCTGACGGTGGTTCCATAGCGGTGGTTTTTGCCCCCGCAGGAGGTGTTGTGTAAGCTTTGGGACCTGGCGGTGGTTCCATGGCGGTGGTTTTGGCGCCACAGGAGGTGTCGTGTAAGCTTTGGGACCTGGCGGTGGTTCCATATGTGGTCGTTTTTGCGCCACAGCAGGTGTCGCGTAAGCTTTGGGACCTGGCGGTGGTTCCATGGCGATCGTTTTGGCGCCACAGGAGGTGTCGTGTAAGCTTTGGGACCTGGCGGTGGTTCCATGGTGGTCGTTTTGGCGCCACAGGAGGTGTCGCGTAAGCTTTGGGACCTGGCGGTGGTTCCATGACGGTGTTTTTTTGCGCCGCAGGAGGTATCGCATAAGCTTTGGGACCTGACAGTGGTTCCCTAGCGGTGGGTTTTGCCGCCGCAGGAGGTGTTGTGTAAGCTTTGGGACCTGGCGGTGGTTCAATGGCGGTCGTTTTGGCGCCACAGGAGGTGTCGCGTAAGCTTTGGGACCTGGCGGTGGTTCCATGGCGATCGTTTTGGCGCATTTTGTAGTATATACAGGCGCTGATCCAAACTTTATCTCATGTGTATGTTCCACCAGCTGCTCAGGATAAACCACATCCACAATCGGTTCCAAGAAAAATGCATACAAATCCACAGCGCTTGGTACTCAAATCGGCATCTGCAGTAACCCCACAGTGCTCAAAAGCATATTTCCACAGTGACCATCACCAGAAATAAATTGAGAAAGGTCACTTCTCCATCCAAGAATCACATAAACATTTATTAGAAGCTGAATCTACATCACATATACAATGACTTACTTCCAGGGTCCTTTTGACAGGGACCCTTAGTAGTTAAAAGCTTATAGTGTAACCCAGTACACATTTAAAATCCAAAAAAACGATCTCATATAAGTTGCCCAGTCTCCAGTTCCTATCGGTTTCGGCCTTGCGCCGTCATCAGGGAACACTGGAGACTGAGCTGTGGGCAAAATATATAAAGATTACCTTGTAATAACTCGATCGGGGCCATTGCAGGCTCTCAGCAGAAAGTTTTCCACTTGCCGGTAATGCGATCGTTTTGGCGCCACAGGAGGAGTCGTGTAAGGTTTGGGACCTGGCGGTGGTTCCATGGTGGTCGTTTTGGCGCCACAGGAGGTGTCGCGTAAGCTTTGGGACCTGGCGGTGGTCCCATGGCGGTCGTTTTGGCGCTGCAGGAGGTGTCACGTAGGCTATGGAAGCTATACAAAATGGTTGGGATAGGTTGCTAACATAGGATTGATTGTTTTTTTTTAAGACTGTAATTCCTGCTGAAATAATTCCTATTTTCATGCGGAAATCCGTTTTTTGTCACTTTAACCTTGTTCTAGGGACTTCTTTGTGATTGGCTTACAAAAAACTTGCAATCCGCGGAAACCCGCATCGTTCCGCGGAAATTCCGCCATACCGCTATAGCAATACCGTTCCGATGCGATGGAACGGAATCACCAAATTCCGTCCGGAATCGCTGAAAACGGAATTCTGCGGAATTTTTTGAGCATCCCTAGTAGCTAGATATTAACCAACTGCAAGCAAGGCATGCCCCAAGTGCAATGCTGATTTCTCCTCCTTTTACCATTTAATATGGGATTGTACCCAGGTTACAGCTTACTGGAAGCAAGTAGTGGCCTTTCTGCACGATACTATGGGGTGCCCAGTTACCCTTCATCCGGTACACTGTGTGCTTGGAGTGATACAAGATGAAGGTCTTCACTAAAATTTTCATGCATAAGACCCTCACTTTTAATCACTGCAGGTGAGAGGATTGGTATCTGATTAATACAACCATATTGAGTAAATTATGTTATTGTTGTGGAGGGTGGTCTTTTGGTTTTGTCTTTTCTAGCTAATTAAACATCAGGAAGAGGTCCTTGTTCTTCAAAATTAGGGCATCCTAGGGGGTGCTGTTACTATGAGATGGAACGCAGGACCAGGAAGCAAGTACATGCGGCACTGGATCCCAGCAATGTAAGTATTTAAACCCACTCTAGCTCTGCATCCACCTGCGGCAATGGCCTATTTTGACTGCCTACCCACCCTTAGCACCCTGATAGCACTGGCACCCCATCCGCACACTGTGGCGGGCACGGACGCCGGTGCTATTAAGGTGCTAATGAGAATTTAGGGGGTGCTACAGCCCCGGAAGGCTTCCCTGGCACCGCCACTTTTGCTGCATCAGTACAGAAAATTCAGAGAACACTGAGTGTGCATGTCACAGCTGCCACTGCCAATGGGTGGGAACTTCTTAAAGAGGAACCATTGTGAAAATCTTAAGATTTAAAACACATACAAATAAGAAGTACATTTCTCCCAGAGTAAAATGAGCCATAAATTACTTTTCTCCTATATTGCTGTCACTTACAGTAGGTAGTAGAAATCTGACATTACCGACAGATTTTGGGCTAGTCCATCTCTCTATAGGGAATTCTCAGCATGGCCTTTATTCTTTATAAAGACATTCCCTGAAAATGATTAATACAAAGATGCTGGCCAGCCTTACTGCTCACTGCACACTATTTTGGCAGTTGGACAGAGCAACTGCCATTCACTATAAAGAAAACCCTGAAAACCCCCTATGAGAAGATGGGCTAGTCCAAAATCTGTTGGTAATGTCAGATTTCTACTACTTACTCTTAGTGACAGCCAGGGGTGCTCGGATGTGGCTCATCCACGAATTCGGCAATCCGCGTGGTTGCAAAAAAAAATCCGCATTCGGCCCCGCCGCATGCGGATTTTCGTCTGCGTCCACACAACCACACAGATTTTCTGCCGTGAATGGCATAATCACGCGTGGATTCCCGCCCGGAGGCGGAATTTCTTTTAACGTTAATAACAAAGCCCCCATACATGCTACAATCCCCCAAATTGCATGGATTATCGAGGTGATAAAGGGGCAACATAACTTCAACATAAAAAATTCCAAACATTTTTTTTTTTATGGCTTTTAAAGACAAATTACCACTGTAAATGGGGCTATTAATTGGTAATACGTGGTTTTAAAAAGGGATATACGCGTTAAGCAATCAAAGAGGTGAAGGCGAGTTCCAATGGCACTTGGCGGCGAAGGTACCGCTGGAGGAGGATGAGTGGCTGACGCCAAAAAGGCCCCAGAGAGGTTTTTGTAATTTTTTTTTTTTTTTTGCAGCAATTAGCAATGACATCGCAGCAGAGTTGTCAGTGGACACGGGCAGTGTGAACGCAGACAGAGTACATTGGTGGAAGCGAGTGAGTCAGGAGGAGGAGGACAATGCGGGCGGTCAATTCAGCAGCACAGAAGGACCATGGCAACATACTGGTGGTAGTAGTAACAGCACAGCATCATAGTGCTGGCCAAAAAATTAAATGCACCCGGTGACCCGGGCAGTGTGAACGCAGACAGAGTACATTGGTGGAAGCGATTGAGTCAGGAGGAGGAGGACAATGCGGGCGGTCAGTTCAGCAGCACAGAACAGAAGGACCATGGCAACATACTGGTGGTAGTAGTGGTAGCACAGTGTCATAGTGCTGGCCAAAAAATTAAATGCACCCAGTGACCCGGGCAGTGTGAACGCAGAGTGCAGCAGCGGGAAGCGACTGAGTCAGGAGGAGGAGGACAATGCGGGCGGTCAGTTCAGCAGCAGCAGCACAGAAGGACCATGCCAACATACTGGTGGTAGTAGTAGTAGCACAGTGTCATAGTGCTGGCCAAAAAATTAAATGCACCCGGTGACCCGGGCAGTGATAACGCAGACAGAGTGTATTGGTGGTACCGTGGTAGCGACTGAGCTGGGCGTCCTCTCCCTGGACGTGGAGCAGTCCCAAAAGTGGCTGAGGCAATTGAACTCCCTTTCCTCTCACCCCGCGAAACCCTGCCAGACATGTTGCTAGTAATGAATCACTGGATGCAGTGGGCACAGTAAAAGGTCACTGAAGGATGCACCAGGCACAGTACAATGGCACTGAAGGATGCAGTGGGCACAGTACAAGGTCACTGAAGGATGCAGTGGGCACAGCAGTGGGCACTGGATATACAACTAGGTCACTGAAGGATGCAGTGGGCACAGTACAAGGTCACTGAAGGATGCAGTGGGCACAGCAGTGGGCACTGGATATGCAACTAGGCCACTGAAGGATGCAGTGGGCACAGTACAAGGTCACTGAAGGATGCAGTGGGCACAGCAGTGGGCACTGGATATACAACTAGGTCACTGAAGGATGCAGTGGGCACAGTACAAGGTCACTGAAGGATGCAGTGGGCACAGCAGTGGGCACTGGATATACAACTAGGTCACTGAAGGATGCAGTGGGCACAGTACAAGGTCACTGAAGGATGCAGTGGGCACAGCAGTGGGCACTGGATATACAACTAGGTCACTGAAGGATGCAGTGGGCACACAAGGATGTCACACTGTGTAATGAGATGCTTATATGCCAGCGAGCGAGCAGTGGGCACTGGGCACGGCACAAGGTCACTGACAGAATAAATGAACAGCGCTGGCAGAGAGTGGCGGTGCCGGTGGTGTGACTGGCTGCCTGCAAATAGTACAAGTGAAGTGTATAACTGTCACTGAAATAATATACAAGTGTGTAATGAGATGCTTATATGCCAGCGAGCGAGCAGTGGGCACTGGGCACGGCACAAGGTCACTGACAGAATGAATGAACAGCGCTGGCAGAGAGTGGCGGCGCCGGCGGTGTGACTGGCTGCCTGCAAATAGTACAAGTGTATAACTGTCACTGGAATATACAAGTGAACACTGCAGCTGCACTAACCTGCCTGCCTGCACTACACACAGATAATCCCCACTCCCACTACACTGACTACACTGCAGCACTGAACCTGCCTGCACTACACACAGTTAAATAATCACTAGACTCCCACACTCCCACTACACTACACTGACTACAACTAACTACAGCAATCACTCACTGACTAGCTAACTGTGTACAGTATAAGAGCAGTGTTAGCAAAAAAAACGCTTTGTTTTTAACACAATAAATGCACTTGCTCAAACAACAATGGCCTGGAGATAATCCTCTCAGCACCACAGTCTAGCAAGGACAGAGCTTTTCCATCATGGCCGCCGCTTTATATTCAGGAGGGGAGGGCATAGCTCCCCTCCTGTGATTGGTTGCTAGGGCCTGGCTGGGGCCCTCTGATTGGCCTGCAATGTGTAACTTCCGCATAGTTTGACGCATTTCCGCTAACCACGACTTCAGTGCCGGGTTTCACGAGCGTGAATGCGGATTTCTGTCCGCATTCACGCGAAGCCGAAGCAGATTTTCGTGGTTGAAAATCTATTCACGGCTTAGCGTGTCCGAGGCGGAATGCGTCAAAATGGTCGTGAATCCACGCGTAAGCGTGATCACGACCTGGCGGTGAGCACCACTGGTGACAGCAACATAGGAGAAAAGTAATTTATCTGGCTGCTGCAGTGCCAGCATCTCTACCTCTTTCTCTTCATGACATCTTGAAAAGTATTTTATGGATCATTTTACTCTAGGAGAAATGTATTTCTTATTTGTATGTGTTTTTTTAATTCTAAGATTTTCCCGACCATTCCACTTTAATTATGTTAAGTGTTTTCAATGCGCCATTCAGGTGATTCATGGGATGCATGGTGTCTCTATTGGTACTGGGTAGAGGTGGGATAATTTCCAGCAAAGAAGCAGTATGTAGGATACACATCACCTACCTCACCATGGTGGGCTGGTTAGGACTGTACTTAATGTTCACACAGTAACAAATATGTGATCAGTGATCACCATGAAAGTCTATAGGTCAGAAACTTCTTAGATAGGGTGCATGATCACGGCGGCATTGTCCAAGTGTTTGCAATTGTCATTGTTGAATGCAATCCAGGGCTGGTCCTGTCCCATAGACATCCACCACAGGTGGACTGACAGAGAAAAGTATCAATTGGCATCCCATACACATAGTCAATGTTCCACCTCTACTGGGTGGAACTGGACTGTATAGTTACCATAGTGGGAACGTAAGAGTATGTATGCATTATCATGGCTGACCTTGTCACAACCCATATGAGGAATCACTTTAACATCACTTTAACATCCAAAGCCTGAAATACGTTACAAATGTATGTAATGATTCCCTGGGAATTCAACAGTGGTGTATACATTTTAAAAAAAACGTCATCTAACATAACCTAAATATCCGAACAGAAAAAAAAAAGTCAATATACCTGCAGAAACCGGAAAACTGTATAACCTACTACAGTACATGAATCTTCAAACTCAATCATAACAAGAAAATAAATAGTAGATGCATGATGCAATCCCATAGGGACTATCTTAATTTGCAAGTAAAAAATGTTCCCTAATCTAAAAGTTTTTTGACTAGCATATCTCAAGGAGACTCATGAAAAATTCAACAAACATATCATCCAGCTAGTAATTCTCTAATAATTGTCGTCTTACTGCCAAAATTGTTTTATCCTACATCACACTTGTATAAAGACTTGAAACATCAAGACTGTGCTGAAATCCCTTAGCTGTGTGCACTCTGCGTTGAAACAGACACTGGTATTGAAACTATTACTTGGTACTAAAAACTTTAGAATTTCATGTCACCAACATATAGTACTCAGTAAATAGATGGGGCATATTTAGCTACAATAAGTTAGGATTCCAGTCACATATTCTTCCATAGTCTTTTTTTATTTTCTTGTAAAAACTTTGGTGAGCTTTTGCCACAAATATAGAAAAATCTCTACAGCAACAGCTTTATTACTGGCAGATAATCTCTTCAGAATATTTGTTTACTGAGAGTTCTAAAACCAATGGAGAAGCTCTCTGGTCTCACAGAATGCTTGGGGAAAGGAGGGGGGGGGGGATAATATTCTGCATAGTAAACAGTCTAGGCTAAGCCTTAGTGGAAGGGTGGGGCTATACACCAAATATACAGCAATTTATAGCTATAGCTATGGGAAGTGTTTCTGATGCTGAAACCAGGATATAAAGGTGGCTACCCTAAATAATCTAAATAATTACCTGCATTCAACTATATGTCATTAAGCTCCTTTTCTAAACTCTAGGCCCTATCTCCATAATTGGCTTTTGGTCAGTAGGGAGATATGGTTTCAGAGAAGAGAAAAACTTAGTCCATGTTACAGGGTATGCTTATGATTGCCTGCAGGACAAATAAATTACCCTGTGGCAGAGTGCGCTGAAAATGTCTTATCCACTCAGTGATGTACTCCCTGCTGGGCAAGTACATCACTAGGGTTCCCATACCATTGTTTACACTTCGTGTTTCACCCATAGACTTCCAGCGCATTAAGTGTGGTGCTTGTACTAGCTCTTTGTTGCCCTTGCGTTGGATTCATTTTAAACTCTTAACCCTAACCTATAAAGCTCTCCACAACCTCTTTCCGCCATACATCTCCTCACTAGTTTCCAGATACCAACCCAACCACAATGTCAGATCTGCACAGGAGCTTATTTTGTCCTCCTCTAGAATTAACTCCTTGCACCCACATATACAAGACTTCTCACGTGCCTTACTCCTCCTCTGGAATGCCCTTCCACAGAACATCCATCACTCTCCAACCTTTGAAAACTTTAAACGCTCCCTTCTGACACTCCTGAAAACTTACCTCTTTTGACAAGCATGTTGTCTAATTTAGGCCATTCCCTTTCAACCTCTCAAGTTTTACTCCTTACTAGTTAACCTTAACAGGTACTGTGCCTTTATGTATACCACAGACCTCCCCACCTCTTGCCCTCCCCCCCCCCCCCATTCCTTTAGCTTGCACTCTATAATACATTTTATTCATCATGCTACATCTGTCATTGTAACCACAAGTTCAGTATTTTGTACCAGTGTCCATATTTGATGTATATCACTGTCTGTATCATTATGTACCCCTTGTTTGTTTTCCTACTTTGTATAGCACCACATAATACTTCCAGCGCACCACACAGCTCAGCTAATGTAGTGCTTTCTAGAATATGACAAGTAAATTAGCCATTTTTTTATTTAAATAACATACCTTTTCCCATGCCTAGGTCAAATTAGCTCACATGCTCCTTCAGTTCTTTGAATGTTTCCTTAGATTCTAGATCGCTATGTAATGCAGTAGTTTTCAGACATGTCTACTACTTTTTGGAGGTCACCAGCAACATTGTTCATTTTAAAGATCAGGGAGTCAGAGATTTTTCTGGCTTCTGAGAGTATAAAATCAGTGGCAGACCTTAGTAGTTGGATAGTTGGATGACTGATGGGCTGATTTATAATAAGCTCCCATTTCCTCTTACACAAGCAATGTGTTAAGTTTATGTCACTTATTCAGTATTCTTTTGTTCTGTTAACCCTTTCCACTTGAATGTCCAGCATAGCAGGACATCGCGAATTTCCCGTTCCTGTCGTAATTTCAGCGGCGGTTTGCAGGCACATCTGCGGGGGGCAAAGTCCGATCTCTCTCCCCTTGTATAGTGGGCATGTAAGAGTACATGCCCACACAGGTGGTACCCCCCTGCCCCAAACTGGAAGTGCGCAATCAGCGCTACTAGGAAGTGACCAATGCATTGCATTTTCCTTGCTGATTCCTTGCAGATTCCTTGCTTATTCCTTACTGATTCCTTGCTGATTCCTTCTTGCAGATTCCTTTCTGCAGATTCCATGCAGATTCCGTGCAGATTTCTTGCAGATTGCTTGCAAAGTTGCATAGAGGAGCAATGGCATCCTATGCAATGGACTTGGAGGAGCGTCTAAATAGTAGCCAGCATTTCCTTGTTTTAATTCCCAATCGAAATACCAAAGATTGCATCATGTGTAGTGACATGAAGACACCGGGTGGCAGGCATAAAACCACCTATTATTGCGAAACTTGCTCACGCAAGCCAGGATTACACCTAGGAAATTACTGTAAAATGTACCATACCTTGGCTTTCGTCTCTGCTACCAGCCAATAGAAGATGCCAAGCTGTCCAAATAAGGTATTACATTAAACGTTATAATGTGTTCTTTAAAATAAGATATACCATGTTACTATGTTATGTTCCATGTTAAAATGGGGGAGAGAGTAAGAGGGAGAGTGCATTTCTGTAAAAAAAAACCTCTAAGCAGAAACGACTCCCTTTAGGAAAAAAAAAAACTCAGAGTGGAAAGGGTAAAGATTAAACATACAATAAAGTTGAAGGCATCTAGTTTAAAAGGTTTAGTACATTCTGTTTTTCTTTTGACTTGAGAACTGCTGTTTCAGTTACGGAGATATTATTTGTTGACAAAGCAAGTTCTCTTCAAAAGACAGTAAAGGTCAATATGCTATTACATTTAATGAACAATTAAGCTATACAACAAGCAATTTCAAACTTACGCCTTTAGGCAAGAGTTGAATTATTAAATAATGCATAGTTATGTTGCGCTTCATCGTTTTATGTTTATGAGCATCATAACAAACACACGCACTACCTTCAAAAAGATTTTAGACCCTTGACTATCTCTTTCATTTAACCAAATAACAGATCCTACACTGACATTCTATTATTAGTAGAGATGGCCCGGAACTCCGATTTTCGGTATGCGAACTTCCACAAAAGTTCGGTTTGCGCGAACTTTCGCGAACTGCAATAGACTTCAATGGGGAGGCGAACTTTGAAAACTAGAAAAATTTATGCTGGCCACAAAAGTGATGGAAAAGATGTTTCAAGGAGTCTAACACCTGGAGGGGCGCATGGTGGAGTGGGATAGACGCCAAAAGTCCCAGGAAAAAATCTGGATTGGATGCAAAGCAGCGTTTTAAGGGCAGAAATCACATTGAATGCTAAATTGCAGGCCTGAAGTGCTTTAAAACATCTTGTATGTGTATACATCAATCAGGGAGTGTAATTAGAGTACTGCTTCACACTGACACACCAAACTCACTGTGTAATGCACCGCAAACAACTGTTTGTGTTGTGACGGCCGTGCTGGACTGGTGATCACCATGGCAAGAGTGCAGGCCATGGCGGTTTTCAAGCCCATATGGTCTGAGGTACCTGAATGACAGAACAGTGACTGTCTAGCTGATCAAATTTGGTCTGTCCACAATGAAGCAATGACCTTATTATCTTGGGTGTGCCCCCCCCGAGACACTTGTATTGCCGGCGGTCATTGCTTCATTGTGCTACGCAAGCCCCTTCACCGCGGCAAGGTAATGATCATGAAGGGGAATTGGCACATGTACATGCCTCTTGTTTTGTTGTTGCAGCTGCAGTGCAGCCAGAAATATTAGGCAGGCATGTACACGCACCAGAAAAATTAGTATACCGGCCGCTGCTAGCAGCAGCCTTAATAATTTAGGAGTCCACCTGAAGTCCTGGACCCTGTTGGTGGTGGCGGAGAAGGCAGTCAAGCGGCCTGTGGGCAGAGGTGCTCTGTGGGGAGAGACTTAGTCTTGGGGCAGGCAATCACACGGCACAGGCAGAGATGCTGTGTGTGAGGACTGACATAGTCTTGGGGCGGGCACTAGGCCTCAGGGATCCATGCCTCATTCATTTTGACAAAGGTCAGATACTGAACACTTTTTATTGTACAGCACTGCGTAATATGTTGGCGCTATATAAATCTAATAAATAATAATAATAATAGGCGACTTCTCTTCTCAGTGACAATGCCTTCAGCTGTGCTGAAGGTCCTTTCTGATAGGACGCTTAAGGCAGGGCAAGACAGAAGTTGGATGGCAAATTTGGACAGCTGTGGCCACATGTCAAGCCTGCACACCCAGTACTCCAAGGGTTCATTGCTGCTCACAGTGTCCACATCCACGCTTAAGACCAAAAAGTCAGCTACCTGCCAGTCCAGGCGTTGGTGGAGGGTGGACCCGGAAGCGCTAAAGCAAGGCATTGGACTTAAGAATGTCCACATGTCCGATATCACCATGAGATTGCTGGAGCATCCTGTCCTTGCATGCGTGGACATGGGAGAAGGATTACTGGCAGTGGTACCTTTATTCCGTTGTGCTGTGACATCACCCTTAAATGTACTGTAAAGTATAGTTGCCAGCTTGTTCTGCAAGTGAGGCATCCTTTCTGCCTTCAGGTGAGTTGGTAACATGTCCGCCACTTTGTGCCTATACCGAGGGTCTAGTAGCGTGGCCACCCAGTACAGCTTATTCCCCTTTTTTTAATACGGGTGTCCCTCAACAGGCTGGACAGCATGAAAGACGCCATCTGAACAAAGTTGGATGCAGACGTACTATCCATCTCCTCTTGCTCTTCGTCAGTGACGTCAGGCAAGTCCTCCTCCTCCCCCAGCCACGAACAATACCACAGGAACGTTGAGCAGCACAAGCCCCCTGCGACGCCTGCTGGGGTTGTTCTTCTGCCGCCGCCTCCTCTTCCTCCTCCAAAGAAACACCTTCCTCATCATCTGAGTCTGAATCCTCTTCCCCACACGACTCTTCCTCCTCCTCCCCCCTCTGTGCTGCCGCAGGTGTTGAGGAAACATCTGGATCTGATGCGAATGGATCCCACAACACTTCCTCCCATAACTGTTCCTCTTCATGCTCCTCCACAGCTTGATCCACCATTCTACGCATGGCATGCTCCAGGAAGTAAGCGTGCGGGATCAAGTCGCTGATGGTGCCTTCACTGCGACTCACCAGATTGGTCACCTCCTCAAACGGCCGCATGAGCCTGCATGCATTTCGCATGAGTGTCCAGTTGTTGGGCCAGAACATCCTCATCTCCCCAGATTGTGTCCTTCTACTGAAATTGTAGAGGTACTGGGTGACGGCTTTCTCCTGTTCTAGCAGGCGAGAGTACATAAGGAGGGTCGAATTCCAGTGAGTCGGGCTATCGCAAATGAGGCGTCTCACCGGCAACTTGTTTCTCTGCTGAATCTCGGCAAAGTGTGCCATGGCCGTGTAAGACCGCCTGAAATGCCCACACAACTTCCTGGCCTGCTTCAGGACGTCTTCTAAGCCCGGGTACTTTGACACAAATCTTTGAATGACTAGTTTCAGCACATGTGCCATGCAGGGTACATGTGTCAGCTTTCCCAAATTCAACGCGGAAATGAGATTGCTGTCGTTGTCACTCACCACGTTGCCGATCTCCAGCTGGTGTGGGGTCAGCCACTGATCCACCTGTTTGTTAAGAGCAGCCAGGAGAGCTGGTCCACTGTGACTGTCCGCTTTGAGGCAAGACAGTCTAAGATAGCGTGACACCGTCTTACCTGGCATGCAGCATAGGCCCTTGGGAGCTGGGGCTGTGTAGCTGGGGAGGAGATCACAGCACCAGTAGAGTTGAACTGCCACTCAGCCAAGGAGGAGGAGGATGATGACAGTGAAGAGGATGTAGCAGGAGGAGAGGAGGTGACAGGAGGCCTGCCTGCAAGCCGTGGAGGTATCACAAGTTGGTCCACTGCACAGCCACATACTCCCTGCTTGCCATCAGTCACCAGGTTGACCCAATGGGCTGTGTAAGTGATGTACCTGCCCTGACCGTTCTTGGCAGACCAGGCATCCGTGGTCAGGTGGACCCTTGACCCAACGCTGTGTGCCAGAGATGACACCACTTCCCTCTCAACTTCACGGTACAGTTTGGGTATTACCTTTTTAGAGAAATAATTGTGGCCTGGCATCTTCCACTGTGGTGTCCCAAAGGCCACAAATTTACAGAAGGCCTCAGAGTCCACCAGCTGGTATGGTAACAGCTGGCGAGCGAACAGTTTCCTAAGCCAGCTGTCAGACGCCAGGCAAGGGGGTGACTGGCAGAAATTGGCTTCTTCTGCTCAAAGATTTCCTTCACAGACACATGGCTGTTGTGGGCAGAGGAGCAGGAACCACTCAAGGTCAGAGGTGGAGTGGAGGAGGGTGGCTGTGAAGGTGCAAGGGAGAAAGCGGCTGAAGATGATGCACCTGAAGGAGGAAGAGTAGAAGGAGGGTGGCTTTTCTTTTGTGTGCTGCTTTTGCTCAGGTGCTCTTCACATTGCAGTTTGTGCCTTTTCTCCGTGTGCCTTCGTAAGGCACTTGTCCCTATATGGGTGTTGGCCTTTCCACGGCTCAATTTTTGGAGGCAGAGAGAACAGATGGCTTTGCTCCGATCTGAGGCAGATACATTAAAAAATTTCCAAACTGCTGAGCCCCCCTGGGGTGATGGCACTATGGTGGGATCAGCAGCTGACGTTGAAGGGCATGTTGGCTGGCTGTACATAGGTGGCGATACATGGCACTGGACACTGCCACCAGCTGTTTCTGATGACGAGCTCCCCCTGCTTCTTTCAGGAACTCGTCTCCTCCTACTTCTCTCTGACTCCCCCTCTGAACTGTCCCCCTGGTCATCTCCTCTATTGGGAACATACGTGCGATCCGTATCATCGACATCATCATAATCATCCTGCCCAGCTTCGCTTTCCTCAGACACCTCCAAAACTGCACCAACAGCAGGTACTTCATCATCCCCCTCTGCACACGTTACGTTCATAGTGTCGCCTAACTCATAAGACATATGAGGTGGTGTAACCTGCTTAGCGCCTTCATCTGGTTGTAACAATAATAGCTGTGCATCAGTGATTTCTCCACCAAATAACTCCTGCAAACTGTCAAATGTAACGGATGTGGTACTTGGAGTAGCGCTGGTGGCTGCGGAAGATGAGGTGTTCTGTGCTAAATAGTCAACCACGTCTTGACAATCTTGGGAGTTGATGGGATGTGCCTTCTTCTGAGCACTGTACTTTGGTCCAGGGACACATGAAGTCACATCACCACGACCTCACACAGACCTGCCAAGTGGCCTTCCTCTGGGTCTGCCTCTACCTCTGCCTCTACCTGTTTTGTCCATTTTGTCCATATCGGGGGGGGGGGGGGTGAAGTGAAAGGTATGCATTGACTTGAATAATACAATGTGCAGTCACACAGGTGCAGTTAACAGGTATGCACGGAGTGGTATATCACACTGCGTGCACTCACGTAGGTGGGTGGGTGCAATGAAGTGAACAACAGGTAGTAGTAGGTATATACAGTGATGAGTATTACAGTGTGCACCTGTCACACACAGACAGGCACCTGAGAGGCACAGTGACATTGCGTGCGCTCACGTAGGTGGATGGGTGCACTGAAGTGAACAACAGGTAGTAGTAGGTACATGCAGTGATGGGTATTACAATGTGCCCCTGTCACACACAGACAGGTACCAGACAGGCACAGTGTCACTGTGTGCGCTCACGTAGGTGGGTGGGTGCACAGTGAACAACAGGTAGGTATATGCAGTGGGTATTACAATGTGCACCTGTCACACACACAGGTAGTAGTCACTGAATGTGCTGGGCCTGGCAGTGGCACACACAGTAGGAATTACCAAGGCTTGCTATGCAACACAAGTGTCAGTGGGACACACAGAAAAAAAAATAGATCACAAGAACAAGATTAGCTCTCAAAAGAGCTGTTGTGGGGTGCTTTTTTAGCAATAAGAATCAGCAAGGATCAGGCTAACATGCCTACAAGTGCCTAACTAAGCTTTCCCTATGAGAGTCTGCAGCAGCTATCCCTTCACTAATTACTGAAGGCACACAAGTGAGTGAAAAGCCTGACGCTGCCTGCCTTTTATAAGGGGGGTGGGTCTCCAGGAGGGAGTGTAGCCTAATTGGCTACAATGTGCCTGCTGACTGTGATGTAGAGGGTCAAAGCTGACCCTCATGATGCACTATGGGGGCGAACCGAACTTCCGGAAAAGTTTGCGGTTCTCCGCGATCGCGAACCACGGAAATTCACCAGAAACCGTTCGCCGGCGAACTGTTCGGGCCATCTCTAATTATTAGTATTAGCTTTTAATGTGACAATATTTTATGAAGCATGTCAAGAAAGAAGAAGCAAAATGAAACAAAAAATGACATTAGTAATTAAAACCCAACGCATTTGTATTTTGCATTGTCTTCTTTTGCTGTAATCACATAGGGTATTTCATGAGAAGTATATACTAGTTTTAAACCACATAGAACTGATTGTTGTTGACTGTAAAAAAATTGCTCCAAGTGAACTTGTATAAAGGTAGTGTCTAAGCTACTAGTACTAGTACTAGTATAGCCTGATATTTATGAGGCACTGCAGACACCCAAATTTCCTGCCATTACCGAGAAGTCAATGGGAGCCTATGGCGGTGCCCGGAAATTAGTGTTTTAGCGAGGGTTTTTATGGGGGCTTTTTTTTTTACTGCGGCAGCGTAGACGGTTAAGGTTTAACGAAGGGGTGGGTGGTTAAGGTAAGTGAGTGGGGGGGCATTTTTGCAGGGATATTTATGAGGCACTGCAGACACCCAAATTTCCTGCCATTACCGAGAAGTCAATGAGAGCCTATGGCGGTGCCCGGAAATTAGTGTTTTAGCGAGGGTTTTTATGGGGGCTTTTTTTTTTACTGCGGCAGCGTAGACGGTTAAGGTTTAACGAAGGGGTGGGTGGTTAAGGTAAGTGAGTGGGGGGGGGGGCATTTTTGCAGGGATATTTATGAGGCACTGCAGACACCCAAATTTCCTGCCATTACTGAGAAGTCAATGGGAGCCTATGGCGGTGCCCGGAAATTTGTGTTTTAGCGAGGGTTTTTATGGGGGCTTTTTTTTTTTTACTGCGGCAGCGTAGACGGTTAAGGTTTAACGAAGGGGTGGGTGGTTAAGGTAAGTGAGTGGGGGGGGGGCATTTTTGCAGGGTTTTTCTTTATTGCAGCGAAGGGGACGGTTAAGCTTAGCCATAGGGAGGTATAAGGGTTAAGGTTAGCTGTGAGGGGTAGGAGGGTTAAGGCTAGCCTTGGGGGAGGGGGGTTAAGGTAAGGCATGGGAGGGTAGTTAAGTTTAGGCATTGGTAGTGGGAGGATTCCATTTGAGACTAGGCTTAGATTTAGCTGTAGTAAAATATCAGTGCTTAAATAACGTTATTTTCCTATTTTTTTTACTGCAATAGTAGAATATCTGTAAATTTGCCGACATTGTACTATCAGCTTTTCTGGACACCCACATTTTTTTGTGTACGCCTTCAAAATAGCCACTCTGCGTTAAGTGTGGGGTCATCTGGCACTGGCACTCCCTTCCCCACACACTCAGGGCTCACCAGATTTAAGAGTATGAGTATGCGCTTTAAAAGTATGAAGCTGGTGTTAATAAGGATAAGACTTGGTCTCAATAAGTATATAGATGTTTTTTTTTAACATACATTTCAGAGGAACAGGATATATAATATAATATCATGTAATAAATAATATAAAAGGTGAAGAAAAGTGTTTCACTCACATAAACCATACAGTAAAAATACACACATTGTATTGGGTGGGGTGATTGGATAGTCATGCCAATGCCTAGTAATGGGGATTTGGATGTGATGTCCAAAAAAAAATACTCCGGACACTATGGACTGAATCAGACCACGTGGACATGGAGCCTTATGGACAGCTAAAGTGAAAGAAAAAATATTTCCTTTATTTCTCCCTGTATGTTATCTGACTTTCATGTTAGGTCCCATTGACAAAAAACAATTGACAAAAATATACTCTGATCCAGCATGACAGAAGCATATGTGGAAACAGATCATATGTTAAATGAGAAGTACATACCAGTGCTAAACCACATACCACACACTTAGTAGACCTTAAACAAGACCACCTAAAAAATAACTTTTAATTTATTACATTAAAAAACTTTGTTTTAATCTAATGTTCAGGATCGGATTCACATTAACCTAGTTGGATAGTTTAAGGAAAGAGGAGTGTAGTTTAAGGAAGACTAATACAATATACAGTCAATGTATCCCAATACTAGGCACTGAAGTTATATATGCTGAGTAACTTCTAAATAGAAAAAACCCTCCACCTAACCGACATGTTTCGGCTCCTTAAAGAAAACCTGTACTGAAAATAAAAGTCAAAATAGGCATACACAAGTCATACTTAACTTCCATGTAGTCTACTCCTCAGCGTCTTTCTCCTGTCCCTCATCCTATTTGTTCACTATGATCAAGGGAATTTTCCGTCCTCCATTTTGAAAATAGCCATTACCCATAACAGCTTTCTGGTCAGCACACAGTTAAACTGTAACATCGCCCACTTGAGCCATAGGGAAACATGGACATTGCCTGGTACATCCGTTTTCCTCTCAGCTATAACTGACAGCAACTGATATTTTACTGACAGCAACTGATATATTTCAGATCTGACAAAATTGTCAGAAGAAAATGGTGAGCTTCTGAGAGGAACTGATGGCAAGGTAACTCTGTAATTTTCATTTGAAGTTACCTCATGTGTTTATTTTAAATATTTTTACTCAGTACAGGTTCTCTTTAAAAGAGAGCCGTCGTCAGGGCTATAATACTAAAGTGCTTAGGGTGCAAAGTGCATAATAGAAAGTGTACACAGCTATTTACAAATGCATAATCATGAAAACAAAAAAATTGGAGCAGTGCTCCCTAGCAAGGTCAGCAATCAAATGAGGCTGTCTCACAGCCTCCTTTTTATACCTTAAGGAGTGGGCGGGATCTAGTAGGTCATACCTCCCATTATAGGAATACCCTCCTATTGGTTATATTGATTGTCATTCAAAAAATCTCTACAGGTATTGGTTAGTTCACCTTTCGGCATCTTTAGCCATGTATTCTCAAAATAAGCCTTTTTTAAAACCACATACTGTAGAACTGATTGTTGCTGACTGTAAAAAAATTGCTCTAAGTGAACTTGTATAAACTTTGTAGCTCACCTACTAGAACTAGTACTTCAGTCTGACGAAGGCCCTAGGGCCAAAAGCTTAGTCTTTTATATATATTTTTAAGCTGCCAATAAATGGTATCATCCTGATTTAAAACCTCTATGTTAAACATAGGTTTAATTTACACTTTCAAAGTGTAATGGAGCCAAATGGAGTGGGAGAGGAATGCAAAATCCCGACTGGCATTTTTCCAGAGCCTGCATATTCTGTGAATGCTTAATTACAACCCTTTAGAAATGGGCAATGGCCTCAATTCACTAAGCTTTTCTTCTGTCTTTAATAAAGTTTCTGAGCTGTTTCTAGAGTTATCACCATGGTGACAAGGCATATAGTAATTACTAAACAATTTACCTCAGGCAAACTTAAAGAGGAACTCTATGGAAAATAATGTAATTAAAAAAGTGCTTCATTTTTACAATAATTATGTATTAATGATTAAGTCAGTGTTTGCCCATTGTAAAATCTTTTAAGTCCCTGATTTACAGTCTGTCATTTATTACATGGTGACAATTTTCCTGCTGGCAGGTGATGTAGCTGCTGCATACTTTTTTGGCAGTTGGAAAAAGCTGTAAACAGCTATTTCCCACAATGCAACAAGGTTCACAGATAGGAAACTGCTAGGAGTACCACGGTCCTCACAGTTTCTTTTGGGAGGGGTTTCACCACAATATCAGTCATACAGCGTCCCCTGATGGTCTGTTTGTGAAAAGGAATAGATTTCTCATGTAAAGGGGGTATCAGCTACTGATTGGGATAAAGTTCAATTCTTGGTTGGAGTTTCTCTTTAAGTTAACTCTTCTGTCTTTAAGTTAAGGAGAGATCTCTAAAATTAATGTTTCAATCCTTAAAATAACTACAGTATTCTAAAGTTAAAGACAGGCAGCACGGTGCAGCACGGTGGCGTAGTGGTGGCGTAGTGGTTAGCTCTCTCGCCTTGCAGCGCTGGGTCCCTGGTTCGAATCCCGGCCAGAGCACTATCTGCAAAGAGTTTGTATGTTCTCTCCGTGTCTGCGTGGGTTTCCTCCGGGCACTCCGGTTTCCTCCCACATTCCAAAAACATACAGATAAGTTAATTGGCTCCCCCTAAAATTGGCCCTAGACTACAGTACTTACACTACATAATATAGACATATGGCAATGGTAGGGATTAGATTGTGAGCTCCTTTGAGGGACAGTTAGTGACAAGATATATATATATACACTGTACAGCGCTGCGTAATATGTTGGCGCTATATAAATACTAAATAATAATAATAATAAAAAAAAAAGACAGGCTATTAATTAACTGCATGTGAAAATAACTACAGAGGGGGTAACTTAAGCACTGAAGTAATAAGAGATAACTCTGTCATTGTGAAAACTTCTCTATACACCTTATTAAGGCATGCTTCTTTAGTGTATTAACACTGAAAATACTGATTAATGTGTGGTGGTAAGCTTTCTCTTGCTTTATTATCACCAGCATGATCTTAGTAAATTGAGGCCATATGCCTTCCCACTAGGCGTTTTACCCAGCCCCTCACCCTTTTGCATCAGTTCTCCTGTCTTTTGTGTCTTCTATGCAGATATTTTGGTCCTAGGTACTGCTGACCCCTACTGGGCTCCATGACAAATGCTGGTATTTGAGTCCCAACAGAACCAGGGCTATCATTGCAGTGCAAAAGACCAATAGGAACCCTCCATACTAGCACCAGGGGAATTTTTATTTGTTCACTAGTGGTGGACCAATGAGAATTCTCCTTGTTGCTAGGTAGAGTCCCATTGCTTTGGCCAAAGATACCCCTTGTTTCTGTGGGGGCTCTGAGCCTACTGGCACTTGTCCACAATCCCAGCAGCGGTTTCAACAAGTGTGGAGAACTTGAATGGCAGTGTGACAACAGCTGCAATTATAACGGCAGCGGAGGGCCGGATGCATAATTGTAAGTAGTGTAAATGCACTCATTGGATGCTGCAATGGGGCACAGTGCTTCTGCTCAGGATATACTGTAATGCATCATTGTGCATCCATACCAAGTGTGAACCTAGCCTTACAACAGCCACCTGGGTAGTGTCTGAATCACACATCTGCAACAAGTGTGCAGCCAGTGGAGTCCGAGTGTTTTATGAGCACCTGGAGAGGAGTTGTATAAAACCCAGGAAAAAAACATAAAGTAAGTCAGCAATGCCAACTTAGTCTTCTCACTTCAGGTTTTAATTAATTACACATAATTATAGAGAATGAACATAATCTAATCTAGTGTTATAGAAATATGGAAGGCACACAGAGGGGTTGTCATGTGCACCTCCATCCAAATCGATAAGGAAGACCCGCCATGGAGTGCTGAAGGTTTTGCTAGGGAGTGTCATCCGGGATGGCGTCACCAAGACCAAGCATGCCAAGAGGAAGACGGTCACCATCATAGATGTGGTGTACGTCCGCAAGCACCTCTACAGTTTTGGTGGGTAATCCAGCCACTTCCCTGATTCAAATTACAACAAAAGGCATTTATTTTATATGACCTCCAAGGACTGGAGTTCAACACCTGTAGCATAGAGTAACTCTTTATATAGACTGAAATATTTTCTGTTTTTCTACATGTTGCAGAACCTGGATACAGAGCAAACAGAAGAAGAAATCATTCAGCCAAAAAAAGGTAGTTCTGCTGCCAACATGTGTAAAATGCTCAGAGAAGTGTATAGTGAGGTGTTGAAACTAATGTATGATGATCTGTGAAAATATTTAAGCAGGTGAAGCCAATGCTGAAGACAAACTGTATAATGGAAGGCCATCAACAGCAGTAACCAAGGAGAACAACACAGCATTCTTTGGTCAAGTATGTTATGGCTTTTTTTCTGTTTTTATTCTTTAACTCTGCAACACCTATCAATCCAAAATGTTTATTAGTCATGTGGTAAGTGTTGCCATATTTCAGGGCTTTAATAGATTTGGGGAAAATGGCAAGTTCAAACTCCACAACAGTTTATTGATCTGATCCTGCTTTTGGTTAAAATAAAGGAGTTGAAGAAGTCCTAAAGTGTAAATTCCAAAGTGAAAAATAGGCAGAATGACACTTGACAGTTCACCCTCATTCTTTTACCCACTGCAGCAACAGGCAATTGCTGTATTAAAGAAAATCTGTAATGAAAAAAACTCCCCTGGGGGGTACTCACCTTGGGTGGGGGAAGCCTCCGGATCCTATTGAGGCTTCCCCCATCCTCTTCGGTCCCACGGCGGCGGTGAAAATCCTCCCGGAGCGGCGGCGATGTACTGTAAATGTTTACCTCTCGGGCTCCAGCGCAGGCGCAGTATCCGCTCTTCCCACGGAGATAGACGAAAATAACCGATCTCCGTCGGGGCCGTTCTACAGCGCAGGAGCAAGTCTCCTGCGCCTGCGCAGTAGAGCGGACCCGACGGAGATTGGCTATTTTCGCCTATCTCCGTGGGAAGAGCCACAACAGTGCACTCGCTGGAGCCTGGAAAAGGTAAGTATTGAACAGGCTTTCAGATTTGTCGCCTGTGCATTCCGGGGGCTGCAGCGAGACCGCCGTGGGACACAGGAGGACGGGGAAGCCTCGATAGGGTCCAGAGGCTTCCCCCTACTGAAGTGAGTATCCCCCAGGGGAACTTTTTTCAGTACAGGTTTTCTTTATGCAGGAGGGAAGCATTGCAGCATCTCTGGTACACAACATAGTTCGCCTGTCACTGGGAATACTGTAGTTGGCACTGCACTCATTTTCTACCACTGTAATATAACTACTGTGGACTGTGCTGATAGCATGGAATTCATTTTTACACTTCAGGTTTGCTTCAAAGAAAATCTATAACAAACACATCCCCTTCCCCCCGCCAGGATAAAGTGTAAAATGTATTTGTACACTTTAGGTCCACTTTAAAGAGAATCTGTAACCCCCACCCCGGGGATACTTACCTCAGGAGGGGGAAGCCTCTGGATCCCAATGAGGCTTCCTGGGTCTTCTTCACCCTCTGGTATCCAGTGCTGGCAGCCCCCTAAACACCACAAGGTAAATATTTACCTACCACAATCCAGCACAGGTACAGTAGCGGCTTTCCGATCATGCTCAGCCAGAAATAGCCGAGCCCGATCAGGTGTGCTCTACTGCACAGGTGCGAGTCCACCTGAGCCAGATAATAAAGCAGCTACTGCACCTGCATGGGATCACAGTAGAAAAATATTGCAGGTGCTACTGAGCCTGCACATACAATATTTACATACTGTGGGGAGACAGCGATGGATCCCTGAGGCTTAGGAGGATGGGGGAAGCCTCATTAAGATCCAGAGGCTTCCCCCTCCCGGTGTAAGGGGGGCTAGAGATCCTCTTTAATCTCCATAGTGGTAACCCCGTGCTGGACACGGGGTAAGCTGCCACGGAGGATTCCTCAGGCCCTGCTGGGCCGATTTGCATAATTTTTTTTCTCAAACACGCAGCTAGCACTTTGCTAGCTGCGTGTTTGTTTCGATTGCCGCCATCCCCACCGACAATGCGCCACTACCCGCTGCTATAAAGGCCCCCCCGCATACCCCTTGTGCAGCCTGGCCAATCGGCGCCAGGCTGCGCTATGGAGTGGATCGGGACTCCCTGTGACATCACGACATCGATGACGTCGATGGCGTCACTCCGTTCGTCACCATGGCGACGGGGGAAGCCCTCAAGGAAATCCCGTTCAGAACGGGATTTCCTTATAGACAAGCGGCGCCGGCGGCGATCTGACGCTACAGGGGGATGCCGCAGGGAGGGGGGAAGCATGTAGCTAGGGTGAAAAAAAACCTCTCGCTGCCGCACAGCCGCGGGAATCATACAGCCAGGAAGGTTAAGACAGAAAGTGGTGTCAGGCAGGGACAGAAAGCAGTCCTGTTTGAGAGGATCCAAATTTGAGGACATAATGAAAACCATTTGGGAATAATAACAAGGTACTGGATTTCAGCCTTGACACGTAAGTATTGTCTTGTGACTGGGGGTACACTTTAGGTGCACTAGTATGCAAATACAGTTGGGAAATCCTTTGCGATGCAAGATTAAAATAGTAGAATTGTGGAGGAATGACAGAGCTCATGTGCAGTTCTTCTACACTATGCAGTAATATAACTCTTTTATTGCAATTGCCCAGTAAGTGACCTCTGTCAACTCCTTCATTCTGTCATCCATCTTCCATGCCATAGTTTACAAACGGGTTCTTAAAAAATCTTATCACACAGAAAAATCCATACTGCATTTTATTTAAATATCTCTAAGGACTCAGTTTAGCAATCAGTTTGCCAGTGAAACTGAAAACAACACCAATATATTGTTTGAAGCTGACAAAAAACCCTATTTCTTTTGAATAAAAAAACTTTCAGCCTTTGAAGTATAGTAAGATGCAATTTATAAATAGTAAAAAAAAAAATTACCATGAAACTACATTTTTGGTTTGTGCATGGCTGTATTCTTGTGTTTGTGCTTAAAATTAGTAAGAAATGTTATGCTTCAGTACCTATTTGTAAATGTGCATTGAAAATACAAACTGCCAGTTAACAATTTAATTCTAAACACTGAGTCTCTCCTATTTACAAACTGTAGAGCACATGTCTCTTGCCACTCTGTATCATCCCGCAAAGTCATCTAGCCATACTTTAGGTAGTAAATAACATTCGTGACTCAGGGCCACAGAGGAGCTTGCTCATTCAAGTCCCTCCTCATGTCCCTCCCATTCGGTAGACTGATACTTTGTCAACCCCTCAGATGCCCAATATGGTCAATTTTTTTGCAGACTGGGCCAGGCATTCTCCTATCTTCTCCTTGGTCTACTTTTTGCATAATGTTTCCAATATCATATGACAGGCAAAAATCACAGTAATACCACCTCTCATTACAGCTGATCTTCAAAATGTAAACTGCCAAAATAAATACATTTTTTTTATAACATTGCAATATAAAGGGCAGCAGTGGTTAGCGAACTCTCGCCTAGCAGCCCTGGGTCCCCAGTTTGAATCCCAGCCAGGTCAACATCTGCAAGGAGTTTGTATGTTCTCCCCATGTCTGCATGGGTTTCCTTCAGGCACTCCGGTTTCCTCCCACATCCCAGAGGCATACAGATAAGTTAATTGGCTTCCACTTAAATTGGCCCTAGACTACAATACATACACTACACGATACATACATAGACATATGACTATGGCAGGGCCTAGATTGTGAGCCCCTTCGAGGGACAGTTAAGAGACAATACATACTCTTTACAGCTCTGCAGAAGATGTCGGCGCTATATAAATACTAAATAATAATAATAATAATATAAACTATGCTGTGGTTTTTCTGTTTTTTTTTGTTTGTTTGTTTGTTTTTGATTTGGAAGTATTTTTGTGAACATACCAAGGCTGGATAAAAAAAAGGAAGAAACACACCGGACTTGGGCTGCTGGTTTCAACTGACTGTATGTGAGTGGACCAGGAAGCACTCTCTATTGAACACTCTGCCAGCAATATTACTTTGAATTAACTGAGAATACTTTCATTCTCAGAACAACAGCTACTTTTAATGCCAAATGATCGTACATTCTAAGGTTCCCATGCAATAAGAATAGGTTGTTGTTTAATATATGCACATGAACTGTTGTGCTAATCCTGCCAGGGAGTGGTCTATTTTCTAAACATTCTACTATATTTATACTTATAAGTGTAGAAAGCTCAGGCAACCCTTTTATGGCGTGTCACTACAAATTTCTTGGCTGTAGTAAAAAGGGCACTGAGCAGATCCTCTCATACTGTAGTAATATGAGGAAATCAAATTCCATTCCCATGCGACAGGACTGCTAGCATGATAGATCTTTAAATGCCACCACTTATTGTACTGAACTTGAGTCTTGAAGGAAAATACTATTAATTAGGTGAGAACTGAAATCACAATAGCACACTTTATCAATAAGATCAATACATGGAGACACATTGAATTACTCCAGGGAAATCTCTGTTCTTCCATTTCGCATTCTAAGCTCATACATTAATTGTGCATTTTATCTTATTCCCAATATGCTGTGAGATACATCTCTAATCTTATATTTGATGCGACTTGGATATTAATAAAGGCAATACAACTTTAACTTATGTTTTTTCTTTATATTTAAAAAAAATTGAATGATTTTAAAGATAGTATATCTTTTTATCTAAGTCTTTAAAAATGCATTTAATAAGATGAAAATGTTATGCTTTTATTTTAAGTATTAATGACAAATGTTTTGTTTTTTAAAATATTGATATTTAAAGCCTACGGTAAAGTATCACTGTATGTCTATAAATAATGCAGCTACTGCTTTGAAAATGTTATATAGTGGTGAGGTGATCGATAATGATTTAGATAGTGCCTGATTTGTATTTTAAGGGCTTTTGTGCTTAGTTGTTACTGGACAAAAGGTATCAGAGGACTAGGAAGCAGGGCAAAATAAAAGACATGTATATTAGGCTGATGATAAAACCCAAGAAAATAAAGCAGTCTTGTAGACAAGGCATGCAAGTCAAATTCTGCAACTGAAAGAGGGGGAAAAAGATGTGTTAGTAATATGAGTTTAAAAGAAATGTACAATGCAAAGACAAGTGTAAGGTTTTAAAATGAACAGTGCGTGTGGATTTAGAGAGAAAGCTGTATCAGCCTTTCAGGGTCATATCTTTTTTGGAGGCATTTACAAACGCAGTGAAAAATAGTAAAGTGTTTTGTGCATTTCAAACAAGTTGTAAGACAAGTAAAAGAAAAAAAAGACACCCATGTACATAAAACAACAAACAAACAGAAAAAAATCCCCAAACAAACATAGCACACACATATAGCACAGATGTTAATGTTTTTTTTGTTGTTGTTGTTGTTGTTATTTTTTTTTGCCTGGTCTTTTTACAGCATATACATACAACAATCCCACAAAAAGTACTAAGTATTAAAAGGCTGTTTTCTAGAAATATACAACACAAGTAATATACAATTTGATCACAAAAAGTTAACTTATTCAAATCTAAAAAGTGTACATCCTATTTGACATTAAAAAAATAAAAGTTGGGGAGAGGGAGTAGGATTGAGACAGAGACTAAGAAGAGAAGGACTGACCCTAAGGATCTGAAATCATTTTCTGTCATAACCAAAAACAGTAAATCTCATAATATGCAGGTTGAGCTAACCAGTGTTTACTTGAACTTGTCTCCAAACTGACATATCCCAGCCATAAAATCATTATACTAAGTCTATAGACAAAGGTGGAGTTGGGAGGATTACAAAGAGGAAAAGCACTTTAAAGGACAACTGAAATGAGAGGTATATGGGGGATGCCATATGTATTTCCTTTTAAGCAATACCAGTTGCCTGGCTGCCCTGCTGATCCTCTGCCTCTAATACTTTCAAGCCATAGACCCTGAACAAGCATGCAGCAGATCAGGTGTTTCTGACACCATTGCCAGATCTGACAAGATTAGCTGCATGCTTGTTTCTGGTGTGATTAACCTCCATAGCGGTAACCCCGTGTGTGACACGGGGTAAGCCGCCGGAGGGTGCTGCTCAGGCCCTGTTGGGCCGATTTACATAATTTTTTTTTTTGCTGGACGCAGCTAGCAGTTTGCTAGCTGCGCCAGCACCCCGATCGCCGCTGCCCCGCGCCCGATCGCCGCTATCTGGTGCAGCGTGCGCCCCCCCCCCCAGACCCCGTGCGCTGCCTGGCCAATCAGTGCCAGGCAGCGCCGAGGGGTGGATCGGGACTCCCAATGACGTCCCGACGTTGCTGACGTCGGTGACGTCATCCCGCCCCGTCGCCATGGCGACGGGGGAAGCCCTCCAGGAAATCCCGTTCTTTGAACGGGATTTCCTGATCGGAGATCACCGAAGGCGATCAAAGAGGGCGGGGGGATGCCACTGAGCAGCGGCTATCATGTAGCGAGCCCTGGGCTCGCTACATGATTTAAAAAAAAAAAAAAAACTGTTGCGCTTCCCCCTGGCGGAATGTTTCATACCGCCAAGGGGGTTAAGACACTGCTGCAGCCAAATACATCAGTAGTTTAAAAGGAAATAAATATGGCAGCCTCCATATTCTTCTCATTTCACTTTACGCAGCTCTGCAATGAAAATTGCCATCAACATGAAGACAACATTGCAAGCAAGCTTCTTCAGCAACCAAGAGGCAAGAAGACTTTTAAAAACCAAAACGATGTGGCAGTGGGCATGATGCTTTATTAGATATAAGGTTTGTTGCTCCTCTTCTAAGACATCAATTGCCAAAATCTGCCAGGCACAACTTTGCTGATTATACAAAATTATGCAGAATTATTAATACGAAGACTGATAGTGACATATTACAACAGGACCTTGACAACATGGCCATATGGGCAGGCACGTGGCAGATGAAATTTAATGTTGATAAATGTAAAGTCATGCATCTTGGACGTACCAATGGTAGATCATCATATAAAATAAATTGCATACAGCTTTGAACATCTGACTTGGCGAAAGACTTAGGAATACTGGTCGATAACAAGTTAGGTAGTCGTATACAATGCCAAGCAGCGGAAGCTAAAGCAAACAAAATTCTGGGATGTATAAAAAGGAAAATAATATCTCGAAATGCTAGTATACTACTCCCTCTTTATAAATCACTTGTGAGGCCACATCTGGAGTATGGAATGGAATACAGTTTTGGGCACCACACTATAGAAAGAACATTGACCTTCTGGAATGGGTACAAAGACGGGCAACTAAATTATTCAGAGGGATGGAAGATCTCACTTACTAAGAAAGGTTGGACAAACTGGGCTTATTTAGCTTGGAAAAAAGGCAACTGAGAGGTGACCTGATTAACATGTATAAGTACATCAGAGGGCAATACAAAAGCTTGGCAGATGAGCTTTTGTCCCTAGGGTTGTACAATGGACAAGGGGACATGATTTGCGGGTGGAGGAAAAACGTTTTTGCCATATATTTAGAAAGAGGTCCTTCACAGTGAGGGTTGTTAAAGTCTGGAACATCTTACCTCAGGGAGTAGTTATGGAAAACTCTATATCTGCATTTAAAGAGGGCTTGGATGCTTTCCTTGCATTAAAGGGCATCCACGGCTATCATTTTTAGGTAATTCCCGGAAGAGTTGATCCAGGGATTTATCTGACTGCCATCTGGAGTAGAGATGGCCCGAACGGTTTGTATGCGAACTTATTCGTGCAAACTTCGGTGGTTCGCGTTCGCGGTGAACCGCAAACTATATGCAAGTTCGACCCGCCCCCTATACTACATCATTAGGGTCAACTTTGACCCTTTACATCACAGTCAGCAGACACAGGGTCTCCAATCAGGCTACACTCCCTCCTGGAGCCCCCCCCCCCCTCGTGTGGCTGCAGTAATTAGAAAAGGGAGAGAAAATGCTGACATAGGGAAGGCTTAATTAGGCTCTTATGTTAGGCTTGTTAGGTTGCTCCTTCTTGATGATACTTATTGATAAAAAGCACTCCTCACCCTCAACAGCTCTTTTGAGAGCTAATGTTGTTCTTGTGATCTATTTTTTTGTGTGTGTCCCACAGAAACTTGTGTTGCGTATACAGCCCTGTCAGTCAGTCGCAGCTGCTGGACCTTGGCTCCTTGGTAATTCCTACTGTGCCACTGCCAGGCCCAGCACATTCAGTGACTACCTGTGTTTGTGACAGCTGCACATTTGTAATACCAATCACTGCATACCCACCTGTTCAGTGCAACTACCTACCTACCTACGTGAGCGCATGCATTGTTATATACCACCAGTCACTGCACCTGCTGACGGTACCTGTGTGTGTGACAGCTGCACATTTGTAATACCAATCACTGCATACCCACCTGTTCAGTGCACCTACCTACGTTAGCGCACACATTGCTATATACCACCAGTCACTGCACCTGCTGATGGTACCTGTGTGTGACAGCTGCACATTTGTAATACCAATCACTGCATTCCCACCTGTTCAGTGCACCTACCTACGTACGTGATGGCACGCAGTATTATATACCAGTCAGTCATTGCACCTGTTCATGGTACCTGTGTGTGTGACAGCAGCACATTGTATTGATACCAGTCACTGCATACCTGTTCATTGCACCTGTGTGACTGCACATTGTATTAGTCAAGCCAGTGCATACCTTTCACTTCATCCCCCCCAATAAGGGCAAAACAGGCAGAGGCAGGCCACCTGGCAGGTCTGTTTGAGGTCGTGCTGTCGTGATTTTGTGCGGCCCTGGACCAAAATACAGTGTTCAGAAGGCGCGTGCCATCAACCCCCAAGATTGTCAGGACGTAGTTGACTATTTAACGCAGAACACCTCATCTTCCTCAGTTTCCGCACGGAAGCGTGACATATCTTCCTCCTCCTGGTCTGATTCTGGCACCCCACAGTCGGCCACCACCACCAAAGTGCCATCACCCCAGGGCTCAGCAGTGTGGACTTTTTTTGTGTGTCTGCCTCAGATGAGAGCAATGCCATCTGTACTTTCTGCCACCAGAAATTGAGCCGTGGAAAGACCAAGACCCGCGTAGGGACAACTTCCTTATAAAGGCACATGATGACAAAGCACAAACTGCAATGGGATGACCACCTGAGGAAAAGCAGCACCCAAAAGCAAAGCCACACACCGCAGTGGAAGATACCAGGCCACAATTATTTCTCAAAAAAGGTGGTACCCAAACTGTACCATGATGTTGAGGCACGTGGTGTCATCTCTGGCATACAGCGTTGGGTCAAGGGTCCATCTGACCACGTGGTCTGCAAAGCACGGTCAGGCCTGCCTGAAGACTAAGTCAGTCCTCACACACAGCATCTCTGCTTTCATACCGTGTGACTGCCTGCCCCAAGCCTAAGTCGCTCCCCACACAGCACCTATGCCTGCAGGCCACTTGACCGCCTTCTCTGCCACCACCGACAGGGTACAGGACTCCAGGCAGATTTCTGAATTGTGCTGCTAGCAGTGGGCACTATAATAATTTTTCTGGTGCGTGTACTTGCCTGCCTAATTTTTCTGGCTGCACTGCAGCTGCAACAACAGAACAAAAGGAACTATATGTAGAGTGAACACCGCTACATCTCACCACACTCCACGACAGTGCACGACCTGGTCAGCAAGTCCAATAATCATGAGCAAAAAGAAATGGTCCGCACTTGTCAATGAAGGTTTCCTTTATTGTTGGACATATCCAAAACATCTGAGGCAAACATCAGATAGCTGACATGTTTCGGACTAACTGTCCTTAATCATAGCTAACAGAGTAATGACCATCTGGACATATAAATAGTGTCTGCACAAGGTTACCGCCCCCAGGTCCCACCCGCACGGGCGGAGTCACCTGAGCAGGTGCAGAATAAAAACACATATGCAAATATACAAAAATAAAATTACATGAAATGTAAAGTGAAAACTATTTATAAAACAAGGAACAGCGTTCTCAGATTTAAGACAAACAAATAATAAGGGGTATACATGCAGAGAGCAAGGAGAGAAAAAAAAAATCATGTAATAGTGGTGAGGTCCCATCTGGCATTTAAGCCATGTGGGATTCTAGTATTTAGTTCAAATATCCACTCGGCTTCTCTCCGTAATAATTTTTTGCGCAGGTCGCCGCCTCTTGTGGACGGCATGACTCTCTCTATACCACAATATGAAAAATTAGTCATATCCCCCCTGTGGACTTCCCGAAAATGTTTCGCCACATTACTGATGTGAGAGGTATGCCAACCTGCACCCAAGTAATGTTCCGCTATCCTCTCCCTCAAGGGCCGGGTGGTGCACCCCACATACTGCAGGGAACAAACCCCACAGGTAATGAGGTACACCACATATCTAGTACCACAGTTAATGAACTGTTTGATGTTGTAACTTCGGCCCGTTGAGAGAGAGACGGCGACTTTGGCACTGCCATGTACACGACAATATCTGCAGGTCGGCACACCACATCAACAGAACAAAAGGCATGTACATGTGCTAATTCCCCTTCGTGATCGTTACCTTGCTGCGGTGAAAGGGCTTGCGTATCACAATGAAGCAATGACCGCCGGCTATATGAAAGTGTTGGGGGGGGGGGCACACCCAAGATAATAAGGTCATTGCTTCATTGTGGACAGACCAAATTCGATCAGCTGGACGGTCACTGTTCTGTCATTGAGCTATCTCAGCCCAGCGACCATATGGGCTGGAAAGCTGCCATCACCACCACTCTCGTCATGGTGCGCACCAGTCCAGCACGGCCGTCACTACACAAACAGCTGTTTGCGGTGTGTTACACAGTGAGTTTGGCCTGTCATTGTGAAGCAGTACACTAATTACACTACCTGATTGATGTATACACATGCAAGATGTTTTAAAGCACTTTAGGCCTCCAATTTAGCATGCAATGTGATTTCTGCCCTTAAAACGCTGCTGTGCGTCAAAACCAGATTTTTCCCCGGGACTTTTGGCATGTATCCCACTCCCCCATGCAAAAACTTAGATGTTAGACCCCTTGAAGCATCTTTTCCATCACTTTTGTAACCAGCATAAATGTTTCTAATTTTCGAAGTTCGCCTCCCTATTGAAGTCTATTGCGGTTTGGAAAGTTCGTGTGAACCAAACTTTTTGAGGAGGTTCACGATCGAGGTTCGCAAACTGAAAATCAGAGGTTCGAGTAATCTCTAATCTGGAGTCAGGAAGGAATTTTTCCCTTTTAAGGCTAATTGGCCCAGGCCTTGTAAGATTGTTTGCCTTCCCCTGGATCAACTGGGCTATGTGCAGATTCAGGGTGTTTTTTTTTTTTATTTTATTTTATTTATTTGTTTTTTTTCTGGTTGGACTTGATGAACAAATGTTTTTTTTCAACCAAACTAAGTATGTAACAATGGTTTTAGTAAGCAGTTAGGGTAAAGAGGGACCCACACTTTTGCTGCGTCTCTAGCTGACCACATAACATATTATAGTTTATTGCATACTATTACTACTACTACTCCTGGGATACTTTGCTCTATGGTGGGATAACCATATACAATTATCTTGTGACACTTTTTTACTGATGGGTTTTTGAATCTGCTTTTTCTCTATGATTCCATTACATTTATATATGTATCAACCATTCATGGCTGTAAATGATATGTATGTTGTAGATCCTGTTGGAGGCTGTGTACTATGCTTGCTATACTGCTGACTATTTATGTCTCACATGCAGTGATTCATTTACAATTGTTTGTACACTTATTGATTGTACCTTTTTTTGGTATTATGGTAAAATATATGTTTTTACACTTTCACTTTTTGTGTTATTCCAGCACTAGGGATGATCAATGAGATGCAAACATTTCTGAGTTTATGCAAATGTATGTACATTTTTATGCAACTATATGCAGGTTGAAAATTAACCCATCAATTTAAACCCGAGTGGCACTTCATTGGTCTATTTTCAAGCTGCACATATTTAAATAAAAGTTTACATAAATTTGAATAAACTTGGGAATATTTGCATCTCATTAATCATCCCTAACCTAGCAGGCATTTTCTCCTTTGGTTCCACTGTTGCATATACTGTATATCTAGATCTGAGTTTTTCACATAATGGGGCTGAAGCACGAAGGGCCAGTGAATTTGCCATGTAGAAGGCAGCACACAGCAATTTACCAGTACTAACACCAGGGGAGCAGTGCTTGTTGTGCTATTAGTGCCACATGCATTACCATAGCAACGTGTGCGTTACCCCGGCAGTACTTGCTGTGCTAATAGCGTCATGTGCACTGCTTGCACACGGCAAATTTATCAGACCTTTTTTGTATCAGGCTATATGCTACTTGTCTTTATTGGGTACACTTTACACTGGTTATCTAACTAACAGGTTTTGTTTTTTTAACCTAGCAGGAAGCAGTATCATAATATAATATATAACTGTTATCACACTACTTTCTGCAAACCTTGGATTGCATTTTAGGAACACTAGGTAAGTACCTGGGACCTAGTGGGTGTCAAGGGGCCCACCTGCCACCTTCTCTGACCTCTCTCCACTTCAGCTTACCAAAAAGACCACAAGGGGGTCACAAATCTGCTACCTTGTCTAGGGCCTAGGTTCTCAACGTGTGGTACGTGTACCC
This sequence comes from Hyperolius riggenbachi, assembly GCF_040937935.1. Lineage (NCBI taxonomy): Eukaryota > Metazoa > Chordata > Amphibia > Anura > Hyperoliidae > Hyperolius > Hyperolius riggenbachi. The sequence goes on along the minus strand of NC_090649.1, from coordinate 180,249,587 downwards.
CAGGGGGTACTTCTGATGGTTCCAGGGGGTACTCGGGCTTGATATACTTAACCAAAAATAACACATTTAGAGTTTTAGAAAATGATAAATCTTATTTAAACAGCACCAAATTAGTATTTTAGCTAATTAAAAGCAATAGTAAATGCTTGGAAATTGTTTGGAACCAATTATAATGTACTACGATTAAATATATATTTGTCAAGGGGTACGTGTGATATTGTTTACCATGCTAGGGGGTACTTGGTGAGTCCAGGGTTTTAAAAGGGGTACATACCAATAAAATGTTGAGAAACACTGGTCTAGGGCACCATTATAGTGTAATCCATCTCTGCCCTAACACACACCTAGGAGTTCTGGTTCTCCATGAGCTTGCTGAGCAATCTGTAACTCAGGCTACACTGTGTTCCAAACGAATATACCCAGGGTTGGACTGGGCCACAGTAGTACAGTTTTTTCCCTCGGTGGGCCCCCCCTCCAGGTCACTGGTGCCCCCCCCTCCTTGTCTGACAGAACTCCAATTGCTGCCTGCAGCACAAAATGTATCTTCTCAGTGCTGTAATCACTCATGCTAAGAGAAGTGGCATAGCTAAGGAGCTGTAGGCCTTGACCTAAATTTTACAATGGGGCCCCCCAAGCACTATATACATAACAATTGATACGACGCACCAAAACCTGCCAATGGCAACTACAGTGTCAGAGGTGCAAGAAGGGGATGGAAAATAGCTTGTTAATGATTATCACTGTTCAAAGCATCTATAGAAGTGATTATTATGAGCACAGGACCAATAGAGAGGTAATACTGTAGTTGAGAGAGGGCCCTTCGGGGCTCTTTTGGCCCAAGGGCCCTGATGCGGTCGCAACTTCTGCGGTCGCAACCTCTGCAAAGTAGGACATTACTTTATATTGAAGGAGGGGACTCTATGCAAAGTTTTGCTGGGCAGCAGTGTCTCTGAATTACAATGATCATGTACATTTGGCCCTGTCCATAATACATCATGACCACGCCCACCTTCCGGTGCATGGTCACGCCCTTTTTTCACCGCAATCATGGAATGTGTGGGTCCCAGGTTGAAATTTCTTTGGTGGGCCCCCAGTGTCCCAGTCCGACCCTGAATATACTGCATAGAAAATAAGACACTACTTTGATACTAGTCCTGCTGACTGTGCATATAACTTGATTCATGGACTTATTATGTATTACACCCTGATTGAATCTAATATACATACATACATATATATATATATATATATATATATATATATATATATATATATATATATATATATATATATATATATATATATACTGACCATCTATCATGAATAATCCTGTCTTTAATAATTCATGGTGACTTCTACAGTGTCCCACAGACTTAACACCTAATCAGACAAGTGGAGACAAAGGGCTGGGGAGATGTACTAAAGTAAAATATTTAGAAGTGCTTCAATTATTAAGCATGCACAACGTGAGCACTTGCACACCAATATTCCCTTAACATAGCATATCCGTTTTCTTCACTGAACAGAGTGATTCCTTGATGTAGTTAAACAAAAGCAATAGCAGTCTCAGCATAGTGCGTAATGAAGTTTTAAGACAAGGGCAGATTAGTGTGAAGTACCAACCTAATAAATACCAGTAGATGAAGATCCCTACAGCAGCATAATTCAATGTCACCAGTGATCACCAATGATCACCAGATCACCAGGGAACATACTGTAAGTGATCCTGCATACATGGCCTAGATTTAATAAATAGACCACAGAAAGGTTTGCTGGAAGAATTCTAATTTTGCATATGCAGAGTTAACGTTCTATTGCCTGTATTTGCAGAAGATTTATTTTGTTTTAAATACAACCAGTGGCCAGAGTATGCAAACAGGAACGTAACTAGAGAGTAGCAGCACCTGCAATCGTAAGTGGGGCCCAGAGTTGTGGGGGGCCCCAACTACTAATGCTCCTTTTCACTGATACAGGGGACTATACCTCAAATCAGGTGTTTTTTTGTGGCTACACTTGTTATGGGTGTGAAGCTCCTGATGGCCACCCTTGTTTTATGACCCTTGGGACTTGGGCACCAAGGCCGTAAAAGTGCACCAAAGGGAGCCAAAGAAAGGAGAGTGAACATTAGGTGGCCCCATCAAAATTTTGCTAGGGACCCATGAATTGTAGTTACACAACTGTATGCAAACATTCATCCAAGTATTGCTGAGAGTATTGCACAGATATGTAAGCAATGTTACAGAGGCGCCAGTAGTATAAAAATAGATAAAAAGTTTAAAAATAGGGAGGCAGTAGGTGGACTTACCTCCCCAATGCAAACACAAGAAAATGTTGATTTTTCAACACATAAAAAAGTTTAATCACATACTCCAATAGAATGCAACGCGGTTCGCGTGCTTAACCCACTTCATCAGACTATAGACAGGAGTACAACACTTGTATGCAGGATTCATCAGCTTAGCGCCTCTGTGACGAATCCTGAATACAAGTGTTGTACTCCTGTCTATAGCCTGATGAAGTGGGTTAAGCCCGCGAAACGCGTTGCATTCTATTGGAGTATGTGATTAAACTTTTTTATGTGTTGAAAAATCAACATTTTCTTGTGTTTGCATTGGGGAGGTAAGTCCAACTACTGCCTCCCTATTTTTAAACTTTTTATCTATTTTTATACTACTGGCGCCTCTGCAACATTGCCTACATACTGTGTCCACCCCTGGTGGAGGGGATTTGGCCCCTTTTTTTCCAATATACAGAGAGCGACTTCTTAATCCTGAGTAGAGACAGGTCTAATCTCCCCACCTGCCTATACAGTGGTTGACTGGAAGGTAACCCACCTTTGTGAGTGTAACTCCTATAATAATACTTTTTATCCTAACCCTTCGGTACATACTGCACTATATTGGTCTCTCGGTGTCTCCCCCCTCCCCCCCCCCTTACTAATTGCACAGATAGCACTTCTTATTCTACTTCTAGTAGTTCAATCTGGTGTATGACCTTAGTATCAGTTTGGGGAAATTGTTTTGAGAGGGTTTGTGGAGGGCACAACATGGTTTGAGAGGACACAACTGTATATTTATAAAGGGCTAGACTCTGCATCCATGGACTACATCTCCTGACATGCTTTGTGGACACGTGTGCAACAATGCTGGGAGAACCAAACTGCACCCAAGGGCAGACTCAGATAAGAACCTTGCTTATGGGGAGGTTCATTAAAAATGCTTGAGGTGGTGCTCGGTTCGCTTTAACTGGAAAACTACTTGTGCTGAACCTTGATTGATTTTAGCAGTGATCAAATCAAGGGTAATAATGTCACAATACCAGATGACCTCCTGCTATCTGAAAAAATGTATTTAATGATGTGTGGATGCAATAGTGCATGATAAAGGGGATGATTGATATTTGTAAATATGTCTCATAGGAGATGTGTTATATATTCAGTTTTATTTTTCCTTTCTTTTTGACAAACCTTGCATATGTGAAATGCTAAAGGAGGTTTGAGGTGATTCAGTGTAGTGAAGTTGAGCACTGCATCCCAATAAAAAGAATGTCAAAGCCAGGAATTATGCAACATCTTGTTGTTTTTTGGTTTTGCTGCTGATGGTGTTGTATGTGTGGGCTGTAGTTCTGATGGCAGCTGTAACTAGTAGGTGTCAGGATGGCGTAGGGAATCTTGATGGTTGGGTTTCCATCCTAGGTTGAAGGTGAGGGGTGAAGAAATTTTACAACACTTGTATTGAGCTTATACTGCCCACCTGAAGATGTCCTTCCTCACTACTAGGAATCCTGCAATTCCTTGTTTCAAGTGCCTGGACCATATTTTGAACTTCCACTGTCTACCAGCAATTGGTAATCTGCCTTTTTTTGTTCTTTTAGTTCATTCAGCTCACACCTGCAGATTTCTCACTTAAAGAGAATCTGTATTGTTAAAATCGCACAAAAGTAAACATACCAGTGCGTTAGGGGACATCTCCTATTACCCTCTGTCACAATTTCGCCGCTCCTCGCCACATTAAAAGTGGTTAAAAACAGTTTTAAAAAGTTTGTTTATAAACAAACAAAATGGCCACCAAAATAGGAAGTAGATTGATAAACAGTATGCCCACACATAGAAAATACATCCATACACAAGCAGGCTGTATACAGCCATCCTTTTGAATCTCAAGAGATCATTTGTGTGTTTCTTTCCCCCTGCAGCTATCTTCCACTGAAGTGTCAGGCTATTTCTTCCTGCAGAGTGCAGACAGCTGTGCCTGTATGTAATTCCTCAGTATGTGAAAGCCCAGCCAGCTCAGAGGAGGATGTATCCAGCTTGTAAAAGATAATAGAACAGAGAGAAGCTGCACTAATCTAAATATCACACAGGCAGTGTGCAGAGAGGGGCCTGGATGGGGGAGTTCATAGCAGAACCACAACACTGAAGAACTTGGCAGCCTTCCAGACACAGGCCTGACAAGTCTGACAAGAGAGAGATAAGTTGATTTATTACAGAGATGGTGATAGTAGAACGTGCTGCAGTAAGCCAGAACACATTAGAATAGCTTTTGGAACTTGTAGGATGATAAAAAACAGGATGCAATTTTTGTTACGGAGTCTCTTTAAAGACTACACCCTTCAAAGAAAGTTGTCAGTTCAATTTGTCCTTGGCATTAGCTGTTACTATGTTCAGTTTGCGTCTGACTTTATGATTTCTGATCCTATGTTCTATTCCTTACTAGTGATGACCTGAACATCAACTTTTCGGTTTACGAACACATATTTGCGGCAAAGGTTTAACGAACAGGTGAACTGTGAAAACTGCCATAGACTCTTATGGGCAGGCAAATTCTAAAACCTAGAGGGACTGTTTCTGGCCAAATAAGTAATAGAAAAGTTGTTTCAAGGGGCCTAACACCTGGACTGTGGCATGCCAAAAAAGGAACCATGGGGAAAGTCCCACCAAAAATTACGTAGTTGATGCAGAGTCATGTTTCAATCTCTAAACGTCAGAAATCACATTACATTCCTACATTTGTGGAATAAGGTGCTGCTTTAAAATGTCCAGCGTATGTACATGTCCATCAGGTAGTGTAAAGGTTAGGCCCGCTTCACACTGACAGACCAAATGTCACGTTTAACCTCCTTAGCGGTAACCCCGTGTGTGACACGGGGTAAGCCGCCGGAGGGTGCCGCTCAGGCCCTGCTGGGCCGATTTTAATAATTTTTTTTTTGCTGGACGCAGCTAGCACTTTGCTAGCTGCGCCAGCACTCTGATCGCCGCCGGCCCCTTTGCGATCGCCGCTATCTGCTGCGGCGCGGGCCCCCCCCCCCCTCCAGACCCCAGCGCTGCCTGGCCAATCAGTGCCAGGCAGCGCCGAGGGGTGGCCCGGGACTCCCAATGACGTCCCGACGTCAGTGACGTCGGTGACGTCATCCCGCCCCGTCGCCATGGCGACGGGGGAAGCCCTCCAGGAAATCCCGTTCTTTGAACGGGATTTCCTGATCGCCTATCGCCGGAGGCGATCGGCGGGGCTGGGGGGATGCCGCTGAGCAGCGGCTATCATGTAGCGAGCCCTCGGCTCGCTACATGATAAAAAAAAAAAAAAAATAAAAAAAACTGTTGCGCTTCCCCCTGGCGGTATTTTTCATACCGCCAAGGGGGTTAATGCACCGTACACAACTGCAAAGTCAATAGTTGACACCCTCAGTACATAAATGTTAATCCTCTCTGCGGCAATCTTTGTTTACTGCTGTGTAGTGATCGTCGTGCTTGTGTGCACGTTAGCAGGAGTGCAGGCGATGGCGGTTTTCCATCCCGAACGGTCAGGCTGAGGTAGTTCAATGATAGTAAAGTGACCCCCAAAAATACTGATTCTGCATTATGCAAAGTGAATGTCACTTTGTGCAGGTCGGGTGACGGATAGGGTTTATCTAATGCTATCTGCAACAATCACTTACAATACAGGACCAATACAGGGGGAGGCAGTGGTCAGATACTAGATGATGCCAGTAGTGGTGGTGAAGGATTATTAGGTTATGTAGTCAGTAAACTACTATGACCACCAGCAGACCAGTCTCCAACTGCTAACGTGAGCAGTGGACACAGAGAATTGCAAATAACAATATCAAAAAAGAAAAATGATGAGGTGTATTGTGCAAAGTACTGTACCACCACTAGTAGCAGCAGTGGATTCCCATCTGTCTAAAAAAACTAAAGTCAGTGGTGCACTGTGCAGAGTGCAAGGTACTGTACCAGCACTAGCAGACTGGGCACTCCTGTGTCCACCAGCTAAAGTCACTGCACTGGACAGTCACTGGACAATGAGAACTGCAATATAGCAATATCAAAAGAGAACAAAAATAGCACTTATGAGGGGTATTGTGCAAGCTACTGTACCAAAAGCAGCAACGTGCACACATCTGTATCAGTGGAAAGTGAGGCACACAGAGCTGTGATATCACAATAGTAAGAAAACCTATGTACCAGTACCAGCCCTTAGAAAGGCTCTTTGGGTGCTCAGGATGCAAGAAACTCAGCGGGGACACAGAACAGAGGCCTAAATAATGCTTTCCCTATCTGCAGTATAGCTTTCTCCCTGCTCTCACTCACAGCAGGTACAGACAGACTGTAAAATGGCTGTCATGCTGGCGTTTTCATGGGGGGGGGGGGGGGGGGGTCCAGGAGGGAGGGATAGCTGATGCCTAACCTTCCAACTTTAACAACTAAAAGAAACCTCTCAAAATTGGTTCTTAACCTTAAGGCAGGGAACACACTTGACTGTTTTCGTACGCGTTTTCTGCACAGAAAAACTGAGAACTCATGTTAATCAATGGGCTAGTTAGCACATGATATGTTTTTCACACGCAGGAAAAAAACGGACATTCTGCATGATGACTCTGCACATTTTGTCAGTTTTCTTTATCAATTACATTATCTGCAGTGAAAAAATGTGCGCGTTTTCTTGCACAGAAACACACTTGGTGTGCAGAAAACGTACGCAGGAAAACGCGCGCAGAAAACTGAAAGACAAGTGTGTTCCCTGTCTAACTGTTAACCCTAACCAATGCTCATTTTCTGCAATCCATTTTGGCCACAGCATCTGGCACTTTTACTTAGTATTATGATAAGGAACCAGTTAATAACTGTGTTGTAATGTTATGGCACACTTCATCTAAATTTTTGTCAAATCTCCTTGTTTCCCACCAACATACATTTAAATTGGGATTATACTCCCAAAACTAAAAATTCACAACTACTTTTAGTTACATAAAAGAACACGTGAAAGCATTCCCAATTACTTTATGTGTGTAAAATGTTTATTTTCTCTGCAGAGAGCATTAGAAGCTTGCTTATTTCTGGTCAATGGCAAAGGCAAGAATCTCCCTGTGCCTGTGTCTTCACTCTACCTCCTCTGAAGTATCTTCTACTAAAGGAAGGGACACAGCTAATGCCAGGGCGATGATTCTATTCCGTGGGGGGGGGGGGGCAAGAATGAAGACACATGCAGAGAGCTTCAGCCGGGAATTATTACATTCACAAATGACCAGAGATAAGCAAGCATCTACTGCCCTTTGTAGTGGAAATAAACAATTTTACACGTAGGGAATGTTTGGGAATGCATTCAGATGTTATTTTATGTAACTAAAGAAGCCCATACACTGGTCAATTTCTGCCATCAATATATGGACGATTCGACCTCTCAGATTGAATTGGCTAGAAATCGATGCAGCAGGAAGCATGATCGATTGACTGATTGATTTCTGACTGATTTTGATCAATTTAGTCAAATGGTCCATACGGAAAATGTAGGTCGATTAGATGCTGGCAGCCGATTGATTGCCCATAGAGTAGCATTGAATCGAATAGTGCAACACTGCATTTCAGTTTTTTTCAATAGATTTCATTCTGAAATCTATTGGAAATCTGTTGCACACATCAAATAGATTCTTGTCCTATTCGACCTGACATGCATCTGACAGAAATGTATCTGATGATCAAACCTGCTGCAAATTTATATGTGTATGGGTACCTTTAGAGTTGTTACTGAAATTTTAGTTTTGGGAGCATAATTACACAAATCCATTAAGCAGAACTATTTAGTTACAAGACATTTAACAGAAAACAGGTTTTGAAGAAAAAAAGTATTACATTTGCTCAAGGAGCAGAAAAGTGAACTTGCTATTGTTTTTGTAACGTTAAATGCAGGTGTTGTAAATTAACAAAATGTAATTTGTAATACGCAATGTAAGTTGTTTTTGCAGTTCTTATCAGTTGCACTTAATGGCATTTCCATTCACTAACATACAGTGGGATGCGAAAGTTTGGGCAACCTTGTTAATCGTCATGATTTTCCTGTATAAATCGTTGGTTGTTACGACAAAAAATGTCAGTTAAACATATCATATAGGAGATGCACACAGTGATATTTGAGAAGTGAAATAAAGTTTATTGGATTTACAGAAAGCGTGCAATAATTTTTTAAACAAAATTAGGCAGGTGCATAAAAAATAAATGAAACCAATATTTAGTAGATCCTCCTTTTGCAGAAATTACAGCCTCTAAATGCTTCCTGTAGGTTCCAATGAGAGTCTGGATTCTGGTTGAAGGTATTTTGGACCATTCCTCTTTACAAAACACCTGTTCATTCAAGTTTGATGGCTTCCGAGCATGGACAGCTCTCTTTAACTCCCACCACAGATTTCAAATTATATTAAGGTCTGGGGACTGAGATGGCCATTTCAGAACATTGTACTTGTTCCTTTTCATGAATGCCTAAGTGGATTTTGAGCAGTGTTTAGGGCCGTTGTCTTGTTGAAAGATCCAGCCCCGACGCAGCTTCAGCTTTCTGTACCCTTCCCCTAAACCCTGATAGTGAACAATCATTGTCTTTAGGTCATTTGAGTTGTTTTGAGACCCCCATGTTGCTACTCTTCAGAGAACATTAAAAAAGGAGGGAAACTTCAATTGTTTCTCATAATTGGATTCACCTGTGTATGTAGGTCAGGGGTCACTGAGCTTACCAAACCAATTTGAGTTCCAATAATTAGTTCTAAAGCTTTTGGAATCAATAAAATGGCAACAGTGCCCACATTTATGCACCTGCCGCATTTTATTTAAACAATTATTGCGCACTTTCTGAAAATCCAATAAACTTCATTTCACTTCTCAAATATCACTGTGTGTGTCTCCTATATGATATATTTAACTGACATTTTTTATGACATTTTACTATAACAACCAACGATTTATACAGGAAAATCATGACAATTAACAAGGTTGCCCAAACTTTGCCATCCCACTGTATTTTAGAAGGTTTAACGTTGAAGGAGTTTATGAATCTGTGCTGAGCTAGTTCAAGATTACGATACAGAGAAAGTATATTTACTTTGTATGACAAATATGTGTGGAAACTGGTTAAACAAGTTTGGAATCTACAGATGAACAGCACCTTCTGACTCAGTGAATGACAAGAAAAATACAGTTACTTTGTAAAGGTCATACTTGTATACTATGCAAATGTCATAGCTACAGGCGAGTCTGTTCTAGACATATTGGCTGTTGCAGTCTTTCTCAACATGTTTTTACCTGGAGGAAACCTTCTAAAGATGTTTGAATCTCAGAGTATCAATGAATAAACATTATGTACAACTCACATTGCTTTGACTGATAAGACTGAGGCCTAGTTCACACTACAAATCACAAGCACTTTTGTAAGTGATTTTGTTAAAGCGGATCCGAGATGAAAAAGTAACTATAACACAAGTAACTTGTCTATATATCTTATCTAAAGTTTAGATAATTTACACAGCAAATCTAACTGCAAACAGCTTCAAAAGTGTATGATTATTTATTGCTGTGATACAATGAGGGCAGCCATGTTCTGTTTGTCACAATACACTGAGGCAAGCTGATAGCATCTCCAGCCCTCAGCCTGTGGAAAATTTCACTTTCCCCCTCCCCTCTGCCTTTGTGTGTGTTTGTGTGACACAAAAAGGCAATATTTTTCCTGCATGGCGGGGCATACTCCCATTCAATGTTTGCTTAGGCTGCATAGAGTCTAAAATGTGCCCAGCTAAGATAGCCCAACAAGCACATAACAATTTCTGCAGGATGGATAAAAGCAAAATGCCAAGGACAGGGAAAGATGGCGGGAAAGGGTAATTTAGGCTATAAGAAAGAATAAATGAAAGAGTGCATTCACCAGTATATATTATTTTAATTTGCCAAGACATTGTATGTACAGAAAAACAGGATAGTTTTAACTGGACATTATTATTATTTTGGTGTAGGAGGATGCTTCCATACTACTACTGTCCAACTTATTGAGTTCTAAAATGATGGAGGGAGTACATAGGCTGTGTTGCAAGCATTTATTTTCAAAACAAGCATATATCTTCAATCAACAATAATATTTATCCATTTCAGAATTTGCTATGCGTACCTACAGTATTATTAAGCTGGCAGATTTGGGCTCAGTGTAAATCCCATAAATGGTTCACCCTGTTCCTGAACAAGTCCTGGTGGCATTATTTACTATTCCCCCCAACTATTGTTGTTGGCCGAATTAAGCTGTATTTCCAGTAACTTGAGCTTTGTCTTTTGACGGCACCCAAATGACTTTCCAACTTCCAAGCGTCGCTTTAGCTATCATTTCCTTTACAGCCCATAGTTGCGCTGGCTGCGCTGAAATCTCCAGTGCTGTTTGAGCATGATTCATTTGCTAATTTTCAATTAAATATAGTATCTGCATGATTTTTGAGTCCTCATATTTTTTTTTTTTGCACATGATTTTACACAATATCACAACTTTTATGGAAATTACATGTAAACGGGACCTTATTGGACCTTATTACACTCAGTTAGCTTAATGACTGCAGGAAGTCGGTTTGTGCCGCTACTTATACAATATACATTCTAATGTTCTATTTTTCAAGGTGAAAACTTTCTTGGTAAAAAGGATAGGCAGTTCAATACCTAATCTACACAGGAACAGCTAGAAGACTATGCAATCCTCAGTGGACTACACAGACCTTTTTACATCTATAGCTGAAATTATTTGTGTCTGTACATTGCCTAAACTTGATAGTACAGCAAACTCTGGTGTTTGTTTTGCCAGGTTTAATTAGCTTTCTCAGTCATCTCAGATTAACTTCTAATGTTTTTGAAATGGAGGAGGAATGTAATAGATTTTCTGTAAAAATCACTAAACGGCTGTCACACGATGAAGGGTCCATCACTTAAAAACTCAGTGATTTAATTATTCTTATTCCTGAATATAGTGTTCACATTGATTTTTTTTTTTTACTTTAAATTGTTTAGGCAACAGCCTCACCCACAGCATAAGCGAGGCCTACCATGAAAATGTAAACAGTACAGTACAAGATCATTGGAAAAATGCCTGATACTCTAAGGAGGTTGTAGTGTAGCCACTGCAGAAAGAAAATCATGTATCTCCTTGGAAAATGCAGTGACAAAGAATGACCTTGTAATTGCTGCCAGATCAATGGCTTGTCCTGGCTGATCTCCACAGTATGTCAGATTGAAGGAGGAATACGTTCATGGTGCCCTATTACAAGACCTTTCCAGCAGGTTAATACAAAACTATGTTTTTCTTACAACTCCGATGCATCTCATTGCAGAGGAAGGAAACACAGCAGAATACAAACACACTTTATAACATCACTCAAAAAAAAAAAATCAAAGCTTTAAGCATTCCATTTCGAGCTATACAGAACCAGAGCCACTACGTACTGCAACAGCCCAAGGACAATAAGTAAAATCAACTTGATTAGTGAACCTGTCATGTCACACTGAGAAATCAACTTTGAGAGGACATATGTAGTAATGCAGTTCTTGTGTATGTTTCATCTATTAAAATGCTTCTCTACATTTTTATGTGGGAACAAACAAAAAAGTATGTGCTTTCTAGAGCTTTTTGTAGTCTTTTTTTATGAGAAATATCTGGGTTTGTTTTCACGCATACATGTACTGTTACCATATAAAAAAGCAGCATTACATTATACAGTACTGTACAATAAAAACGATCACTTTCTTCATGGGGGAATCTCATGGTATTATTTATTTTCAAAAGCACTTAGTGATGGCAGTTGCTCTGTCCAACTGCCAAAAAAGTGTGAAGTGAGCAGGGAGGCTGGCCAGCATCTTTATACAAATCCTTTTCAGGTAAAGTCTTTATAAAAGATTAAGGCCTTACTAATAATCCACTATGTCAATAGAAAGGACTTCAGCATGGGTATAAAACACAAAGGCCCATATGCAATTCACTTTTTCACCTGACTTTTCTCCCAGGAGATATTTTTTCATCTTCGATTTAAAATAACTTTTCAGCACTTTTCAATTAAAAACGTACCACAAAGTAGGTAAAATAGTACTATCAAATTATTTTGAGTATTTCCTTGCTTTCTGGTGGCTTAAAAGGCATTTTATTGACAAGTTTAAAAATATCACCTAGGAGAAAACTATGGAGAAAAAGTGAATTGCATATGGGCCAAAGTCTTACGAGTCTTGAGGTACAAAATTATCAAAAATCTTTATTGACACAAAAAATCCTTAAAAAAGGAGGTCTCTGCAGAATGCTCCTCACTTGCATAGATAATCACAGGAATTTCAATAAATCAGTTATAGCAAAGGCTTAATGCTATCAGCATAACATTGATTGGCAACGACACGCTCGTTTCGGGCACATAATACCCTTCATCAGGCCACTGTATAAGCACTTTCCATATATCCTGTTAGCAGTACAATTGACGGAAACTACGTCCGGCCAAGCAGACGCATATTACACAATCCTGACAGCACTCCTGCCTCTAGCTGCCTGATGATTCACTCATCTGCCGTCAGGATTGTGTAATATGCGTCTGCTTTGCTGGACGTAGTTTCCGTCAATTGTTGCTTGCTCCTGCCATGTACTGCTAACAGGATATATGGAAAGTGCTTATACAGTGGCCTGATGAAGGGTATTATGTGCCCGAAACGAGCGTGTCGTTGCCAATCAATGTTATGCTGATAGCATTAAGCCTTTGCTATAACTGATTTATTGAAATTCCTGTGATTATCTATGCAAGTGAGGAGCATTCTGCAGAGACCTCCTTTTTTAAGGATTTTTTGTGTCAATAAAGATTTTTGATAATTTTGTACCTCAAGACTCGTAAGACTTTGGCCCATATGCAATTCACTTTTTCTCCATAGTTTTCTCCTAGGTGATATTTTTAAACTTGTCCATAAAATGCCTTTTAAGCCACTAGACAGCAAGAAAATACCCAAAATAATTTTGATACTACTTATTCGCCTTCTTTATGGTACGTTTTTAGTTGAAAAGTGCAGGAAAGTTATTTAAAATTGAAGATGAAAAATTATCTCCTAGGAGAAAACTCAGGTGAAAAAGAGAATTGCATATGGCCCTTTGTGTTTTATACCCATGCTGAAGTCCTTTCTATTGACATAGTGAATGATTTGAAGTGAAGTGGATCACATCAAAAAGGACTGGAAGGTTTTCTTAGCCTTTTTCCATATAAAAAAAGATACATTCCCAACTAAAATATCACATACTAATAATCCCCCATGAAGAGAGGAACTAGCCCAAAACTTGTTGGTTCTGTCAGTTTTCTACTACCTACTGTAAGTGGCAACAAAATAGGAGAAAAGTAATTTATGTCTCATTTTACTTTGGTAGCAATGTACTTCTTACTTCTATGTTATTACATGTATTTTACATTTTAAATTTTTTTGTGATAGTGGTCCTTTAATTTAAAGCAACTATAAAGCCAAACATATACAAGAAAGTTATGACTTGCCAGGGTTTTTTTTTTTTTTTTGTAACTCAGCCTACAAAACCCTCCGTGCGGCCACTTCCGGCACTTAGCCACTCTATATCTCCGCTACAGAGAGTTCCATGGCACTTCTTCATAAGGGGGCAGAGCTAAGTACCAGAAGTGGCCACACAGGGGGTCTCAGAGGCTGAGCTACAAAAAAAAAACACCAACAAGTCATTTTAACTTTTTAGGAAAACAAGGTACATGCCGTGTGTATTTTTGGCTTTATAGTCACTTTAAGTTGCGGAGCCCAATACTCATGGGCTCTGTATTTCCCTGGTGAATGCAAGCCTGCATGGGGCATAGGGGCCGCTTCATAAAACACTCCATAGCTCTTACCATTTTTAGTGTGGCAAATGAGAACAAAAGAAATACAATTGTAAATTTTTGTTCAATACAGTATATTTGTCTATGGAAATCAAGTGGACTGGTAAGATGAAAACTTACAAAGAATGAATTTGTTTTGCCAAAACAATACCTACCCATACGTACAGCTAATAGGAAGTGAGGAATATGAAAGCATAATTACATATACTGTGTCTTAAATTAAGGTTCTACATGCTGTGCATCATAAAATATGTAGCACTCAAGTAGTCATTTTTGAGTTGAAGCCAAAAAAGCCTTCCTTTCATTTTCTCAGGGTTGTAATCACATGACTATGCCTACAGGAATCTGGTGATTTAGATGCATTCTGGGCAACAGCTTTAAAGCATACCTAAACTAACATGTGAAGAGATAAACTACATAGTATACTAGCCTTACTAATAACTTTCTGCGTTGCAAGGTTTTAAAAAAAGGTGCTTTTATCTATGCATATGAGGCAACTGAACAGCAGTCACACTCAGCCAGGGCTCTCTTGAAAAGTAGACAGAAGCTAAAACACATCTATGTGGCTGAGGAAATACCGGTAATTAGACAGGGCATGTACAGTTCAAATAGATATTATTTCTATTATTTTGCAGCTAAATGAAGCCAATTTTAAATCAGACTACCATGGTTTCTGTTTAGAATTCAGTGTTAGAGAGTGAGCCCTTCCACTGAAAATATGAGACTCTGTTCTATGTTATTTATGTTCTATTTATAGGTTTATTACTACACAAACAATTAATTATCTATTAAGTTCCCTGATTTACATTCAGACATTTATCTCATGGTGACATTTTTACTGCTGGCAGGTGATGTCACTGGAAGGAGATGCTGCTTGCTTTTCTGGCATTTGGAAACAGCTGTTATTTCCCACAATGCAACAAGGCTCCCACAGTGTGATGTCAGGACCTCAGAGCTGTGAGGCGCTGACATCACACTGTGGGAGGAGTTTCACCACAAAATCAGCCAACTAGAGCCCCCTGATGATTCGTTTGAGAAAAGGTAAAGATTTCTCATGGGAAAGGGGGCATCAGCTACTGATTAGGATGAAATTAAATTCTTCGTTATGGTTTCTCTTTAAGTCACCTTGGTACCATCATTAAGCAACACTCTGCAACAATAATTTCATATAATAATATAGATGGATGATGATATTAGCTAATGTCTATAAGTTCACATTATGTCAAGTCATTTGTATGCAGTCTCTGGACATAGATACAAAAAAAGCAGCCAAGAAATTTGGGCGCGGGGTAATGCCCTGCTCACCCTGCTCCTGCAAATGTCCTGGTGGTGTTAATTACTATTCACCATCCAGGCCACTATGGACTTAGGGGAAAGACATAATGCGGCTTTCAGCTACTGCTGGAGGAAAAATTATGTTTTTTTTTAAGTAATTTGGGCTTCCGTTTTTTAACAGCGCCCAAATTATTGTCTAAGCATTGCTATAGCTGTAATTCCCATGACAGAGTTATTTTGCCCTGTTACATCCTCTGGTTCTATAAGCATGATTTAAAAGACTTATGGTGCTTTCACACTGTAGGTCCCCAACCAATTCACTTTTTTCTCTTACGTATTCTCCTAGGTGATATTTTCACATCTTATAAATAAAATGCCTTTCAAGCCACCAGCTAGTGTTGGGCGAACATCTAGATGTTCGGGTTCGGGCCGAACAGGCCGAACATGGCCGCGATGTTCGGGTGTTCGACCCGAACTCCGAACATAATGGAAGTCAATGGGGACCCGAACTTTTGTGCTTTGTAAAGCCTCCTTATATGCTACATACCCCAAATTTACAGGGTATGTGCACCTTGGGAGTGGGTACAAGAGGAAAAAAAAATTTAGCAAAAAGAGCTTATAGTTTTTGAGAAAATCGATTTTAAAGTTTCAAAGGGAAAACTGTCTTTTAAATGCGGGAAATGTCTGTTTTCTTTGCACAGGTAACATGCTTTTTGTCGGCATGCAGTCATAAATGTAATACATATAAGAGGTTCCAGGAAAAGGGACCGGTAATGCTAACCCAGCAGCAGCACACGTGATGGAACAGGAGGAGGGTGGCGCAGGAGGAGAAGGCCACGCTTTGAGACACAACAACCCAGGCCTTGCATGAGGACAAGAAGCGTGCGGATAGCATGCTTTGTACCACCATGCAGTCATAAATGTAATAAAGATAAGTGGTTCAATAAACAGGGACCACGCGGCAACGCTAACCCAGCAGCAGCACACGTGATGGAACAGGAGGAGGCGCAGGAGGAGAAGGCCACGCTTTGTGAGACACAACAACCCAGGCCTTGCATGAGGACAAAAAGCGTGCGGATAGCATGCTTTGTACCGCCATGTAGTCATAAATGTAATAAAGATAAGAGGTTCAATAAACAGGGACCACGCGGCAACGGTAACCCAGCAGCAGCAGCAGCAGCAGCAGCACACGTGATGGAACAGGAGGAGGCGCAGGAGGAGAAGGCCACGCTTTGTGAGACACAACAACCCAGGCCTTGCATGAGGACAAAAAGCGTGCGGATAGCATGCTTTGTACCGCCATGTAGTCATAAATGTAATAAAGATAAGAGGTTCAATAAACAGTGACCACGCGGCAACGGTAACCCAGCAGCAGCAGCAGCACACGTGATGGAACAGGAGGAGGCGCAGGAGGAGAAGGCCACGCTTTGTGAGACACAACAACCCAGGCCTTGCATGAGGACAAAAAGCGTGCGGATAGCATGCTTTGTACCGCCATGTAGTCATAAATGTAATAAAGATAAGAGGTTCAATAAACAGGGACCACGCGGCAACGGTAACCCAGCAGCAGCAGCAGCACACGTGATGGAACAGGAGGAGGTGCAGGAGGAGAAGGCCACGCTTTGTGAGACACAACAACCCAGGCCTTGCATGAGGACAAAAAGCGTGCGGATATAGCAGCAATGCTTTTTGCCGCCATGCAGTCATAAATGTAATACAGATGAGAGGTTCAATAAACAGGGACCGGAAACGCTAAACCATCCCAGATGTTCATCGGTCATGTTACTTGGTTGGGGTCCAGGAGTGTTGCGTAGTCGTTTCCAATCCAGGATTGATTCATTTTAATTTGAGTCAGACGGTCTGCATTTTCTGTGGAGAGGCGGATACGCCGATCTGTGATGATGCCTCCGGCAGCACTGAAACAGCGTTCCGACATAACGCTGGCTGCCGGGCAAGCCAGCACCTCTATTGCGTACATTGCCAGTTCGTGCCAGGTGTCTAGCTTCATGCCCGGTTTCAGGTCCAGCGGTGCCAGCCACAAATCCGTCTGTTCCTTTATTCCCCTCCAAATTTCCTCCCCTGTGTGCTGCTTATCCCCAAGGCAGATCAGCTTCAGCAACGCTTGCTGACGCATGCCAACAGCTGTGCTGCACTGCTTCCACGATCCTACTGCTGCTGGTGCTGGGTTAGCATTTCCGGATGAGGTACAGCTTTGAGATGCGTTGGAGGAGAAGGAGTCAGAGAGGTAGGTGCTGCTGTTGTTATCCAGCTGTTTGCGGCGTGGGCAACACCCGCGCCGTAGCAGGTGAGGAATCGCTGCCAGGCTCCACAAGGTTCACCCAGTGCGCGGTAAGGGAGATGTATCGACCCTGGCCGAACGCACTCGTCCAGGTGTCAGTGGTGAGGTGAACCTTGCAGGCAACGGCATTCTTCAAGCTTCGGGTTATTTAGCTGACCACGTGCTCATGCAACTCAGGCACTGCAGAGCGCGCAAAGTGGTAGCGGCTGGGAACCACGTAACGTGGGATGGCCACTGACATCATGCCCTTGAAGCTGTTTGTCTCCACCACTCGATATGGCAGCATTTCGCAGGCCAGAAGCTTGGCTATGCTGGCTGGCTGTTACTGCCACGGCCCGGGGGTCATTTGCTGGCAATTTCCTCTTGTGCTCAAACATCTCAGAAACAGACAACTCAACCGTAGCGCTGCACACCGAAGGGCTGTTGGTTGTTGTGTTTGATGAACACTGGGAGACCTCAAGAGCACTAGTCCGGAAAGTGACAGTGTCAGCATCGTCTGATGTTTGTGAATGTTGTGAACCACGCAATGGCTGGGCTACTGCTGCTGCTGAGGCGGGTCTGGTGGTGAGTCTGGTGAACCCAAGGGAGGCAGTGTTGCTGGTGGTACCCTGTCCTGCCGCGTTTGCCCACAGAGTGGGATGTTTGGATAGAATGTGGCGGCTCATGCTGGTGGTGGAGAGGTTGTTAATACTTTTCCCCCTGCTCAGGCGGGTCTTGCACACCTTGCAAATCGCCATGGTAACATCCTCAGTGCAGTCTTCAAAGAAAGCCCAGACTTTAACTGGCTGAGGACTCGGACCTCGTGCGTGATGTGCTGGTGCTGCTTAACCCACTGCTGGACGCTTGAGAGGTCATCCAAGTAATTATCTGGTCCTGTTCTTTTGGATCTGTGAGGGTTGTTGTCCTGGACAACATGGGCAGTATTGAGTGGGTTTTCTTGGGTGCTCCCCTGTGGCCTGTACGTGAACCGTCAGGGGAAACACCTCTTCCCTTGCCCCTCCCTCTTTCACCGGATTTCTTCCTCATTTCACTTATCCTTAAAGTACACGCTGACTGGCAGCAGTACAGTGGCAGTACAGAAATGCTATACAGTGGTGGGTGAGCGGTGTACCACTATTGTCAGCAGTGACACAGAGCACAATGCTATACAGTGGCGGGTGAGCGGTGTACTACTGTTCCCAGCAGACACAGAGTGGAAGTAAACACAATGCTATATAGTGTGGCTGAGCCGTGTACACAGAGTGGCATTAAACACAATGCTATATAGTCTGCTATATAGTCACCCCGAACAGGGTGATGTTCTGCAGAACCCGAACAGTGGCAAACACTGTTCGCCCAACACTACTGGGAGGGAACGCAGATTTTAGTACCTAAACACACGATACAACATGTTTTCCGGGGTCGGACTCTGAGGCACATACAGATGGTCCCGATCATCATCCTCATCATACAACTCTTCTCCTGAGTCTGACCCACCCACCACCTCTGCCACCCCAACATCCCCAGACACAGACCCCTCATCGTCCTCAACATTAACTTGGGATGCTGGCCTGAGCCAGACCTCCTCCTCCACATCAGGCCCCATCATCTCCTCAATGGCAGCCCTCATTAATCGCTCTGGCGACGGACTGATGGACACAACGTTCTCCTCCGGGGAGGGCTGCTGCTGACCACTGGCTGCTGGGGTGGATGTTATAGCTTGCGTGGGGCGTTGGCTGTTGCTGTTGTTGGGAGTGCTGCTCACAGCGGAGGTCTCTGGGGAACTCATGTTGAGCTCATATAGTGGTTGACGGTGAGTGGAGTATTACTGATCCCAGCAATATACACACTGACTGGCAGAGTACGCAATGCTATATAGTGTGGCTGAGCGGTGTACACAGAGTGGCAGTAAACACAATGCTATATAGTCTGGCTGAGCGAGCGGTGTACTACTGTTCCCAGCAGAATCAGAGTGGCAGTAAACAATGGTATATAGTCTGGCTGAGCGGTGTACATAGAGTGTCAGTAAACAATGGTATATAGTCTGGCTGAGCGAGCGGTGTACTACTGTTCCCAGCAGAATCAGAGTGGCAGTAAACAATGGTATATAGTCTGGCTGAGCGGTGTACACAGAGTGTCAGTAAACAATGGTATATAGTCTGGCTGAGCGGTGTACACACAATGCTATATAGTCTGCTATATAGTGTCAGTAAACAATGGTATATAGTCTGGCTGAGCGAGCGGTGTACTACTGTTCCCAGCAGAATCAGAGTGGCAGTAAACAATGGTATATAGTCTGGCTGAGCGGTGTACACAGAGTGTCAGTAAACAATGGTATATAGTGTGGCTGAGTGGTGTACACAGAGTGTCAGTAAACAATGGTATATAGTCTGGCTGAGCGGTGTACACAGAGTGTCAGTAAACAATGGTATATAGTCTGGCTGAGCGAGCGGTGTACTACTGTTCCCAGCAGAATCAGAGTGGCAGTAAACAATGGTATATAGTCTGGCTGAGCGGTGTACACAGAGTGTCAGTAAACAATGGTATATAGTGTGGCTGAGTGGTGTACACAGAGTGTCAGTAAACAATGGTATATAGTCTGGCTGAGCGGTGTACACAGAGTGGCAGTAAACACAATGCTATATACTCTGGCTGAGCGAGCGGTGTACTACTGTTCCCAGCAGACACAGAACAGTAAACAGAATGCTATATAGTGTGGCTGAGCGAGCGGTGTACCACTATTCCCAGCAGACACAGAACAGTGAACAGAATGCTATATAGTGTGGCTGAGCGAGCGGTGTACCACTATTCCCAGCAGACACAGAACAGTAAACAGAATGCTATATAGTGTGGCTGAGCGAGCGGTGTACCACTATTCCAAGCAGACACAGAACAGTGAACAGAATGCTATATAGTGTGGCTGAGCGAGCGGTGTACCACTATTCCCAGCAGACACAGAGTGGCAGTAAACAGAATGCTATATAGTGTGGCTGAGCGAGGTACACAGAGTGGCAGTAAACAGAATGCTATATAGTGTGGCTGAGCGAGCGGTGTACCACTATTCCCAGCAGACACAGAACAGTGAACAGAATGCTATATAGTGTGGCTGAGCGAGCGGTGTACCACTATTCCCAGCAGACACAGAACAGTGAACAGAATGCTATATAGTGTGGATGAGCGAGCGGTGTACCACTATTCCCAGCAGACACAGAACAGTAAACAGAATGCTATATAGTGTGGCTGAGCGAGCGGTGTACCACTATTCCCAGCAGACACAGAACAGTGAACAGAATGCTATATAGTGTGGCTGAGCGAGCGGTGTACCACTATTCCCAGCAGACACAGAACAGTGAACAGAATGCTATATAGTGTGGCTGAGCAAGCGGTGTACTACTGTTCCCAGCAGACACAGAACAGTACACAGAATGCTATATAGTGTGGCTGAACGAGCGGTGTACTACTGTTCCCAGCAGACACAGAACAGTACACAGAATGCTATATAGTGTGGCTGAACGAGCGGTGTACCACTATTCCAAGCAGACACAGAACAGTGAACAGAATGCTATATAGTGTGGCTGAGCGAGCGGTGTACCACTATTCCCAGCAGACACAGAGTGGCAGTAAACAGAATGCTATATAGTGTGGCTGAGCGAGGTACACAGAGTGGCAGTAAACAGAATGCTATATAGTGTGGCTGTGCAAGCGGTGTACTACTATTCCCAGCAGACACAGAGTGGCAGTAAACAGAATGCTATATAGTGTGGCTGAGCGAGGTACACAGAGTGGCAGTAAACAGAATGCTGAGCGAGCGGTGTACTACTATTCCCAGCAGCGACACACAATGACTGGGGGGGACCCTGGCTAGCGTGGCTGGAGCGCGAACTACCCTGCCTGCCTACCCAAAGCTAAACCCACAGACAAATGGCGGAGATATGACGTGGTTCGGGTATTTATTTACCCGAACCACGTGACAGTTCGGCCAATCAGAGCGCGTTCGGGTCCGAACCACGTGACCCGTTCGGCCAATCACAGCGCTAGCCGAACGTTTCGGGGAACGTTCGGCCATGCGCTCTTAGTTCGGCCATATGGCCGAACGGTTTGGCCGAGCACCGTCAGGTGTTCGGCCGAACTCGAACATCACCCGAACAGGGTGATGTTCTGCAGAACCCGAACAGTGGCGAACACTGTTCGCCCAACACTACCACCAGCAAGCAAGAAAATACTCAGAATAATGTTAAAAGTATTTTTTCACCTATTTACAGACAGCTCAGAATGCTTCACTTTACATTACAGTCTGACTCTGTAGTAACACTTCACTTAATGCCAGCTAAGGCCAGGTGATAATTCCTCACACACTTAACACTTGCATTCCTCTCTGTGAATTAACATCCTGGTCCATATGCAATTCACTTTTTCTCCTGAGCTTTCTCCTAGGAGATAATTTTTTATCTTTGATTTAGAATACCTTTTCAGCACTTTGCAATTGAAAAAGTTCCAAAAAGTAAGAGAAAAACTACTATCAAATTAATTTTGAGTATTTTTTTGGCTAGCTGGTAGTTTAAAGGGCATCTTTTTGACAAGTTTAAAAATGATCAACTACTGTAGGAGACAAGAAGTGCATTAAATATGGGCCCCTTTCTTTAACTTTAGAATTCTGTTGTTATTTTAAGGATCGAAACCTTAACTTTAGACATCACTCCTTTACTTAAAGACATAATTCTTAACTATAGGTTTGCCTGGGGTAAATTGCTAAGTGAACGCTACATGCTTTATCAACATGGTGATAACAGTAAAACAGCTCAGAAATGTTATTAAAGACAAGAGATGAGCTTAGTGAATTGTGGGCAATATCACTGCATTACAAGCCGATGCAATGATAATCTTATAGTATTTTCACATTGGGTGCAGTGTGTTGGGTCCCGTCAGAGTATGACCAGCATGCTGTACATTTACTGGTTAACGTGCGCTTTTACAGTGCCAGTGAAGCATACTTTTATTGAAATGTATGCTTTAATGTATAATCACACTGCCGCCTTAAATGTGCTTTGCCACCATTGCATAGTGTGAAAATGAAAGCACCCTCAGGGTTGGTTTACACT
This sequence comes from Hyperolius riggenbachi, assembly GCF_040937935.1. Taxonomy (NCBI): domain Eukaryota; kingdom Metazoa; phylum Chordata; class Amphibia; order Anura; family Hyperoliidae; genus Hyperolius; species Hyperolius riggenbachi. The sequence continues at coordinate 180,226,799 of NC_090649.1, read as the reverse complement.
GAATCACAAACAGTGAACTGTAATTCAAAACACAACTTATGCAGAGTGCAGGTGATGGAAATCTCCATGTTTCCCTATGGGCCAGTTTACATCTATGCATTTTGACTGAAAGATTTTCTCACAACACACTGCTGCATGCAATAGAAAAAAAAATCAAGAAAACCAATAGAAACTGCAAGTGCAGAATAAAAGATCAGTTAATATGTTTTTAGGTTAAAATAGTCCTAACCAGTGGCGTAGCTAAGGAGCCGTGGGCCCCGATGCAAGTTTTACATTGGGGCTCCCCAAGCACTCTATACATAACTATTGATACGGGGCACCAAAACCTACCAATGGCAACTACAGTGTCAGAGGTGTAAGAAGGGAATGGAGAGCAGTTTGTTAATGATTTCTACAATTCAAAGTATCTATAGACGTGAGTATTATGTGCACAGGAACAATAGAGAGCTAATACTGCAGTTGAGGAAGGGCCCCGATGTGGTCGCAGCCTCTGCACCCCCTATTGCTATGCCCCTGGTCCTAACAATATATTAGACTGCACTTCACCATCGGTGGGTATTATGGATATAGCAATGTTGTTGCTCCTAATATCTTTCTTAGGCTTCCATTGAAAAATAATGAAAGATGCTAGCTCTTTGAGGATTCCTGAGTAAACATGTAGTTTTAGCCCTTAGCAACCAGTGTGTTGTTTACAATTGGATGAATGCTGGTTACAGTGATGCTGCCAGGATTTTCATACTTTATATATTAAGCTGAGTTAGTGCAGCTTTTACACAATATAGGGTTAACATCTATATGGTCTGTTGAACCTGAGCGTACATTGTTGAAGCAGTGAGGAAAATGAAGCCTTTAGGAATGAGTACGTGGAATGTGTGGTCAGCTAGTTAGACAGGATATTGTGACAAAACGGTCTGCTATTATGTCACTCACTACTTTTTATTGTTTGCTTTACACACAAGGGGCTTGATTCACTGACTAAACTGTCTGTGATAAGACAAATATCACACCTTATCAGATATCACACGTTATCAAAGTTATCACACGTTATCAAAAGTTATCACACGTTATCAAAAGTTATCACACGTTATCAAAGTTAACATGCCTTGTCAGAATAGCATAGCGAGCGCTACGAACTTATGCCTGCTAATTGGCAATGGCACTCGTCATGCCCTGAGCCCCTGCAGGTTCGTAGCACTCGCTATGCTACTCTGATCAGGCATGTTAACTTTGATAACGTGTGATAACTTTGATAATGTGTGATAACTTTTGATAACATGTGATATCTTTGATAAGGTGTGATATTTGTCTTATCACGGTTAAGTGAATCAAGTCCATGATCTGATGGTATATTATGACAATTAAGAAACTAATTGTATTGCTTTTCTGTTTAAACATGAAAGTGACTATAATTTCTTTTGTGTTGTGTTTGAATTAGTGCTTTTTTTCACAGTGACTGTATTCCATTTTTATGCTTCCTGGACAATTATTAGGGTGCTGGCCTCTACACTTCACACAGTTTTGGGCAGCACAGTGACGTAGTGGTTAGCTCACTTGCCTTGCAGCATTGGATCCCTGGTTTGAATCTTAGCCAGGGCACTATCTGCATGGAGTGTGTATGTTCTCCCTGTGTCTGTGTGGGGTTCCTCTGGGCACTCTGTTTTCCTCCCACAGCCCAAAAACAGACAGATAAGTTAATTGGCTTTTCCATAAATCGGCCCTACACTACAATACATACACTGCAGGATACACACATAGACATATGACTATGGTAGGGATTAGATTGTGATCCCCTGTCTGAGGGACAGTTAAATGAAAAGACATTATACTCTGTACAGCGCTGCGGAACATGTTGGTGCTAAAAAAATACTAAAAATTAACAATACTATAGACATAATTATTTGATCTAGCTTAACTGTAAAAAAAAAAAAAAAAAAAAGAAAAAAAAGAAAGAAAAGAAGGAAGCACTCCTTATGTTTAAAGTAGGAATTAGATCTTCACCTCTCTATGCAGAGAGCAGCTCACCTTATTAGGTGCTAGAGATGCTCTTATAAACACTGCACTGCTTTGTTTTACCTATATGCGGCATCGTTGGACTGTAATGCTGCTCTAAGCTTGTTACTTTGGAATCCACAAGCTGCGCCTGGCCTGTTCAGCTTCTGTAAGCGATTGTTCCCGCAATTGGCACCAGTGCTCACTTGCTCACTTTATGCCAAGGGGTCTCAGCAGCATAGAGTCACCTGGTCACATCATATTTTTACAGCGCTATTACAGGTAAACGATAGGTCTGCTTTAATTAAATCGATGTGGCAAAATCCAGTGTTTGAAAAAGATTTTATTTTATTGTGCCAACCACAAGGTTGCTTAAAATAAAGTAGTAAATATACTGTTGTTGACAGTTAAGGTTAATCTAGCACAGACAATCCTTGGCATATTGGTTGATTCAGGTAAAAGCAAATAGTTGTAGTAAAGCAGGTGATATGTGTGTGCTGAGGTATTTTCCATGCAGTGTGAGAACAAAAGTAGGACTAGCTCAGATTACATGCCAAATCAGACAGGCGTTTAAGCCATTCTGGCATCCCATACAGTCATCTGAATAGAGCCCAGTGTCTACAGAGAACAAATATTGAATTCTTTGACATGGATGGTACACATACAAAAGAATAAACAGCAGAATGTTAAACAACCAACCACAGAATGAGGCAAGTGTCTCAGCTATCTTCCCAAAATGACAGTTGTAAGCACACCAAAAAATAAATGACACATACCAGTTAGTGACACTGCAAATGTTGCACTTTTTAAGACCTTTTAAGCAAGAACTGAGCAAATGGTAAAAATAGAAATTAAAAAAGAAATCCCAATATGATCTTAAAACACTATCTCAAAATGATCTGTAAATCCAGAGATACATGACCATGACATGGCTGATCTAAGCCCCACATTTAGGGGCAAAGCAAAATTGTTATACTACTTCAGAAGCCTCTCTTAAAATGGGATAAAAGTCTAACATGACATTCAATAAAAATGTGTTTTCCTACTTTTTATTACCCATACGGTTACCATATTTGCTTTTGTGCATGAGTAATATTGTCTGTTTACAAATAACAAACTTCCAAAGTACAGTTTATCTGCTCTGAAACCTGGCATTGTATTTTATTGCATAGATGCTTTATTTATATATTAAAATCTATCTAGGGATCACTTTCTTTTTTTAGCTGCACACATACTAGAAGCAGAGAAAGATTTCAGTTTTAACACTTTGCTAATGTTTACTGATTGTAGCAGACAAAACAATAAACAAAAGATAATGTTATCACCTCTTTTGATGTGGTATCAAGCTTTCTACTGAAGAAGCAAGTGCTGTGTTTAACTGTTTGAATGCTGTTCTGCTACAATATTTTTCTTTGGTAGTAGGTTTAAGATTGTAAATAATATTTTAGAGCAAATGGGGGAAGCCTTCCCCGATCCTCCAGGACTCCTCTGCCACCGGCCGTGACCCTTTTCTTCTTCCTTGCTACACTCCTATCTGTGTATGAGCATCGTTGCACTACCCAGGTGCATAGCTGTGACTGCACAGTACCATGGAGCCAGTTGTGCACAAACAGAAAAAAAAAAAGATGTGCATGTGCACATGCGGCTCTGTGCTGGTGTGGAGGATTCATACGCCCTCACAGTGTGGTCACGCTCATACATGAAGGAAAATGGAACCACAAGAAATTGTCTACTTAAAGTCAATGGGAACCATGTAAAAAAAAAGCCAGATACTTATCTATATGCTCCTCTGACGGTGCCCTCGGTGCAGCGCTGTCCCTGGGAGCAGTATTTGACCACTTTGGTGAAATACTGCTCGCTTCGCTGCCGAAGGAGGCTTCAGAAAGTATTCAGGAGCCTGAGTGCTCCCAACGATGGGCAGCTCCAAACTGCGCACGCACAAGCGCCCTCTCTTGCACTTGCGCATGCGCAGTATGGAGCCACCTGTCCTTGTGAGGACTCGGCTCCCGAAGACTTCCGAAGTCCCCCGTGCGGGGGATTTAAACGGGGGAGCCAGCGCTGCACCAAGGGGACTGGGAGAGGAGAGGGAAGGCTCATTAGGACCCAGGGCCTTCCCTCTCCTTAGGTAAGTATCTGGCTTTTTTTTTTACAGACAGTTCCCAATGACTTTAAATGTCGAGGATTGTTTAAAGGATCACAGTGCAGGAATAGGTGCCTTATAGGGTTCTTATGAACATTTCTGACACGATAGCTGTGTGTGGTTTCCCCTACTTTGATCTGATTTTTAACTATAGTTTGTTCCTCTTTCTGACAACATGCTTTTATGCTTTATTAGATATGCAGTAAGAAAAAAAAAGTAGAACTGAATTTTATGTTCTGCGTTTCCACATATATTACTGTCAAATGAACAAAGAAGTCCAATAAGGATTCATATATATATAGACACCGTAAGTCTTACACAGAGAATTTAACTGTGAGGTAACTACAGTACATCTAATTGTATCTAAAGGACATATATACAAGATATTTATCAAATCAACACATGGTTGTTTTCTGGTACAGCTGAGAAATGATCAGAAATAGCCACTGAGTGTTGAGAAAGGCATTTTTGTAAGTTGCAGTCTCTCCTCCTGAAACTTTGCTGATTAGCAACTTGTTACATGTTCTTTAGAACAAGGAGATTCACTTGAGTACCACATCAACTTCCAAGTTATAGTCTATGGTGTAATCTGCAGCCCCTCCTCGAATGCTTGCCCAATCATGACACTGCTCTGACAGTGCACCAGTGTATCTAAAAGAACCCTGGAAATGTTAAAAGCACATTCCACTCTCCCTAAAAAAATGAAATGGTGTAAGGGCAGCATAATTGTTTTTGTACTTTTATGTTGTTAAATTAACTTTCAGTTTCAGTTTACAGCCAGATTTGAATGTACAAAAATGATTTTAAACCCAAGCTGCCTTAGGGCCCTTTCACGCAGTGTCCTGTATGTTGTGCTCTAGCACAGCGGACTTCAGACATGTAATGAACATGTTTCACACGTCTGTTATGGTTCTGTGTAGTTACAGTACAACAGCTCATACTTTTGTATGAGTTTAAATTGTCATTCATCAAATGGTGTGATTCCAACCGGTCTGCTTTGGTCCCCCCTACCCACTATATATATATAGTGCTGAATGAAAGTATGAATTATCGAGACTGGTCCTTATTTTCTATTTTGAAATCTGTACTCTTTGTTGTAGTTCTTTTCAGTACAGACAGCCTGCTTATTTTTTTCCTACTGTGGAAGTAATTAGCTCCACAGGCAAGGCACAGTTATTATTGTTAATAAAAAAAAAATAGGTTAAGTTGCCAGGAATCCTTATACAGCCATATTGCAGCTGTATAGCAATCCCTGGCCACAGCATTACTACATTTTTTCACAGGGTTCCCATTATGAAATTCATTGCTATTTATTTTGATATATGTAAATTTACACTACTGTTTAGAGATGGCCCGAACAGCTTGCCGGTGAACAGTATTCTGCGAACTTCCGCTGTTCGCATTTGCAGCGAACAGTGAACATTTGGGGTATTTGACCTGCCCCCCTTACATCATCATTGAGCTAACATTTGACCCCTTACCTTACAGTCAGCAGACACATGTCAGCCAATCAACTAGCACCCCTTCCTGGACCCCCACCCCTATCAAAAAGAAGTTGCAGTGGCCAAATTGGATTCATTCTATGCTGGATGTTGACTGCTAGTGAGAGCAGGGTAAGACTTGCTGCAGATACGTAGGGAAAGCATTAGCTCGGCCTGTGTTCTTGTTCCTTACTTGCTGTGAAAGCACTTCAAACAGACCTATTGAGGGCTAGCACATCAGTCTCCTGTGGGTTTTTTTTTCGTGTATGACCCTCCACAGCCCACTGACACCCAGAGCACACTACTGCACTGCAGTTGCTACATTAAGATGCATGCACAGTACCACTCCAGTGCATTATTATTTCACTGTATTCTGATAGTACTATTGCATTCCTCTGTGTGTGACATTCCACAGCCCACTGACACCCAGAGCTGTGCATAAGGTGATTTCTGCCCTCTATGGAATACAACCTGACTTTGCATCAACTCCGTAATTTTTTCGGGACTTTAGGCATGGATCCCGTCTGGCATGTCACAGTCCAGGTGTTAGATCCCTTGAAACAATTTTTCCATAACTTTTGTGGCCAGAAACAGTCTTTGTAGGTTTTAGTATTCGCCTGCCCATTGAAGACTATGGAGGTTTGCTAGATTCGCCTGTTCGCCAATATTTGCAGAAGTTTGCGTTCACCGTTCGCGAATGGAAAATGTGATGTTCGTGACATCTCTACTACTGTTGCGTTAATCAACTGTCATTTACCACATTTAAATACATACTTTTCCCTATAGTAAATTTAAAATTGATTTTCTCCAAAACTGTAAGGTCTTTTTGAATAAAAAAAAAGTGTTTCCCCTTGTTCTCACTGTCCTCCTTAAAGGACAACTGTAAAAAAAGGTATATGGAGGCAGCCATATTTATTTCCTTTTAAACAACACTAGTTACCTGGTAGCCCTACTGGTCTATTTGGCTGCAGTAGTGTCTGAATCACACCAGAAACAAGCATGCAGCTAATTTTGTCAGATCTGACAATAATGTCACCTGGTCTGCATATGCTAGTTCAGGGTCTATGACTAAAAGTATTAGAGACAGAGGATCAGCAGTTCAGCCAGGCACGTGGTATTGTTTTGTCAAAAACCTGAGCGGTTCTCGCCTTTTTCATGATTGCTAACTCAGTAAAGGACCAGCCCTTAAAGAGTTGCTATCATATAAATCTGGCATAGTGGGGTCTGAACCCTCTATAACAGTAATTATAGATCACTCAGTATAGGATTTTATCTAAAAAATGGTATTTGCTTATCATACAGCATACAGTATATACAAAATATGAACAGTTCCAACCAAGTAGTGTTTCCTTCTAACAGTATTCCATCTCATCAAGGCCTTTATAGCCAAGCCTTCATCTATCTTCCAAGTACATTCAAAAAAGAAACACATTGCTCACAGGGCAAGAAGACGGGGGGGTTGCTACATCTAGTGCAGAAAGTAATACAGTCCCATGCACTGCCTGCTGCTATTTTCCAGAATGTTGCCCAAACTATGAAAAAAAGCCCCAGGTGGAAGAACACAGTGACTGAGCACCACAGCGGCACCCCTAGCCATGGCTACACCCGGGTATGTGAGCACCTGCAGCCTTGTGGTAGTTACGAAACTGGCAGGAGAGCAGAGGAAGATTACTAAGGTAAATATCTAACTTTTTATCTTACCCTGATTGCATCTATCCTTTAACTTGAAAAGTACTAAAAAATGATTACCCATAGACTTTAATGCAAACCAAGTAAAATTTGATCAAAAACTGTTAGAAGAATAATGGGTACATTTCACCATCTTTAATATCTACCAAATGAAAAATGTTAGATCCCTGGTTCCTGGTTTTGATCATTAGGCATACGTATAATTGAAGTGATGAGAGCTACAGGAAATTGCTGCTTAAAATTCTTCTTTAAATTAGTCTGCCTGTAAACACAACCGTATTAGGTCTATTGAGAAACTCAACAATGCAGAAGCAACATTTATTGTTTTGTCTAGTATGAAACTCATTAAAAACACATTCAGAAACAAGCTGTGAAACACTCGTCAACAAAACAGCAACAATAGAAGATGATTTACAGCACATGTGTTTATAAACCAGCTGAAGACAACACTATATATTACTAATGCAAAACACAGGAAACTCAGTAACAATGAGCGCTCGTACAACAGCCTGTCAGAGTGACAGGTGCAGGATGGCTGAACTGTAAATATCCAGAAACTGGGCAAGTCAGCCCCTGCCAGCACACAACTGCAGATTATGTTAGCACTCCCGTGCTACCATAACAAAATGTGACAGACAAATACCATTACACAGAACATTTTCTTTCTGCACATTTTCAATTAGGCAAGCTTTAGGTATAAAAACACTAACACATGTAGTTGCAAGAGGCAATAAAAATATCACAGGTTGTAAAGACTAATCTAGCACCTGAACTCAGAGAAGAAAAAAAATCACTTAGCATGCTGTTGAACTTACCTTGCAGAGATATGTTTGCAGAATTTGATTCCTTTTCTCCCATTGTAGTTCTGATGCGAAAAGCAAGGTAGTTTGTTCACGTTGAATAACTTACTGTGCAAGCTGTGACCTCCTGACTCTATAGTGTACTGTAGTGCTGCAATACTATACCTATTTAGCTAGTGAATAATTAGCAACCTGTTTCCTGAGTTACCTGGGCTTGCCTGACCTGTTTCTCTATCAACTGACATCATATCCTTTGATCTAATACAGTACTCTAGCAGAAAGCATGCCTTTGTTTCTGTACCATATCTATTCACTTCAGCGTATTTCTAATTAAACTTTGCACTTACTGAAAATATTTCAGTACTGTAGTATTTTAATTAAATCTGTTAACCTTGCTATATGATGTATACAGATATTAATACACATATTACCCTTCATTTTTTACCTTAAAGGGAACCTTAACTGAGAGGGATATGAATGTTTCCTTTTAAACAATACCAGTTGCCCGGCAGTCCTGCTGATGTCTTTGGCTGTAGCAGTGGCTGAATCACACACCTGGATCAAGCATGCAGCTAATCCAGTCTGGCTTCAGTCAGAGCACCTGATCTGCATGCTTGTTGAGGGGCTGTGGCTAAAAGTATTAGAGACACAGTATCAGCAGGAGAGTCAGGCAACTGGTATCAGGGTTGGACTGGGCCACAGTAGTACAGTTTTTTCCCTCGGTGGGCCTGGAGGGGGTCCAGGTCACTGGTGCCCCCCCTCCTTGTCTGACAGAGCTCCAATTGCTGCCTGCAGCACAAAAATTATCTTCTCAGTGCTGTAATCACTCATGCTGAGAGCAGTGGTGTAGCTAAGGAGCTGTAGGCATTGATGCAAATTTTACAATGGGGTCCCCCAAGCACTCTATACATAACAATTGATACGACGCACCAAAACCTGCCAATGGCAACTACAGTGTCAGAGGTGCAAGAAGGGGATGGGAAATAGCTTGTTAATGATTACCACTGTTCAAAGCATCTATAGAAGTGATTATTATGAGCACAGGACCAATAGAGAGGACCAATACTGTAGTTGAGAGTGGGCCCTTCGGGGCTCCTTTGGCCCAAGGGCCCCGATGCGGTCGAAACCTCAGCAAAGTAGGACATTACTTTATATTGAAGGAGGGGACTCCTTGTCCCTGTCCATAATACATCATGACCACGCCCACCTTCCGGTGCATGGTCACGCCCTTTTTTCACCGCAATCATGAGATGTGTGGGCCCCAGGTTGAAATTTCTTTGGTGGGCCCCCAGTGTCCCAGTCCGACCCTGACTGGTATAATTTTAAAAGGAAAAATATATATCCTTCTCAATTTAGGTTCCCTTTAACTTTCAGGAAACCAGAGCTGTTAAAGCCCTAGTTCATATATATGTTATGGCCAAAACCAGAAATCGGCCAATTCTAGAATTGGCCGGTCGTTTCCAGAACTGGCCGATTTGACGTCGGCCAAAGTCCAAAATGCTGGGAATTTCTGACATTGGCCGGCCAGTTTGCAAAGTGGCCAAAGTCAACTGGCCAAAGTCCAAAATGTACAAGTCTCGGGTCCTTTCAAACAGCATGAAAGGCACTCAGAACTTCGTCTCTGCTCTAAAAGATACAAAGTAGCAGAATAACCTTTAAAGAAAAGCATTTTCTTTTTTACAGCTGATACAAATCCTACAGTAAATCTGCAGTGTGTCTACTTACTGTTTTCATGGAAGCAGACATATTGTTAACACCCTGTATTTACCAATTAGATTCCTGAGCCGACACAGCTGACAGATCAAATTTCACTAGTGATTAGTCACAGATGAGGAGGAATTACACAGTAAACTCTCTAAATACATACAGGGTGTGCATTTCTGTATATTTTCCTTCTGTCCTGTGCAGAGTTCAGGTCCACTTTCTAAATACATTTCTATAAGTTTAAATGAATTTCTGAATGTTTTCCTTCTGTCCTGTACAAAGGTCCACTTTGTAAATACATACAGGGTGCATGTCTGTACGGTTCCATCCATCCTGTGCAGAGAGTTCATGCGCACATTAATGAGGTGGCAGGGGGCCCGGGGCAGCCGAAGGGAAGCAGACAAAAGGTGGCAGAGTTGCAGGCGGAGGGCAGATGTGTTGGAGGGCAGAGAGCTCGTAGGGCCATGCTGGATAATAGTTGACGTGCAGGGGAGACGGGAGTTCAATAGCCAAGGAGGCATCGGAGGCGGGGGTGAGCCGACAGGAGGCAGCAAGGAACAGCGTGGAGACGGAAGGCGGGGAGAGGAAATGCTGAGGAGATGGAAGGCGGGGACATCAATTGCCGGGGAGACAGCAGCGGAGGAGGCGGGGTGAGCTGACAGGAGGCAGCGGGGACTTGGAACTTTGGGACTTGGCCGGCCACATCTAGTCAGAATGCCTCCGTTTCGCAATCTGGCCGCTTCAGCCGGTCATTTCTAGCTTTGACCGGCCAGAACCCGAAGTGGCCACTGGCCAGACTTCGGGTTCTGGCCGTAACATATATAAATACACAGTAAGATCCATACATATTTGGACAGAGACAACTTTTTTTTCTAATGTTGGTTCTACATTACCACAATTAATTTTAAATTAAAACTCAGATGCAGTTGACATGCAGACTTTCAGCATTAATTGAGTGGGGGGAACAAAACGATTGCAAATAAATGTGGGGCAATCCAGTTGATTGGGCAGTGTTTCATTAAAGAGTTGGATAATGATCCAAAACATCCAAAACATACAGCCAAAGCAACACAGGCCTTTTATTTGCTTAATTGATAATGGCATAACAACAACAGTCTGGCCCACATCTGCCCTTGAAATAGCCTTTGTGTCATTTGTCCATTCAGAGCCGGGACAAGGTCCTCCAGCACCCAAGGCTGAGACACCAAAGTGCGCCCCTCCATCCCTCCCACCCAGCCGTCACACACTGATTGCTATTATACTAAGAGGCGCCACAGGGCCCACAACCTCCCCAACACCTTAATATGTAGTTATCTGGCTTGCAGTCACTGCCATGTATCCACTTTTCTTATTTCTTTCTGCTTCATACACAATTAGGAATGACAGCTGAATGAATTGTGCGCCCCCTCCTACACTGCGCCCTGAGGCTGGAGCCTCTCCAGCCTATGCCTCGGCCCGGCCCTGTGTCCATTGGCTTTTGAGCCCCTGAAATGAATGGATTGTGATAAAAAATGCTTTAGTTGCCTCACATTTTTATGCAGTCTTTTTGTTCACCCCACTGTATTAAAGCTTAACCTCCTGGGCAATAATCCCGAGCTGAGCTCAGGGTAAGCCGCCGTGGAGGATTTCTCAGGCCCTAGTCAGCCGATTTGCATATTTTTTTTTTGTTACACGCAGCTAGCACTTTGCTAGCTGTGTGTACACACCGATTGCCGCCGCTCCGTGCCAATTCGTCGCTACCCGCTAAGTTAGAGGGCACCCCCCGAGACCCCGTGCGCAGCCTGGCCGGTCACCGCCAGGCAGCGCTAAGGGGTGGATCGGGACTCCCTCCGACGCCATGACACAGATGACATCAATTACGTCATCCGGATCATCGCCATGGCGATGGGGGGAGCCAAACAGGAAATCCCGTTCTGAATGGTATTTCCTGTTTGCTCTGATTGCCGGAGGCGATCGGAAGGGGTGGGGGGATGCCGCTGCACAGCAGCTATCATGTGCCTAGCGCTAGGCTAGCTACATGATTAAAAAAAAAAAGTGCTGCGGCGCCCCCTGGCAATATTATTGTATTGCCCAGGAGGTTAAAGTCTACACTTCAACTGCATCTCAGCTGTTTCATTTACAATTCATTGTGTGATAGTGGCTGGATAGTGGACTGGTTAAGACTTCAATTCATATTCAGAAAAGTGGGTGTAGCCTACAAAAGCCAATAGAAATCCACCTATTGATTTTCAAGGGGAATATTTAATTGCTGTTTGCTGCCATTCTTGCAATGTTAATGGCACAAGCCTCAAACCTGGTACAGTTGGTCATTGGGTGACTGGGGTTTAAACTCAGGAAAGAGGGTTGAGTCACAAACAGACAATCAGATTTGTTTCATTTCAATGCAAATTATTCATGCCAAAGACCGCAAACTAGGTAATTGAGTAATTGTGTGTTAGGGTTAGAAAAAGTGGGCAGAGCCAGCACCAGCCAAATAGATACCCGGACAACGCCGGGCCATAAGCTAGTATATATATATGTATGTATATATATATATATATATATATATATATATATATATATATATATACCACCAACAATGTTTGCATTATTATTTTTTATTACCTGGCTGGGCTAGCTGTCTGGCTTTGCAAAACTTTTTTCCTGTGCCAGTATGAAATACAGCTTGGGTAAAACAAACAGCACTCTATGAGAGGTCAAGCTTATTTTTTATTAGGAGGTAATCCAGGAAGTAATGGGAGGAGACACCTATTAGTCTCTAACTGTGGCTTATCATGAGTACCATGCCCATTGTCTCCCCTAATGCATGGATAGTACTGCACTACTGCAGTACAATTTTGAACAGAATAATGAGACGTGCATGTAACTTTTACAAAAACATTGAAGAAGATGCAGAAAGGGTTAAATGCTGAATTTCTCACTGAACAGGAAAGAACTGCTGGACTGCAGCTGCACTTATGGCCACTCCCACCCTTCTGGTAATAAGAGGCTTCTGGATACAGCCAGACATGTACAGTACTTTCCATATAGTTACTCTAAAATGTATAGAAGAGCAAAACACAAAAGGCTGTCTTGCAAATTAATGTATATTCACTATTATATGCATTATAGAAATGGGAGTCTGAAGTAAGGCTATAAACTAAAGGGGCCTATTTGCAATTTTTGCACATATGTTCCAGCTGGCATATTTTCTGCCAGGGGTGGCCTGGCCTAGGGCCTCCATTCCCAGGGGGGCCACCACATAAGCTCACCGATGGTTACACACATCACTGCCAGTGATTCATGTCATTGCATATCAGCAGGCCACAGTGACACCACGTCCGTGTGCTGTGCCAGCACCTGCATGTATCCCTAGTAAAGGCACTGTGTCCACAGCCTAGCTGTCGGAAGGTTCTCCCCATATATTCAATAAGAACTTTTAGACCCCCAAGCAGCAAGCATAAAAGACAGTCATATATCATCATAAATGTATATCTGCAAACAGTTACATTATTGTCCAAGTTTGGGATGACCGAGCTGGCGCTGTCCATCCAGGCGCATCTTATTTCTCATGTTTGAAAAACATTTTTTTTTCTATCATAACTTGGGGGCCAGCTTCAGACTGCCTCAAAAAGGGGCCTTCAGGTATTACCGCGTTAGTACATGGTAATCCCAGTCTGGCAGCCAATGGTACGTTGTACCATTGTTATTTGCAGCAATGTGAAAAATGGATTAACAGTATTTTCTTTTTTATTGTAGGCAATTGTCAAACACTTGTTGATGCTGCTTGCCCCAGACTAGGCAAGCTTTTTTGCTGCCACTTAGAGAGTAGAAACTTCCTTCTTGCTTCACATACTCTAAGTCCATTTAAGCAATAATGGACTGTCAAAATGTATCAGTCATAAAAGTATTTTCTGACCATTTTCTTGCCAGCTCAGGTGATGTCAGCATCCTTTTTAAGTAGCAAAGTCTCAGAAGGCAGACATCCATTGCATCAAGGATGAACCACAGATCCTGTTTCTTTGTGATGCTAGATTGTTCTGGATGCAGTAGTACACTGATAATTCACTATGAAAGCAGTATGGAGAAAAGACAGCACTTCCCTTTGCAATATTAAGGGAGTGTACTGATCAGCAACAAATGCATTCTTCCCCAGTAGCTTATCTATTAGTAAGTAACAAGTAAAAGTTAAGAAATGATGAGTTGTGAACGGCTCTAATATGACAGTCATAGGTTGGAGTGACGGGGGAAGCAGCATACGTTTGAATCATTGTGCTGTGTGATGCCAGTAAAATAACACTAATGTGTTGTTACTAGTATCCTACTATCAGCTTTGTATAATACTTTCATCTGGGTTTTCGGCAGTGTCCCCATTGACACATAATGCCTCTAATGCCTAATTCTAGTCTATCATTTATGTAAACCCCTTCCTGACAGTTAAAGCTATCTTCTCTGATACCCAGAGTCTGGTTATATAATAGCTGTGGTTCTAATTGTGAATGTCAAATCTACATTAAATTCTATTTAATTTAGTATATTAGAGGTAGGTGTTGCACAAGGTGATAGAGAGGCTTGAATTGTATTTCTTACATTACAATTTTGAATTTTTTTTAGTGTCTGCTTTTCCTGTTTCCTTCTTACAGAAATGTAATAGTTCTAGTACATACCATTGGCCCTGTTTACAATACATTTTACTCAAATTTGTCTCTTTAAAGGACCACTATTTTGAAAAATTGTAAAATTTAAAATCCATGTAAACACATAAAAATAAGAAGCACATGTATAAAAATGATGTATAAATTACCTTTCTTCTATGTTGCTGTCACTTACAGTAGTAAGTAGAAAGCTGACAGGTTTCTGACTAGTTCATCTCATCGTGGGTGTCTCTCAGGTTTCCATTCATTCTTTACAGAATCACTCCCTGGAAAAGATCTATACAAAGATGCATCCCCCCCCCCCCACACACACACACACACACACACGCACATGAACTCACACCTGTTTGCACACTATTCTGACAGTTGGACTGAGCAACTGCTGTTCACTAAGTGCTTTTGAAAATAAAGAAAACCCTGAGAATTCCCCATGAGTAGATGGGCTAGTCCAAAGCATGTCAGTTCTGTTAGATGTCTACAACCGACTGTAAGTGACAGCAACTGAGGAGGAAAGTAATTAATAGCACATTTTACTTGGGGAAAAATGTACTTTTTATTTATGTGTTTTCATGTAATTTAAATTGTACAGTTTTACTTGATAGTGGTCCTTTAAGTATGAGTGCTTGTACGGCTGCAGAGGGTGCGGAAATTAGGTTTCAGAAAGGTTTGATTCTTTCCCATTGAAGAAAATGGGAGGAAAACTCTGGGAGTTTGTTCTGGTTTCTAACTCTCCAACAACAGTAATCAAACGGAACAAAATGACTTGGGACTACCATCAATATCTTAGAAACAGTATTTAAACATTTAGTAAAAATGTTATACAGTAGCAGTGGTGAGAGATCACTATATGAGGCTTAAAGATGAACTCCAGTGAAAATAACATAATGTACAAAAGTGCTTCATTTTTACAATAATTATGTATAAATGATTTAGTCAGTGTTTGCCCATTGTAACTCTCACTGATTTGCATTCTGACATTTATCATATGGCGACATTTTCACTGCAGGCTGGTGATGTCAGTGGAAGTAGCTGCTTCTAGCTTATTTGGCAGTTGGAAACAGCTGGTATTTCCCACGACGCAACAAGGCTCCCACAGTGTGATGCCAGCACCATGGTCCTGACATCACACTGTAATGCTAGGTACACACCATACAATTTTCTGTTAGATTTTCTCTTAGATTTACCTGCCAAATAGCTTTTTTCCATGTTGTAGGTAGATCTAACAGAAGAATCTAACAGAAAATTGTATGGTGTGTACCTAGCATAAGAGGGGTCTCAACACAATATCAGCCATAGAAAGCCCCCTGATGATCCGTTTGAGAAAAGGAAAAGATTTCTCATGGGAAAGGGGGTAATAGCTACTGATTGGGATGAAGTTCAATCCTTGGTCACAGTTTCTCTGGTATGCCAGCTCCTCCGCCAGCGACAAGCTCAAACTGCAGACGGTCATCAAATCTGCGGAGAGGATCATCGGTCGATCCCTTCCCACTCTGGACCTCCTCTACCACTCCAGGCTGAACACCAGAGCATTAAAGATTGCCAACGACCCCTCACACCCAGGCCACCGCTTCTTTAATCAGCTCCCCTCGAGCCGGAAGCTCCGGTTCCGATCCATCTTCACCAGGACCTCAAGACATAAGAACAGTTTCTTTCTCTCGGCTGTCAACCTCCTGAACTCTCTCCATGGAAATGCCCATCCCCACCCCACAACGCACTGAAGCACTCTGCACATAGACGGCGCTCCAGCTCAAGCGTACCTTTTCGGTTGTTTTTGTATTGTAATTTATGCCACATTGTCTCCCTCTGCATAAATGCTATATAATGTTCTGTATTCTGTATAATGTTCTGTTCCTGCTGCTGTCCTGTCCTGTATCTGTAAACACTGTATATCGTGTATCAGTACCCTGTACTTGCCAAGCCCAATTCCAGGCACGACCCAGTCATGCTTGGCGAAATAAAGTTTTTGATTCTGATTCTTTAAGATCAACATTATAAATTCTTGAATACATTGCTTTGTGGGAACTATTAGTCCTGTACACACTGTTATGTCATCACTCAGTGTCATTCCCACAATTTCAAACTGAGTCACTGTTATACAGTATTGGGCAAAGATTTTAGGCAGATATGAAAAATGCTGTAGATAATGGTCTCAAACATGTAGCTAGTGTCATTAAGAGCTATCTTACAGATAAAGAAGAACAAGGACTCCTAAAGGCGTATATATGCCAAATGGGTGCCAGGGAAATTTGGGCACCAGAGATAACCGCTAGTAAAATTACCAACATTCTACGATTGTGCAGTGCAAATTGGGGTAGTAAAATACTGGTAAATATTACCAATATTTTACTATCGCTAAACCTAACCCTATTCTCACACAGATCCCTCCTTCTACCAATGCTAACCATAATGATTCCCCTGATGATGCCTAACCCTAACCAACCCCCATTGCCAATGCCTAACCATCATACCTGCTTACCTGCTGAAGCCTAACCCTAACCGACCCCTCCTCCAATGTCCAACCCTGACTCTCTAGCCATGTGTGACCTTAAATGGCCTCACCTCCATGTGTCTAATATTAACCTAAACCCCCCCCCCCCCCCGCCAAATTTATATGGGCATTTCCCGGATCCTCCTGGAAGTGGTAGTATGGCTGGCACAACCACAGAGCACTGATATCAAAATCTTTGAATGTGTATGGGATTTTATGAAGCGATAGAAGGATTTGAGGAAGTCTACATACACAGAAGATCTGTGATTAGCTCTTAAAAATGCCTGGATCACCCTACCAGCTGAGTTCCTTCAAAAATGGAGCCAAGTGAAATAGAGTCTGGGAGACACAGACAGACGTACAAGCCCAGGGAAGAGAGACTATGCCAACACTGTGAGCAGAAGACCCTTGAAGATGAAAACCACTTCCTGCTGCACTGCCCCAAATCTGCAACCAGGAACATTTAATTTAAGAATTTGATGAAACTGTTCCCAGACTTTCTCATACTAGAAGATGAGAAAAAAAGCATATATCTTACTGGGAGAAGAGGAATCCACAGTGACAATCGCTGCACACTATGTCACAGCATGCCACAGACTGAGAGGAGCATAACGGAACAGTAAACCTAAAAATGTCCACAGACTGCTATAGCCATTGTTAGCCTACCCCACCCCCTTCCATGTCTCCCCTTTTCCCCTTGCTTTGGCAATGCCTGTATGAATCTTGGTCATGCCAATAAAGCTATCTTTGATTTGTGTACCTAAAAAAATATTTGCCATGCAATACAGGAGTTTGCCAAACAACAAACACTCCAAATCATGTCTCATTTTCTGCCTCCCACCCCATCCCAGAATCAAGTATTACTTTTTCCATACCCACCCAGCACTCTCAGGCAGTTCTTTCTCTCCCCTACCTCCCAGTGTCCAAAACACTGTCCAGCACTCAGTCAGTTCCTGTTCTCTTCCACGTCCACATCATCCTCAGTCATCCCTGACTCTCTCTCCCCTCCGTCTTATCTCTATGTTTGCTACTTTATTATTAAGGGGGGGGTATGAGAGTGAGATAGGCATTTGTAGTGCAACCAACCTGAAGAACACCTTGAGAAGAGTGATTTTCACTTGTTGCTGAGTTAATGATTTACGGTTTTCAAGTTTTTAACAATATTGTTGTGGAAGGAAAACAGAATCCAGGTTATCCGCACAAGACAGGTAATAAAGATGATTTCTCTGTCAGCACTCCCATGTCTAGACAAACTTAACAACAAGTCTGATGCTGCTGTTTAATGCAAAATAAAAGTGAAAGAATGGAAGTGGCCTAACATGGCACAATAATGACAGTACTTAACATATTACTTAAAAATGTTTAAAGCTACTAACCATAGGAATATAAAGCTTTTCTTCAAATGCCTTTTTAATGGATTACCATTAGAGATGGCCCGAACCTCCGATTTTTGGTTGGCGAACCGCGAATGCGAACTTACGCAAAAGTTCAGTTCGTGCAAACTTTCGCGAATCGCAATAGACTTCAATGGGGAGGCGAACTTTGAAAACTAGAAACACTTATGCTGGCCACAAAACTGCTGGAAAAGATGTTTCAAGGGGTTTAACATCTGAGTTTTTGCGTGGATGAGTGGGATAGACACCAAAAGTCCCAGGGGAAAAAAAACTGGATTTGACGCAAAGCAGCATTTTAACCGGTTCGGCCTTTCTGGACGAGCTTTCTCGTCCAGAAAGGCACTGCTGCTTTCAATGCGTGGTGCGCGCGATCAGTCGCGCACCCGCGCGCGCACCTGCCACCCGCCGCTAGCCCCCCGATCAGTGAATGGGAATATAATTCCCATTCACCGATCTAACTTCCCCGCAGAAATACCGACGCTTTCTATCCAGAGAGCGTGGTATTTCTGCCCCCCAGGAAACAACTCCTCTGAATTTTGGTTCCTGGATGCGAGATCGTTCGCATCCAGGACTTTTCTCACTGTGGCCATCTTGTGGCCAAATAGTAAACTGCACCCACATACATTTTTAATTAAAGAATTTGCTTATTTTACATGTAAAATAAGCAGTTTCCCTCCCACACCAAAAATTACCCACATACATTTTTTATTAAAAAAATAAATAAAAAAAAAAACAATAAAAAAAAACAACATAAATAGTTACCCAAGGGTCTAAACTTTTTAAATATACATGTCAAGAGAGTATGTTATTATATTATTTAAAATTATAAGCTTATAAATAGTGATGCACGCAAATTGAAAAAATGCACCTTTATTTCTAAATGAAATATCGGCACCATAAATTGTGATAGGGACATCGTTTAAATAGTGTAATTAATGGGACAGATGGGCAAATAAAATACATGGGTTTTAATTACGGTAGCGTATATTAATTTCAAACTATAATGGCCAAAAACTGAGAAATAATGAATTTTTTTCATTTCTTTCTTAATCTTCCTGTTAAAATGGATTTAAAAAAAATAATTCTTAGCAAAATATAGTACCCAAAAGAAATCCTAATTAGTGGCGGAAAAAAACAAGATATAGATCAATTCATTGTGATAAGTAGCAATAAAGTTATAGGCGAATGAATGGGAGGTGAACGTTGCTCGGATGCATGAGATTTTCGGCACTGCGGCGCTGAACCGGTTAATGGCAGAAATCACATTGAATGCTAAATTGCAGGCCTAAAGTGCTTTAAAACATTTTGCATGTGTATACATCAATCAGGGAGTGTAATTAGATTACTGCTTCACACTGACATACCAAACTCACTGTGTAACGCACCACAAACAGCTGTTTGTGTTGTGACGGCCGTGCTGGACTGGTGCGCACCATGGCGAGATTGCTCTTCTTCAGTGATATCAGGTAATGTCTGACTGCCTTATCAACTTTCGATGTTTCTTTCTCTACCATTGTTAAAGCTTACATCTATTTTTTTTTAAATTACATTTTCTGCTGGCTGTTCAGTACCTGTAACAAGAATCTGTTGTGGAGGGCAAGTCTGCCATTGTGAGTGACCACGGGTAATGGCCTTGGAATCAGGGTTTGATTCTGGTCAGGAGTGGGAGCCTGAGAACCTGCTACCACCACCACACATCCAAGTAAGGACCCATTTGCTGTATAAGTAATGTACCTGCCCTGACGGTGTTTTGCACACCAGGCATCTATAGTCAGATGGACCCTTGACCCAATGCTGTGTGCCAGAAATGACACCACTTGCCTTTAATGAGAATCTGTTATGGAGGGCAAGTCTGCCATTCATTTAACTGTGTGAAACTTTTGATAGTACTTTCTCAGTAGCATGGTGACCACGGGTAATGGCCGGAGAATTCTGGTTCGATTCCGGTCCGGAGTGGGAGCCTAAGAAACGGCTACCACCACCACACATCCAAGGAAGGCAGCAGGCACGCTGTGGGCAAAGGAGCAGAAATGGCTACCACCACACATCCAAGGAAGGCAGCAGGCATAGCATGCATGTCCCGAGGTAGTGACCAAAAATAACAATAAGGAGGACTTTCAAGGCCCTGATATATATGAGATGAATCAACTTTAAATCCTTTAATGAGAATCTGTTATGGAGGGCAAGTCTGCCATTCATTCAAGTGACAGGTATAATACAATGTGCAGTAAAAGATGCAATGAAAGGTATGCAGTGACTGCAAACAGCTGTTTGTGTAGTGACGGCCGTGCTGGACTGGTGCGCACCATGACGAGAGTGCAGGTGATGGCGGCTTTCCAGCCCATATGGTCGCCGGGCTGAGGTAGCTGAATGACAGAACAGTGACCGTCCAGCTGGTCAAATTTGGTGTGTCCACAATGAAGCAATGACCTTATTATCTTGGGTGTGCCCTCCCCCTTCCCCCGAGACACTCAAATAGCCGTTTGGTCATTGCTTCATTGTGATACGCAAGCCCCTTCACCGCGGCAAGGTAATAATCACAAAGGGGAATTGTCACATGTACATGCCTTTTGTTTTGTTGTTGCAGCTGCAGTGCAGCCAGAAAAATTAGGCAGGCATGTACATGCACAAGAAAAATTAGTATAGCGGCCGCTGCTAGCAGCGGCCTTAAAAATTCAGGAATCCACCTGGAGTCCTGGACCCTGTTGGTGGTGGCGAAGAAGGAGGTCAAGCAGCTTGCGGTCAGAGGTGCTATGTGGGGAGTGACTTAGTCTTGGGGCAGGCAGTCACATGGCGTGCAAGCAGAGATGCTGCGGGTGGGCCGTAGCCCTCTGGATCCATGCCTCGTTCATTTTGATAAAGGTGAGGTACTGAACACTTTTGTGACTTAGGCGACTTCTCTTCTCTGTGACAATGCCTCCAGCTGCGCTGAAGGTCCTTTCTGATAGGACACTTGAGGCAAGACAGAAGTTGGATGGCAAATTGGGACAGCTCTGGCCACAGGTCAAGTCTGCGCACCCAGTAGTCCAAGGGTTCATCACTGCTCACAGTGTCTACATCCACTCTTAAGGCCAGGTAGTCGGCTACCTGCCAGTCCAGGCGTTGGTGGAGGGTGGATCCGGAGGGGCTAAGGTGAGGCGTTGGACTAAAGAATGTCCGCATGTCCGACATCACCATGAGATTGCTGTAGTGTCCTGTCCTTGCCTGCGTGGACATGGGAGAAGGATCACTGGCAGTGGTACCTTTATTGGGTTGTGCTGTGATGTGTACATCACCCTAAACATATTGTAAAGCATAGTTGCCAGCTTGTTCTGCAAGTGCTGAATCCTTTCTGCCTTCTCGTGATTTGGAAACATCTCAGCCACTTTGTGCCTATACCAAGGGTCTAGTAGCGTGGCCACCCAGTAATTGTCATTCCCCTTGAGTTTTTTTATACGGGGGTCCCTCAACAGGCTGGACAGCATGAAAGAGGCCATCTGCACAAAGTTGGATCCAGACATACTATCCATCTCCTCTTGTTCTTCCTCAGTGACATCAGGTAAGTCCCCCTCCTCCCCCCAGCCACGAACAATACCATGGGAATGTTGAGCAGCACGAGCCCCCTGCGACACCTGCTGTGGTTGTTCTTCTGCCGCCTCCTCCTCCTCCTCCAAAGAAACACCTTTCTCATCATCTGAGTCTGACTCTTCTTTCCCACATGACTCTTCCTCCTCCTCCTCCTCCTTCCTCCTCTGTGCTTCCTCAGGTCTGGTTCTGATGGGAATTGATCCCACAACGCTTCCTCCCGTAACTGTTCCAGTTCATGCTCATCCACAGCTTGATCCACCACTCTACGTACGGCATGCTCCAGGAAGTAAGCGTACGGGATCAAGTTGCTGATGGTGCCTTCACTGCAACTCACCAGGTTGGTCACCTCCTCAAACGGCCGCATGAGCCTGCATGCATTTTGCATGAGTGTCCAGTTGTTGGGCCAGAACATCCCCATCTCCCCAGAGTGTGTCCTTCTACTGTAGTTGTAGAGGTACTGGGTGATGGCTTTCTCCTGTTCTAGCAGGCGAGAGAACATAAGGAGGGTTTGAATACTAGCGGGTCAGGCTATCGCAAATCAGGCGTCTCACTGGCAACTTGTTTCTTCGCTGAATGTCAGCAAAGTGTGCCATGGCTGTGTAAGGCCGCCTGAAATGCCCACACAACTTCCTGGCCTGCTTCAGAATGTCCTCTAAGCCTGGGTACTTTGACACAAATCTTTGAATGACTAGATTCAGCACATGTGCCATGCAGGGTACATGTGTCAGCTTTACCAAATTCAAAGCAAAAATGAGATTGCTGCCATTGTCACACACCATGCTACCAATCTCCAGCTGGTGCGGGGTCAGCCACTGATCCACCTGTTTGTTAAGAGCAGACAGAAGAGCTGCTCCAGTGTGACTCTCCGCTTTGAGGCAAGACATGTCTAAGATGGCATGACACCGTCGTACCTGGCATGCAGCAAAGGCCCTAGGGAGCTGGGGCTGTGTAGCTAGAGAGGAGATCGCAGCACCAGTAGAGTTGAACTGCCACTCAGCCAAGGAGGAGGAGGATGACAACAGCGAAGAGGATGTAGCAGGAGGAGAGGAGGTGGCAGGAGGCCTGCCTGCAAGCTGTGGACGTATCACAAGTTGGTCTGCTGCATAGCCACTTACTCCCTGCTTGCCATCGGTCACCATTTTGACCCAATGGGCTGTGTAAGTAATGTACCTGCCCTGACCGTGCTTGGCAGACCAGGCATCCGTGGTCAGGTGCACCCTTGACCCAATGCTGTGTGCCAGAGATGACACCACTTGCCTCTTAACTTCACGGTACAGTTTGGGTATCACCTTTTTAGAGAAATGATTGTGGCATGGCATCTTCCACTGCGGTGTCCCAATGGCCACAAATTTACGGAAGGCCTCAGAGTCCACCAGCTGGTATGGTAACAGCTGGCGAGCTAACAGTTCCGCCAAGCCAGCTGTCAGATGCTGGGCAAGGCGGTGACTGGCAGAAATTGGCTTCTTTCCTTCACAGACACCTGGCTGCTGTGGGCAGGGGAGCAGGAACAGCTCAAGGTCAGAGGCGGAGTGGAGGAGGGTGGCTGTGAAGGTGCAAGGGTGAAAGCGGCTGAAGATGCTGCACCTGAAGGAGGAAGAGGAGAAGGAAGGTGGCTTTTCTTTTGTGTGCTGCTTTTCCTCTGGTGCTCTTCCCATTGCAGTTTGTGCCTTTTCTGCATGTGCCTTCATAAGGCAGTTGTCCCTACATGGGTGTTGGCCTTTCCACGTCTCAATTTTTGGAGGCAGAGAGAACAGATGGCATTGCTCTGATCTGAGGCAGACACATTAAAAAATGTCCAAACCGCTGAGACCCCCTGGCACTATGGTGGCATCAGCAGCTAACGTTGAAGGGCATGTTCGCTGGCTGCCCATAGGTGGCAATACATTGCGCCGGACACTGCCACCAGCTTTTTCTGATGATGAGCTCCCCCTGCTTCTTTAAGCAACTCGTCTCCTCCTCCTCCTCTCTGGCTCCCCCTCTGAACTGTCCCCTTGGTCATCTCGTCTCTTAGGAACCCACGTGCCATCCGTATCATCGTCATCATCATTATCATCCTGCCCAGCTTCACTTGCCTCAGACATCTCCAAAACTGCACCAACAGCAGGTACTTCATCCTCCTCCTCCTCACACGTTACATCCATAGTGTCGCCTAACTCAGACATATGAGGTGGTGTAACTTGCTTAGCGTCTTCATCTGGTTGTAAAAATAATGGCTTTGCATCAGTGATTTCCCCACCAAATAACTCCTGCGAACTGTCAAATGCAGCGGATGTGGTGCTTGTAGTAGCGCTGGTGGCTTTGGAAGATGAGGTGTTCTGTGTTAAATAGTCAACCACGTCCTGACAATCTTGGGAATTGATGGGACGTGCCTTCTTTTGAGCACTGTACTTTGGTCCAGGGCCGCACAAAATCACATCAGCACGAACTTGCACAGACCTGCCGGGTGGCCTTCCTCTGGGTCTGCCTCTACCTCTGCCTCTACCTGCCTCTACGTGTTTTGTCCGTTTTGTCCATATTGGGGGGAATGAAGTGAAAGGTATGCACTGACTTGACTAATACAATGTGCAGTCACACAGATGCAGGTAACAGGTATGCTCGGAGTGGTATTTCACACTGCGTGAACTCACGTAGGTAGGTGGGTGCACTGAACAACAGATAGGTATATGCAGTGATGGGTATTACAATGTGCACCTGTCACACACAGACAGGTACCGGAAAGGCACAGTGACACTGTGTGTGCTCACGTAGGTCGGTGGGTGCACTGAACACAACAGGTAGGTATATGCAGTGATGGGTATTACAATGTGCACCTGTCACACACAGACAGGTACTGGACAGGCACAGTGACACTGCGTGCCCTCACGTAGGTAGGTGGGTGCACTGAACACAACAGGTAGGTATATGCAGTGATGGGTATTACAATGTGCACCTGTCACACACAGACAGGTACTGGAAAGGCACAGTGACACTGAGTGCCCTCACGTAGGTAGGTGGGTGCACTGAACACAACAGGTAGGTATATGCAGTGATGGGTATTACAATGTGCACCTGCCACACACAGACAGGTACCGGACAGGCACAGTGACACTGCATGCACTCACGTAGGTAGGTGGGTGCACTGTGAACAACAGGTAGGTATATGCAGTGATGGGTATTACAATGTGCACCTGTCACACACAGACAGGTACCGGACAGGCACAGTGACACTGCGTGCGCTCACGTAGGTAGGTGGGTGCACTGAAGTGAACAAAAGGTAGGTATATGCAGTGATGGGTATTACAATGTGCACCTGTCACACACAGACAGGTACCAGACAGGCACAGTGACACTGCATGCGCTCACTTAGGTAGGTGGGTGCACTGAACACAACAGGTAGGTATATGCAGTGATGGGTATTACAATGTGCACCTGTCACACACAGACAGGTACCGGACAGGCACAGTGACACTTCGTGCGCTCACGTAGGTAGGTGGGTGCACTGAAGTGAACAACAGGTAGGTATATGCAGTGATGGGTATTACAATGTGCACCTGGCACAGTAGTAATAATTATACCACCAAGGGGCCAAAGGCCAGCTGCGACTGACTGACAGGGCTGTATATAATGCAAGTGGGCCACACAAAGAAAAAAAAATAGATCAGAAGAACAAGATTAGCTATCAAAAGAGCTGTTGAGGGGTGCTTTTTTAGCAATAAGAATCAGCAAGGAGCAAGCTAAGAAGCCTACAAGAGCCTAACTAATCTTTCCCTTTAGGTCTCTGCACAGCGGCTCTCCCTTCTCTAATTACTGCAGGCACACAAGTGAGTCCAATGCCTGACGCTGCCTGCCTTTTCTAAGGGGGGGTGGGGCTCCAGGAGGGAGTGTAGCCTGATTGGCTACAATGTGCCTGCTGCGTTGTAGAGGGTCAAAATTGACCCTCATGATGCACTATGGGGCGAATCAAACTTCTGGAAAAGTTTGCGGTTCTCAGATCAGGCGTTACTCGGGATCACAAGCTCGTCACGAGCATCACTACTTCAGGGTGATGAGGTCAGGATCACCAATGACGACCCCTCTCACCCAGGCCACCAGTTCTTCAGTCAGCTCCCGTCAGGCCTGAGGTTTTTGAGCTATCTCCATCAGTACCTCTGGGCCCAGAAACTCTTTCTTCCTCTCTGCTGTCAATCTCCTGAACACTCTTACACACCCTTCCCCCTGAGGTCTTTAGTCGTTGACTCGTTGTTAACAGTAAAACTGTCTGATGAACACCGACCCTCAATGTATATATGTATCCTGTTTACACTGCTGTTTTTACTCTGTATCCTACCTTCAACTGGAGCCCTGTATATGTGTGCCAAACCCTATTCCAGGCACGACCCAGTCATGCTTGGAGAGTAAAATGATTCTGATTCTGATAGGGACAAACATCAACTTGAAGGATTTGGGATAGTGAATAGAGACAAGGGGAGGTTAACTTTGTAATTGGGCAGTTGTGATTAGACTAAAGTAAGGAAACACAGACAAGGTAAGGAAACTGTTGTAGCCATTATTGCTAATCTTAGCACACACACATACAAATCTTAAGTCCTGTACACACCTTCAACTTTGGTTGGCCAATCAGAGGCCAATTTTACCACCTCCGTGTAGTATGAGCGTTTACCTACACAATCTGATCATAGTATTACAAATACGTTCATATTAATAAAACACTGTTGACCTTTATACTACATGGAGTATGCAGTACTAGGTAATCATTGGCCAATCAAAACTGAAGGTGTGTACCAGGCTTAACTTTAATTTATGAGTAGATAATTTTAAACAATAAATATCTTTCATGATTTTTTTAAAACTGTGAAAAATTGTGAACTAGCAACGGGCTCGAGTCACTGACCCAGTTTTATGTAGATAAATAGTAATCAGAATATGCTGGAATGTCTGACTTAATTGATAAACAAATAATACATTAATCAATCAAGAATAAACCAAAATTAAATTATTTTTATGAATAATAAGTAAATAAATAAAATGGTCAGCCACAAAGATTGATCTACCCCAGCTGCCAAGATTTCAGGTTGCGTTTTTAGATATTTCACCTTCCAGAGGGAACAAGCTGATATGGGAATATATTTCAAAGCTAAAAACAAAATATTAGAGTTGAAAGTCATGAATAAAAAAATATTGAGTTATAAAAATAATAAGAAAAATCTATTGTTAAAAATAAATATATTAAGTGACTGATATGTAACAGGGATTTTAAGTCATCAAAGCTAGGATGAGGGGCAGTCTACTGTGATACAAGCAAAATCTTCATTGCACTGTTTAGGAAAGTTACATGCCCATAGTATACCATGTGATGTTCTGTTACACACTGCCTAATCATTTGCCAGTGATCACTAGAGGTTGTAGTGGCAAGGTTTGCCAGTAGGCAATGACTGTAGTGAAAATTATGGCAAGCAGGTTTTGCTAGAAGAAAGAGAAGCTTCACTAGAAGCAAAACTGCCCCCACTCATTCCTGAGGAGAGGGTTAATTTACTTGTGGGATCACCTCTTGCCATGGCACGCCAAGCTGTACTCCATCCTCATGAGTCTTTCTTTTTACAAACGGCCCACAACTTCTGCTGTGAAGAAGGAAGTAGAAAGTATTGGGAGGATGGAGCGAAGCATGGCAATGTTTTAGGTAGTGTGTGACAGGACATCATGTGGCAGACTATGGGCACGTAACTTTTAGAAACAGTGGCATGAAGATTTTGCCTGAATCACAGTAGACTGCCCCTCAGATAGGTAAATCAACCTTCTCTGCCATGGCCTCCTCCTCGCACATAAGTGGGTAAGGTTTTGTTTTTCATGAAACGGTGCTAACTCATCCCTACATGTGACCCTGTTTAAAGCCAATGTTTTGAATAGAGAAAATGTAAGAAAAAAATTCACTGTATTCTCAGTTTATGTTTATAAAGATCTTTCAACCCATTTTTTAACTTAAGAAAGCAAAGAAACAGGGTAATCTGTGTAATCTCCTTCCAAAACGTATCAACCAGTCCAGTGTCCTGGCATGCAGGCTGGTGGTCAGGAGGACAAGGATCCAGGAGGCATGTGACTGCACACGATCGGTGATATGGATTAGTTCCTGTTTCAAATATCACAGATCAAGATATTCCTTCCCATCTCTATTGTTTCAAGAGATGGTGGTGATGGTATGGGGCTTAGTACCATTGCTTATCCTTATCACACTACAATCACCATGTGGTGAGAACTCCAATTCTGGCCTATTTGAGTTTAGCTTTGAGGATACAATGGGAATCTTTTATTCCACATTAAAATAATTTCCCACTATTCTTCAGCAAGAGTGTATGAATGATAAACAACAAGGCAAAGGTTCTCAATCAAATAATAAAAAAGACAAATAAAGAATGTGAATAATAAATACGGATCTATGCTGTGATCTTTGGATTAAAATGTGTTTTTGTTTTGTTTCTGTTGATTTAACAAGCTGTGGGCATAAGTAAGGAATCTATGCAAATACCCCTTTTATGCATTCACCTACTTAAATATAGCTATTTAGATTCTTCCTGTTGGAGGCCAGATAGCATATAAGACCTCCCCATCCTACTTCAGGTTGCGGAACTGGGAACAGCTCTTAATCATTATGGGACAAGCAGGGGGCGTAACTAGAAGTCAACGACCCCCCCTGCAAGCATTTGAGCGCCCCCTGGAGCTTACTCAGGGCCGTTGTGTGGGGGAAGGAGGGGTCACAGCATGAAGGGAGAGCATTTCACATTGGTGGGGAGGAGGGACATTCCCCTCCTCCCTCACCTCGGGCTCTCCCCTCTGCACTCCCCTCCTGCATCTATTAGCGGCAGCAGCGGCGGCAGCTATAAATACCTCCATTCACCGCCAGAGGTCTCCGATCTGTAAGGGCTTCACATTACTTCCTGTTTCACACGATGTGCAATGCTCTCCCCTCATGCTGCGACCCCTCCTGCCCCCCCAAAACAGCCCTGAGGGGGCCCCGGGCTCCCAGGGGGGCCCTGGGCTCCCCATGGGTGCAGGGGCTGTTTCCCCTATTGTTACGCCCCTGGGGACAAGGGTGCCCTTTGTTAGTAGAAGAGGGCATTTGCTCCTTTCCTTGCAAAGCATTCCTTAAGAGGAACTGTCGCAAAAATCTTAACATTTAAAACACATACAATTAAGAAGTTCTTTTCTTCCAGAGTAAAATGAGCCATAAATTACTTTTCTCCTATGTTGCTGTCACTTACAGTAAGTTATAGAAATCTGACATTACCGACAGATTTTGGGCAAGTCCATCTCTCCACAGGGGATTCTCAGCATGGCTTTTATTCTTTATAAAGACATTCCCTGAAAAAGATTTATACAAAGATGCTGGCCAGCTTCCGTGTTCGTTGCACACTTTTTTGGCAGTTGGACGGAGCAACTGCCATTCACTAAGTGCTTTTAAAAAGAAAGAAAGCCCCGAGAAACGCCACCCCCATAAGAAGATGGGCTTGTCCAAAATCTGTTAGTAATGTCAGATTTATACTACATACTGTAAGTGACAGCAACATAGGAGAAAAGTAATGTATGGCTCATTTTAGTTTGGAAAAAACATACTTCTCATTTGTATATGTTTACATGCATTACAAAGGTTAAGATTTTTGTGAAAGAGGTCCTTTAAACCATATTGGCTGGTTGACTTTACTGGGGAAAGTGATGCACAAACTTGCTGCATACTTTTCCAGCTGACCACAGCTCTGCATAGCTTCACAGGGAGCTTGCTGTTATCTCATAGAGAAACAGTGTTGCTCTTTTTGTATTGAATTATATGAATGAACTCTTATTCCCTGTTTCTTACTTTGACCATAAAATATATTTTTGGCATTTTCCCATCAAGATAAAAAGTTGTTTCTGATTAACTTAGGCTTAGGCTCAGTTTCCACTGTGCTGGCATGCATTTGCAAGGCACGATGTCGGCACTTGCTGTAATGTGAAATGACATCTAAATCCCTCTAACCATGCCATGCACAACTATAGGGATTAGAACGCATGACCCGATTTTATGTTGCATGACATCCATTTTTTCCCTGCATGCAAATTTGAAAACAGCCTATTAAGCTCAATAGGCTATAAGATTGCTTCCGAATTTATGTGCGGAGGGATATGGAGGCTGACATATTCAGTTACTTTTAAACAATAACAGCTACCTGGCTATCCTGGCAACCCTCCTCCTCTAAAGGTAGCCATACATCCAGTAAATTTGGCGTTTGATCAACCAAGAGACAGATCTGCAAACACTAGTGCACATGACAGGCAGGAGCCCCGAGCACTGCCACTGCTCAGGACCCCAAAACCAGCATGTAACACAATAAGTGAGCGCAGGCAAGCCCTGGAGCTCCTACCACCAGGAACTTGCCCCCACTACTCCTTCAACTTACCACACACACAAAAGAAATGCTCACTCCCTGACAGCACTCTGCCACTTATATATAGGGCTTGATTCACAAAGCGGTGCGAATCACGGCACTTTGCACGCGCAAAAGTCCGCGAAAAGCACTTCACGTGCTAACTGTTTAGCACACCCGTGCTAAACAGTTTGCACCGCTTTGTGAATCAAGCCCATAGTCTGTAGACTGCCCGTCAGCCAATAAGAAATGCAAATACATTACACCTTGTCTGCAGTACTTAATTAAGCAGAGGCTGAGCAAATTAGCCAGTCGTTGGAGAGGGCTTCAGTTGCATATAGACAAAAGCTATATGACCAGCAGGGGGCACCAGTGTGCAGGAAACTCCCTCTCATCCGCCCCCCTCCTAACTAAACTGCATAAGGAGCTGCAAATGAAGTTTAAAATATGCAATCACTAGTGCACATGACAGGCAGGGGCCCCGAGCACTGCCACTGTTCAGGACCCCAAAACCAGCATGTAACACAATAAGGGAGCACAGGCAAGCCCTGGAGCTCCCACCACCAGGAACTTGCCACCACTACTCCTTCAACTTACCACACGCACAAAAGAAATGCTCACTCCCAGCTCCAGGGCTTGCCTGTGCTCCCTTATTGTGTTACATGCTTGTTTTGGGGTCCCGAGCAGTGGCAGTGCTTGGGGCCCCTGCCTGTCATGTGCACTAGTGTTTGCATATTTTAAACTTCATTTGCAGCTCCTTATGCAGTTTAGTTAGGAGGGGGTGGATGAGAGGGAGTTTCCTGCACGCTGGTGCCCCCTGCTGGTCATATAGCCTTTGTCTATATGCAACTGAAGCCCTCTCCAACGACTGGCTAATTTGCTCAGCCTCTGCTAGGTGTAATGTATTTGCACTTCTTATTGGCTGACGGGCAGTCTACAGACTATATATACCTGTAAGTGGCAGAGTGCTGTGGGAGTGAGCATTTCTTTTGTGCGAGTGGCAAGAGACAGATCTCTCTCTTATTGAATCTGATTGGAAAGAGATCTGCTGGCCACCATAAATCAGCATGAAATCTTGCAGGAATTGGCCTTGTGACGTTGTCATGCCCCCCCCCCCCCCCCCAGCTGCTGTCTCCTTAATATTTTATTCCTCCCCCCCCCCCCCCAGGTGCCCGCGCAGTTAAACTTTACCTGCCACCAGCATGTGTCCTAGTACTTCCACATTATTGCACCCACATGGTTGCCAGTGGTATATCAAGTGGGAAGCGTGAGTGATATCCCACACACCACACCCCATATGCTATATGCTGGTAGTCGCATGTGGGCCCGAATGCAGAAATAGCTCAGTGTGGATGGCAGACAGGTAACGTATAACTTCAGGGGCACCTTGGGTGACATAAAACACTAGGAAGGACATGACCAAGCGTTCCGTCGCGTTTATCACTTGTACAGATGTCACACGCCATTACCCCGTGAAACCAATTGAGCATGTTGGCTTGAGATTTTTCAGCAGTGTCATAGCTAAGGAGCTATGGGCCCCAATGCAAGTTTTACAATGGGGCCCCCCAAGCACTCTGTACATAACAATTGATACGGCGAACCAAAACCTGCCAATGGCAACTACAGTGACAGAGGTGCAGGAAGGGGATGGGGAACAGCTTGTTAATGATTACCACTATTCAAAGTATCTAAAGAAGTGATTATTACGAGCACAGGAGCAATAGAGTGCTAATACTGTGGTTGAGGGAGGGCCCTTCGGGGCCCCTCTGGCCCAAGGGCCCCAATGCGATCGCAACATCTGCAACCCCTATTGCTACGCCCCTGTTTTTCAGCATGACAGGCCAAAACTGGATGCATCATTGATCAGACATGCGTTTGGTGGCACCGATTTTCATCCAATTTGATATTAATTCTTGAATCGGATGGTTGATTGGCCACCAAGTCAGGTGACGCATGGGCACCTTAACACCTGAACAAGCATGCAAATTAGATGTTTCTGACAAAAATCTGATAATATTAGCTACATGCTTGTTTCAGGTGTGTGATTCAAACCTTACTGCTGCCTAAGAGCTCAACAGGACAATCAAGCTATTGTTTAAAAGGAAATAAATATAGCAGCCACCATATACCTTTGCTTTCTGGGTACTTCAAAGGTTTTACACGAATAAGATAGAATAAGATAAGAACAGATAAGGTAAAGAAATTCATGAGATGAGCAGTTTTGTGAATCAACTCTCTTGTTGTAATCAGGGCTGGATTTACCATAAGGTACTGTAGGCACGTGCCTACAGGTGCCTGATGATGCACAGGAGGCTCACTCCCATTTTCAAGTGCCTCCCTCCCTTCTTTCCTATGCAGAGTCCTGTTGAGAGTGTAAATGAGAGGTTACTCACCCAGCTCTTGGCATTCCACTGACGAGATCTCCCTTCAGTCGGGGGCACCACTAGCTACTTAATATTGAGGGTACTTCAAGCTACCTAATACTAAGGGACACCGGTATGTACATATGACAGGCAAGAGAAGGGAGAAGTGTTGGCTGGGACAGCTAACACACTTGCAGTGCGGTTTGGCGGGGTGTTTGTAGGTTCATGGAGGGCAAAATCTAAGGTGCCAGGACATCTGTGCCTATAGGCTCCTGTGAGGTAAATCTGAGCCTGATTGTAATGTATTTAGACATAGAGTAGAGGAAATTGCAAACATAATGTTAGTCATATTATTGTACTTGCTCACTGAAAATATACGATAGTAATCCTGCTCAGTCTGTTGCTGATTTAATGTCTGTATGGCTGGAAAACAGCCAGTGTGACATACAATGCATAAAAAATTTATTGCTACAGGGAAGCCCGACTTCCAATCAGTATTTACCCATATTTTAAAGATGATTATCAAATACGCGTAACTCTAATTACACATCCTATCACAAGGACTTCTCGTCCCCTGAGACTTTTTTTTGTTTCTATGGTGACCTCCCCTACCTGCATTTTGGATTTCTTGACAAAGGCTGTGTGTAGGCAGAGAAACAGCATGACTGATATAAATGTCATTTGTTGTCAGCTTGCTCCTTTCTTCCTTCAGTAGTTGGTTTGCTGATTGTCAGGAGACAAATAACCTTCAACCTCCTTTTTATTCCCTTGCTGCACCTTTTCTTCCATCGTGTTGAGAAAAGAGTCCTTTTCGGAATACTAAACGTCAGTGGCCGTCATAATGTTTGATATAGCAATAGGCTCTGATTTTAGAAAAAGGTGTATGTGTGTGTGATTTCAATGTGTGTGTGTGTGAGTGTGTGTATGTGTGAGTGTGTGTTTCATTTCAGTGTGTGTGTGTGTGTGTGTGTGTGTGTGTGTGTGTGTGTGTGTGTGTGTGTGTGTGTGTGTGTGTGTGTGTGTATGTGTGTGTATGTGTGTGTATGTGTGAGTGTGTGTGTGTGTGTGTGTGTGTGTGTGTGTGTGTGTGCGCGTGTGTGTGCGCGTGTGTGTGTGCGTGTGTGTGTGTGTGTGTGTGAGTGTGTGTGTCATTTCTAAACTTGCTGAGCAGCATGAAATAAAATTGACTTCACCCGGGCACTGTTTCTCTCCAGTCCTCTCATCTTTGGGAGTTATTAATTTACTCTCTGCGCTGCCATCAAGGATTACAGTCAGGACCTAATTATATTCACAGTAGCATGATGGCCACTTTGTTTCTTGACAAGATAGTGCAGTCTTGTGTGTCTTCTAGTTGCTAGGGGCAACTTAAATTAATCTAATCACTGATGTCTGCCAATTTAAACGTGACAGGGGCTGTGTGCACTTAAGTTAGAAGAAAATGAAAAAACACAACTGATTTTTTTTTCTCTCCTAATAGCTAACAATACTTATATAGCAAGTTAACATATAGTTCACGTAAACTCCTTGAAGACATATAATTAATTATACAATGTTGTATTCTTTACTAATCACTTTTTTAATGAAAATAAGTCAAGTAATGAAAGACAGAGGATATTTCAGTATTCAGAATTTAAATCAGCTGAAGCTAATCCTGCTTAGCATGTGTTGTGTTTCTAGTACAAGTATAGGTTTAAGAATGCATAAGCAGTCACTTCTAGTATTTGGCTTTGTTGATTAATGATGTTCAAGGGTTGTACTGAAAAGTAATGCCTGTGTTCCATTTTCTTCAAAACTATCATACTAAACATAATTGTGATGCTTTTAAACCATCAGATTGATAATCTCTTGTTGACCAGTTGACTAGTTGCATTTCTAGGTGATGCAGAACCATAGATATGAAACAGGAGCAAAAGACCAGTCATTTCATATCCTTGGCCAAAGAATGATGTAGTGCTGCCAACACCAAGAATCTGTGCCTATAAACAATTTGACTTATGGTGGCCATACATGGTACAATAAAAACGTTTGATTATCCCGTTTATTCGATCTAAATGATCGAATCGAATGAAAGTTGAAAATATTTTTTTTTCGATCAAGAAATTCGAACGATTATCCCGTTTTTTCGAGAAAAATCTGATCGGACATGCTGGAAAAATCTTTATATTGGATCTAACAGAATAATCAAACTAAATTATCTAATCGAAAAAAAAATTAAAAATTGTACCATATATGGCCACCTATAGACTTTCATGAGTTTTGTATAGTGTTGCTCCCGAACTTTGACTAAAGTCATTTTCACATCGAAAATGTCATTTTCGATTTTGAGAACATTGTTGCGAAAATACATTGGCTCCTGAGTCCTGAGTTATCTCCTAGGAAATAATGTTCATGTTCTCTTTAAAATAATGTTTAAGCATTTTACAAATGATTAAAGGAAGCCTAAAGCTAAATAAACAAAAAAAGTTTTACTTACCTGGGGCTTCTACCAGCCTCCTGCAGCTGTCCTGTGCCGATCCTCAACAATCCTCCTTTCCCCTGCTGTAGCATAGTTTCTGTTTTGCTGACTCAGAGTTGGCGGGTTACTGCACCTGCACGGCCCTGGCCACACGTATCCTTCTTCATGTTCCCGTCCGCAATAGAATCCTGCACAATAATAATTCAGAGCTTGATACTAATGCATGGAGCTTGACTATATCATAGCCCAACCCTGGCACCTTTGCCGCACATCATGGGTGCCCAAATTACCATTACACACTAACTCATTGTGTCTATGTCATTTGTTAACCCCACCTTCAGTGTTTTGCTTTATTTTATGTCTGCATGAGAGTTGCCATATTTCATATAAATTCAGCACTAGGCACAGAACATAGTAAAATCACAGTATTTTAACTTGCTGTACACAACCACCTCTGCATGGCATGTAAATAAACAGTCAACACGAAAAAAATCAGAGCTTAAATTTGATTTTGCATATAGTTAAGGAGGAAGTGGTCAAAATATATCAGAAAGTATCGTTTTTTTTTCTTTTTGTTTGAATAAATGTCCACCTAGAAAGCCCAGGAACCTTATTTTTTTAAAGAAAATTTGAAATTCAATAGAAATGGATTTTCAGGAGACATCTTAAGTAAGAATGTAATTCAGACTTACAGTCAGCTGAATCCCATCAGGAAAGTACAGTGCCTATAAATCAGGCAAAGTAATTTATGCTTTTCCGATAGTACGTGATTTGGGAAACATTTTTAAGAATTCGGAAAGAAAGTTCACAAGTGAAAAATGACAGCACATCCCAGTGTTTAAGCCGTCTTGCAGCCTTATGTATAGAGTGCAGAGTTTACTAGCCCTAATATAAAATCACAAAATGTACAAAACTCTTAGTCATGTTCTGTTCCCTGTGTTTAAGAAAGACCCTTGACTCTCTGTGTAGCTTGTAGTATGATTAATTTATCTGTCAAATAATTCCCTAAAGGGCCAAAGATTATTCTGTTTAAACAGGGAGGAAAGAAACACTCTTTATAGCAAGTTAAATGTACCTAGGTGATTTGTAAAAACTCTTGACATGGCATCATTTCATATATTGTATCCGAACCAAAGATGGATTAAGATGAAATGGGGCCCTGGGCAACATAATAGCTTAGGTTTTCCCTTATGCTCCTTTTGGTACCCTAAGATAGAGAGAGGTCAGAGAAGGTAAGAGGCAGGCCCCTTGAAACTTACTAGGCCCAAGGCACTTGCCTAGGTTGCATTGTGGATGATCCTATTAATTATTTCAACATTATCTTTATTTGCTTTTCAGAAACTGTTAATCAGTATAATGGGTAATACAAAAATTGTGCAGTTTGGAAAAGGACCACACCTCTTTAGCCCCTCTGTTCATTTTGATTTATTTAAAGAAAATCTAATGTGGAGGAGGAAAAGTTAGATGTTTACCTTAGATGCTGGAAGCATCGGGGATGTTTGTCCAGAGGCTTTCAGGACCCTGATAGGCCCACCATTTCAGGGCAGAGTCCCTCCTTATCTTCTGGCCATTTTCCCAACTATGGGCAAGCACATCTGAGCTTGGAATGTAAAACAAAGCAGCTCATGCACAATAGGTATAGAGGAATGATGCACTGGAACCGTGGGCTGTGGGAGGATTTTGGAAGACTCTAAGCCAGGGCTTCCATCAGAAATTTGCATGCCCCTTTCCACCCCCCCCCCACTCACTTCCCCATATTTAAAGTGAAGCTCCTATATTTAAGATGATTGCCAGAAATCAGCAAAGTGCTGTGACACATGTAATTCTAAGGGATTACTCCCACTGCCATGCTTATGCAGCTCTTGCATTTTGCGATGCCTGCAGCATTTTCTCTGATATTTTGATTCTCATTCACTCAAATGAATCAATGTCCAGAGGCGCCAGTAGGATAAAAGATACTAAAAGGCTTAAAATATCTAGGTGGTCGGTGGTGGACCGATCAACCCAAAATAGACACGATGCTGTCAGTTCAAGTCAACGACAATTTATTTACATACTCCAATAAACACTGCGACGCGTTTCACGGGCATAGAGGTGCCAAGCCCTATCAGGACCTAGTACTGTGAGATACTCCTATTGTTTAATGCCTGAAGAAGCGGGTTTTTATGCCCATGAAACGCGTCGCAGTGTTTATTGGAGTATGTAAATAAATTGTCGTTGACTTGAACTGACAGCATCATGTCTATTTTGGGTTGATCGGTCCACCACCGCCACCTAGATATTTTAAGCCTTTTAGTATCTTTTATCCTACTGGCGCCTCTGGACATTGATTCATCCAGTGAACCACCCTTGGTGGAAGGGTGATATACCCTCCTTTTCTTCTATCACAGAGAGCGACATCTTAATCCTGAGTGGGGACAGGTTTATACTCCCCACCTGCCTATACAGTGGTTACCTCAGCGGTAACCCGTGTTTGTAAGTATAATACTTACCTATCATTTCTATCCATCTGGGTTAATACCTACTACACTATATTGGGCTCTCGGTTTGTCTATTTTCATTCACTCAAATGAACACAAGCATAGAAAACTCACAAAAAATTGTAATGTAAAATTGGACGGCCTAGATGAGCACAATTACACTCACTGACAGTCTGTACATTCTATGACAGACCTGCAGCTGGGGCCCATGTTTGTAGCATTGTTCACTGGTCTCCTAACTGACTTGGGCCCCATACTGCAGTCCCACCTGTGATGCCCTCCCTGAAGGCGGCTCTGCTCTAGACCATCCAGAGGCTTACCATTAATAAGGATAGTATCTAAGTTTTATTATAAGTCACTTCAGGTGTCCTTTAATGCATCTATGAGGTTGATGAGCCTTAATTTTTGCATTTAGTAATGTTTTATATGCTTCAATATAACGTTGCTACTACGTCTTAACTATAACCTGAATGTGTCCCTTTATTCACACAATAGGGTACTTAAATGTATACTCTAACTAAATTCCATCTCAACTAGTACTGCAACATTGTACTCTGCAGCCTACAAATATAGCATTTCAGAATCTACTGACCTACTGACCTTTGCTGTCAATTTCATCCAGCTCTCCACCTGCTCCCCTAAAGCTGCTTTGCCAATTCCTCCACTGGCTGCTAATAATCCAAAGATTGCAGTTCAAACTTCTAACCCAGTTATAAAAAGCCCTTCAGTGTAGCTCCCTTCAAACATTTCTTCACCAATTCCAGATACCATCCCACCCGGAATTTTTGCTCTTCCCATAAAACACTCAGCCCCGGGCTGCCCATGAGGCAGAGTGAGGCAGGTACCTGGGGGGTGGCGTTCCCCTGGCCATGGGTGGAGGTGTTAGTGGCCAGGAAGGGGGAGCAGTGGGCACAGCAGTGGGAAGCGGGGTCAGACCCCTTCCCTCACCTGGGATTCCCCCATTCACGCTCCCCCTCCAGCTATTTGCACAGCATTTCATTTCTGTCAGGCAGCGCGGGAAGCAATGACTCACCGACTTCCATGATCCAACGCTGCGTTCCACCACTCGCGTCACTTCCTGCAATGCCACCCACTATACTTTCGCAGTACAGTCGGTGGCATTGCAGGAAGTGACGCGAGCCGGGGAAAGGCAGTGCTGGATCACGGAAGTTGGTGAGTCATTGCTTTCCCTGCTGCCTGACATAAGTTAAATGCTGCGCAAATAGCTGAAGGGGGAGCGCGGACGGGGAGCCCAAGGTGAGGGAGGGGTGTCTGACCCCCTCTCCACCGCTGTGCCCACTGCTCCCCATTCCTGGCTGTTACCCCCTCCAGGCTACCTACACTGAGGGCAATTATACTACCAATGGGGGGGTGACGGCATCCTCACAAGTTTGCCTCAGGCGGCAAAAAGTCTAGAACCGGCCCTGAAAACACTTCTGTTTTTTAGTCTGGTAACTGACTCTCACTCTCACATTCAGGACTTCTGATAAGTGTCACCTTTCCTTTGGAACTCTCTTTCACAGCTTGTTCATGGTTATTCTCCAAGCCAGGAAACCTTCAAATGCATCTCTAAAACTTACCTCAACAGACAAGTTTATAATTGTCTTAGTTCCCCTTTACTGCCTCATCTACTAGCCCCTTTACCTGCTCACCTAGTTTTTCCACCTCACTACCTTTTTTAATATGAGCTTGCATGGCTGGGTCCTCCCTCTAGTGTTTCCTACTTCTGCTGTACCTTATCCATCAAATGAAGATGTACTGATACTAGTGATGGGCCGAACCTCCGATTATAGGTTCACGGAATGTTTGGTTCGCGGAAAAGTTCGCAAACCGCAATAGACTTCAATGGGGAGGCGAACTTTGAAAAATAGAAAAAATTATGCTGGCCCCAAAAGTGATGGAAAAGATGTTTCAAGGGGTCTAACACCTGGAGGGGGGCATGGTGGAGTGGAATACACGCCAAAAGTCCCGGGGAAAAATCTGGATGTGAAGCAAAACAGCGTTTTAAGGGCAGAAATCACATTGAATGCTAAATTGCAGGCCTAACGTGCTTTCAAACATCTTGCATGTGTATACATCAATCAGGTAGTGTAATTAGAGTACTGCTTCACACTGACGCACCAAACTAACTGTGTAACGCACCGCAAGTTACCAGCTGTTTGTGTAGTGACGGCCATGCTGGACTACTGCGCAACATAGCGAGATTGCTCTTCCTCACTCAGTGATGTCAGGTAATGTGTGACTGCCTTCTCAATTTTTCAACTGTTAACAAGCTTACGTTTTGTTTTTAAATAACATTTTCTACTTGTAGCTTCAGTACCGCTACAATGAGAATCCTATGGAGGCGGGCAAGTCTGGCATTGTGACCCCGGGTAATGGCCGGGGAATGAGGGATGGAATCCAGTGTGGAGCCTGAGCAACGGCTACCACTACACATCCAAGGAGGGCAGCAGTCAGGCATGCACGCCCGCCTCGAGGTAGTGACCAAAAATAACAGTACAGGAGGACTATCAAGGGCTTGCTGTATTTGAAATGAATGTACTTTAAATCCTTTAACGAGAACCAGTTATGGCGGGCAAAGATGACACCACATTCCTTTCACGAGAATCATATGGAGGCGGGCAAGTCTGACATTGTCACCACGGGTAATGGGCGGGGAATAAAGGTTGGATTCCGGCCTGAAGTGGGAGCCTGCTGAGACCCATACTGTAGCTGCCCTGACCGTGCTTTGCAGACCAGGCATCTGTGATCAGATGGACCCTTGACCCAGCGGAAGACAAACCCAGTTGAAAGCATTTGCCAAGAATGTTTTACGGAGGGCGAGTTTTTTGCCCTTTTTTTCAATTGTTTGAAACTGTAGATGGTTGTATTTTTAAATTGTTTGAAAATGTAGATGGTTGTATTTTTAAATTGTTTTAAAATGTAGATGGTTGTATTTTTAAATGGTTGTAAAATGTAGATGGTTGTATTTTTAAATTGTTTGAGAATGTAGATAGGTTGTATTTTTCAATTGTTTAAAACTGTATCCATTCAAGTGCAAGTTATGCACTGACTGCCAGGTATAATGTGCAGTCACAGATGCAGTGAAAGGTATGCAGTGACTGCAAACAGCCGTTTGTGTAGTGACGCTGGACTGGTGCGCACCTTGACGAGAGTGCAGGTGATGGTGGCTTTTCAGCCCATATGGTCGCCCGGCTGATGTAGCTGAATGACAGAACAGTGACTGTCCAGCTGATCAAATTTGGTCTGACCACAATGAAACAAGGACCTTATTGTCTTTGGTGTGCCACCCCCACCCGAGACACTCATATAGCCGGCAGTCATTGCTTCATTGTGATACGCAAGCCCCTTCACCGCGGCAAGGTAATGATCATGAAGGGGGATGGGCACATGTACATGCCTTTTGTTTTTTTGTTGCAGCCGCCAGCTGCCTGCAGTTCAGCCAAAAAATTAGGCAGGCATGTGCACGCCCCAGAAAAATTAGTATAGCGGCTGCTGCTAGCAGCAGCCTTAAAAATTCTGGAATCCGCCTAGAGTCCTGGACCCTGGTGGTGGTGGCGGAGAAGGCAGTCAAGCGGCCTGCAGGCAGAGATGCTGTGTGTGGGGACTGACTTAGTCTTCGGTCATGCAATAACCCTCCGGGATCCATGCCTCGTTCATTTTGATAAAGGTCAGGTACTGAACACTGTCATGTCTTAGGCGACTTCTCTTCTCAGTGACAATGCCTCCAGCTGCACTGAAGGTCCTTTCTGACAGGACGCTTGCGGCAGGGCAAGAGCGAAGTTGTATGGCAAATTGGGACAGCTCTGGCCACAGGTCAAGCATTTGCAACCAGTAGAGCAAGGGTTCATCGTCGCTGCTCGCAGTCGCAGTGTGTACATCCACACTTAAGGCCAGGTAGTCGGCTACCTGCCAGTCCAGGCGTTGGTGGAGGGTGGATCCTGAAGGGCTACTGCGAGGCGTTGGACTAAAGAATGTACGCATGTCCGACATCACCCGAGATCGCTGGAGCGTCCTGTCCTTGCCTGCGTGGACTGGTGAGGAGGAGGAGGAATACTGCCAGTGGTACCTTTATTGTGTTGTACTGTCACATCACCCTTAAATGCATTGTAAAGCATCATTGACAGCTTGTTCTGCAAGTGCTGCATCCTTTCCGCCTTGTGTTGAGTTGCTAACAGGTCTGCCACTTTGTGCCTGTACCAAGGGTCTAGTAGTGTGGTCACCCAGTACAGGTCATTCGCCTTGAGTTTTTTGATACGGGGGTCCCTCAACAGGCTGGACAACATGAAAGAGGCCATCTGCACAAAGTCGGATCCAGACGTACTCTCCATCTCCTCTTGCTCTTCCACAGTGACGTCACGCAACTCCTCTTCCTCTCCCCCCAGCCACGAACAATACCACGGGAACGTGGAGCAGCAGAAGCCCCCTGTGACGGCTGCTGCGGTTGTTCTTCTGCCGCTGCCGCCTCTTCCTCCTCCACAGAAACACCTTCATCATCATCCGAGTCTGACTGCTCTCCTTCCCCACACGACTCCTCTTCTTCCTCCTCCTCCCCCCTCTGTGGTGCCGCAGGTGTTGAGGAAACCTGTGGTTCGGCTGAAAATTGGTCCCACGACTCCTCCAGCCGTAGCTGTTCCTGTTCCCGCTCCTCCACAGCTTCATCCACCACTCTACGCACGGCACGCTCCAGGAAGTAAGTGTAGGGGATCAAGTTGCTGATGGTGCCTTCAGCGCGACTCACCAGGTTGGTCACCTCCTCAAACGGCCACATGGTCCTGCATGCATTTCGCATCAGTGTCCAGCTGTTGGGCCACAACATCCCCATCTTCCCAGATTGTGTCCTTCTACTGTAGTTTTACAGGTGCTGGGTGACGGCTTTCTCCTGGTCTAGCAGGCGGGAGAACATGAGCAGGGTGGAATTCCAGAGAGTCCGGCTATCGCATATCAAGCGTCTCACCGGCAAGTTGTTTTTCCGCTGAATGTCCGCAAAGCGTGCCATGGCCGTATAAGACCGCCTGAAATGCCCACACAACTTCCTGGTCTGCTTCAGGACATCCTCTAAGCCTGGGTACTTTGAGACAAATCTTTGCACGACCAGATTCAGCACATGTGCCATGCAGGGTACATGTGTCAGCTTTCCCAAATTCAAAGCGGAAAGGAGATTGCTGTTGTTGTCACACACCACGTTGCCGATCTCCAGCTGGTGCGGGGTCAGCCATTGCTCCACCTGTTTGTTAAGAGCAGCCAGGAGAGCTGCTCCAGTGTGACTCTCCGCTTTGAGGCAAGACATGTCTAAAATTGTGTGACACCGTCGTACCTGGGATGCCGCAGGCTCTGGGGAGATTGGGCTGTGTAGCTGGAGAGGAAGAGGAGATGGCAGCACCGCTAGAGTTCAACTGACACTCAGGTGAGGAGGAGAAGGTTGACAGCGAAGAGGATGTAGCTGGAGGAGAAGGAGAGGAGGTGGCAGGAGGCCTGCCTGCAAGCCGTGGAGGTGTGACAAGTCGGTCCGCTGAACAGCCACGTACTCCCTGCTTGCTGCCATCGGTCACCAGGTTGACCCAATGGGCTGTGTACGTAATGTAGCGGCCCTGCCCGTGCTTGGCAGACCAGGTATCCGTGGTCAGGTGGACCCTTGACCCAACGCTCTTCGCAATAGATGACACCACTTGCCTCTGAACTGCACGGTACAGTTTGGGTATGGCCTTTCGTGAAAAATAAGTGCGGCCTGGTATCTTCCACTGCGGTGTCCCAATGGCCACAAATTTACCGAAAGCCTCTGACTCCACCAGCTTGTATGGTAATAGCTGGCGAGCTAATAGTTCCGCCACACCAGATGTCAGACGCCGGGCAAGAGGGTGACTGGTCGAAATTGGCTTCTTCCGCTCAAAGACTTCCTTCACGGACACCTGGCTACTGCTGTGGGCAGAGGAGCAGGAACCACTCAAGGGTAGAGGCGGTGTGAAGGAAGGTGGCTGTGAAGGTTCAAGGGAGAAAGCGGATGAAGACGATGCACCTGAAGGAGGAAGAGGAGAAGGAGGGTGGCTTGTCTTTTGAGGGGTGCTGCTTTTCCTCAGGTCTTCTTCCCATAGCTGTTTGTGCCTTCTATCCAGGTGCCTTCATAAGGCACTTGTCCCTACGTGAGAGTTGGCCTTTCCACGGCTCAATTTTTGCTGGCAGAGACAACAGATGGCTTTGCTCCGATCTGAGACACACATGTGAGAAAATTTCCAAACCGCATAGCCCCCCTGGGGTGATGGCGCTATGGTGGCATCAGCAGCTGACGTTGAAGGGCATGTTGGCTGGCTGGCTGGCCATAGCTGGCGATACATAGTGCCGGACACTGCCACCAGCTGTTTCTGAGGACGAGCTCCCTCTGCTTCTATCATGGAGTCATCTCCTCCTACTCCTCTCTGGCTCCCCCTCTGAACTGTCCCCCTGGTCATCTCCTTTATTGGGAACATACGTGGCATCTGTATAATCGTTATCATAATCCTCCTGCCCAGCTTCGCTTTCCTCAGACATTTCCACAACTGCACCAACTTCAGGTGGTTCATCATGCCCCTCCTCACACATTACGTCCATACTATCGCCACTTAACTCAGACGTATGAGGTGGTGTACCTGCGCCTTCTTCTTGTTGTTGCAGTAGTGGCTGTGAATCAGTGATTTCACCACCACCAAATAACTCCTGCGAAGTGTCAAATGCAGCGGATGTGGTGCTTGTACTAGCGCTGGTAGCACTGGCTGCGGGAGATGAGTAGAGTTGGGCCGAACCTCCGATTTTCGGTTCGCGAACCGGGTTCGCGAACTTTCGCGAAAGGTTCGGTTCGCGTTAAAGTTCGCGAACCGCAATAGACTTCAATGGGGATGCGAACTTTGAAAAAAAAAATTAATTATGCTGGCCACAAAAGTGATGGAAAAGATGTTTCAAGGGGTCTAACACCTGGAGGGGGGGATGGCG
Organism: Hyperolius riggenbachi; assembly: GCF_040937935.1. NCBI lineage: Eukaryota > Metazoa > Chordata > Amphibia > Anura > Hyperoliidae > Hyperolius > Hyperolius riggenbachi. The sequence goes on along the minus strand of NC_090649.1, from coordinate 180,182,280 downwards.
GAGTGGGATACATGCCAAAAGTCCCCGGGAAAAATCTGGATTTGACGCAAAGCAGCGTTTTAAGGGCAGAAATCACATTGAATGTTAAATGACAGGCCTAAAGTGCTTTCAAACATCTTGCATGTGTATACATCAATCAGGTAGTGTAATTAAGGTACTGCTTCACACTGACGCACCAAACTCATCGTGTAACGCACCGCAAACAGCTGTTTGTGTAGTGACGGCCGTGCTGGACTGGTGCGCACCATGGCGAGAGTGCAGGTTTTGGTGGCTTTACAGCCCATATGGTCAGTCACCTGGCTGATGTAGCTGAATGACAGAACAGTGACTGTCCAGCTGATCAAATTTGGTCTGACCACAATGAGGCAACGACCTTATTATCGTGGGTGTGCCCCCCCGAGACACTCATCTAGGCGCCGGTCATTGCTCCATTGTGATACGCAAGCCCCTTCACCACGGCAAGGTAATGATCACGAAGGGGAATGGGCGCATGTTCATGCCTTTTCTTTTGTTGTTGCAGCTGCCCGCAGTGCAGCCAGAAAAATTAGGCAGTCATGTACACGCACCCGAAAAATTATTACAGCGGCCGCTGCTAGCAGCGGCCTAAAAAATTCAGCAATCCGCCTGGAGTCCCGGACCCTGTTGGTGGTGGCGGAGAAGGTAGTGAAGCGGCCTGCAGGCAGACATGCTGTGTGGAGGGACTGGGAGCGACTTAGTCTTCTTGGGGCAGGCCAGGCAGCCAGTCACACGGCGTGCAGGCAGAGATGCTGTATGTGCGGGGACTGACTTAGTCTTGGGGCGGGCAGCAGCCCTCCGGGATCCATGCCTCATTCATTTTTATAAAGGTGAGGTACTTAACACTTTTGTGACTTAGGCGACTTCTCTTCTCTGTGACAATGCCTCCAGCTGCGCTGAAGGTCCTTTCTGAGAGGACGCTTGCGGCAGGGCAGGAGAGAAGTTGGATGGCAAATTGGGACAGCTCTGGCCACAGGTCAAGCCTGCGCACCCAGTAGTTCAAGGGTTCCTCATCGCTGTTCACAGCAGTGTCTACATCCACACTTAAGGCCAGGTAGTCGGCTACCTGCCGTTCCAGGCGTTGGTGGAGGGTGGATCCGGAAGGGCTACGGCGAGGCGTTGGACTAAAGAACGTCCGCATGTCCGACATCACCATGAGATCGCTGGAGCGTCCTGTCTTTGACTGCGTGGACACGGGAGGAGGATTAGTGGCAGTGGTACCTTGCTGGCGTTGTGCCGTCACATCACCCTTAAAGGCATTGTAAAGCATAGTTGACAGCTGGTTCTGCATGTGCTGCATCCTTTCCACCTTCCGGTGAGTTGGTAACAGGTCCGCCACTTTGTGCCTGTACCGAGGGTCTAGTAGTGTGGCCACCCAGTACAGCTCATTCCCCTTGAGGTTTTTTATACGGGGGTCCCTCAACAGGCAGGACAGCATAAAAGACGACATCTGCACAAAGTCGGATCCAGTACCCTCCATCTCCTCTTGCTCTTCCTCAGTGACGTCAGGTAAGTCAACCTCCTCCCCCCAGCCGCGAACAATACCACGGGAAGGTTGCGCAGCACAAGCCCCCTGCGACGCCTGCTGCGGTTGTTCTCCTGCCGCTGTCCCCTCCTCCTCCTCCTCCTCCCCCAAAGAAACACCTTGCTCATCATCCTCTGAGTCTGACTCATCTTCTGCACATGACCTCTCTTCTTCCTCCTCCTCCCCCCTCTGTGCTGCCGCAGGTGTTGAGGAAACAGCTGGGTCTGATGAAAATTGGTCCCATGCCTGTTCCTGCCGTAACGGTTCCTGGTCACGCTCATTCGCAGCTTCATCCGCCACTCTACGCACAGCACGCTCCAAGAAGTACGCGTAGGGAATTAAGTCGCTGATGGTGCCCTCACTGCGGCTCACCAGGTTGGTCACCTCCTCAAACGGCCGCATGAGCCTGCATGCATTTTTCATCATTGTCCAGTTGTCGGGCCAGAACATCCCCATCTTCCCAGACTGTTTCGTTCTACTCCAGTTGTAGAGGTACTGGGTGACGGCTTTCTTCTGTTCTAGCAGGCGGGAGAACATGAGGAGGGTCGAGTTCCAGCGAGTGGGGCTATCGCAAATGAGGCGTCTCACCGGCATGTTGTTTTTACGCTGAATTTCTGCAAATCGTGCCATGGCTGTGTAAGAGCGCCTCAAATGCCCACAGAACTTCCTGGCCTGCTTCAGGACATCCGCTAAGCCAGGGTACTTTGCCACAAATCTTTGAACCACCAGATTCATGACATGTGCCATGCAGGGTATGTGTGTCAGCTTCCCCATATGCAAAGCGGCAAGCAGATTGCTGCCGTTGTCGCACACCACGTTGCCTATCTCCAGGTGGTGCGGGGTCAGCCACTCATCCACCTGTTTCTTAAGAGCAGCCAGGAGAGCTGCTCCAGTGTGACTCTCCGCTTTGAGACAAGCCATGTCTAAGATGGCGTGACACCGTCGTACCTGGCATGCAGCATAGGCCCTGCGGAGCTGGGGCTGTGTAGCTGGAGAGGAGAACTGCCACTCAGCCAAGGAGGAGGAGGAGGACAGCGAAGAGCATGTAGCAGGAGGAGAGGAGGTGGCAGGAGGCCTGCCTGCAAGCCGTGGAGGTGTCACAATTTGGTCCGCCGCTTTCTGCTTGCCATCGTTCACCACCAGGTTCACCCAATGGGCTGTGTAGGTAATGTAGCGGCCCTGCCCGTGCTTGGCAGACCAGGCATCCGTGGTCAGGTGTACCCTTGACCCAACGCTCTTCGCAAGAGATGACACCACTTGCCTCTCAACTTCACGGTGCAGTTGGGGTATGGCCTTTCTGGAAAAATAAGTGCGGCCTGGCATCTTCCACTGCGGTGTTCCGATGGCCACAAATTTACGGAAGGCCTCAGAGTCCACCAGCCGGTATGGTAACAGCTGGCGAGCTAACAGTTCCGCCACGCCAGCTGTCAGACGCCGGGCAAGGGGGTGACTGGCCAAAAGTGGCTTCTTCCGCTCAAACATTTCCTTCACGGACACCTGACTGCTGCTGTGGGCAGAGGAGCAGGAACCGCTCAAGGGCAGAGGCGGAGTGGAGGAGGGTGCCTGTGAAGGTGCAAGGGAGAGAGCGGCATAAGCAGATGATGCACCTGAAGGAGGAAGAGGAGAAGGAGGGTGACTTTGCTTTTGTGTGCTGCTGCTGCTTTTGCTCAGGTGGCCATCCCATTGCTGTTTGTGCCTTTTCTGCAGGTGCCTTCGTAAGGCACTTGTCCCTACGTGAGTGTTGGCCTTTCCACGGCTCAATTTTTGTTGGCAGAGCGAACAGATGGCTTTGGTCCGATCTGAGGCACACACATTAAAAAATTTCCACACCGCTGAGCCACCCTGGGATGTGGGCACCTCAGCAGCTGATGCTGAAGGGCAAGTTGGCTGGCTGTACATAGGTGGCGAATCTGGCGATACATGGTGCCGGACTCTGCCACCAGCTGTTTCTGACGAAGAGCTGCCCCAGCTTCTTTCAGCAACTTCTATCCTCCTACTACTCTCTGACTCCCCCTCTGAACTGTCCCCCTCTTCATCTCCTCTATTGGGAACATACAGAGGATCCCTATCATCGTCATCATCGTAATCATCCTGCCCAGCTTCGCTTGCCTCAGAAAAATCCAAATGTGTAGGTCCTTCATCCTCCTTACACGTTACATCCATAGTGTTGTCGCGTAACGCAGACATATGAGCTGGTGAAAATTCATCTGGCTGTAACAATGGCTGTGCATCAGTGATTTCACCACCACTAAATAATTCTTGCGAAGTGTCAAATGCAGCGGAAGTGGTGCTAGTAGTAGCGCTGGTGGCTGAGCAAGATGAGGTGTTCTGTGTCGCTAAATACTCAACCACGTCCTGACAATCTTGGGAGGTGATGGGACGTGCCTTCTTCCGAGCACTGTACTGTGGGCCAGGTCCACACGAAATTACATTTACACGACCTCGCGCAGACCTGCCGGGTGGCCTTCCTCTGCCTCTGCCACTACCTCTTCCTCTTCCTCTACCTGTTTTGTCCATATCGGGTATGCACGGAGTGGTATATCACACTGCGTGCACTCACGTAGGTAGGTGGGTTCACTTAACTGCACAGGTATGCGCACTGATGCGGTGGGTTCACTGAACAGTACAGGTATACAGTGGCGGGTTCACTGAACACAACAGGTATGCAGTGGCGTGTTCACTAAACAGGTATACAGTGGCAGGTCCACTGAACAGAACAGGTATACAGTGGCAGGTCCACTGAACAGAACAGGTATACAGTGGCGGGTCCACTGAACAGAACAGGTATACAGTGGCGGGTTCACAGAACAGGTATGCAGTGGCAGGTTCACTGAACACAACAGGTATGCAGTGGCGTGTTCACTAAACAGGTATACAGTGGCAGGTCCACTGAACAGAACAGGTATACAGTGGCGGGTTCACAGAACAGGTATACAGTGGCGGGTCCACTGAACAGAACAGGTATACAGTGGCGGGTTCACAGAACAGGTATGCAGTGGCAGGTTCACTGAACACAACAGGTATGCAGTGGCGTGTTCACTAAACAGGTATACAGTGGCAGGTCCACTGAACAGAACAGGTATACAGTGGCGGGTTCACAGAACAGGTATACAGTGGCGGGTCCACTGAACAGAACAGGTATACAGTGGCGGGTTCACAGAACAGGTATACAGTGGCGGGTCCACTGAACAGAACAGGTATACAGTGGCGGGTTCACAGAACAGGTATACAGTGGCGGGTCCACTGAACAGAACAGGTATACAGTGGCGGGTTCACAGAACAGGTATACAGTGGCAGGATCACTGAACAGGTATGCAGTGGCAGGATCACAGTACAGGTATGCAGTGGGCTGGGGGCTCACTGAACAGAACAGGTATGCTGTGGCAGGATCACTGAACAGCTATGCAGTGGCAGGATCACAGTACAGGTATGCAGTGGGCTGAGGGCTCACTGAACAGAACAGGTATGCTGTGGCAGGATCACTGAACAGCTATGCAGTGGCAGGATCACAGTACAGGTATGCAGTGGGCTGAGGGCTCACTGAACAGAACAGGTATGCTGTGGCAGGATCACTGAACAGGTATGCAGTGGCAGGATCACAGTACAGGTATGCAGTGGGCTGAGGGCTCACTGAACAGAACAGGTATGCTGTGGCAGGATCACTGAACAGGTATGCAGTGGCAGTATCACAGTACAGGTATGCAGTGGGCTGAGGGCTCACTGAACAGAACAGGTATGCTGTGGCAGGATCACTGAACAGGTATGCAGTGGCAGGATCACAGTACAGGTATGCAGTGGGCTGAGGGCTCACTGAACAGAACAGGTATGCTGTGGCAGGATCACTGAACAGGTATGCAGTGGCAGGATCACAGTACAGGTATGCAGTGGGCTGAGGGCTCACTGAACAGAACAGGTATGCTGTGGCAGGATCACTGAACAGGTATGCAGTGGCAGGATCACAGTACAGGTATGCAGTGGGCTGAGGGCTCACTGAACAGAACAGGTATGCTGTGGCAGGATCACTGAACAGGTATGCAGTGGCAGGATCACAGTACAGGTATGCAGTGGGCTGGGGGCTCACTGAACAGAACAGGTATGCTGTGGCAGGATCACTGAACAGCTATGCAGTGGCAGGATCACAGTACAGGTATGCAGTGGGCTGAGGGCTCACTGAACAGAACAGGTATGCTGTGGCAGGATCACTGAACAGCTATGCAGTGGCAGGATCACAGTACAGGTATGCAGTGGGCTGAGGGCTCACTGAACAGAACAGGTATGCTGTGGCAGGATCACTGAACAGGTATGCAGTGGCAGGATCACAGTACAGGTATGCAGTGGGCTGAGGGCTCACTGAACAGAACAGGTATGCTGTGGCAGGATCACTGAACAGGTATGCAGTGGCAGTATCACAGTACAGGTATGCAGTGGGCTGAGGGCTCACTGAACAGAACAGGTATGCTGTGGCAGGATCACTGAACAGGTATGCAGTGGCAGGATCACAGTACAGGTATGCAGTGGGCTGAGGGCTCACTGAACAGAACAGGTATGCTGTGGCAGGATCACTGAACAGCTATGCAGTGGCAGGATCACAGTACAGGTATGCAGTGGGCTGAGGGCTCACTGAACAGAACAGGTATGCTGTGGCAGGATCACTGAACAGGTATGCAGTGGCAGGATCACAGTACAGGTATGCAGTGGGCTGAGGGCTCACTGAACAGAACAGGTATGCTGTGGCAGGATCACTGAACAGGTATGCAGTGGCAGGATCACAGTACAGGTATGCAGTGGGCTGGGGGCTCACTGAACAGAACAGGTATGCTGTGGCAGGATCACTGAACAGCTATGCAGTGGCAGGATCACAGTACAGGTATGCAGTGGGCTGAGGGCTCACTGAACAGAACAGGTATGCTGTGGCAGGATCACTGAACAGCTATGCAGTGGCAGGATCACAGTACAGGTATGCAGTGGGCTGAGGGCTCACTGAACAGAACAGGTATGCTGTGGCAGGATCACTGAACAGGTATGCAGTGGCAGGATCACAGTACAGGTATGCAGTGGGCTGAGGGCTCACTGAACAGAACAGGTATGCTGTGGCAGGATCACTGAACAGGTATGCAGTGGCAGTATCACAGTACAGGTATGCAGTGGGCTGAGGGCTCACTGAACAGAACAGGTATGCTGTGGCAGGATCACTGAACAGGTATGCAGTGGCAGGATCACAGTACAGGTATGCAGTGGGCTGAGGGCTCACTGAACAGAACAGGTATGCTGTGGCAGGATCACTGAACAGCTATGCAGTGGCAGGATCACAGTACAGGTATGCAGTGGGCTGAGGGCTCACTGAACAGAACAGGTATGCTGTGGCAGGATCACTGAACAGGTATGCAGTGGCAGGATCACAGTACAGGTATGCAGTGGGCTGAGGGCTCACTGAACAGAACAGGTATGCTGTGGCAGGATCACTGAACAGGTATGCAGTGGCAGGATCACAGTACAGGTATGCAGTGGGCTGGGGGCTCACTGAACAGAACAGGTATGCTGTGGCAGGATCACTGAACAGCTATGCAGTGGCAGGATCACAGTACAGGTATGCAGTGGGCTGAGGGCTCACTGAACAGAACAGGTATGCAGCCAGGAAGAAGTTAAGCCTAACTAATCTTTCCCTGAGAGACAGTCTGCAGCAGCTCGCCCTACTCTGACTAATGCAGGCACACGAGTGGCCGTAATGGCCGCCGCTGCCTGCCTTATATAAGGGGGGGTGGGGCTCCAGGGGCTAGTGTAGCCTAATTGGCTACACTGGGCCTGCTGACTGTGATGTAGAGGGTCAAAGTTGACCCTCAGGTGCATTATGGGGCGAACCGAACTTCTTCCGCAAAAGGTTCGCGTGCGGTACCCGCACGCGAACCACCTAAGTTCGCGCGAACCCCGTTCGCCGGCGAACCGTTCGGCCCAACTCTAGAGATGAGGTCTTCTGTGTTAAATACTCAAGCACGTCCTCACAATTTTGGGAAGTGATGGCACGTGCCTTCTTCTGAGCACTGTACTTTGGTCCAGGTCTACACTAAATCACAGCAACACCACCTCGCACAGACCTGCCAGTGCCAGGTGGCCTTCCTCTGGTTCTTCCTCTAACTCTTCCTCTACCTGGTTTGTCCATTTTGCCCATCTCGGGGGGGGAAGCTAGGTATATGCAGTGAGGTGAGTTCACTCAACAGAAAAGGTAGATATGCAGTGAGGTGAGTTCGCTCAACCCAAAGGTAGTTATATATGCAGTGAGGTGAGTTCACTGAATACAAAAGGTAGCTATGTGCAGTGAGGTGAGTTCACTCAACCCAAAGGTAGTTATATATGCAGTGAGGTAAGTTCACTGAACACAAAAGTTAGCTATGTGCAGTGAGGTGAGTTCACTCAACCCAAAGGTAGTTATATATGCAGTGAGGTGAGTTCACTCAACCCAAAGGTAGTTATATATGCAGTGAGGTGAGTTCACTGAACACAAAAGGTAGCTATGTGCAGTGAGGTGAGTTCACTCAACCCAAAGGTAGTTATATATGCAGTAAGGTGAGTTAACTGAACACAACAGGTAGTTGGATGCAGTCAGCTGAGTTCATTCAACACAAACGTAGTTATATGCAGTGAGGTGAGTTCACTCAACAGAAAAGGTAGATATGCAGTGAGGTGAGTTCACTCAACCCAAAGGTAGTTATATATGCAGTGAGGTGAGTTCACTCAACCCACAGGTAGTTATATATGCAGTGAGGTGAGTTCACTGAACACAAAAGGTAGCTATGTGTAGTGAGGTGAGTTCACTCAACCCAAAGGTAGTTATATATGCAGTGAGGTGAGTTCACTGAATACAAAAGGTAGCTATGTGCAGTGAGGTGAGTTCACTCAACCCAAAGGTAGTTATATATGCAGTGAGGTGAGTTCACTGAACACAACAGGTAGTTAGATGCAGTCAGCTGAGTTCACTCAACACAAACGTAGTTATATGCAGTGAGGTGAATTCACTCAACAGAAAAGGTAGATATGCAGTGAGGTGAATTCACTCAACCCAAAGGTAGTTATATATGCAGTGAGGTGAGTTCACTGAACACAACAGGTAGCTATGTGCAGTGAGGTGAGTTCACTCAACCCAAAGGTAGTTATATATGCAGTGAGGTGAGTTCACTGGACACAAAAGGTAGCTATGTGTAGTGAGGTGAGTTCGCTCAACCCAAAGGTAGTTATATATGCAGTGAGGTGAGTTCACTGAACACAAAAGGTAGCTATGTGCAGTGAGGTGAGTTCACTCAACCCAAAGGTAGTTATATATGCAGTGAGGTAAGTTCACTGAACACAAAAGTTAGCTATGTGCAGTGAGGTGAGTTCACTCAACCCAAAGGTAGTTATATATGCAGTGAGGTGAGTTCACTCAACCCAAAGGTAGTTATATATGCAGTGAGGTGAGTTCACTGAACACAAAAGGTAGCTATGTGCAGTGAGGTGAGTTCACTCAACCCAAAGGCAGTTATATATGCAGTGAGGTAAGTTCACTGAACACAAAAGTTAGCTATGTGCAGTGAGGTGAGTTCACTCAACCCAAAGGTAGTTATATATGCAGTGAGGTGAGTTCACTCAACCCAAAGGTAGTTATATATGCAGTGAGGTGAGTTCACTGAACACAAAAGGTAGCTATGTGCAGTGAAGTGAGTTCACTCAACCCAAAGGTAGTTATATATGCAGTAAGGTGAGTTAACTGAACACAACAGGTAGTTGGATGCAGTCAGCTGAGTTCATTCAACACAAACGTAGTTATATGCAGTGAGGTGAGTTCACTCAACAGAAAAGGTAGATATGCAGTGAGGTGAGTTCACTCAACCCAAAGGTAGTTATATATGCAGTGAGGTGAGTTCACTGAACACAAAAGGTAGCTATGTGTAGTGAGGTGAGTTCACTCAACCCAAAGGTAGTTATATATGCAGTGAGGTGAGTTCACTGAATACAAAAGGTAGCTATGTGCAGTGAGGTGAGTTCACTCAACCCAAAGGTAGTTATATATGCAGTGAGGTAAGTTCACTGAACACAAAAGTTAGCTATGTGCAGTGAGGTGAGTTCACTCAACCCAAAGGTAGTTATATATGCAGTGAGGTGAGTTCACTCAACCCAAAGGTAGTTATATATGCAGTGAGGTGAGTTCACTGAACACAAAAGGTAGCTATGTGCAGTGAGGTGAGTTCACTCAACCCAAAGGTAGTTATATATGCAGTAAGGTGAGTTAACTGAACACAACAGGTAGTTGGATGCAGTCAGCTGAGTTCATTCAACACAAACGTAGTTATATGCAGTGAGGTGAGTTCACTCAACAGAAAAGGTAGATATGCAGTGAGGTGAGTTCACTCAACCCAAAGGTAGTTATATATGCAGTGAGGTGAGTTCACTGAACACAAAAGGTAGCTATGTGTAGTGAGGTGAGTTCACTCAACCCAAAGGTAGTTATATATGCAGTGAGGTGAGTTCACTGAATACAAAAGGTAGCTATGTGCAGTGAGGTGAGTTCACTCAACCCAAAGGTAGTTATATATGCAGTGAGGTAAGTTCACTGAACACAAAAGTTAGCTATGTGCAGTGAGGTGAGTTCACTCAACCCAAAGGTAGTTATATATGCAGTGAGGTGAGTTCACTCAACCCAAAGGTAGTTATATATGCAGTGAGGTGAGTTCACTGAACACAAAAGGTAGCTATGTGCAGTGAGGTGAGTTCACTCAACCCAAAGGTAGTTATATATGCAGTAAGGTGAGTTAACTGAACACAACAGGTAGTTGGATGCAGTCAGCTGAGTTCATTCAACACAAACGTAGTTATATGCAGTGAGGTGAGTTCACTCAACAGAAAAGGTAGATATGCAGTGAGGTGAGTTCACTCAACCCAAAGGTAGTTATATATGCAGTGAGGTGAGTTCACTGAACACAAAAGGTAGCTATGTGTAGTGAGGTGAGTTCACTCAACCCAAAGGTAGTTATATATGCAGTGAGGTGAGTTCACTGAATACAAAAGGTAGCTATGTGCAGTGAGGTGAGTTCACTCAACCCAAAGGTAGTTATATATGCAGTGAGGTAAGTTCACTGAACACAAAAGTTAGCTATGTGCAGTGAGGTGAGTTCACTCAACCCAAAGGTAGTTATATATGCAGTGAGGTGAGTTCACTCAACCCAAAGGTAGTTATATATGCAGTGAGGTGAGTTCACTGAACACAAAAGGTAGCTATGTGCAGTGAGGTGAGTTCACTCAACCCAAAGGTAGTTATATATGCAGTAAGGTGAGTTAACTGAACACAACAGGTAGTTGGATGCAGTCAGCTGAGTTCATTCAACACAAACGTAGTTATATGCAGTGAGGTGAGTTCACTCAACAGAAAAGGTAGATATGCAGTGAGGTGAGTTCACTCAACCCAAAGGTAGTTATATATGCAGTGAGGTGAGTTCACTGAACACAAAAGGTAGCTATGTGTAGTGAGGTGAGTTCACTCAACCCAAAGGTAGTTATATATGCAGTGAGGTGAGTTCACTGAATACAAAAGGTAGCTATGTGCAGTGAGGTGAGTTCACTCAACCCAAAGGTAGTTATATATGCAGTGAGGTAAGTTCACTGAACACAAAAGTTAGCTATGTGCAGTGAGGTGAGTTCACTCAACCCAAAGGTAGTTATATATGCAGTGAGGTGAGTTCACTCAACCCAAAGGTAGTTATATATGCAGTGAGGTGAGTTCACTGAACACAAAAGGTAGCTATGTGCAGTGAGGTGAGTTCACTCAACCCAAAGGTAGTTATATATGCAGTAAGGTGAGTTAACTGAACACAACAGGTAGTTGGATGCAGTCAGCTGAGTTCATTCAACACAAACGTAGTTATATGCAGTGAGGTGAGTTCACTCAACAGAAAAGGTAGATATGCAGTGAGGTGAGTTCACTCAACCCAAAGGTAGTTATATATGCAGTGAGGTGAGTTCACTGAACACAAAAGGTAGCTATGTGTAGTGAGGTGAGTTCACTCAACCCAAAGGTAGTTATATATGCAGTGAGGTGAGTTCACTGAATACAAAAGGTAGCTATGTGCAGTGAGGTGAGTTCACTCAACCCAAAGGTAGTTATATATGCAGTGAGGTGAGTTCACTGAACACAACAGGTAGTTAGATGCAGTCAGCTGAGTTCACTCAACACAAACGTAGTTATATGCAGTGAGGTGAGTTTACTCAACAGAAAAGGTAGATATGCAGTGAGGTGAATTCACTCAACCCAAAGGTAGTTATATATGCAGTGAGGTGAGTTCACTGAACACAACAGGTAGCTATGTGCAGTGAGGTGAGTTCACTCAACCCAAAGGTAGTTATATATGCAGTGAGGAGAGTTCACTGAACACAACAGGTAGTTAGATGCAGTCAGCTGAGTTCACTCAACACAAAGGTAGTTATATGCAGTGAGGTGAGTTCACTCTACAGAAAAGGTAGATATGCAGTGAGGTGAATTCACTCAACCCAAAGGTAGTTATATGCAGTGAGGTGAGTTCACTCTACAGAAAAGGTAGTTATATGCAGTGAGGCAAGTTCACTCAACACAAAATGTAGTTATGTGCAGCGAGGTGGGTTCACTCAACACAAACGTAGGTGTATGCAGTGATGAGGTGGGTTAACTAAACACAACAGGTACTAGTAGTAGGTAAATGCAGTACTGGGTGGGTAGTACAATGTGCAGTTCCCAGTCACACACACAGGTAGTCACTGAATGTGCTGCTGAATGCTGGTGGGCTGCTAGCAGTGGGACACACACATTATGAATTAGCAATGCTGTCTAAGCAACACAAGTGTCTCACACACACAGGTAGTAGTCACTGAATGTGCTGCTGCTGGCAGTGGGACACACAGTATGAATTAGCAATGCTGTCTAAAAAACACAAGTGTCAGTTTCAAACACAGAAAAAAAAATTAATCACACGAGCAGGATGAGCTCTGAAAAGAGCTTTTCTGGGGCGCTATTATAGCAATAAGATTCAGCTAAGCAAGCTAAGAAGGCAAGAGCCTGACTAATCTGTCCCTAGGAGAACAAGTCTGCAGCAGCTGTCCCTATTCTGTCTCTAGCAGGCACACGAGTGAGGCTAATGGCCGCCGGAGCCTGCCTTATATAAGGGGGGTGGGACTCCAGGGCTTAGTATAGCCGGATTGGCTACAATGCACCTGCTGACTGTGATGCAGAGGGTCAAAGTTGACCCTCATAGAGCATTATGGGGTGAATCGAACTTCCGGGAAAGTTCGCCTTCGCCGGCGAAGGCGAACCACTCGATGTTTGCCTGGAACCGTTCGCCGGCGAACCGTTTGGCCCATCTCTAACTGATACTGCTGGATGTCTCTAAATTACATCTAAATTACACATGAACTGTGTATATATTCTTTGCATTTGAGTTGCTGGATGTTCTGATTGTATTGTACATGGAACCATTTATGTATCCATGGGCTCCACTGATGTTTATATGCACCCTGTACAGATTTGAGAGCTATGCAAATAAAATAATATGCTCATTTACATATTGTGTATGTGATGTGAGTTGAGAATATGTTTGCACCATTGGTAATGATGCATTATCTAACTGGCTCTATTTCTAAAAAGGTTGATATATTGTGTGCTTTTTTCATTGTTATTTATGTTATGGGCCAAATCAGTAGGTGAAGTTGTAAAAAAACCCTTTTTCTTTTTTCTATATTTCATAATTTAAATGCACACAGGCATACATACACACAAACACACACACACACACACATTTCACAGTCAAATTATGCAATTCTATCCTATAGGCAAATGTAAAAATAGGCCATTTTCTCCAAACCCCTCTTATTTCCAACCCCAAAAATTAAACAAACCCCATAGTCTCCCGAAAACTGGATAACTTGCCAAAATCTAAGATCGCAGACCTAACAGGCAAATGCTTTCAGCCAGCAGTTATGGATCCTGCTCTTCCAAGCAGAAAGTGTGTAACACAGATGTGTAACACAAGGTGCAGTGAAACAGCTAAGTTCTAGTCTACTATTTCAATAAATTCACTTCTTTTTCCAGAGTGTCTCACTTTACTTCCAGCTCTTTAGTTTAAATGTTAAGGCCAGGATTGTTCTTAAAGAGGCCTTGCTATAAAAAAAATAGGGCTCTTTTTTTATTATTTTGTTTTCTCAATCAGAATAATCTAAAGTTTGACATTTAAAATAACTTGTGTTTGATAAATACCTTTTTTGGGCAGTAATTTCATGCTTATTGCCTAAACAGTGTCATGTTATCAGCGTGCAATGATCAAAATAAATACAAAATAATACAAAAGAAAGGCAAAAGTAAACATCAGCACTCAAAAATATAATTAGGTTTGCATCTTATCACTTTCATAAAGCACAGTATCCTATACAATAAAATGCAAGTGTCCCTGCGTCCCATGTCCGTCCGTGTCAGTGCTTTTTGTGCACTGCGCATGTGCAGGGACGCAGAGACACTGTCGAGAGCCGGAGGAGGACGGGGTCAGAAGGCGCATTTCACACCACGGGCGTGCCAGCGACGGGTGTGTGACGTGTATGTGCGTGACGGGTGTGCGGTGGGCGCATTAGGGACAGACTCAGCCCGTTTTTAAATGGGCTAAGTCACTAGTAATCAATAAAACACAATTTAAAAAGTGAGACCTATGTGGTCTTATGCTGGGCATACACGGTCAGATGTTATCAATCGAGCTGCTGATGGCTCGATTGATAATTTCCGACATTTCCGTTCACCGTGCCGGATCGATACCGCGCTCGATTCCCGCGGGCGGACAATGGAAGAAACGAGCGGCAGATAAGGAAGCGCCCGCGGGGAGGAGCGCGAATGGATCCAGGTGCCCGCGGGGATGCGCCGGTATCGAGCCAGCGGCTCGATACCACCGCACAAATGAGCCGTGTATACCCAGCATTACACATGATTAGTGGTCTATACTGAGATTGTCTGCAGCTATTTAAAAGAATATGGTTAACATTATGCATGATTTCTGGTGTTAGATGGGCAATTTTTCATAATCAAAAATAATTTATTTTCCAAGCATGACTGGGAATTGGATTTGATACATACATGGCTCAGAGAAGTTTGAAAAAAAGATATAAATAATAATAGAAGCACTATAAGCAGCAGTGACAAGATACATTTAAAAACAGTGGTTCACTAGACAGTCTATTGATAAGTACAGCCAGTGGCTGCAACCTTAAAAGGGGAAGGTGAGACCCTAATGGGGAAGGGCGTGGAGGACTTTGAAGAGGTTGATAGCAGAAAGGAAAAAAAGAGTTCCTATGCCTTTAAGTCCTTATGGAGATGGCCTAATACCTTCGGAATGATGAGAGTTGACTAAAGAAACGGCGGCCTGAGTGAGAGGGGTCATTGGCAATTCTCAATGCTCTGGAGCACAGTCTGGAGCTGTAGAGTAGGTCAAATAGGGGAAGGGGTTTTCCGATGATCCTCTCAGCTGTTCTGATAATCCTCTGTAGTTTACATCTGTCACTGGTGGAGGAGCCAGAGTACCAGACCAGGATGGACGAGCAGAGGACAGATTTATTGTTGCCAGTATAGAAGCTCATTAGGAGCTCCTGGGCCATACCAAACTTCTTCAGTTGGTGAATAAAGAATAGCCTTGGCTGGTCTCTCCTTAGAGTGGAGGTGGTGTTTGCCTTCCAGCTTAGGTCATTGGAGATGGGTGCACCTAAGCAATTTTTAAATTGTGATTTATTTAGTATGGGGCTTTTAAACAGTGATGTGATTTAATGTATACCTAATTATGCTTTTGAGTGCTGTTGGTTTACATTGACCTTTCTTTTGCTTTATTTTGTATTGCTTCTGATCGAGTCCCTCATTTCATACCTTGGCTAAATAGAGCAAAGGCAATCTATAGCCCATGCATTCTGCAGAGTGCCTAGATAAAGAGTGCAACATACCGAAAAGTAACAAAGCATTCTGAACTTTGCCTGAAATGATTCAGCCATTCACGTTGTCCATATTTTTTGAAATATAAGAAGCTCCAAAATTTAAGATGCACCTAGGTTTAGAGGACAAAAAAAAAACTAAACCTGGGTGTGTTCATGGTACAGGGGCATCTTATGGAGCTCCTCCTTCCAAGATGTCTCCCACTCCTAAGCTACACTGCCCACACATTATAAATGACACTATCCCTCTGCAGGGAATCCTAAAACACACAGTCCAATGTTAATTGCACTCACAGACATACGAGGAAAGAGGTCAGCATTGCTTGCAGTCATGTTTATTGTGCATCGCATTAACCGGTTCAGCACCGCAGTCCGAAAATCTCATGCATCCGAGCAACGTTCACCTCCCATTCATTCGCCTATAACTTTATTGCTACTTATCACAATAAATTGATCTATATCTTGTTTTTTCCGCTACTAATTAGGCTTTCTTTGGGTAGTATATTTTGCTAAGAATTATTTTTTTGTAAATCTATTTTAACAGGAAGATTAGGAAAGAAATGAAAAAAATTCATTATTTCGCAGGTTTTGGGCATTATAGTTTGAAATTAATATATGCTACCGTAATTAAAACTCATGTATTTTATTTGCCCATCTGTCCTGGTTATTACAACGTTTAAACGATTTCCCTATCACAATTTATGGTGCCGATGTTTCATTTAGAAATAAAGGTGCATTTTTTCAATTTGCTTCCATCACTATTTATAAGCTTATAATTTTAAATAATATAATAACATATTCTCTTGACATGCATATTTAAAAAGTATTATTTATTTATTTTTTTTATAAAAAAAAGTGTATGTGGGTAATTTCTGGTGTGGGAGGGAAACTGCTAATTTTAATGTAAAATAATATTTTTTTTTAATTAAAAATGTATGTGGTTGCAGTTTATTATTTGGCCACAAGATGGCCACAGTGAAAAAAGTCCTGGATGCGAACAATCTCGCATCCAGGAACTAAAATGCTGGGGAGAAGTTTCCTGGGGGCAGAAATACCGCACTCTCTGGAGAGAAAGCGTCGGTATTTCTGCGGGGAAGTTAGATCTGTGAATGGGAATTATATTCCCATTCACTGATCGGGGGGCTAGCAGCGGGCAGCGCCCAATCGTGCGCACCAGCCGGCGGCAGCAGCAGTGCCTATCTGGATGAGGAAGCTCGTCCAGATAGTCCGAACTGGTTACTCAAACCTTCTACATCATAATTGCCTATGTAATTTCCCATATCGTTACCACTCATAATGAAGGTGGGGGCTGGCTAATGGTAGTCAGCACCCTTCTTCATTATAATCTGCATCTGCACTGGAAAAACAGTTTTTCTAACCTGGGGTGACAAAAAGGCCCTCTTTGCCTGGGGCATGCTTAACCCATGGTGGCACTTACAAGCTTCCTTTTGTATCTTGATCCTACCACTTGCATCCTTAAAGTGGATCTGAGATAAACTTTTACACATTTCATAATTTTGCCCCTTACATATATTTTATAGGGCATCCCTCAAACCAAATACTTTTCTTTTGTTTTAATGCCGATTCCCTATAAACTAAACAAGCTGCTCCCACAGCTCCTCCAGCGCCTAGGCATTCTGAGTCCCATGTCAAGTGCTCATGGGAGCTCATCCTAAGGGAGGACGAGGAGGCGTTACCAGCCGGGAGCTGCTGAAATTTCTGAGGCAAGGGGGCAGAGAGGGGAGGAGAGAGGAGGAGAAGGGAGTAGAGTTTTCACAGGCTGAAGGGTGGAGAGAAGTTGGCTTTGTAATGACATATGGCTGCTCTCATTTGATCACAGGAAGAAATAATCATATACTGTTGAAGCTGTTTGCAGTTAGATTTACTGTGTAAACCATCTAAACATTAGATAAGATATATAGACAAGTTACTTGCTATAGTTAGTTTTTCAACTCAGATCTGCTTTAACAGCAGGATGTGCATTGCAGATAAGCATATAAAATAAAAATCAGGGACTTTTCTGCCATGCTCTTTTTTATATGAGGGATTTATAGAAGTAGACATGCAATCTGTAGTTCTTATGCAGAGGCATACAAAATTTGCAATTATAGCACTACCCTCTGCTAACCGGTTTAATTATACATTAGCTTGATGCTGACTTATAGGCATTTCGGTGGGCAGGAAATGTTGCATTGTGTTACAGTATACTGTCAAACCCCACCACCAACACTGGCATCTGTCTACAAGCTTTCCTCTGTTCTCATGCAGAGCTGTGGCTACTGTTACTGAATGTACTTCTATACCAGAAAATGCAGGCTGAATAATTAAAAAAAAAAAAAAAAAAAAAGTGGCAGCTTTTCACAATTTAGCATTAGTGGTCATTATGACAAGTGAGACGTCCCTGTAAAGTTATCTTTTATAGCGAATATACATATTTTCAGTAATACACTGGAATTCCTGAAACTAACTTTGACAAGGGGAGGCTTTATCTTGTGATAGTTAAGTCCGTACAAACTCCTACTTTAAAAAATATTATATTAAAAAAATGTACAACAATAATCTAAGTCCTTTATTTCATTATAAATCTCTTTATAAGTATGTATGTTCTATCCTGTGTTAAACAAGCACTGTTATATTATTAGCTTTAGGTATAAACATGTTAAAACTAGCCAGATAATTTTTCATTTTGATAAAGTATAGCATGTACTTAATCATATGTCAGAAAGGTGTCCAGGGTACTTAATGCACTGGAGATTTACTGAAGTAGTTGATATATCTGTTGGTGCTTTGAAAAGTGATGAACTCACCTGACATATTTCATCCACAGAAAAGTAATTTATTTCAAACCAACCAACCCAATGGGAATATCAGTTGGTTGTCTCAAATGGGACAAGAGAATAGAATACACAGGCACTCTGAATGCATATAGCAAACTAAATATATCTTCCTTTATATATCAGTGTAGATTACAGTTTTGAATGAAAGCTTCTTAACTCATTCCTCTTTGCATTGATCTAGCTTTCAATGTCTATTTCTCCTTATTTTTTGCCTCCAGAAACATATCGAATGTGTAGCTATCAGTTCCAGGAGAACGAGTAGTGTCATTAGCATTCGACTTTTTTAAATCATTCTCTGGGTTTAAAGTACAACAGAGACACTTTGTTTTCCATAAAATATTGCACACCAGGCAGGAACTCTGAATGAGTAATGAGCCAGCTGACCTATCGATGTTTCGGCTTTCATGCGCAAACCCAAAGTTAGTATGAAGATAACACTGATAATAATGTAATCCCCTCAACTGTTAGACAATGAGTCACTGTGTAATATGCATTAAATTAGAAAAAGAAATCAATATTAACTGAGAGAAAGACGCTGTAATCCACTGAAAACACAGTAGTAGTAGGTTGATAATGAAGAAGCAATTTTAAATGCATAGCAAAGGCATCTTCTAAGGCTTAGCTTAAAAACTCGCATTGGGATAAAGATCTATAAAACCATCAGAAATGTTTAGCGTGGCATTGAGTGAATCCAGACAATATAAGATAACAGATATAAACATAGACTGAGACAACACTTGAAGCTTTCCATATTGTGGGTTTTGACATCTACTCATTGAGATTATATTGATTTGACCAGTCACAGAATATTTAACCAGTCACAGAAATCTACATGTGATAGCCATTCACAACCCAGAAGGGGTTTACCATGACCAGGTGATTGGATTCTACAGAAACTATTTACCAGGAACAATGTCTAGCTATTGACTCCACCTCAGAAGGTTATGGTGCAAGCCTGCTGTCATGGTTATCCTTTGCAGCATGTGACCTCACTACTGAAAAATAGTGAACAATGGAAATCATAAATATGCACAAAAAACAAAAATATGATCTCATGATTCTTAATATGTTTAAATATATGCAACTTATTTTTGTGGTTATTAATGATTACTGATTATTGACTGCAGCGAAAGTTGGTCTGCATCAGATTCATTATACATTAAACCTGCATTATTGGAGCACATTTTTACTTGGCAGAACTTTGTGCATCCATGACTGAATTGTTGGATACAATCTTCATTGTTACTTCCTAAGCTCTACCTTTAACATACTTTAAAAATAGCTACATTCCTTTGGACTACACCCGCTGTGGAGATCGGCGACCTCCGTGGTGAATGGAGGTAATTATAGCTGCTGCCGCTACTGCTGCTGCCACTTAGATAGATGCAGGAGGGGGAACGCAGAGGGGAGAGCCCAAGGTGAGCGGACATCCCCGCTGATGTGCAAAACTTTCCCTCATGCTGCGACCCCTCCTGCCCCAGTTGTATGCCCCACTGTTACACCAGTGTATGGCATAATGGCAGCAGACTGATTATTTGGTCTTCGATTGAGGCCCCTTTTACACTTGCCATGTTGTGTCACATTGCCTCACTTCTACCTAACACACCACATCGCAATGACTATTAAAGTCAATGGAACATGACACATTTCCTGCGGTGCAACAAAGTGCTCCAGTTGACGCAGAACCTGCAGTCCAGGATTGTGCACCAGGCTACAGGAAGCAACGCAAGTCAATGGTAATGTGAACATTTTGATTTTTGGTGCGTTTGTGGTGCAGTGCACATGCACAGATACACATTTTCAGATGACATACTTCCTGTCCAGCAGTATACACGTGACTGAAGGATGCAACTTTTTGAAGGCAGGTTGCCTCCAATTTCCCTGTTAATGCAGTCTGCTGCATATACTAAAGTGTGTGTAATGATGCAGTGCAATGTGAAGGTGGTAGCCATTTTGCTGCACAAAAACTGTATCACACCAAGTATAAAAGGACACTGAGTGTTAACACATTGGAATAATAAGAATTCTCTCTTATTACATGTGTGCAAATAATTCAAAAAGTGGAATCAGTAGATGCCTATCTGTTTGAGCATCGACAGCATCTTTGTGGTTTGTACACCTCAGTGAGTGTCAGATTCCATACTGATGCATTTAAAAAGTTAGTTGTATATTCTACTGTATTTAATATTTTCAGCTATCCAGGGTGAGGATTTGCTTGTGCAAAACGTATTGATGATAAATTAAGTTTCCAAATTCATTCATTTTCTCATCGGTAGTATTAACAACATACTTTATGTATTACTAGACATTAACAGCATTCAACCATAGTATATTAGATCTTTTGAGACTGAGTGTGTTATGACTTATATTCAGTGTTATCTAAACTTGGCCACTGTGAATCAAATCACAGTTTTCCACAGGGATACTTGTAAATAAACATACATTTGTTTTCCATAGGGATCCTTCTAGACAGAGAAAAATAAGCACACAGTCAAATAGTTGTTGTAGCAATCTTGTATTTATTATGTAAGTTTTTTTTAAATGACTTGAATATGACAGTATATCTTTGTGCAAGGGAGGCACGATGATATATTAGTATGTCAGTATTTCCAGACATCTGCTGTCTTATTTGAAATTTCAACAAAATGAAAAATGCACAAAGAGATATTATATTTTTAGTAAAGAAAAAAAAAACCTTGCAAATTTTCTTTTATGCTACATGACTGTAACATGCAAGGCAGCTACAAAGTTATAACATAATTATATTGCCTATTAGGAGGTAGTGCTCAGCATGTCAGTATTGCATATATAGTTTTGCATTTATGCGGTACCAGTAAACATGTTGTGTATGCATATATAATCTAATTCATAAACATGCATATGGAACATTAGTATACAATAATCAAGTCCCCCGTCAACAATAAACTAAGGAGGATTGCTCTAATTAATACAACAATCAAGCTATATATTTTTTTTTTCAGAAAATTCATATTATTTACTGTATGCTTTGGGGCTCTATAAGTGAACATTTTTCTTCATGAATGTAGTTTCTTTGCTCTGGTTTCCTATATATAGGGAGGAAAATTGGAAACTCACCAAACTAGCCATTGCTTCCGATATGATAGAAAAATTACATAGTCACCTGCTTTAGAGACGGTGCAAATATTTCTATGTAATCCCTAAGAGCTTCTGCAAATTAACTGAACCTGCCCATCTTCTTCCCCTGAAGAGAGATATGAACTCTGTGTGACCACCACTGCAGCTTAGCAGTGTCATCATCATCGTCCTGCCCATTTCCTATTTTTTCAGTACTGTAAAATATTTAGTAGAGATGGCCCGAATGCTTCTACCGTGAACTTATTCGCACGAACTTCGGTGGTTCGCGTTTGCGGTGAACCGCGAACTATATGCGAGTTCGACCTGCCCCCTATACTACATCATTAGGGTCAACTTTGACCCGCTACATCACAGTCAGCAGACACATGGTAGCCAATCAGGCTACACTCCCTCCTAGAGCCCAACCCCCTTGTGTGGCTGCAGTAATTAGAAAAGGGAAAGAACCTGCTGACATAGGGAAAGCTTAGTTAGGCTCTTGTGTTAGGCTTGTTAGGTTGCTCCTTCTTGCTGATACTTATTGCTAAAAAGCACCCCTTTAACAGCTCTTTTGAGAGATAATGATGTTCTTGTGATCTATTTTTTTTGTGTGTGTGTGTGTCCCACAGACACTTGTGCTGCATATACAGCCCTGTCAGTCGCAGCTGGCCCTTAGCCCCTTGGTAATTCCTATTGTGCCACTGCCAGGCCCAGCACATTCAGTGACTACTTGTGTGTGTGACAGTTGCACATTTGTAATACCAATCACTGCATATCTACCTGTTCAGTGCACCTACCTACGTGAGCGCACACAGTGTTATATAGCACAAGTCACTGCACCTGTTTACGGTACCTGTGTGTGTGACAGCTGCACATTGTATTGATACCAGTCACTGCATACCTGTTCACTGCACTTGTGTGACTGCACATTGTATTAGTCAAGTCAGTGCGTACCTTTCACTTCATCCCCCCCCAATATGGGAAAAACAGGCAGAGGCAGGCCACCCAGCAGGTCTGTTCGAGGTCGTGCTGTCATGATTTCGTGCGGCCCTGGACCAAAAAAACAGTGTTCAGAAGGCGCGTGACATCAACCCCCAAGATTGTCAGGACGTAGTTGACTATTTACCGTAACACAGAACACCTCATCTTCCTCAGCTTCCGCATGGAAGCGTGACATATCTTTCTCCTCCTGCTCTGATTCTGGCACCCCACTTAACACTCAGTCGGCCGCACCACCAAAGTGCCATCATCCCAGGGCTCAGCGTTGTGGATATTTTTTTGTGTGTCTGCCTCAGATGAGAGCAATGCCATCTGTACTCTCTGCCACCAAAAATTAAGCCGTGGAAAGACAAAGACCCGCCCGCGTAGGGACAACTTCCTTACGAAGGCACATGATGACAAAGCACAAACTGCAATGGGTTGACCACCTCAGGAAAAGTAGCACACAAAAGCAAAGCCACACACCGCAGTGGAAGATACGAGGCTGCAATTATTTCTGAAAAAAAGTTATGCCCAAACTGTACCGTGATGTTGAAAGGCAAGTGGTTTCATCTCTGGCACACAGCGTTGGGTCAAGGGTCCATCTGACCATGTGGTCTGCAAAGCATGGTCAGGCCAGCCCGAAGACTATGTCAGTCCCCACACACAGCATCTCTGCCTGCACGCCGTGTGACTGCCTGCCCCAAGACTAAGTCGGTCCCCACGCAGCATCTCTGCCTGCAGGCGGCTTGACTGCCTTCTCCACCACCACCAACAGGGTCCAGGACTCCAGATGGATTCCTGAATTTTTAAGGCCACTGCTAGCAGTGGCTGCTATCATAATGTTTCTGGTGCGTGTACATGCCTGCATAATTTTTCTGGCAGCACTGCAGCTGCAACAACAAAACAAAAGGCATGTACATGTGTCAATTCCCCTTCGTGATCATTACCTTGCCGCGGTGAAGGGGCTTGCATATCACAATGAAGCAATGACCGCCGGCTATATGAGTGTCTCGGGGGGCACACCCAAGATAATAAGGTCGTTGCTTCATTGTGGACAGACCAAATTCGATCAGCTGGACCCGCAACCATATGGGCTTGAAAAACGATATCGCCTTCACTCTGGCCACGGTGCGCACCAGTCCAGCACGGCCGTCACTACACAAACAGCTGTTTGCGGTGTGTTACACAGTAAGTTTGGTCTGTCAGTGTTAAGCAGTACACTAATTACACTACCTGATTGATGTATACACATGCAAGATGTTTTAAAGCACTTTAGGCCTCCAATTTAGCATGCAATGTGATTTCTGCCCTTAAAATGCTTCTGTGTGTCAAATCTGGATTTTTCCCGGGGACTTTTGGTGTGTATCCGACTCTGCCATGCAAACACTCAGGTGTTAGAGCCCTTAAAACATCTTTTCCATCACTTTTGTGGCCAGCATAAATGTTTGCAGTTTTCAAAGTTCGCCTCCCCATTGAAGTCTATTGCAGTTCGCGAAAGTTTGTGCGAAGCGAACTTTTGCGGAAGTTCGCATTCGAGGTTCGCAAACTGAAAATCGAAGGTTCGAGCCATCTCTAATATTTGACCCTATCCAGCCTATCCAGCCTCCCACTAAAAAAAAAAAAAAAAAAAAAAGTATACATCTTATCACCCTGCCTTCATTTAAAAAAGTATCCCAACATTAAAATCATTTTTTCCTTGTTCCTATTATTCTAGGTCGCATACCTAGCACATTTGGAGATACAGAACATATGGGGGCAATGCTGTTAACTGCTAATGTCAGCGCCATTAGCTTCAATGCAATTCTGCAAAACTGGTCTGCCAAAATTTTGCGGATCCACCAACAGTTTGAGGAAATTGTGAATGGCCACAGTTCTCAGTATAGATCTCTAGTTCCTTTATTCAGTTGCTTGCTAGATGCGGCATAGTGGTGAAGTGGATAGCACTCTTCTCTTTCAGCACTTAGTTCTAGCCAGGGCAATATCTTCAAGGAGTTTGTGTGTTCTCCCCATGTCTGTGTGTGTTTCCTCCAAGCGCTCTGGTTTCCTCCAACATCACAAAAACATACTAATAAGTTAATTGTCTTCCCCTAAAATTGGCCCTAGATTACAATGGATATAGGACTAAGTAACAATTACATTGTGAACTCCCTCTAAAGGAATGTTAGACACAAGACTAGATAGTCTGTAAAGCACTGAAGAAGATATCATGTAAAAACTCAATAATATTAAAATAGTCTGTCTGCTCTCACCTACACCTTAAGCTGTGTGTAAAGCTGCTGTAAAAGTTAGGTTATTTGTGGGAGAGGCATAATTATATTGCTTGGCAAGGGGGATACTCTGCATAATTATGATATTAGGAGTAGGGGACTCTGTGTAACCAAATTGTTTGGTGGTACTCTGCACTATGATGTTATGGTAGGGACTAACACAATGAAGTTGTCTGGGGAATGAACATTGCATAATTGTGCTATTTAGGGGGTATGTTGCCTAAAAGTAATGTTTCAGAGAACTCTGCTTTATTTGGGGGTATAGTCTGCTTATTTATGTTGTTTTGGGGGATATACTTATGCTGCCTTTTGTATGGTAGTTAGGGCCTAAATTTATGAAGGCAAATAGAGGGCTTTGTCCAAAGTTTAAAAGGTTGGCGGGTGGGGGATTCATTTTTAGTTACACATTTGCTAAGGTCACACACATTTTTTGTCCATGTCCACAAAGTGTCCTGACCATGCCCACTTTTTGCCAGAGTGTGCATAGCATGCCTCTTGGTGTCCTGAGGCACCCTGGATCATGTGGATCCTAGCATCACCTCTAATGCTGGGCATAGACGGGTTGACCGGCGGCTCGATTAGCCGCCGGATCGACCCCAGCCGCGTCCCTGCTGTGTCCCGGTTCGTCCGCATTGATAGATTACCGCTCGTCCCCTCCGGCACTTCCTTATCAGCGCTCGATTCCCTGCCATTGTCCGCCGGCGGGGATCGAGCGGACGGGAGTCGAGCGGCTTGATGCGGTCAGCTGAATATTATCAGCTGGCTGGATCAGCTGGTCGATACACGGTACAGAAATGTACCATGTATCCCCAGCATTAGACCAGTAATTATTGTTTTGAGACATAAACATACTGAAGGCTTAAAGGGTACCAGAGCTTAAAGCAATTGTAAAAATAGGGAGAGCAGACATGTATGGGAAGCAGTCCAAATGCCCATCGACCCCCTGCTGTCCATCCCCCTCCCCCTCACCAAAATGCCCCCCTGCAGCCTCTTCAAGGTCAGAAAGTTGCCTAGCAGTGCACTGGCGCTGCCCCCACTGCACATGTGCACAATGTACAGTAGTTGTGACATGATGAATAATGCACTCCCAGCCGTAGGTCCACAATCTAGGACGCGCACCTGGGCCTGTGTCTGTGCATACATAGAGAGGAAATGAAAACAAATCTTTTTTTTTTTTTTTTTTGAGAAAAAACAAACAAATATTTTTTCTATGGAAATCTGATTGGATGTGTTAGAAAAATCATGAGGAAAAGGATAAACACTGAACATTCTATACAATCATTTGTTATTTGATATTTTTAGAAAATTAGTATATTCATTCAATGCTTCTGATTATTCGATCAAGCAGAAAAATTTAACAGATTTCTCTGGTTGAACAAAAAAAAGACAAAATTGAATCATGTATGGCCACCTTAGGCAAATTAGCCTTTATAATACTCTACATTTAATAAATCATTATTAGTTCTATGCAATTCATCATCACTCTGTGCCATTATACAGATTTATCATTGCTACAAAAGTCAAGGGTAAGGGTACTAGCATGGATTCTGACTGATAGCTCTAGGCAACTGCTCCTCTTTTGCTCCACTTTTTTTCAAATTGAGCTCAGTTAAACAGCCCTATTGTCTGAGTGATAACTGTTAAAATGACAAGTAATGTAAATGATCTCTAAAAGAGACACATACAGCATTACAAGCTTTACAAACATTTCAACTCTATCACTAACACTTACACATGCACACAACAGAAAATGAATGGAAATAATTGCTTAAGATAACATCTTTAAAGCGACTCTGTAATACAAATTTCATGCTTTGTTCTACCATCCTACAAGTTCCTAAACCTATTCTAATGTACTCTGGCTTACTGGAGCACTTTCTACTATCACCCTCTCTGTAATAAATCAATGTATTTTTCCCCTGTCGGACTTGTCATCCTGTGTCTGGAAGGCTGCCAACTCTTCCGTGCTGATCTGTTATGCCTACCCCTCTCCAGGCCCCTGTATGCACACTCCAGTGTGTGTGTTATTTACATAAGCCAGCAGCGTCTCTGCTTATCAGTGAAAGAGAGCTGAATAAAAATCCTCCTCTGTTAGGCTGTGAAAGAAGCTGGCTGACACATACTGAGGAATTACAAACACAGGCACAGGCAGAGCTGTCTGCAGCCTGTCACTAGTATTCAGTGGATTAGATCTGCAGGGGGACAGAAGGTAAACACACAAATGATCTCTTGAGATTCAAAAGGAAGGCTGTATACAGCCTGCTTGTGTATGGATGTATTTTCTATGTGTGGACATACTGTACATCAACCTACTTCCTGTTTTGGTGGCCATTTTGTTTGTTCATAAACAAACTTTTTAAAACTGTTTTTGACTACTGTTAATGCAGCGGGGAGCGGCGAAATTGTGACAGAGGGGTATAGGAGATGTCCCCTAACGCACCGGTATGTTTACTTTTGTGCGATTTTAACAATACAGATTCTCTTTAAATAACATTCAGTTGTTCCCAGTGTCGATGTGTCTTTGAAGCTAGATTCTCTGTATACATTAATCTAAAGCTTATCAGGAAAGCTAAAGCTTAAAATATAAACGTCCCATGTTGAAAAGTTAACCAAGGAGAGTTGGTGCATCAACACAGAGCAGATCACCAGACCACCTTCCTTCTGCTGTTTCTTTCCTCCTCCTTCTGTTGTTGAGAGTTTGATGTTTTGGGTCCAGAACTGTAGTTATAGCTCAGGAGAGTCTTAATTTTTGTTCCCGTTCATGTCTTCTTAGTGTTTAAAAAATAATGTAACCCTTCACACATCCATCCCATTGGGTTTATAACAGTCAGGTGTACTTCTCATCACCATGTTCTATCTGCCACCAGATAACATTTCTCATATTTTATATGGTTATCTTATAAAGACACTTAGGAGGGCAATGTAGCTACCTTAAAGAGGAACAGTAACGACAAAACGTCCCCTGGGGGGTACTCACCTCGGGTGGGGGAAGCCTCCGGATCCTAATGAGGCTTCCCACGCCGTCCCTCCATCCGTCAGGGGTCTCGCTGCAGCCCTCTATGCAGCGGTGACGTAATATTTACCTTCCTGGCTCCTGCGCAGGTGCTTTGACGGCTGTCGGCTCCGAAGTAGGCGGAAATACCCGATCGCCGTCGGGTCTGCTCTACTGCGCAGGAGCAAGTTTCCGGCGCCTGTGCAGTAGAGCGGACCTGACGGAGATCGGGTATTTCCATCTATTTCCGTGCCGAAAGCCACCACAGCGCCCCCGCTGGAGCCAGCAAAGGTAAATATTGAAGCTACAGTCGGCTCTGTCGCCGGCTGTTCGGAGGGCTGCAGCGAGACCCCCGTGGGACAGAGGACAGCGTGGGAAGCCTCATTAGGATCCGGAGGCTTCCCCCACCCGAGGTGAATACCCCCCAGGGGAGGTTTTTGTTGTTACAGAGTCTCTTTAAGATCTCCTGCTTGTGTTGTGTTTGATATTTTTCTCCAACACTTGCTTTGGGTGTATAGCAAGATATACAAGCATGCTTGGATGCTGGGATAGCTGCTGTATTTATGTTTCAGGCTCCACGATGGACTCTTGCATTTTTTTTTACCAGAGGGGGGGGGGGAGGGGGGGTGTACCAGGACGTGTCTTGCTTGGTATTTGCTTCTACTTCCAATAAAGGACCCAAGAATAGGCTTAAAATTAGGTATGTGTGCTTACATGGGAAGTTTGTAAGTTTTTTTGTAAGGATGTTGGAATAATTGTTTTGTTTGTGTTGAGGTATGTGGTGAAGGGTTAAGTCTTTAGTGCATACTGAACAGGGAGGACATGGGTAGCAAGATAAAATTGCTGAATTATAACTGTAGTTCTGGTCATAAAAAGTCAGCTGGCGATCTCCAGTGCTTTGGAAAGTCAGGCAGGCAAAAGCCAGTAACAAAGCGGGTTCAGTGTACAAGCCTTTTTAATGCATTATAGAAGCTTGGTTTGTGCATTTCTGGTAAGATTTCCACTGGAAACAATTGAATAGCATTTGTACACTTTAGGCAAGAATTAGGTTTAGGTGAGCACTCATCAGCACACTTACAGATGACAAGTAAGATGCAGACGCGTGCATGGGTGGCACTACACTGGGGCATGCTGGGGAACTGGTCCCCTTTCCCCCTTTGAATCACTGTGCCCCCTAAGTGCCCTCCCCCCTCTGTAATATACAGTTAACTGTTTCCAGCTCCAGCAGCCTAAGTTTATGTAGGTATTAAGTAAACCAAGGATCTTATCTATTTGCCATAAATACCCCAGCAGTACTGCACTGGGAGAAAACTCAGAGCTCACTTCAACGTGAGTTATTGCAAATATATTTGTTTTTAAGAAAGCAAACATTTGTTTTCCATAGCGTTTTAGTAAGATGGCTTTTTGGTCCATTGTAGCCCCTTACACACTCCTAGGAGTTCTGGTTCACCATGAGCTTGCTGGGTACTCTGTAACTCTGGGTGTTTCAAGTTCTGCCCCATAGAGACACATGAATCCATGCCATGCACTGATGAGGATCAACCAATCTGAAATAGTATGTATGCATGTTGGATTAGTGTGGCTCTACAATATTAACAAGCTGACACATCATTGCATTCCAGCGGATCTGGAGGTATATTAAGCTTTCAGCAGTGATGCACTGGGAGAAATCTCGGAGCTCATGCCAACCTAAATTATTGTAAATACTTGCAAATACAGTTTTAAGAATGCAAACTTTTGTTTTCCATAAATATTTCACAATCCTTGCAAGATCCCTTGTTATTAACCTCCCTAGGCAGCGTTCTGGATGAGCTGAGCTCGTCCAGAGACGCCGGAGATCACCACTCAGGCCCTGCTGGGCCGATTTGAATAATTGTTTTTTTTCAAACACACAGCTAGCACTTTGCTAGCTGCATGTTTAATTCGATCGGCACCGATCCGTCGCTACCCAACGCGAAAGAGGGCCCCGCCCCCGGGACCCCTGCGCAGCCTGGCCAATCAGTGCCAGGCAGCACTGAGGGGTGGATCGGGAGTCCCTGAGACATCACAACATCGATGATGTCACTCCGTTCGTCTCCATGGCGACAGGGAAGCCCTAAAGGAAATCCCGTTCAGAACGGGATTTCCAGATGGGACTTCATGCCGGCGGTGATCGAAGACGCTGGGGGGACGCTACAGGGAGCAGCCAATCATGTAGCTAGCACTAGGCTAGCTACATGATAAAAAAAAATGGGCAAAAAAAAATCAGAACGCCCAGCATGTTAATGTATCTGCATGGCACTTATATCTGGAGGATTGTTGTGGATACCAATTATTAAGTGTTGTTTTTTACCTGCATTATAGATGTGTCCCCTTCGGGGTTTTTAATATCATTTGTTATGCAGTCGCCAAAGTGCTGGTCCAGATTTGCATGTCCCCTCCTTAGTTGGTTAGAGTCCTTTCTGGACTGTCCCATCCCTCCGTAGATCACTCCCCTCACTGTGGGTGTGACTGCTCTGCGATGGGGCGTGCTGTGGTGGCTGGGAATGGCACTCTTCTGGTCTCTGCTCGCTGCGCCCGCTCCCCCCGGCTGCTGGGACGTGATGACGCTGCTCTCCTTCCCTCTCCCCCACCCAGGGGGATGTGCTGTGGCGGGCAGGCGCTGACTGCGGCGATTAGTGGGTGGCCATATTTATGGCTGTGTTAAATGGTGGTTGTGTGTCTTATCTCCACACGTCCTTTTGAAAAAGCCAAATCGGCTAAACATGTCAAGGATAGCGTGGTCTGGGCATCCGATGGGTTGTTAGGCGTGCGACTCTCACACCTACGCTCTGTGCTACACCAGCACCCCGTGAGCACCCTCCTGGCTCTCCACAGTTATTGGGGGATATCTGCTGGACATTGAGACTCCATTAAACTACAGGCCTGGCATATGTAAGTGATTTGAAGGTGATACACCAGGGCAGCTTGGGATACATCTATCCATCAAACTGAGCAGGCAAGACACCACAGAACTGGTACTGTACGCAGCTACTTTTGCTTTGTATTGACATGCTTTCTGCTTGACCCCACTTGGAACATTGCTTATGCTGCATGTAGTGTCTACCGCTCTTTTTTAAACTTTTGCTGGACTGTGTCTCCAATCCAAGCTTGCTGTGCCATGTCAGTCTGCTTGTCAAGCCTGCAACTATTGCTCAATTATATTGACCGGCTGCTCATCACACTTATTGAGGGCAGGTTATGATTGCTATATCCTCAGGACTTACTGCTACACTGTAACATGTATTATTTACCTGCCTGATTGTTATCTATGGCACTCTGCAGTTTATAATCTGAGTCTGGAAGAGTATGTTTGGTTTCTGTACGAACCCACTAAAACTTTGATGGAACTTTTTTTGGAACTGTCCTGAAGATCTTGGCAATATTACAACTAAGCCGGCTTTACCCCAATCTGGTGTTGAGTTATAGGAGGCTGTATGATTGAGGGTGTGTGTGAATGTGGAGTTTGGGACCTGATCAACCACC
The DNA here is from genome assembly GCF_040937935.1 of Hyperolius riggenbachi. NCBI lineage: Eukaryota > Metazoa > Chordata > Amphibia > Anura > Hyperoliidae > Hyperolius > Hyperolius riggenbachi. Next base: position 180,151,116 of record NC_090649.1, on the reverse strand, counting down.
ATTGGTCTCCAGATTCTTATCTTGTGACTTTATGTGTGTATATCTTTTTGATAAATAAAATTATGATATTTTAGATAAAAACTTCATTTTTGGTTGTTCTTTGTTGCTTGGGGCATATGCCTTGCTTTTTTGGTCTCTTGCCAGTACACAATTCTGGATGCGGCTGCCATGCGGCTCGATTGATAAGATCCGGCAGGACGGATCTTGTTTCCGCCGATTCCCTGCTCGCTCCCCGCGAGGGGACAATGGCAGGGAATCGAGCGGAAGATAAGCGGTGCCGGCGGGGACGAGCGGGGACGAGCGGGGAATCGAATGCGGCGCACGCGCGGCAATCGGGGACGCGGCAGGCACCCGTGTAGATGAGGCTTTATATTTGAAAAAAATCTCTCTACCTTCTTCAAATTGTATGTTCTAACATAACCAACAGGAATAGAGTCTGAAGAAGGCTTACAAGCTGAAAGCTTACTGTTTTTTTTATTTGTAAATTGACCAATACACTAGAGCTTGTATATTTTACAGACAGGAAGTTTTAAATCAGGATAATAATCCTGATTCAAAACTTCCTGTCTGTAAAATACAAGCTATAGTCTCCAGCAATGCTTAGATACTAAAATAAGTAGTAGCAGTAGGGTATTGTACCATGTTAGCCATCAGTAAAAGCAAGAAGTTTTAAATCAGGATACTAAGATAAGTAATCACACACACAGTGTTTCTCTTCCTCCTGCCTCTTGCCCTTCCACGTGCTTATAGAGTCGTCAGACACAAGCTGGGGCTAGAATGATTTGGCTGTCATATGTCCACACAGGAGCAGCTTGCTAGTAAGTATGGATTAAAAATTATGCCAGTAAAAAAAACAAATACATCAATAGGTAACTTTTTTTCAATAATAACCATCATTTGTACAATCTGTTCTGCTCAAAAGCCTCTGAGTTCTATTTGTGAAGTTTACATTTGGTTCATATAATTGCTGAACTAGTTAGCCTTAATTTTATCTGAGCTAAGCAAAAACAATCTAAAGCTCACCATACACACATTGATCACCCGAATGGTCCCCTGCAAGCCAGCCATCGTGCCCCCCAAAAATTTGAAACTGGACTTGTGTATATCCCTATGAGAAAATTGCATGGCATCATTAACATTGTCTACATCATAGTACATTTTCAAATTGGAGTATAGCTTGCCCTGCCTAGATGCTAAAAGTTGAGTTCATTCCTGAGTGTGTTAACATACAGTATATAGAAGAACAATAACTTCATAAAGAATTTATGTTAGTAATTACGTGTAATTTTTCTCAGTTCAAAAATATTGATGTTGCAGAGCTGCAGTTAACCTTCTAAAATCTTCAAATCATATTTCGCAGTTAATTAAAATAATATCTTCCAGTTCCATCAGCGCTTTCTATCCAGAAACAAACATTTTGTCTTGCACTCCATAGTTGCATGCTGAAATAAACAAGGGAATTGCTTTCTTCAACCATGTTTCAAATATCTTTCTGAGAAACAAAACTTGACAATCTGAATTCCCCTTGCGTGCCGGTGAACTTTAAAAGGTATTAGGGAAATGATTACATAACACAACTACCATGTGTAAGTCGCTGCACAGAAATCCTTTACCCTATTAAATGTTTGCTATAGTGTTTCTAGCAGCAGGTTGTGGTTAAGCCTCCTTTCTTCTTTTGTCTTTTTAATTAAATCTTAATAATGATGTAATTCAAGATATAATAAGTGCGGCTGCAATGAACATTTGTTTTAGGGATGCAGCGGAAGTGTGAGGATTGATTTACCAGCAGAGTTAATCTTCTCATACGCTGTCCATAAAATGCCTTAAAGCGGGGGTCTCAAACTCGCGGCCCGCGGTCCATTTACGGCCCTCGATACAATATTTTGTGGCCCTCACCGGCAAAAGCTTCCTTACAGTTCGCTTCAGTGCTCCCAAGTAATCCGCCGCATACCCGCCGCTAAACGAGGGCTGCAGAGCCCCCAAATCGCCCGGGGGGCAATCTGCCGGCATTTCCTGGAAGGGGTAGAGCTTTCAGCTTCATCTCTGCCCCTCCTGACGTCAATCGCCGCACGGATCGCCACCTCTCCTGGCCCCTCTCTGTGAAGGAAGAGTGAGCGGGGCGGGCAGAGGCGGCGATGCGCCGCGATTGTGAAATTCCTTATGCGGCCCAGCCTCATCCCGACTTTGCCTCCTGCGGCCCCCCAGGTAAATTGAGTTTGAGACTCCTGCCTTAAAGGGAATCTGAAGTGAAACGAAACCTATGAGATAATGGTTGTATGTGAACTATAGCTAAGAAATAGAACATTAGTAGTAAAGATATGAGTTGCAATAGAGGAAGAGTTAAGAAACTTCACTTGTTATCTATGCAAAAGCGACTGGGTCGAATACAGTCCAGTCCTGTTTTATGAAGCACTTACAAATCAAAGAAACAGTAAAGACAACTTCAGATAAGGTTTTATTGCAGGGAAGTTCAAAAGGTGCTTAACTCTGCATCAGTATCAGCCACTGGCATCTACTCTTCAGTTGATTGCCTAGTGCTAACAACAAGCCATTCCACTGCCCATTTGTGTTTTTTTTTCTTTTGATACAATAGAGGCTGTGTTGGGCAGCAGGGTTATGGACAGTATAAGAAAAAAACCCAAAAATGCTCAGAGAAATTGAAAACAGAGCAGAGTGTAGCATATCAAGGTTCATGTGATCCCTCAACACAAATGCTTATTAAAATAAATAAGAACTGCCATCTGAATAAACAATTCCCAGCCCTTAATGATGACAATTAATGTATTTGAATTAGGCCCCTTATGTCCTCTGCACTACACACACCTTTTAGTTTAAATGTCTACACTGCTGATAAGTTTTTTATGTAAGTAAGAGAAGCAAATGCCATGGACAGTTCTGGATGAAATAAAATAACTACATCTGAAACTTTATGAATATATTCACTGAAGTTTTCACAATCCCTTTTGCCTACAGTATATACTCAAAATCTCATCTGAATATTATAAAATCAAGTTACTTTGTGCATCAAAATATTAGAGTGTTTCCAATTTCAAGGTTGCCTAATTGAGACCCAGTTCCAAGCAACAAAATATATTTTACATTCTCTTTTCACATATATCTTGTGATTTGTGTACAAAGTCTATCTTGTGATTTTGTACTTACTAAGTCATCTCTGCAACATTATTTTCACACTCCAACAGGCATACAGAAATTCTCTAGCGCATCAGAACCTATATGAGCCATCCTGAATTAATTACCTCCTTCAATCTAAGTTCAGTAATAAGTCTCGTAGGGAATTGATAGAATTAAAAACAAAGTTCCTGGCAGACTAAGTTAAAATAGTAGTGTGAAGTGTTCTGCTAAAGTGTATTAGTTTATACTTTACAGAAAACATCAGCTCATCTTTAGTTAAAGAGCAAAGAGGAAACAATTGCTATTTTTCTGAAAGTATCTTGTGATGAATTGATATTTCCATTAAGCAAGGTGTTTTGTAAAATTACAACACTTCTTGACATAAGAATTGTTCTTAAACATTATCTTTGACTTTTAAATCACAGTCTTTTTACTAGATCGGCTTTTTAGAGTACAAGTGAAGTTTGGGGCATCAAACTACAGATGTTTGTATTATTATTATTTTTTTAACAAGAACATCTTGTGAATTGTTTAGGTAAGAACCAATGATAACTGCATAGCTATACGCAAAATGACTGTTCTCACAGGAATTTAATGCCTTTCATGTATTCAAAAGTTATGAGATACCTCTTCCTTCTCAGCATCCAAGTGTACATGACTCCATATATGCCGGCAGGTCACATGATGAGCAACATTACTGTAGCCGTGGGGTTAGAGATGACCTGAACAGTTTACCGGCGATCTTGTTCGCGCGAACCCCGAGGGATCGCATTCGCGTCGAAACGTGAACATATAGCGATTTCGACCCCCCCACTATAGTACATCATTGGGCTAAACTTTGACCCTCTACATCACTGTCAGCAGACACATGGCAGCCAATCAGGCTGCACTACCTCCTGGACCCCCATCCCCCTTATAAAAGGTAGCAGCGTCATGCATTTTCTCACTCTGTCTGCTGCCTGCTTTAGTGAGAGAAGGGAGAGGTTGCTGCAGAGATATGGAAAACATTAGTTAGGTCTTGTTAGCTTGCTCCTTGCTGATATTTGTTGCTTAAAAACACCACAAAAAAGCTATTTTGAGAGCTAATGTTCTTGTGATGTGTTTTTTTGTGTGTGCCTCTGACACTGCATATACAGCCCTGTCTGTCATAGCTGGCCCTTGCTAATTGCTATACTGTACCAGGCCCAGCACAGTAAGTGCACACCTTCAACTGCATCTGTGTGACTGCACATTGTATTATACCAGCAGTCAGTACCTTTCACTGCATCTGTGTGACTGCACATTGTATTATATCAGCAGTCAGTGTATACCTTTCACTGCATCTGTGTGACTGCACATTGTATTTTACCAGCAGTCAGTGCATTTCACTGCATATGTGTGACTGCACATTGTATTATACCAGCAGTCAGTGTATACCTTTCACTGCATCTGTGTGACTGCACATTGTATTATACCAGCAGTCAGTACCTTTCACTGCATCTGTGTGACTGCACATTGTATTATACCAGCAGTCAGTGAATACCTTTCACTGTATCTGTGTGACTGCACATTGTATTATACCAGCAGTCAGTGTATACCTTTCACTGCATCTGTGTGACTGCACATTGTATTATACCAGCAGTCAGCACCTTTCACTGCATCTGTGTGACTGCACATTGTATTATTCCAGCAGTCAATGCATGCCTTTCACTGCATCTGTGTGACTGCACATTGTATTAGTCAAGTCAGTGCATACCTTTCACTTCACCCCCTTCAATATGGACACAACAACAGGAAGAGGCAGAGCCAGAGGCAGGCCACCCAGCAAGTCTGTTCGAGGCCATGCTGACATGATTTCATGCAGCCCTCGACCAAAGTACAGTGTTCAGAAGGCACATGCCATCAACTCCCAAAATCATCAGGATGTAGTTGACTAATTAACACAGAACACCTCATATTCCTCATCTTCCGCACGGAACCATGACATATCTTCCTCCTCCTGCTCTGATTCTGGCACCACTGCTACTACTAGCACCACATCCACTCCATTTGACAGTTCGCAGGAGTTATTTGGTGGGGAATTAACTGATTCAAAGCCTTTATTGTTACAAGAAGAAGGCGCTAAGCATGTTACACCACCTCATACAGTATGTCTGAGTTAGGCATCAGTATGGGCGTAAGGTGTGAGGATTATGAAGTACCTGTTGTTTGTGCAGTTTTGGAGGTGTCTGATACAAGCGAAGCTGTGGATAATGATTATGATGATGATGATGATGATGATACTGCCATGGATGTCACATGGGTTCCCAATAGACAAGATGAATAGTGGGACAGTTCAGAGTGGTAGTCAGAGAGGAGTAGGAGGAGATGAGTTGCTGAAAGAAGCAGGGGGAGCTCGTCATCAGAAACAGCTCATGTCAGTATCTGGTGGCAAAAATCGCCACCGATAGACAGCCAGCCAACCTGCGCTTTAAGGTCAGCTGCTGATGCCACCACCACAGTGCCATCATCCCTGGGCTCAGCGGTGTGGACTTTTTTGTGTGTGTCTGCCTCAGATGACAAAGATGCCATGTGTACTCTCTGTCACCAAAAATTAAGTCATAGAAAGACCAAGACCCACGTCGGAACAACTGCCTTACGAAGGCACATGATGAAAAAGCACAAACAGCAATGAGGAAAAGCAGCACACAAACTCAAAGCCACCCTCTGCCTCCTCTTTCTCCTTCAGGTGCCGCATCTTCAGCCGCTTTATCCATTGCGTCTTCACAGCCACCCTCCTCCTCTCACCTTGAGCGGTTCCTGCTCCTCTGCCCACAGTAGCCAGGTGTCCGTTAAGGAAATCTTTGCGCTGATTTCTGCCAGTCACCCCCTTGCCCGGCGTCTGACAGCTGGCTTGGCGGAACTGTTAGCTCGCTAGCTGTTACCATACCAGCTGGTGGACTCTGAGGCCTTCTGAAAATGTGTGGCAATTGGGATACCGCAGTGGAAGATACCAGGCCACAATTATTTTTCTGAAAAGGCGATACCTAAACTGTACTGTGATGTTGAAAGCCATGTGGTGTCTTCTCTGGCACAAAGCGTTGGGTCAAGGGTCCACCTGACCACAGATGCCTGGTCTGCAAAGCACGGTCAGGGCAGGTACATTACTTATACAGCACATTGGGTCAACCTGGTGACAGCTGGCAAGCAGGGAGTACGTGGCTGTGTAGCAGACTTAGTTGTGACACCTCCATGGCTTGCAGGCAGGCCTGCTGCCACCTCCTCTCCTTCTCCTCCTACTCCCCCTGCTACATCCTTCGCTGTTGTCCTCCTCCTTGGCTGAGTGGCAGTGCAACTTTACTGGTGCTGCGATCTCCTCTCCAACTACACACCCCCAGCTACCCAGGGCCTATGCTGCACGCCAGGTACGACGGTGTCACTCCATCTTGGACATGCCTTGCCTCAAAGCGGAGAGTCACACTGGACAAACAGGTGGATCAATGGCTGACCCCACACCAACTGGAGATCGGCAACATGGTGTGTGACAACGGCAGCAATCTCTTGTCGGCTTTGAGTTTGGGAAAGTTGACACATGTACCCTGCATGGCACATGTACTGAATCTAATATTCCAAAGATTTGTGTGTAAGTACCCAGGTTTACAGGAGGTCCAGAAGCAGTCCAGAAGGTGTGTGGGCATTTCAGGCATTCCTACACAGTCATGGCACGCTTGGCCGATATTCAGCAGAGAAAGAACTTGCCGGTGAGGTGCTTGATTTGCAATAGCCCGACTTGCTGGAATTCGACGCTCCTTATGTTTGACCACCTGCTAGGAGAAAGCCGTCAATGAGTATCTGTACAGCTATGCTCAAAGGTCATGCTCTGGGGAGCTGGAAAATGCTTCTGGCTGAAGTTCTGGACACTCATGCGTAATGCCTGCAGGCTCATGCATCTGTTTGAGGAGGTGACCAACCTGGTGAGTCGCAGTGAAGGCACCATCAGCGACTTGATCCCATATGCTTTCTTCCTGGAGCGTGCCGTGCGTAGAGTGGTGGATCAAGCTTTAGAGGAGTGTGAACAGGAAGAGGAGGAAGAGTTGTTGGAAACATCACGGCCAGAACCAGATTTGTCATCAACACCTGCTGCAGCACAGAGGGGGGAGGAGGAGGAGAAGTCGTCTGGGGAAGAGGAGTCAGATGAGGAAGGTGATTTTTTTGATGAGGAGGCAAAAGAACAACCGCAGCAGGCGTCACAGGGGGCTTGTGCTGCTCACCTTTCCCGTGGTATTGTTTGTGGCTGGGGAGGAGGAGAACTTACCTGACATCACTGAGGAAGAGCAAGAGGAGATTGCTAAAAGGTCGGCATCTGACTTTATGGAGATGGGGTCTTTTATGCTGTCCAGCCTGTTGAGGGACCCCCGTATAAAAAAACTCAAGGAGAATGACCTGTATTGGATGACAACGCTACTAGACCCTCGGTATAAGTACAAAGTGGTGGAAATGTTACCAAATTACCAGAAGGCAGAAAGGATGCAGCACTTGCACAACAAGCTGGCAAGTATGCTTTACAGTGCGTTTAAAGAAATACTGTATGGGGGTCAGGGGAAAATGAGTTGAACTTACCCCGGGCTTCAAATGGTCCCCCGCAGACATCCTGTGCCCCTGCAGCCACTCACCGATGCTCCGGCACTGCCTCCAGTTCACTTCTTGAATTTCAGACTTTAAAGTCTGAAAACCACTGCACCTGTGTTGCCCTGTCCTCATTCCCGCTGATGTTACCAGGAGCGTACTGCGCAGGGCCAGTATGGTCAGTGCCTGTGCAGTACGCTCCTGGTGACATCAGCGGGAGCGAGGACATTGCGATGCAGGTGCAGTGGTTTTCAGACTTTAAAGTCTGAAAGTCCAGAAGTACACCGGAGGCAAGGCCGGAGCATTGGTGAGCCGCTGTGTGGGCAGAGGATGTCTGCGTGGGACCATTAGAAGCCCCGGGTAAGTTCAACTCATTTTCTCCTGACCCCCTTACATTATTCCTTTAAGGGTGATGTCGCAGCACAACAAAATAATGGTGCCACTGCCAGTAATTTTCCTCCTCCTCTCATGTCCACGCAGGCAAGGACAGGACGCTCTAGCGATCTCATGGTGATGTCGAGCATGCGGAGTTGTGGACATTATTTAGTCCAACGCCTTGCCTTAGCCCTTCCGGGATCCACCCTCCACTAACGCCTCGACCGGCAAGTAGCTGACTACCTGGCCTTAGGTGCGGATATAGACACTCTGAGCAGCAATGAACCCCTGAATTACTGGGTGCGCAAGCTTGACCTGTGGCCAGAGCTGTCACAATTTGCCATCCAACTTCTTGCTTGCTCTGCCTCAAGTGTCCTGTCAGAACGGACCTTCAGTGCAGCTGGAGGCATTGTCAGTGAGAAGAGTAGTCTCAGGTCTTAAGGGAACTCCCTGTACTGTGTCAAGGTCACAGGACTTGAGAGTAAAGAGACAAAATGGATCAGCCAGCGGGGAGAGGACACATGGGAACTGTTGAGAGCAAGTTGTCCTTACATTCTGCATGGTCCAGGGGAGGACTGGGAGACTCGGCAGGCGTACACAGATTTCAACAGATTTCATGCTGAAATCTATAAAAAATCCATGTGTAGTGTGTGGAGAGATTTGATCAGATAGATTCCTCTCTGTTTAGTTCAAGATCTGAAATGGATGTCTAATGGCCACATGGACCTGTGTATATCCAGCTTAAGAGAACAGAGATAAACTGCTATCTTGTTATGAAAGACACCGAGAGATAGGAAAGTAGGTGATTCAGCCCTCTGGTGCCGCCTGAGTTCATCTTGAAACACAATGTATAGTAATTTGTATCATTTTTTTCAATTAGAAGTTTTTGCACAAATACTCACATAACAAATAATCACATAATAATTTTGATTGTTTGATCCGTTACATTTTCAATTTAGAAGTGGCTCCTATCTGACTTGCTATGCATCTATCTATTCAATAATTGACCATCTAAATAACATACCTAAGTTTTCTTAAAACAGACAATGAAGACAAACCATTAGGGGTGAACATCTCCATTTGTTACATTTGAGAGCACAGTTTAAAATGCTGTTTATGTTTCACAGTTTTATTTTAATTTGCCTGCTAGCCGTAACCCTGAAAGAAAAGACAAGCAGAAAAGTAATTGGCTTGACTCTTTCAGTGATTTATATTGCAAAGTTCATGTGAGGGTTTGTAGTTCACTTTACATTTACAATCAGAAGACTTTTTAATACCTGATATAACTTTTAATTAAGCAATTTTCACTCAATATGCCTCATATATCTTTTTTTTAACTCACTGCCATCAAAGTCTTTTATTGTCCATAGCTTACTTTGAATGCAGAACACATAAGTAGTCGAAAGTCACAGCAGAACATTTGTTTATACAAGGCTGCATTGCTTTAGCAAAGTTTTGGACTACTGGTGGTGACTTCAAAAGCATGTAGACATCTTGCTTTTTACAACAAGTTTAAGGCCCGGTTCACATTAGCGGTTGTTTGCCAAACGGACCGGATGACCTGACCGGATCCGGACCGGATCCGGATCGGAACCGTACGGTTCTGATCCGGATCCCATCCGGATCCGGTCAGGTTGCATCAGGTGGTAATCAGGATGCGATCCGGATCCGTTTGGCAAAGTTAACGTAAAAAAAAAAAAAATGTTGGGGTCTGGTAGGTCAGCAGAAGGGGGACCTGTGGAATCAGGCCCTCTGCTGTTTAGCACTCACCTCCACCTCCGACATGCTGCCAACATCCTGCCAACACCTCCAGCTCGTGCTGCTCCACTCCAAAATGCTTGCCCATGTGTCCCCAGCCAATATCGCCGCAAAAATCCGCATAGGAAGTGGGGTAGAACATCCGGATTTCTCAGCCAGTGTGTTGTGCGGCCTCCGGTTCCCATTTGTTTGTATTGGCCGGATGGTGCAGTCCGGCTCCGCCCCGGATACGGCTGCCGGAGGGGCCGGATGAAAAAATAGCGCATGTTGGAACGGAGGCCAGGGTCCGGATCCGGCCCGGATCCGGTCCGGCTCCGGTTCTGCAGAACGGACCCATGTGAACGGACGCATAGGCTTTAATTGCTATGCCGTGCGTCCGTTCCGTCCGTTCTGCAGGCGGTGCGGCTCCGGCACGGCGATTCCGGAGGGCCACCGCAAGTGTGAACCGGGCCTAACAGATCTTCAAGCACTCACATTCAAAGCCCTACTAAATCTTAAGTAGCAAACAAACATTAGATCAAGTGCTGACTAGTGCAACTCTTGGGTACAGAAGCTAGGACTGATGAAAATATGTAGTTGAAGCATGATGGGGGAAATCCATGCTTAGTAAGGGGAGATGGCAGCACATAACACTATTTATAGAAAATTGGGGGAGAGGGCAGTGTTGCAGGACATGCTGCTACACAGATCATTGCTAATGTGCCCACCTCTCTTTTTTTAGATCAAGTAGAACTTTCTGTGCACAGCAATTTTACTGCTTTTCCATGCAACATGCCTATGTTGTATTAAATAGAGAACGCCTAATGAATAAGGACTGCAGAATATTGTTAGGCGTAATGACTTGTCATTTTTGATGACTCATAATCAAGAGCCATAAATATACTCTATGATGTCATAGTTGGTAATTGTCTGCAATTACAAATAACGACTATGAGTACATTTGTAATTACACTCGTGATTACAGGTGCGAGTGGTAATTAAGATTATGGAAGTGCTTTTTTTTTGGGACCAATTAGAATGTCTCTAATGTCTCTAACCAATAGGAATGACCTGATCTCTGAGCCCACCCCTCTCTATATAAGGCAGAAATCATTTTGGATTGACTCCTTGCGGTCACTCAGTTCTGTGTAAAGAGGTTGGGTTGGAAGAGCAGCGCGGTGTGTTTGCAATTTGCAATTGATATGTGCTAATTTGAAAGTAATTGTACCTGCAATTGTTAGCTTTGTGATTCAATTAGAATGTGAGCTTACTAATTGTTTCCTTTTTAATTCAGTTAGAGAGTCAGCTTACTGCACTAGTGAAGTGATAGTGTGTAGTAAGTGGTATTTTGAAGATAGGGCCAGAGACTGCTGATACGGAAGTGGTTAGTTACGGAAGTGGTTAATAGTACGTAAAATGTACTATTGTTTTAGACAGTAAGTACTATAGTTATTTCTGAGATACTTGTTTGACTACTAAAGTATATCTAATATAATAACTATTAGTTAGCTTAGTGTACTAGTGACTTCTGTAGCACTTTGTGATTGTTTACTTTACAGAGCATTTTTCTAGGTTTACCTGTAATTAGGAGTCAGGAACTTGTCCAGCAGCAGCAGCCAGCAGGGACTCCACTGTTCCCTCCACTGCTCCCTCTGAAACTGAGGCTGGCGATGCCAGCTTAAACACTCTGTGAGAAAGAGGGTGCATCACCCAATGCAGTCATGGATTAGCTGTTTCAGACAGGGTCCTTACCTGTCCTTCACCTGCCACTGGGTCACGGTTGTGGAAGTGGTGGGTGGCTCAGCCACTTGCTCAGCAGCACAGCTGGTGGTGACACCCCCGGGGTCAGGGGAAAGCCAGCCAGTCTCCTCAGTCAGTCTGAGTTCTCCATTATGGAGGGCAGCGATCAGGCTGATATTTAATGCTCCCCTTAAATCTAACCATAAGGTTAAAAGGGAAATAAGAAGTCTATGAGTGACTGGATTGTGTACAACGTTAAGGTGGCATACACATTTGAGCTCCATTTCTCAGAAGTGTACAGAATAATAGTTTAGTTCAATGCAAATAAATGATACATAGTAATTGAATTAAATAATAGTAAGGGCTGGTTCAGACGGACGCTTGCGGAGCGTTTACCGCAAGCGTTCGGAACGTCGCGGTAAACGCTCCCATTCAAGTAAATGGGAGCGTTTACACCGAGCTTTTGCGCGCTTTTACCCGAATGCGGCGTTCGGGTCCCGATTTTCGCAAGCGTTCGGGCTGCCCCTGGAAGCAACATGTTGCTTCCAGGGAGCGGCCAACCGCAACGTCTAATGTTCCCCTAGGGGAAGAAAAAAACGCGACCGCATCACGACGCGACCGAAGGCTACTGAAAGCCTGACCGCGCAGCCGCCGCAACACCCCCAGACACGACGCCACGCAGACGTCTGTCTGAACCAGCCCTAAATAAGTTAATTGAGAACTGCCTGGATTTTATAGAGCTGAGAATTAATGCACAACAAACCTTATAGTCACCATGTAAGAATTCATGTTGAATTTACTTTAATCAACTGAAACAAGAACTGACCTTGACACTGAAGTCTATTTTGTATTGGCGTTCATTTTTTTTTTTTACTTTGAATTTACTAGTTTGCTAACAAATATGATATATTACTGAGATTTCTCTTTTAAGTTGGCAAACAAGGATTTTTAAAATCTGTTTCTTGGTTCATCAATAAATCTTCTCTGTCACCGAGAGAGCTGCATCTCCTGAGAACAAATTAAGCTGACTCATAGATGTATGACAATTATTTTACAATCTTCCTATAAAAAAGATTTGTGCACTTGATTCATTATCAAGTTAGGAGGATTTTCTACACACAGTCACGCAATTTGTATGATGTATTAGCCAGTAAAATTACAACTCCACTAATTGCAAATGCAAATTATAGCAGAATCAATTATTTTGAATATACGTCAACCTAATTGTAATGCTTTTCACAGTTCTGTTGACAAGATGACACACTGACCGACACTGATACTATGTATTCATGTTGTATTTTTTCAACAGTACATGTTGAACGGACTGTTAGCCAGTAAAAGGATTTCTGCTATTGATCCTCAATCTACTTTCAGACCAATTGATTTTTACTAGAATCTTCCCTCATATAATATTTTTGGGAACTGAAAAAGGATCTGTGCTGATTAAAGTTTATGAAAGCTAAAGATCATCTGAAAATGAGGAACAGTAAAACCTTGGATTGCAAGCAACTTGGTTCAAAGTGGACCTGAACTCTTGCGCAGGGCAGAAGGAAAACAGAGACAAATGCATCCTGTATGTACTAAGTAAGTTTAGCCTGTCTGATTCCTCCTCATTTGTATCTAGTAATCACAAGTTGTAATTTGATCTCTCCCATGTGTCAGCTGATAGCCATGGCAGATAAGGCAGATAAGCTCATTTGAATGCAAAGGCTGTTAACAATATGTCTGCTTCCATGAAACCAGGAGGTAGAAACAGTGCAGATTTATGTTAGGATTTGTATCAGCTGTAACAAAGAAATGTTTTTCACACAATAGAAGTACAACCAAGTCATACTAAATAAATTGTGCTGCAGTCAACACAAGCCAGTCAGAGATTTCTGGCAGGCCCTGAAGCCTATAGGCACAAATGTCCCAGCACCCTAGACTTCACCCTGCATGAGCCTTCTAACCCCAACAAGTGTGCTGTCATTTTTACCTTACCCCTTTGCCCCTCACAGCTACAGGTGCCCCTGAGTATTGGTTAGTCAGAAGTTCCCTCAGTATTAAGTAGCTAGAAGTGCTCCTGACTGAGAGGAGATCCCATCAGTGGAATGCCGAGAGCCAGGTGAGTAACCTATCATTTACACTCTGCTCAGGACTCTGCATAGGGAAGGAGGGAGGGAAGTAGTAGGGGAGGAGAGTGAGCCACCTTTCTATTATCAAGCACCTGTAGGCACGTGCCTAAAGTGCCTTATGGTAACTCCACCCTTGATTTATGGAATAGATCATTAAGGGTCCTTTTCACATTGTTTGGTGAAATTTGTGCACAGCCTAAGAGCCTAATGCAGTGCAGCGCACAGGGCCGGTTCTAGATTTTTTGCTGCCTGAGGCAAACTTGTGAGGATGCACACCCCCCCCCCTCCCCGAGCTGGAATGATTGCACAGAACCCAACAATTTGCACCGCATGTTATAGCTGTGGTGAGCCCCCCAAAAACACCCTCAGTCTAGGTAGATAGCCAGGTATAGGTGCCCCCAGTATTGGTAGCTATGCACAGTTGCCCCAAGTATAGGTTGGCCAGGCACTCTCTTCGCTTTCTGTTTCTGCCTAGTGCTGCCCCTAGACTTCTGCCACCTGAGGAAGTTGCCTCACTTTGCATCATGGGTGGACCGGGCCTGGCAGCGCATCACACCACATCATTATCATCCCTTTGTTCCCTGCAGCAGACTGTGCTGACAGGGAAATCTGCATGACCTCACCCCACACTCAGTGTCATGCTAACCTGAAAATCTATAAAGATTGTTTACATTGCCATTGACTCCCATACTTTTGCACGCATCACTCAGCAATGCACTGCAGCTTCTTTGTCTGCCAGACCACTTCTATCGCACCACATTGTTTTGCAGAAACTGAAAAATGTACCACTGACTCTGATGGCCCCTGCAACCATCTTCGGCGGGAGATAGTGGGATAGAGTACAGAGACGCAAAACGACACCATAAGTATGAAAGGGCCCTTAATAATTACGTATTAAAAGCAATTTAACTCTGAAACAAAGCACTGTCTTCTTTGTTTTGTAAAATACAATTCATATTCTTGTCCTCTAGATCTACAAATGCTGTGCTAATTAATAAACACTCTTTAATGCACTCATCTCCAAAATGAAAATTTATTTCAGTTCTTACATTTCATTTTTATCTCATTTAAAAAGAACAAGGAAATTGTGTCTGCTTCTACAGAAGACGCAACAATTACATTTCCCTGCTGAAAGAATAGAATTTTTACAACCTTATTTACCTAGTTTCAGCATCATTTCCATTGATTAAGATAATTATTTATGATCATCAGTGAAATGAGTGTGTTTATTTGTCAAGAAATTTTATAGCAAGGGATTTCATGAAAGTCATAAAATTGTGAGCAAATTATGCATTCCTATCAAACTCAAGCTATTAAAAAGAGAGCTGCACTTCTAAATAGCGCCAGCATCATGTCCATATGTTAGTAAACATAATGCACGATAAAATAGGCTAACATAAACAGCAATCCAAAGTAAATATCTTGAATTAACTACTCACCATGAAGTTTGGAAAACAGACATAGTAAATACATATATACAAAGAAAAACATATGTGCTTTTAGAGGCTTTTTATTCAAATGTATCCAATATGTATTATTATTATTATTATTGTTGTTGTTGTTGTTATTATTATTATTATTAATACTAATATTATTAACCATGAATAATAATAATAATAATAATAATAATTCATTTTATTTTTTAATTTATTTTTTTTTGGGGGGGGGGGGGGGTATTATGTTGGTGGTGCACTTCAATTTTCAGATACTAAAAATTACTGTATATAACATGTATGTACAGAAAAGAATACTATAGTCACTTAGGATTATTTTCCTATTCAAGTGTAATATAAAATAAGGATTGCTTAGTCATTGAAACGGAAGTATAATTGTATTACACTAGCAAAACAATGAACAAAAAAAAAGAAATGTATGTAATTGTTCAACATGAAAGTTTTGATTAGCTTAATCAAGGTCCTCATTGTAGTCCAGTAGAAATGATGACAGGATCTCAAACATTTAATGACAGGAAAAGAAGAGATGACTTAATTAATCAAGCAATTAATCCATCAACCAGTTAACTATCAGTCTGCCTGCAAAACCTTCACAGTCATGTTGTGAAAATTAATCATTTCAAAACACAGGGGCCTCGATTCACTAACTGGCGCTAAGCCAGTTAGGAGGCCGTAACAGTTAGTGGGCGCAAACCACAGCGTTAGGTGGTTTGTGCCCACAGGACCACCCACATCACGCGCAGCGCCCCGGGACAGTAATAGTGCGCGGTGCGACAATAACGACGCACCAGCTGTCTTATAAACGACACACCCGGTGCAATGAAAACGGCGCATCGGGTGCCCCCGAAATGGCGCTTCGGAGGTCACCCGATGCGCCGTTTACAAGGCAGCGGGTGCGACATTATCGTCGCACCACGCACTATTACTGTCCTGCCGCACTGCACGCAATGTGGGTGGTCCTGTGCACGATGTAGTTTTGCGGGACTATTAGTGCCCGCAAATCTACTTATGGGGCACTAAGTGGCTGTTCACTCCAGTGCTAACGGATCCATCTGAAAATGGCGCCTGTGAATAATGGCGCACGGTGTTGCCGATAATCTATTTATCGCTTATCACTATTTAACATTAAAGCTTATCATTATTTAGCTCTGTTTATTTTATTGAAAATTAGCGTTAAGACACAGAACCCTCTCTGTACCTCTCCCTAACCCCTAGACCCCCCCTGGTGGTGCCTAACCCTAACCACTTCCTTGGTGGTGCTTAACCCTAAGACACCTCTGGTGGTGCCTAACCCTTACCACCCCCCTGGTGGTGCCTAACCCTAACCACCACCCCTTAAGGTGCCTAACTCTAAGCACTCCCCTGGTGGTGCCTAACCTTAAGACCTCCCTGTTGGTGCCTAACCCTAAATCTCCCCTGGTGGTGCCTAACCCTAACCTTGACAGTGTTACATTAAATCCATTCACCGTTTTGCAGTTAAATAACGTCTGAAGTTTGGCTTATGTAGGGCGCTATTGATAAATAATGTTAATGTGCACAATAACGTCTGCTGTTTGGAATATGAATGGCGGTATTGATAAATAACGTTACTGTTTGACGTTTTTTTTCTTTTTTCCCTGTGCACCATTATTATGCAGTACTAACAATAAATAGCGCTAAGCGTATCTTTTAATGCTGCGCCATCTTTATGCATAGGCGCTGTGCGCCAATATTCACTGATCCGGGCTCGGATCTATCACTTAGCGCCGGATAGTGAATCAAGTATTTGATTGCAATTACTGATGCATAACTAGTTGTTATGTTTAAAGGTACCAATGTTAATAAATGGATAATTTATTCATTAGCAATTGTCTACCTTTTTTTTCTTTTATGATTTGTTGCGTTTGAGTTCTATTTTTTCTGTCCAACAACACAAACACAGCACTGTTTGAATTCAGCATATCAGATATGAAACACCCGGATACTCCCGTCTGTCACTGTTCAGCACTGGGTTACTTGCAACAGGGTTACTTGCAACTTGCAAGTCAGTGAACTCCTCCTGAACCTGTCTATTTGTTTGAGCTGGAGAGCAGCAGACAGGAGTACTTGTGTTGAATTGGCTATGCCAAATTCGAACACTGACACTACTTAAAATGATGTTCTGATTTGGACCCATTTAACTCCTTATTTAGGGCCCAGTTTGGCCAAGCAGCTCTGTTTTGAGCTGAATTTATAAAGTATGAACTACATTAGTAATGAAGAAGTCACTATTCTACTCCATTTATTACAACATGGGTTTCTTACCATTACATCTCCCTTCTACCCCTCCTCCTCCTCTTCCTTTTCAAGTTTTTTTTTTCAGGAACATACCCTTTAACTATAAGAATACAAGAAAACAAGCGCTAATGGAAAATATGCAACAATATGGTGCGCTGGCCACAACCACCAGTATACGTGAAATAGTCAAAATAAAAACAAATGTATGTGCTCAAAGTTCAAAACCTGAAGGGAATACAGGAAATACTGTCACCATCCACATAAGTCCTTTAATTAGAGATCAGGAAATCGGGGCAACGAACACTCCAGGAACCGTATACCTTCCTCCAGTCCAAACCATCGTACATGTAAAAGAGAAGAGTGGCTCATAGCGCGATCAGCTTAACAGGCAATCCCCTCCTCATTTCTAGTGCCACAATCCACCTCCACCGTGCTTCTCTCCGTGCTGGGACACACTCCCCCTATGTGCCCGCACTCACCTAACTGGCCTCCAATCTCTCCGGAGGTAGGATTCTATAGCGTATGGGGGTTGCTCTGATATGCGTTGATCCGTTAGTCACTACAACTAAAACAGCCTCATATAGTGTAAAACCATTTATTATGCAATTAAAAGACTGGAAATGCACTCACAGACGTCAGAGGTTTTAAGCGTTTTGTACACAATGTGTCATCGAGTCCCGGGCGCTGCTTCCACACACGTTGCCTCAAATCCCCCGCGTCTTTCGAGCTGCATCCACTGCCGGTCATGTGGGACGTAGCTCCGCCCTATGCGTTTCATCAATAATGACTCATCAGAGGCTGACGTATCCTCACCGTACCAGCCATTAAATTCAGTGTTCCACCCCGCCTAAACTCCACCCCCACTCTACCCATTGGATGTAATCTAGGATCCTCAGCTTACGTGTGTGTCCGCATCACTCGAGGAATCCATAAGACAATATCCGCATCACTCAAGAAATCCGTAATATGATACATTGTTTAAATACACTCCGTCCCACTCCTCCCTCCACATCACGGATTTTACCCTTCTCCTGCAGGGAGTATCATGACATTGCATTAAAAAATCCAAAGATCCAGACTTTATTTTCAAGACTACTTCAATGGCTCTCAGCCCTTGATCTGAGACCTGTCTTATTTCTGCAAGAGGGCCTTCTAATGAATTTCTGCCTCAGGTCTGCGCTATAAGACAAAAATAACTGAATGCATTCCAGTGCACAAAGAGAGAAATCAATTTGCACCCATCAAAAAGCCAAAGCCAAACCAATATTCTACTATCAACAATAGTATCTTTGATATTAGAATATCAGTAATCATACTGATTTTCCACTATCACCCACTGTACCCTTATTCTCACACCCTGTACCCTATCCTCCATCCACCAACTCCTAACACTAACCACCCTTCATTTACTCCAAACAGTAACCACTTCTCTACTTCCTCCTACCACTAAGTTCTCACTATCTAATCCTTACACAAACCTCCCCCACTTACAGTGGTGTAGCTAAGGAGCTTTGGGTCCCGATGCAAGTTTTACAATGGGCCCCCCTAAGCACTCTATACATAACAATTGATACGGCGCACCAAAACCTGACAATGGCAACTACAGTGTCAGAGGTGCAAGAAGGGGATGGGGAACAGTTTGTTAGTGATTACCACTATTCAAAGTATCTATAGAAGTGATTATTATGAGCACAGGACCAATAGAGAGATAATAATGTAGTTGAGGGATAGTGTTGGGCGAACAGTGTTCGCCACTGTTCGGGTTCTGCAGAACATCACCCTGTTCGGGTGATGTTCGAGTTCGGCCGAACACCTGACGGTGCTCGGCCAAACCGTTCGGCCATATGGCCGAACTAAGAGCGCATGGCCGAACGTTCCCCGAACGTTCGGCTAGCGCTGTGATTGGCCGAACGGGTCACGTGGTTCGGACCCGAACGCGCTCTGATTGGCCGAACGGTCACGTGGTTCGGGTAAATAAATACCCGAACCACGTCATATCTCCGCCATTTGTCTGTGGGTTTAGCTTTGGGTAGGCAGGCAGGGTAGTTCGCGCTCCAGCCACGCTAGCCAGGGTCCCCCCTGTCATTGTGTCACTGCTGGGAACAGTAGTACACCGCTTGCTCAGCCACACTATATAGCATTCTGTTTACTGCCACTCTGTGTACCTCGCTCAGCCACACTATATAGCATTCTGTTTACTGCCACTCTGTGTCTGCTGGGAATAGTAGTACACCGCTTGCTCAGCCACACTATATAGCATTCTGTTTACTGCCACTCTGTGTACCTCGCTCAGCCACACTATATAGCATTCTGTTTACTGCCACTCTGTGTCTGCTGGGAATAGTGGTACACCGCTCGCTCAGCCACACTATATAGCATTCTGTTCACTGTTCTGTGTCTGCTTGGAATAGTGGTACACCGCTCGCTCAGCCACACTATATAGCATTCTGTTTACTGTTCTGTGTCTGCTGGGAATAGTGGTACACCGCTCGCTCAGCCACACTATATAGCATTCTGTTTACTGTTCTGTGTCTGCTGGGAATAGTGGTACACCGCTCGCTCAGCCACACTATATAGCATTCTGTGCACTGTTCTGTGTCTGCTGGGAATAGTGGTACACCGCTCGCTCAGCCACACTATATAGCATTCTGTTCACTGTTCTGTGTCTGCTGGGAATAGTGGTACACCGCTCGCTCAGCCACACTATATAGCATTCTGTTTACTGTTCTGTGTCTGCTGGGAATAGTGGTACACCGCTCGCTCATCCACACTATATAGCATTCTGTTCACTGTTCTGTGTCTGCTGGGAATAGTGGTACACCGCCCGCTCAGCCACACTATATAGCATTCTGTTCACTGTTCTGTGTCTGCTGGGAATAGTGGTACACCGCTCGCTCAGCCACACTATATAGCATTCTGTTCACTGTTCTGTGTCTGCTGGGAACAGTAGTACACCGCTCGCTCAGCCAGAGTATATAGCATTGTGTTTACTGCCACTCTGTGTACACCGCTCAGCCAGACTATATACCATTGTTTACTGACACTCTGTGTACACCGCTCAGCCAGACTATATACCATTGTTTACTGACACTCTGTGTACACCGCTCAGCCAGACTATATACCATTGTTTACTGCCACTCTGATTCTGCTGGGAACAGTAGTACACCGCTCGCTCAGCCAGACTATATACCATTGTTTACTGACACTCTGTGTACACCGCTCAGCCAGACTATATACCATTGTTTACTGCCACTCTGATTCTGCTGGGAACAGTAGTACACCGCTCGCTCAGCCAGACTATATACCATTGTTTACTGACACTCTGTGTACACCGCTCAGCCAGACTATATACCATTGTTTACTGCCACTCTGATTCTGCTGGGAACAGTAGTACACCGCTCGCTCAGCCAGACTATATACCATTGTTTACTGACACTATATAGCAGACTATATAGCATTGTGTGTACACCGCTCAGCCAGACTATATACCATTGTTTACTGCCACTCTGATTCTGCTGGGAACAGTAGTACACCGCTCGCTCAGCCAGACTATATAGCATTGTGTTTACTGCCACTCTGTGTACACCGCTCAGCCAGACTATATACCATTGTTTACTGACACTCTGTGTACACCGCTCAGCCAGACTATATACCATTGTTTACTGAAACTCTGTGTACACCGCTCAGCCAGACTATATACCATTGTTTACTGCCACTCTGATTCTGCTGGGAACAGTAGTACACCGCTCGCTCAGCCAGACTATATACCATTGTTTACTGACACTATATAGCAGACTATATAGCATTGTGTGTACACCGCTCAGCCAGACTATATACCATTGTTTACTGACACTCTGTGTACACCGCTCAGCCAGACTATATACCATTGTTTACTGCCACTCTGATTCTGCTGGGAACAGTAGTACACCGCTCGCTCAGCCAGACTATATACCATTGTTTACTGACACTCTGTGTACACCGCTCAGCCAGACTATATACCATTGTTTACTGCCACTCTGATTCTGCTGGGAACAGTAGTACACCGCTCGCTCAGCCAGACTATATACCATTGTTTACTGACACTCTGTGTACACCGCTCAGCCAGACTATATACCATTGTTTACTGCCACTCTGATTCTGCTGGGAACAGTAGTACACCGCTCGCTCAGCCAGACTATATAGCATTGTGTTTACTGCCACTCTGTGTACACCGCTCAGCCACACTATATAGCATTGCGTACTCTGCCAGTCAGTGTGTATATTGCTGGGATCAGTAATACTCCACTCACCGTCAACCACTATATGAGCTCAACATGAGTTCCCCAGAGACCTCCGCTGTGAGCAGCACTCCCAACAACAGCAACAGCCAACGCCCCACGCAAGCTATAACATCCACCCCAGCAGCCAGTGGTCAGCAGCAGCCCTCCCCGGAGGAGAACGTTGTGTCCATCAGTCCGTCGCCAGAGCGATTAATGAGGGCTGCCATTGAGGAGATGATGGGGCCTGATGTGGAGGAGGAGGTCTGGCTCAGGCCAGCATCCCAAGTTAATGTTGAGGACGATGAGGGGTCTGTGTCTGGGGATGTTGGGGTGGCAGAGGTGGTGGGTGGGTCAGACTCAGGAGAAGAGTTGTATGATGAGGATGATGATCGGGACCATCTGTATGTGCCTCAGAGTCCGACCCCGGAAAACATGTTGTATCGTGTGTTTAGGTACTAAAATCTGCGTTCCCTCCCAGTAGTGTTGGGCGAACAGTGTTTGCCACTGTTCGGGTTCTGCAGAACATCACCCTGTTCGGGGTGACTATATAGCAGACTATATAGCATTGTGTTTAATGCCACTCTGTGTACACGGCTCAGCCACACTATATAGCATTGTGTTTACTTCCACTCTGTGTCTGCTGGGAACAGTAGTACACCGCTCACCCGCCACTGTATAGCATTGTGCTCTGTGTCACTGCTGACAATAGTGGTACACCGCTCACCCACCACTGTATAGCATTTCTGTACTGCCACTGTACTGCTGCCAGTCAGCGTGTACTTTAAGGATAAGTGAAATGAGGAAGAAATCCGGTGAAAGAGGGAGGGGCAAGGGAAGAGGTGTTTCCCCTGACGGTTCACGTACAGGCCACAGGGGAGCACCCAAGAAAACCCACTCAATACTGCCCATGTTGTCCAGGACAACAACCCTCACAGATCCAAAAGAACAGGACCAGATAATTACTTGGATGACCTCTCAAGCGTCCAGCAGTGGGTTAAGCAGCACCAGCACATCACGCACGAGGTCCGAGTCCTCAGCCAGTTAAAGTCTGGGCTTTCTTTGAAGACTGCACTGAGGATGTTACCATGGCGATTTGCAAGGTGTGCAAGACCCGCCTGAGCAGGGGGAAAAGTATTAACAACCTCTCCACCACCAGCATGAGCCGCCACATTCTATCCAAACATCCCACTCTGTGGGCAAACGCGGCAGGACAGGGTACCACCAGCAACACTGCCTCCCTTGGGTTCACCAGACTCACCACCAGACCCGCCTCAGCAGCAGCAGTAGCCCAGCCATTGCGTGGTTCACAACATTCACAAACATCAGACGATGCTGACACTGTCACTTTCCGGACTAGTGCTCTTGAGGTCTCCCAGTGTTCATCAAACACAACAACCAACAGCCCTTCGGTGTGCAGCGCTACGGTTGAGTTGTCTGTCTCTGAGATGTTTGAGCACAAGAGGAAATTGCCAGCAAATGACCCCCGGGCCGTGGCAGTAACAGCCAGCCAGCATAGCCAAGCTTCTGGCCTGCGAAATGCTGCCATATCGAGTGGTGGAGACAAACAGCTTCAAGGGCATGATGTCAGTGGCCATCCCACGTTACGTTGTTCCCAGCCGCTACCACTTTGCGCGCTCTGCAGTGCCTGAGTTGCATGAGCACGTGGTCAGCTAAATAACCCGAAGCTTGAAGAATGCCGTTGCCTGCAAGGTTCACCTCACCACTGACACCTGGACGAGTGCGTTCGGCCAGGGTCGATACATCTCCCTTACCGCGCACTGGGTGAACCTTGTGGAGCCTGGCAGCGATTCCTCACCTGCTACGGCGCGGGTGTTGCCCACGCCGCAAACAGCTGGATAACAACAGCAGCACCTACCTCTCTGACTCCTTCTCCTCCAACGCATCTCAAAGCTGTACCTCATCCGGAAATGCTAACCCAGCACCAGCAGCAGTAGGATCGTGGAAGCAGTGCAGCACAGCTGTTGGCATGCGTCAGCAAGCGTTGCTGAAGCTGATCTGCCTTGGGGATAAGCAGCACACAGGGGAGGAAATTTGGAGGGGAATAAAGGAACAGACGGATTTGTGGCTGGCACCGCTGGACCTGAAACCGGGCATGAAGCTAGACACCTGGCACGAACTGGCAATGTACGCAATAGAGGTGCTGGCTTGCCCGGCAGCCAGCGTTATGTCGGAACGCTGTTTCAGTGCTGCCGGAGGCATCATCACAGATCGGCGTATCCGCCTCTCCACAGAAAATGCAGACCGTCTGACTCAAATTAAAATGAATCAATCCTGGATTGGAAACGACTACGCAACACTCCTGGACCCCAACCAAGTAACATGACCGATGAACATCTGGGATGGTTTAGCGTTTCCGGTCCCTGTTTATTGAACCTCTCATCTGTATTACATTTATGACTGCATGGCGGCAAAAAGCATTGCTGCTATATCCGCACGCTTTTTGTCCTCATGCAAGGCCTGGGTTGTTGTGTCTCACAAAGCGTGGCCTTCTCCTCCTGCGCCTCCTCCTGTTCCATCACGTGTGCTGCTGCTGCTGCTGCTGCTGGGTTAGCGTTGCCGCGTGGTCCCTGTTTATTGAACCTCTTATCTTTATTACATTTATGACTACATGGCGGTACAAAGCATGCTCTCCGCACGCTTTTTGTCCTCATGCAAGGCCTGGGTTGTTGTGTCTCACAAAGCGTGGCCTTCTCCTCCTGCGCCTCCTCCTGTTCCATCACGTGTGCTGCTGCTGGGTTAGCGTTGCCGCGTGGTCCCTGTTTATTGAACCACTTATCTTTATTACATTTATGACTGCATGGTGGTACAAAGCATGCTATCCGCACGCTTCTTGTCCTCATGCAAGGCCTGGGTTGTTGTGTCTCAAAGCGTGGCCTTCTCCTCCTGCGCCACCCTCCTCCTGTTCCATCACGTGTGCTGCTGCTGGGTTAGCATTACCGGTCCCTTTTCCTGGAACCTCTTATATGTATTACATTTATGACTGCATGCCGACAAAAAGCATGTTACCTGTGCAAAGAAAACAGACATTTCCCGCATTTAAAAGACAGTTTTCCCTTTGAAACTTTAAAATCGATTTTCTCAAAAACTATAAGCTCTTTTTGCTAAAAAATTGTTTCCTCTTGTACCCACTCCCAAGGTGCACATACCCTGTAAATTTGGGGTATGTAGCATGTAAGGAGGCTTTACAAAGCACAAAAGTTCGGGTCCCCATTGACTTCCATTATGTTCGGAGTTCGGGTCGAACACCCGAACATCGCGGACATGTTCGGCCTGTTCGGCCCGAACCCGAACATCTAGATGTTCGCCCAACACTATTGAGGGATGGCCCTTCGGGGCCCCTCTGGCCCAAGGGCCCCGATGCGGTCGCTACCTCTGCACCCCCTATTGCTACGCCCCTGCCCACTTACTCCTAACACCAAGCCCAGTAATTAACCTCCCTATCCAAACAAATTATCAAAAAGGCCAGAGTTCGGCTACAGTGAGACCAAATTCCAGTGCACAGCTGCTCCAAGCAAGTAACTATATAACTGCTCCAAACCACCATTTCACAGTTCTAAGCACAGAATGTGGCTACAGTGTGGCCAAACTTTGGTGCACTACTACGGAAGGTTACAGGGACAGAGATAATGTTGCAGCGGGGCATGGAAATGGGAGGAAGGAAGAAGAAGTCAGCTAGAAGATATGAGTGTCATCCCTCTGCTGGTGACAACCGGTGAGTTCGGCAACCCCCACTTGGGGGCACTTGGTAATTGCCCAGTTTGCCCTAATGGCCCTTTGTATGGCTAATTAAGAATACACAATTTTACTCATTGACAAAATAGACAAAAGGTATTCTTGAGGCTCATACTCAACGAATATACTCACATCCTGAAGTCTAATAGTCTATACACTATTTGTGCAGTATTTGCACACATTAATGAACATAACCCTATAATGGTAATTCTAGAAAGTCCTTACTATCTGGATGCCATAAAAAAGGGTTCGATTTTGTTGTTTTTAAACAGTTGAAAATAATATACTATACATAACAATACATAATATACATAGCAACATTATTCTACCAATATACAATGTTACTTCTGGTCCCAGAAAGGATCCTTAATTATTCCAGACTGGCAGGTACAGAATCAAGGAACCCCTCAAAGCTGTAAAGTGAAGGATTTTTATCTTCTCCATGTTGTCTTTCAAGCAGTATAAAATAGCCCTTCCATACTTCTGTACATTTCCTCTGCCCTTTCCTTTATGATTACTATGTAACTATGTAACTATGTAACTAGCAACATGTTTCTAAGGCAAGTAGTAGCCAGTAGGCTTTGCATGCCATTTTGTTTAGCTGCTTTAGTTGTCCTTCACTGATCTGAAATATACCACCAGAAGTGTTTCTCCATTCATGTCAACTGTGTTCAGATTAAAAACCCTTCACATTTAGAACATTGTGATCTATATGTTCAAACTACCAACAAAGTGAACACATTGAAGCAGCATATTCTATTATGAGCCTTACCCGGCAACCAGATTTGGTTTTTTTTAGATGTGTGCTGTACAAGTTGTTATTTGTCTTTCTTTCTTATCAAACAGGCCTGTTAGATCCTTTACAGTTCTCCCATCTTGTTACAATCTACATCTTATCAATTACTGTACCTCAGTTTCTGCCCGCAAATGTTTCCCTCTCTGTAAGTTATGCCATTTTCATGTTCAAGGTCTGCATACAATTTATCTAAATGCATTGTACATAATTTCATACATTTTGTTTTACAAAGATAAACAGTCGTCATTCAAATAGCATATTATGGAAATGCTGCATAGAAAAGGTAAAGTAAAGAATGTGTCATATTAGAAAGACAAATAATTCAACACAGACTATTACAGAGGATTCCGTAATGTATATAAAAAGAAACAGACAGATTGCCTGAGTGATTGGTTGATCAGATTGCAGTCACTGCTAAACAGGAAATAATAAAGAGTCTCTCATATATACAAGATATGGCTGAGTGACTGTAATGAGAACTCCATTATGATGGATGAATCAACGATGTGTTACTGTAATGTCAGTGCAGGCATACATGTAACACTCATTCTTTATAAATGTGAAGCGCAAGCACGGTGACACACCTCATGTACAGCACATTGCTTAAGATGGAGTTATTTGCACTTCTATAGTTAGTCTAAAAAACTGTCAGTAAACAAACTCATATATATATATATATATATATATATATATATATATATATATATATATATATATATATATATATATATATATATATATATATATATACATATATATATATATATATATACTGTATAGTTAAGTGATCCATGTTTATGTGATGAGGGTTCACAGGCCATGTTTCTGTTCTGGGAATAAATGTGCTTAGTACATTGATTTATGATTTATAATTATATCATCTGGATTGTTTGATTTACATTTGAAACTTGTGGTATTCAAAATTATTTTGATGGGTAAGCCTGCCTATTTGAGGAATGGTGTATGACAGGTATGCTTCACTGTTCATTTGTACACTGCATGCTTATTGACGGGGATTTATGAGCACATTGCTGATCAATACTGGCTGCAGAGAAATTATTACTTAATGTCAGGTTTAATAAGCACGTTATGTATAGATATTTAAAGGGGCACTATGGCGAAAAAAATTTCCAGAGTAAAATGAGCCATAAATTACTTTTCTCCTATGTTGCTGTCACTTACAGTAGGTAGTAGAAATCTGACAGAAGCGACAGGTTTTGGACTAGTCCATCTTTTCATGGGGGGATTCTCAGGGATTTATTTATTTTCAAAAGCACTTAGTGAATGGCAGTTGCTCCGTCCAACTGACAGAAAACTGTGTAGCGAGCAGGGAAGCTGCCCAGCATCATTGTTTAAATCCTTTTTAGGGAATATCTTTATAAAGAATAAAAGCCTTGCTGAGAATCCCCTATGAAGAGATGGACTAGTCCAAAACCTGTCGCTTCTATCAGATTTCTACTACCTACTGTAAGTGACAGCAACATAGGAGGAAAGTAATTTATGGCTCATTTTACTCTGGAAAAAATGTACTTCTTGTTATTTGTCTATGTTTGCACATATTTTAAATTTTACAATTTTTCACCATAGTGCCCCTTTACCCACATCATTAATGATGGTCACATTTATTAAGTCATTTATGGGTATTATGCCCATTGTACTACTTTTGTGGCACAGGGATCAATTGGCCCAAAGATAAGGCATTTATAGGACTCACATAGACAATAATGTTTTACTAATAATGTTTCACTAACTAAGCCGATACATGTATCAGTGATGATCATCTTTAAGTCTGATGTTATCTGTATTCACACTTTCAATTCACACTATTCACATAATGTTGCTTTCACTCAATTTGTGATTATGGCCTTAATCTTTATCACTTGTGGATGGTGTGTAGTCATGCACTTTTCTCCCTCTTAGAGGTGATCTTGCTCACTGAAGTTTAACCTATGAGTATGCACATTCCTCACCATATATTCATGAAATCCTTTTTATCCATTAAGTGTTAGATTTCAGCCATTCATGTAATACAAATTAGCCGGGAAAATATACAGTGAACTACATCTGGTTTGATGGTCACGAAACGCGGCAAGAAAATCAAGTATAATCTCGGTATTATATAATAAAGTGTAAAAAAAATATATATGGACACATATGTCCCGAGGGGGTCTCCACTGAATTCAAGAAGTGGTTGGCCAGATATAGGGGACAATATTTCAAATTAGTGTTACCATTATTGGGAACAAACTGCTATTGTTAAATTGTAGCAAATAATATATTACTGTTATGGCTATGCTAACATATTGCATTCTCTTATGTGTCTAATTTTTAAATGTTTTAATAAATTGATGTTTTAACTGGTTATAAAATGATTTGATTCAATATTTACCTATTGATTTCCTGGACACAATTTATCGATTGAGCTTTCCTCTTTAAGGTCCCTGTTAGCCCATAAAAAAGATTAGCATAATAAGAGGGACAAGAAGAGGATACCTCACATATTTCAAATACTTTAACGACAGACCAATTGGTCAATATTTTGGGGCTTTCTTGTTTCAAACTCATATATTGAGTTTGTTTACCATTTATACAACAGTATAGCAGAGTTATAGTGGTCAAAACAATAGCATTCAGTTCCTCTTAGACTTAAAGGGCCACTATTGCGAAAGAAGTAGGCAGTTAAAATCTGACCGAACCAACAGGTTTTGGGCCAGTCCATTTGCTCATGGGGGATTCTCAGGGTTTTCTTTGTTTTCAACAGCATTTCCTGAACAGCAGTTTAACTGCCAAAATAGTAAGGTACCAGCCGGCCTCCCTGCTCACTTGCACACTATTTTCTCAGTTAGACTTTGCAAATGCTGTTCAGGAAATGCTGTTGAAAACAAACAAGAAAAACCCTGAGAACCCCCCATGAGGGGAAGGACTGACCCAAAACCTGTCAGTTTTGTCCGATTCTAGTTTTTATTATTATTATTATTAATATTATTATGCACACTTCAGACTCACTTTAATCTTTTTATACATTTTCCCTTTAATTGCTTAAAGAGGAGCTGTCAGCCATACCATCTCAGGAAAAAAAAAACAAATATATAAGTAGATAAATACTTGCTCTACTTACATAACATATATATTGCACTGTCCACGTTATGATTCTTGTGAATTTTATAAAGGAAAAGTAGAGAATCCTATTCTAGATAGTTTCCATATTTACTGTTGGAATTTTGAAGCCAGTTGTGATGTAATATCCACCCTTAGTCCCCTCTGCCTGATTTGCCCGCCCTTCACTATAGAAAGTGCATTGTTTCAGCCTGAGAAATTTTGGCCAATCAGAGAGGAACATAGGTGTGGGAGGAAAAAACAAGAGGGAAAGAGGCTTCAGCCAATCAGGCTGCATTAGTTAAGTCTGGGGGGGAAAGAAGAGAAGGAAAAAAAGACAACCCAGCAGCCCTGCAACTTCTCTTTTGTGTACCAAATTTTCTGTGTACCAAATAAGAGTCATGTAAACTGGGGAATGATAATTTATCAACGAGAAAAGTAATAGTGATTTTAACTTTTGGATTGCCTGATTAGCATCCTTATTACTTGTTTACCAGATAAAAATATAGAATTGATTTTTTTTTTTATGCCCGACAGTTACTCTTTAAAGGGACTCCGAGCTCACAATAAAAAAGAAAGTTGAACTCACCTGGGGCTTTCTCCAGCCCAGTGCTGGTCGGGAGGTCCCACGACGGCGTCCTGGCTCCTCTCCAACACCCTGATCCGGAATGGCTGTCAGGCCGCAGCCCGGGCGACACTCTCCCGAGTGTCGGGCTGCTCCTTCCGCATATGACGCGGATGACGTCACACGCTGGCCGCCTCGCGTCATCACGGCGGCCGCCGTGAAAGTACTGCGCATGCGCGCTTTAATCGCGCATGCGCAGTACTTTCACGCCGGCCGCCGTGATGACGCGAGGCGGCCGGCGTGTGACGTCATCCGCGTCATACGCGGAAGGAGCAGCCCGACACTCGGGAGAGTGTCGCCCGGGCTGCGGCCTGACAGCCATTCCGGATCGGGGTGTTGGAGAGGAGCCAGGACGCCGTCGTGGGACCTCCCGACCAGCACTGGGCTGGAGAAAGCCCCAGGTGAGTTCAACTTTCTTTTTTATTGTGAGCTCGGAGTCCCTTTAATTGCTTACAAACTCCTTAAAAAAAATAAAGTTCCAGGTGAGAATCTTTTTTTTTTTAATTTAATGAGCTTTATGCAAAACATGTAATGATTTCCCATACGTGTTTGAATTATTGTTTATTACCTGGCTGGAGGAGCTGGTAGGAAGTACAAACTAGTCTTTCCCTGTGAGCACAGAGCAGATCACCTGACTCAGCCCATCTCCTCCCTTTGCTGCTTAGGAACTTATTCTTGTGAATAACACTGCAGGTACTGCTCAGCAAAGTCTAATTATTTTTTCTATCCAGTTCCTCCCTAATATGAGTAAGCTCATACATCTTCGGGTATACAGTATGCATGTCTGCAAACATGTGTTTTCTCATGCCCATAGACTTCAATGTATTTGATGAAAATGTGTTTTCTTATGCCCATAGACTTCAATGGATTTTATGAAAATTAGTTTCCCCTCACTCATATATTTTGCAAATATTCTCATTTATGCAAACATGATTGGAAATTCAGGCGATGGCTTTGTACTGGGAAGTGAGTGCTGTTCACCAACTAGAAATGGTCAGTCTTGTGAAAACTGTGTGCTTTCTGAAGTAATCACTGGATCATATGCTTTCAAAAAGTACAGAGGAAATATCGAGAATTCCTAATGAGGAGATGGGCTAGTCTAAAACCTGTCAGAGCTGTCACATTTCTACTACCTACTGTAAGTGACAGCTACACTGGAAAAAATAATCTTTAGTGCATTTGACTCTGGTACAAATGTATATCGTATATGTATGTATTTAAAATTTTACATAAGTGGAGCACTTTTTTTGCCATTAAATGTTAAGAATCTGCAGTCAGCTAAGAATTACCAAAGCTTACAGTAAGCTCAAATAGTTCTTGTTTGCAGCCTTAGCAATATCTCACAATGTACTCCATTAGGAGGAGTACAGTTGCTATGTGACTGGCCAGATATTGGCCCTTTACTTAGGAGTAATTAGCTGCACAAGGGTGGATCACAAAACTTTCCCCATTAATTACCTCTCCTCATCTATTATTCACCTTAACTGTATAAACTGTATAAAATATTTCACACAAATCTTGCACCTAGTAGCAAGTAAAGAAATACTAACAAGAGATGTAAACCAGGAACAATTTTGAGTTTCTTTTGAGGAAAGTGCTCAAAAGTTATTTTATAGCTAAAGTGAGACATAATATAGGAGAAATAAGACATGGGTTATGCTTTATGAATTAGTCCCTTTATTAATTTCCAACACTTGGACAAATCCATTGAAAGCCAAATTTTGACAACAATTATGACAAAAGCATTAATGCTTGCAATTTAAACTTTTTTTTAGTTAAACTGACATTTTTTTTCTTTAAAACCACACTTGAACAGACATGGGACATTGAGGGTGCTTCGCCTTTTAATTTTTGCTATTTTCGCGATCGAAATCGCGTACGCTGCAATTTCGATTGTGAAAATAGCAAAAACTAAAAGGCGTAGTGCGGCGGTTTATATATCATTGGAAAGAGGAGAAATAGAGCTTCAAATGATATGCATCTTTCCATAGTTTCTGCACTTTTTTGGAGTCCAGCATTTTATTACACAGGATGACTTTTCCCCAAAGTCGGCAGCTCCATTCAGCACAATGCAATGAAATAGAAGGAACCCAGGGGGATATAATTACAAACATCATGCTGGTAGGTGTGAGGATATAATTAATTAGTTGTGGGTATGCTTAAAGGCATACCCACAGGCACTGCTCAGAGTCCCTTTAAATGTCAGTAAAATTGCCATGCACTATTTAGTGTGATTTGTTAATGCCACCAACGTATTAATGTGTGTTGGACCTAAAGCTCATTTTACGCATATAGCACCGGTAAAATTGATGTGCACTGTCGATACATTTTTTAAGTTGAAGGTGGGTCTGGTGAAGACAGGCACCTTTCCAGGGAGACGAAAAACACACAGATGGACCAGGAACCCAATATTGTGTAGTATGTTATACACATAACAGATGGGTATTAAAGAGAAGAAAAAGGGTACTCAGAGACCCAGGCCACTTGCCTGTTCAGCAGCCACAATAAGCACTTGTGAAGATAACCCATCTTTACTTAGGAAGTAGATGCTCATGGTTGCTCTCCACAAAAAGGTTAGGGTAAAAAGCTAAGTTTATAAATCCAAAACACAGCCCACATGGAATGGAAAGTTGTGGACAATACTAGGAATACTAGGGTGAGAGAAGGCAATCTAAAAATTGATAAAATAGCTAAAAATAATATTAAAAATAGTAAAATAGAAGGGCTGTACTGACAAAAACAGTTGTTAAGTACACGAGGATCAGGCATTTCATGTTACACGCTTATTAACTATTTTATCATTTTTGGAGTGCCTTCTCCCTACTATAAATAATAAGATAAACATAGATACATATAGTACCAAGCCTACTCACATCTTGACTGTGTAAACATTCTATTTTTTTTTCATCTTAAAAGATATAGCGAAAAATTTTAAAATTTAAAATATGTGCAGACGTAGACAAATAAAGTAGTAAAATGAACCATAAATTACTTTTTCTCCTATGTTGCTGTCACTTACAATAGGCAGTAGAAATCTGACAGAAGTGACAGGTTTTGGACTAGTCCATCTCTTCATAGGGGATTCTCAGCAAGGCTTTTATTCTTTATAAAGATATTCCCTAAAAAGGATTTAAACAATGATGCCGGCCAGCTTCCCTGCTCGCTACAGTTTTTTTGGCAGTTGAACAGAGCAACTGCCATTCACTAGGTGCTTTTGAAAATAAATAAATCCCTGAGAATCCCCTATGAAGAGATGGACTAGTCCAAAACCTGTTGCTTCTGTCAGATTTCTACTACCTACTATAAGTAACGGCAACATAGGAGAAAAGTAATTTATGGCTCATTTTACTTTGGAAAAAAACGACTTCTTATTTGTATATGTTTGCACATATTTAAAATTTTACAATTTGTTGCCATAGTGCCCCTTTAAGAGTCAAAAAAAACATGATTTAATCTATGCAAATTAGGCAGTTAAACAGCATAGTTTTCCTGAAAAGTAAATAGAGGGAAAAAATGTATCTGTCTGCACACAGACTTCTGATAAGAGTATCCGGCTGAAGACTAAAAAAAAATTAAAACACCCCTCTTTTTTGGAAGCTGAATGAAACAGATTCTTCCTCACACTGTAATGGCTGCTGTTTATATTTCATACATACAATTGCAGCCCTTAAATTGACAAGTATGTTTGACAGCTGTAAAGTTATTTTTAATCTTTCTCCAACATATACTGTATGATACATACGTTTATTTTCAGCACGTTTGTCATCTAAAATTTGGATGGTTCACATTGATGGGGTGCTAAAAGGGTGGTAAATGTTAGGAAAATATTTTTTTCTGCAACGGCACGTAAATCTGTTTCTTGTTTATCTATGTCTCTTACCTTATCAGTAAATGTGGTAACTGTGCAAAAATTACTTTATTTTACTTCTATTGCAACTTAACACATTAAGCTGAAGAAATATTTACAGAAATTGTGCAGTTTGTACAGGAGACCCACACAAGCAGTTTAACAGAGGAATGCTATTCCAATATAAGTATAATATGTGGCTATAAACACTCAAATAAATGGTAGCCCCAACAAAGTACACATATACATATTATCGTCATGCCTGTCAAGCTATGACTAATCTAATTTTGTAGGACAAGGCCTGCTCCAGGATCATACTTGTACAAAAATGTTTTTTTTCCATCTAGATTGGTCCTTTGGAAATGTCACTTACGTCCATGTCCATTACATATTTTTCTAGTTCATGGAATTAAGGTGGTCACTAACGTTGCAATTACTAGCCAAAAATAATTTGAGTGATCAGATAATCTGATCACATGTGATCGGATTGGTTGTATATAATCTCCCTTGATGAGCACAATTGATTACAAATGATTATATAAACTGTCATTTGATTGGATATTCATTGAGCCAAAATGTGGATTTACTTGTCAGGTGTGTGTGTGAACATTTGTATATCGCTTTTCTCCTGTCGGACTCAAAGCGCTCAAGAGCTGCAGCCACTGGGATGCACTCAAGAGGCCACGCTGCAGTGTTAGGGAGTCTTGCCTTGAACTCCTTACTGAATAGAAACAGACTCTAGCCAGGATTTGAACCCTGGTCTCCCATGTCAAAGGCAGAGCCCTTAACCAGTACACTTTTCAGCCACGGGTGTGATTGATAGATAGGAAGGAAAGATTGGTTTGTTGATGGTGTAATGAACGATATATTACGATATTTCACTTCCGATCAGAATTATCTGATCGGTCAAACAATTTTTTGCTAGAAATTGGATTGTTAGTGGCCACCTTTACAAGAAGCATATCCACCTGGGTGTCAACTGTCAATGTAAGGAGACATGCAAATGATATCAGTAGCCTGATATTATAATGGGGTGATGGTGGATAGCAACCACTTGAGAGTCCAAGAATTCCATTATCAAAACTATCAACTTTTTTTGTCTTTTGTTGCTTTTCAACCAGACCCTAGTGTTTGTTTATTATTAAAGATCTGTCATATATAACTTGAATGTGAAGGCCATGTACAACACTCTTGTGATGCTTATTTATTCTCATAGGTTACACTGGTATAGTCATGGTATAGTCATTAGAGATGGCCCGAACCTCCGATTTTCGGTTCACGAACGCGAACTTCGGCAAGATTGGTTGGCGCAAACTTCCACAAACTGCAATAGACTTCAATAGGGAGGCAAACTTTGAAAACTAGAAACATTTATGCTGGCCACAAAAGTCATGGAAAAGATGTTTAAGGGGTCTAACATCTGAGTTTTTGCATGGATGAGTGGGCTAGATGCCAAAAGTCCCGGGGGTAAATCTGGATTTGATGCAAAGCAGCGTTTTAAGGGCAGAAATCACATTGCATGCTAAATTGTAGGCCTAACGTGCTTTAAAACATCTTGCATGTGTATACATCAATCAGGGAGTGTAATTAGAGTACTGCTTCACACTGACACACCAAACTCACTGTGTAATGCACCGTAAACAGCACACCATGGCGAGAGTGCAAGCGATAGTGGATTTCAAGCCCATATGGTTGCCAGGCTGAGGTAGCTTAATGACAGAACAACAATAATTGTCCAGCTGATCGAATTTGGTCTGTCCACAATGAAGCACCAACTTTTTATCTTTGGTGTGCCACCCCCTGTGACACTCATGTAGCCGGCGGTCATTGCTTCATTGTGATACGCAAGCCCCTTCACCGCGGCAAGGTAATGATCACGAAGGGGAATGGGCACATGTACATGCCTTTTGTTTTGTTGTTGCAGCTGCAGTGCAGCCAGAAAAATTAGGCATGCATGTACATGCACCAGAAAAATTATTATAGCGGCCGCTGCTAGCAGCGGCCTTAAAAATTCAGGAATCCACCTGGAGTCCTGGTGGACCCTGTTAGTGGTGGTGGAGAAGGTAGTCAAGCGGCCTACAGGCAGAGATGCTGTGTGGGGACCAACTTAGTCATGGGGCAGGCAGGCTGAGTTACTGTGTGCGGGGTATTACAATGTGCACCTGTCATACACACACAGGTACCGGACAGGCACAGTGACAATGCATGCGCTCACGTAGGCAGGTGGGTGCACTGAAGGGAACAACAGGTAGTAGTAGGTATATGCAGTGATGGGTATTACAATGTGCACCTGTCACACACATACAAGTACTGGACAGGCACAATGACACTGTGTGCGCTCACGCAGGTAGGTGGGTGCACTGAAGGGAACAACAGGTAGGCATCTGCAGTGATAAGTATTACAATGTACACCTGTCACACACAGACAGGTACCGGACAGGCACAGTGACACTGCATGCGCTCACGTAAGTAGGTAGGTACACTCAAGGGAACAACAGGTAGGTATATGCAGTGATGGGTATTACAATGTGCACCTGTCACAGTAGTAATTATAGGGCAGATGCCATTGACTGACAGGGCTGAATATAATGCAAGTGGGCCACACAAAAAAAAAAAATAGATCACAAGAACAACCTTAACTCTCAAAAGAGCTGTTGAAGGGTGCTTTTTTAGCAATAAGAATCAGCAAGGAGCAAGCTAAGAAGCCTACAAGAGCCTAACTAAGCTTTCCCTGTGTGAGTCTGCAGCAGCTCTCCCTTCTCTAATTGCTACAGGCACATGAGTGAGTCCAATGCCTGATGCTGCCTGCCTTTTATAAGGGGGGGGTGGCGCTCCAGGAGGGAGTGTAGCCTGATT
The DNA here is from genome assembly GCF_040937935.1 of Hyperolius riggenbachi. Taxonomy (NCBI): domain Eukaryota; kingdom Metazoa; phylum Chordata; class Amphibia; order Anura; family Hyperoliidae; genus Hyperolius; species Hyperolius riggenbachi. Next base: position 180,114,492 of record NC_090649.1, on the reverse strand, counting down.
GGCTACAATGTGCCTACTCTCTGTGATGTAGAGGGTCAAAGTTGACCCTAATGATGCACTATGGGGGGCAGGGGAGGACTGGGACCTTTAGGCCTGGAGGGAAAACACAAACTAGAGGCCCAGTTTCACGGCAGCCCGGGCCCAAATTACATCACACACATGCCCCACATGCTATATGCCAAAAGTCACATGGGAAATACAGCAAGGACACATGAGGGACAGCATGACAGGTAAAATATAATGCGCTGGCAATGGGGGGGGGGCACATAAAACATTTTGAGTTATAGCGGTCAGGGTTTCCGTCGTTCATTGTTTGTGATTATCGCACTGGATCGACCACATCAGCCCGAGATTTCCCAGCATCTCAGTTTGATACTTTCATCCAATTTCCACCTGAAATCAGACAGATATTTTCCCACGGACCCTGCAGGCAAGCCTCTGCTCTGCATCATGCTGTTTATATTTACCAACTTGCCCACCCTCTAATTACTCTGTAATTAGGCATTGATTTCCCTCGGCCAGCCTAGTGGTTCACATTGCCTTATACAAAAACATGTACCAGGCACTGTACCAGCCCTAAATCATTAAATGAGAGGCAGCCTGGGGGGAAATTTCCCTCCTTCCCCCCTGGCCAGTCCTCCCCTGATGGGGGGGCGATTCGAACTTCTGGAAAAGTTTGCAGTTCTCCACGATCGCGAACCCTGGAAGTTCGCCTGCGAAAAGTTCGGGCCATCTCTAATAGTCATACAGTTGTATACAGTGTACCTTCTGAATATGCAAGCAGATGGTGGGTGCATGGCACAGATGCTGCCTGATGGCAGTTTTACTCTAACAAGCTTCCTCTGAGGCAAAAAATCCAAAAGTGGACTTTTTGCTTCTGAGGAAGCTCGGTAGAACGAAACTGTAAAAAGTATCTGTGTCCTGCAACCACTGACCACTTGCATATCCAGAAGGTACATTGTTTACAACTGTATGACTATACCAGTGTAACTTATGAGAATAAATAAGCATCACAAGAGTTCCATACATGCCACTCTTTCTGTCACATGTATGAACTGTCTATTCAGTTTTGAGCACACTGTTTACTACAGCTGATAGCAGACCTGATCTTTGGGACACATCAAATGCAGGTAGTGCCGGCTACGTTCTCATGTGATTGCGTATATAACTTGAAACCTAAGTTCTTGAAGGATAGAGTACTTATAGAATATTAATCACAACTTGAATGTAGTGAAATGATGCCACATCCACTGTTACAACTTGGATAGAAAACTCTGATCCAGACCTGTTTTTCTCACAACATAAAGCAAGTTCAAATGGTTCCATATGATCATTTTGTTGAATAAAGTCCAAGTGGTTTCAAATTACGGATGCAGAAAATTGAATGTCATACAAACACTATGATGATGTATTTTCTAAGTGTCGCAAAAACTCTCAACGGTAATGATCTTTACATGAGAAAAGACAAGCATCAATTATATAGTTTTATAATTTCTACTATCCCAATTAGGCAACATAATTGCATTTCCATGAAAATGTAAATGAGGCCATCCCTTCAAGTGTACTTGGAAATCATAATTGTATCATTTGTTAGGTGCAGTGCATAAAAATAAAATACTAGCTAGTAGCATTCAATAGTCCTAAATTACAGCTTTGGATTTCAATACCATTCAGTGTGCAAATTGTATAATGTATCTTAGATTAAAGATCTACCAAGGCATTGCTGTAAAGATATCAAAGTAACAATTTCCAAGTATATTGAAGCACAGAGCTGTCAGTAGTTGCTAATCAAGATGTGTCCTCTGCAGGATTAGTGCATTGCTTTTTTTTATTAAGTTTTCTCTTCCATCTCAAGGCTTGAATACAGACACACACCCACACATATCATCTGCTCAGAGGACAGGTTTTTTTCATTTGAATAATAAGAAAAAAAAATCGTATTCCCATTTTTAACACACTTGGCACAATTTTGTCAAAAGTGCCATCACTTTTGACGTACATGCATGCAGTACATGTGGCTTAGTGTACAGTTATTTTAATAAATATCCCAATTTCAAGCCTTATTGGCCCCATCATTAGTTTGTGTTCCTCAAAGAATTCAGAGTGCACATGCCTGGGTGGGGCTCTGGCTCCTGAGCGATACCAACCTCCATTTTGCATAGCTTAACCACTTCCCGACCGCCGCATGTACAAATGGCGGCCGGGAAGTGGACCCCGCAAGGACCGCCGCATGTACAAATGGCGGCGGTCCTTGTATGGGCATGGGCCATGATCGCGTCATCAGTGACGCGATCCTCCACCGGGGATCGATAGCCGGCAATTTGGCCTCCAGCTCGCCGGCCACTTAGCAGCGCCGGCGAGCGGAGGAATATAAAAATCCGGCCAATCAGTGCATATAAGGCACTTTGTTAGGTAAACAAAGTGCCTTATACATGCTTCCTCCTCGCCTCGTGGTCTCATTGTTCCAGAGACCACCAGCGAGGAGGAAGCCATTGTGAATATACACTGCACACTGCTTTTTTTTGCCCACAGCCCCCCTGATCTCCCACCCCAGCCTTCAGACCCCCCCCCTGATCACCCCAGCAGACCCCTGCCAGCACCCTTGCACCCCTCTAAACCCCCCGCCCACCTGACACTAACTATCGACACTATCCCTTAGCTTAGGTCCCTAGCTGCCTCCTAATCAGCCCTGATTCCCCCCCCCACCTTTAGATCACCCCCAGACCCCATCCCATACTACCCCCCTGTATACTGTATACATCTGTATACAGTTACCTTACCCCCTGATCCCCCTCTGATTCCCCTCTGATCACCTGTCTATTACCTGTTCATCACCCCTCAGCACCCCCACCCCTCAGAGCAGACCCTAACTGCCCCGCGGGGGTAACCGATCACCTGCCCAGACCCTCGATTGCCCTCAGACCCCCCTCCTGATTACATACCCTGCGCATTGTTTACATCTGTCCTCCCCAGCAATTACTAACTGATCTTTGATCAGTAACCCCCTGTGTCTGACTCTCATCAGATCAGGACTCAGTCTGCCTCGTGCAGGCTCCTGATCAACCCCCCACCCCATCAAATCACCCTCAGACCCCCCCCCCCCCCCCCTAATCACCGTCCGAGTGCATTGTATTTGACTGTGCTGTGATTGTATTCGATTGTGCTGCGATTGTATTCGATTGTGCTGCAATTGTATTTGATTGTCCCATGATCTGCTTAGATTGTCCCATGATTGTTTGATTGCCTCTGAGACCCCACTTCCCACCACCCCCAACACCACTCTCCACCCCACCACCTCCAACCACCACCTTCCGAGTGCATCAGATTTGCTTGTGCTGTGATTGAATTCGATTGTGCTGTATTTGATTGTCCTGTGATCGGCTTTGATTGTCCCGTGATTGTTTGATTGCCTCTGAGACCCCACTTCCCACCAACCCCCACCCCACCACCACCCCCACCACCTTCCGAGTGCATCAGATTTGATTGTCCGGTGATTGGATTCGATTGTGCTGTAATTGTATTTGATTGTCCCGTGATCTGCTTCGATTGTCTGAGACCCCACTTCCCGCCACCCCCCACCACCTCCAACCACCACCTTCCGAGTGCATCAGATTTGCTTGTGCTGTGATTGGATTCGATTGTGCTGTAATTGTATTTGATTGTCCCGTGATTGTTTGATTGCCTCTGAGACCCCACTCGCCACCACCCCCAATACCTCTCAAATACTCCCTTTTGCTAGGTAGGTGCTCTTTTTTCTGGGTAGTCTCGGAGGAAAACCCCATAAAATTAGCAGTCCACAATGGCAATAAGGGGGCTTTCCGATGAGGAAGTATACAGGTACATGGACCAGTCGGATGAGAGCTTTTGGGTAGACTCAGCCGGCGAATCATAGGGGTCCGAATTTGAACCTGTGGAAAGCAGTGGTTCTCTGACCGAAAGTGATGATGAGGTTTTGGTCCCAGCTAGAGCCAGGAGTACCAGACCCCATGTCGTTAGACAGCAGGTGGCGCAGGATCCTCCTCAAGGGCAGCAGGGTGGTGCTAGCGCTGATGAGAGTTTTCTTGGTGAGGCAGGCACCAGCAGCACAGCATCTCCTGGACTTAGTACCAGTACTTTCGTAAACCCTGGTGAAGTGGTGAGCGCCAGCATGGAAGTTGAAACTGGTACGGTGGCACGTGCAGTAGTATCCCCGCCGCAGCCACCAAGAAGAAGACGGGCCCGTAGTACCCATAGACTCCCAGAGGTGCTGGCACATTAAGATTGGCAATCCCCTGATTTCACTGCACCCGTAGTGCCCCCTTTCACCGCCCAGTCTGGAGTCCAGGTGGCTACAGCTCATCTAGGAACGGCCCTAGACTTTTTGCAGCTGTTCATCACCCAGGTTCTCTTGGACTTAATTGTGGTTGAGACCAACCGTAAAGCCACACAATTCATCACCGAGCACCCGGAGAGCAGCTATGCCCAGCCTTTCCGGTGGAAACCAGTCCAAGTTTCCGACATTAAAATCTTTTTGGCCCTTATCCTTCACTTGGGACTAATGCGGTTGTATTGGTCTACAAACCCAGTACATCATGTTCCCTTGTACCCTGCTGCCATGTCCAGGACACGATTTGAAACCATCCTGCGCTTCCTGCACTTCAACGACGACAAAACCTGTCATGAAAAGGGCCACCCTGCTTATGAACGGCTCCACAAAATTCGGCCCCTCATAGACCACCTGTCATCAACATTTGCAGATGCTTATACCCCTGAACAGAACATCTGCGTAGACAAGTCCCTCTTACGCTTTACTGGGCGCCTTGGCATCAAACAGTACATCCCAAGCAAGCGCTCCCGGTATGGGGTGAAACTGTATAAGCTCTGTGAATGGGCCACAGGCTATACATGTCATTTTAGGGTCTATGAGGGAAAAGACTCAAAATTGGAGCCGGTCGGATGCCCTGACTACCTGGGGAGCAGTGGAAAGGTTGTGTGGGACTTGGTGTCACCCTTGTTCCAGAAGGGGTACCATCTTTATGTGGACAACTATTACTCAAGTGTGGCCCTCTATCAGCACTTAAAGTTAGAAGGAATCCGATGCTGTGGCACTGCGCGGCCTAGTCGCCAGGGCTTCCCCCAATGGCTCGTTACCACCAGACTTGAACAGGGGCAGACCTGCTCGCGGTGAAATGGAGGGACAAGAGGGACGTTTACTTTCTGTCCACCATTCACACAGACACGACAGTCCAAATTCAACGGGCAACTGAGGTCATTGAAAAGCCCCTTGTCGTCCACGAATATAATGTCAACATGGGAGGGGTGGACTTCAATGACCAGAGGTTAGTGCCCTATTTAATTTCCCAGAAAACAAGACGCTGGTATAAGAAAGTGTCTTTTAATCTGATTCAATTGGCAGTTTACAACAGCTTTGTTCTCTACAGTAAGGCTGGGAGAACTGGATCTTTCCTTCAATTTCAGGAACAGATCGTTCTGGACCTCCTGTATCCAGGAGGTGCCAGCCCCCCCCCCCCCCCCCCCCAGATGCAACTAGCTGACTGCATGGAAGGCATTACACCTATCAGATTCCGTGTGCCCCAGGTCAACACATCTGAAGAAAACATTGTCGTGTCTGCAGCAGTGCTAGAAGAAGGAATGACACCAGTTTTTATTGTCCCAAATGTCCTGACCAGCCTGGCCTATGCATAGGGGAGTGCTTTGAGAGGTACCACGAGCAGGTACACTATTAGAACCTAGGGAACTCCAGACACAGGAGTAGGCACACACTCAGTGGTCTTTCGCACATTGTCCCAGGGGGAGGAGAGGTAAGCTTGAAAACCAAACAGATAAGCATAAAAGTCGGAAGAAGGATCGGTTTCTATGCTTGATATTGCTGATCTGTCCTGGGTTGGCGATATAAGACGGCATGTTTGAATTTCCCTTGAGTGTGGACACCCCCGGTTTATATGTGATTTACTTTGGGCCTATGATGATACTTTAATGCCACACAGAGTCACCTCTATTGGCAGGCATATTGCTGTATACTACAGGCATAATGCTGTATACTAAAGTTCTGAGGCCCAGTCACATAAGTTGGTGGCTCACCCTGAGTGCAGGGTGGCACGGGGTGTCTCTCTCCTGAGGTTATCACTGCCATTGATGTGGAGGAAGATCTGCCATTGATGTGGAGCAAGGTATGTTTGCTGTTCATTTTTCCTTTCAGCCCAGAGTGCATTACCCGTATACCCAATATAAGGAGTATAGCAGAAACTCCTAATACTGGCCATACATGTAATGATTGCATAGACCCTAAAATGCCAGGACAGACTCCACAAATGACCTCATGTTGGAAATAGGACACCCTAAAGTATTATGTGAGGTGCACGGTGAGTTCATAGAAGATTTTAGTTTTTGTCACAAGTTAGCAGAATTTTTTTTTTTTTTTTAACAAAGTGTCATTTTCCGTTAACTTGTGACAAAAAATAAAATTTTCAATGACCTCACCATTCCGCTCATGGAATACCTTGTTGTGTATTCTTTCCAAAATGGGGTCATTTGTGGGGTTTGTTAACTGTCCTGGCAAGTGGGCGGGGTGCTAAATTTTAAACACCCCTGTAAAGCCTAAAGGTACTCATTGGACTCTGGGCCCCTTAGCGCATTTAGGGTGCAAAAAAGTGCCACACATGTGGTATTGCCGTACTCGGGAGAAGTAGTACAATGTGTTTTGGGGTGTATTTTTACACATACCCATGCTGGATGGGAGAAATACCTCTGTCCCTGCTGAAGAGAAGCACCCTGTCCCTGCTGAAGAGAAGCACCCCCAGAGCATGATGCTGTCACCACCATTACTGACAGAGGGGATGGTGTGTTCAGAGTGATGTGCAGTGTTAGTTTACCGCCACACATAGCGTTTTGCATTTTGGCCAAAAAGTTCCATTTTGGTCTCATCTGACCAGAGCAACTTCTTCCACATGTTTGCTGTGTCCCCCACATGGCTTGTGGCAAACTGCAAACGGGACTTCTTATGCTTTTCTGTTAACAATGGCTTTCTTCATGTCACTCTTCCATAAAGGCCAACTTTGTGCAGTGCATGACTAATAGTTGTCCTATGGACAGATTCCTCCACCTGAGCTGTAGATCTCTGCAGCTCATCCAAAGTCACCATGGGCCTCTTGACTGCATTTCTTATCAGTGCTCTCCTTGTTCGGCCTGTGAGTTTAGGTGGACGGCCTTGTCTTGGTAGGTTTACAGTTGTGCCATACTCCTTTCATTTCTGAATGATCGCTTGAACAGTGCTCCGTGGGATGTTCAAGGCTTTGGAAATCTTTTTATAGCCTAAGCCTACTTTAAATTCCTCAATAACTTTATCCCTGACCTGTCTGGTGTAATCTTTGGACTTCATGGTGTTGTTGCTCCCAAGATTCTCTTAGACAACCTCTGAGGCCATCACAGAGCAGCTGCACTCTATTTAGTCATTAGCACTCATTAGGCAATGTCTATGGGCAACTGACTACACTCAGACAAAAGAGGGCTGAATAATTACACACCCCACTTTGCAGTTATTGATTTATAAAAAAATGTTTGGAATCATGTATGATTTTCATTCCACTTCTCACATGTACACCACTTTGTATTGGTCTTTCACGTGGAATTCCAATAAAATTGATTCATGTTTGTTGCAGTAATGTGACAAAATGTGGAAAACTTCAAGGGGGCCGAATACTTTTGCAAGCAACTGTAGGTGAGGTAGGTAGGTAGGTGCCCCCCATAATGGAGGGGGAGCCGCAGCTGCGGGGAGGGCAGCCCAACCTCCCTTCCTCTCCCCGGGCTGCCTTCCATGCTCCCTCTCGGACTGCAGAGTGAGAGCGCAGGGAAGCATTATATACAGCTACTCACCTCCGTCCCAGGTTCCAATCGCCGCTCACTCGCTGCTGGCCTCCTCTCTGCATAGCCGGTATACACACGCTGCTTCCTATTTAACAGGAAGCAGCGTGTGTATCAGTGTCTATGCAGAGAGGAAACCAGCGGCAAGTGAGCGGCAATTGGAACCTGGGACGGAGGTGAGTAGCTGTATACAGCGCTTCCCTGCACTCTCACTCTGCAGTCCGAGGGGGGAGCATGGAGGGCGGCCCGGTGATAGGAAGGGAGGGAGAGGTCGGGCTGCCCTCCCCATGGCTCCCCCCTCTTTTACAGTGCCCCCTCCCAATAGCACTCAGGATGGCCGCACAGCTGCCCTAGAAATGGGCCTGGAGTGTACTATAGCCAGAGGTTTACTATATTAGAGTTTACTATAATGAGACTCTACTGAAGATGAGCTTGAAGCAATTGATGGCATCATATATACACCTGTCCCAAGGGGCATTTGAAACACCCCCCAAACACCCAAACATATACATTATGTATACATTTTATGAAATCTTAAATCTAACAATGTCAGTAGTCATCTCAGCTTAGAGTGAACCCAAACCAAGTAAACTTTGAAAAAAACAGAAGTGAGACCGAGAGCCCAATATGGTGTAGTAAAGAAAATGAAAATATAGTATAAATAAACAGCGATGCACTCACAAACATGGGTTACCACAAAGGCAACCACTGGACAGGCGGGTGGGGAGAATTATAACCTGACCCCACTCAGGTGGTAAAAAGTCACTCTCTGTAGATAGAAGAAGATGGGGATACACCCCTCCACCCAGGGTGGACTAGATCAGCAGTAAAACTAAAGTAACAGAGGTGCCAACAAGGATAAAATAATTAAAATCCGCTTAAAAGGAGTGAAGTAGGTGGACTCACCTCCCTCAGGTACAAAATGACCAGCCAATAAGCCGTTATAAAGGAGAGGAGAGTTTCCAATAAATATTACTGTTACTTTATAACGGCTTATTGGCTGCTCATTTTGTACCTGAGGGAGGTGAGTCCACCTACTTCCCTCCTTTTAAGCGGATTTTAATTATTTTATCCTTGTTGGCGCCACTGTTACTTCTGTTTTACTGCCAAACGAAGTAAAATTATTTCAAACAAACACATGGAAATAAACATTACATACTTACCTTGCCATCAGTTTATCTCAGAAGCTCACCATTTTCTTCTAACAATGGTTCTAGTACTGAGTAGATCTAGTCATACGTCTCTCTCCACAAGCTGAAAACCTTAGGGTCCTTTTACACTTAATGTGTTGGTATGCAATAGTGTGCGTTAATACGCGTTGGTACCAGTTTTTTCCATAGCAGTGCATTAAGAAAAAGCTTTCCGTTAAAACGCGTATAGTGTAAAAAAGGCCATAGGGAAATATGGACATTACTTTGAAAATCAGTTTTCTTTCACTTATAACTGAGACCAACTGATAAAGGGTAAAAAAGCCCTAAGGGCCCTATTTCACTATATACTTTCCAGTCAGTTATAACTGAAAGGACAACTGATGTGCACAGGACAGAGCGTTTGATCGATCACAGTGGACAAACTGGACAAGGCAGAGGAGAAAGATATTAATGGGTAGACAATGCGGGAGGATGTATGATGTATGTATGACGTGTATGTTTATTTTTACTTTTATTTTTTCAGTTCAGGTTTGCTTAAAGCTACTCCACGATGTCGAAAATATATCTATTCATAAGGAAGACAACTAAAATCCTCATTGGAACTGATATGCCAAAGATAAAAACATGTTCATCACAGAATCATTTACTTTACTGGTAACTGCCCTCAGCAAGTGCATCTATAAATAATGCAGACAGCTGTATCCATCAACCCTCATAAGTGGAGATGAAGACCGAAGGCATCTTCGTACGGCATAATTGCCTTGAGACACAGTATTCTAAATGGAGGGTGGTTGCCCTTTTTTAAAATTCTGTTTATAACCACTACCCACGGTTGATAATGGAAAGTAATGACTAAAAAGATCTTGATGGATCAAAAGTCTGTCTGGGTCATGCTTAAACAGTGACCAGAACAGATTTTAAAAGCTTTACTCAGTCTTACTTGTAAAAAGAGCCATATATACAAGCAGATACAGTTGTGCTCATAAGTTTACATACCCCGGCAAAATGTATGATTTCTTAACCATTTTCAATATAATATGACTGATAACACAAAAACTTTTCTTTCACTCTAGTGGTTGGCTAAAGCCATTTATTGTCATACAGCCATGTTTACTCTATTTAAATCATAATCACTACTCAAACTACTCAAATGACCCTGATCAAAAGTTTACATACCCTGGTGATTTGGCCTGATAACATGCACAAAATGTGACCCAATCAGGATTTAATGGCTATTAAGGCCCATACACACGTCGGATTTTAGCGAACGACCCGTCGTTTGAACGTTCCGTCGTTCGGACGTTTTCACGTCAAATCCGACGTGTGTACAGACTATCGTTCGGGTGATAAGACTGGTTACCAGCGATCCGCCCGGCGGATCGTTGGTAACCAGTCTTATCACCCGAACGATAGTCTGTACACACGTCGGATTTGACGCGAAAACGTCCGAACGACGGAACGTTCAAACGACGGGTCGTTCGCTAAAATCCGACGTGTGTATGGGCCTTTAGAGGTAACTATCTTCACCTGTAATCTGTTTGCTTGTAATTAGTGGGTATGTATAAAAGGTCAATGAGTTTTTAGACTCCTGACAGACACTTGCATCTTTCATCCAGTGCCACACTGATGTTTTGGAAGTCATGGGGAAAGCAAAATAAATGTCAAACGATCTGCAGGAAAAGGTAGTTGAACTCTGTAAATCAGGAAAGGGATATAAGAAAATATCCAAGGAATTGAGAATGCCAATCAGCAGTGTTCATACTCTAATTAAGAATTGGAAATGTATGGGTCCTGTTGAAACCAAACCACGGTAAGGCCAACTAAAATCCCAGGCACAAGTGCCAGTAAAATTGTTCGGAATGTAAGTAAAGACCCCAGGTGAAATACAGAACTCTCTAAGACAAGCCTCAAACCTTCTGGCACAAAGTCATTTGGAGTGATGAGACAAAAGTTGAACTTTTTGGCCACAACACTAAATGCTACATTTTAAGGGGAGTCAAGAAGGCCTATGATGAAAGGTACACCATTCCTACTGTAAAACATGGTGGTGGATCACTAATGTTTTGGGGGTGTATGAGATACAAAGGCACTAGAAATTGATTGCAATATTAATGCAGCAAGTTATTAAAAATACTGCAGGAAAAATTGCACTCATCAACCAGAAAGCTGAGCTGGGTTGTACTTGGACATTCCAATATGGCAAAGATCCAAAACACAAGGACACGTCAACCTGTCATTGGCTAAAGCGAATTAAAGTGAATGTTCTGGAGTGGCCATCTCAGTCTCCTGACGTCAATATCATTGAGTCACTCTGGAGAGACCTAAAATGTGCATGCAAGACAGCCTAAGATTTTATGAACTGGAGACTTTGCCAGGAAGAATGGGTAGTGTTACAATCTGATAAGATAAGGAGTAGTGATGAGCAGAAATTATGCCTAATTGCGCATCGTAATTTCCGATTACACATTGTAATCGTTATGCAAAATTTTGGGACAAAATATAATTAATTTCATATGTAATTGTAAATTATGAGAAGCCCCCATACATAATATTGCTATCAAAATTGCTACACATGTCAAGGAGAATAGTGGGTACAAGTTAAAAAAAAAAAGAATTGTTCAAAAAGACCTTGTAGTTTTTGAGAAAACAATTTTAAAAATACAAAAAACAATGTTTTTTAAACTGTCATGTTTAAAAAACATGTTTCTTTGCATTTTTAAAATACATTTTCTCAAAAACTACTAGGTCTTTTTGAAAAGCTTTCTTTTTACTTGTACCTCCTCCTTGACACATGTAGTGATTTTGGTAGCAATAGCATGTATGGGGGCGTTGCTATTCACCGACAAAATTGTCACAAAATTACACGTAAATTATGCGTAAATTAATGTGTAAATATGAATGATTATACAAAGTCAATTGAATTATCACTGTAATTACATATAGGTGTAATTGCAGAAATGTACATGTAATTTTGCGTAATTAGCCGATTATGATCATCACTACGGAGCCTCATCCACAACTACCACAGTGGAAATCAAGCTGTCATTTATGTCAAAGGGGAGGGGGGGGTGGCAATTGGCAATACACTGTATTATGAACTGGGTTATGTAAACTTTTGACCAAGGTTATTTGGGTAGTTTGTGTAGTAATTTTGATTTAGAAAGAGTAAACAAGGTTGTTTGACTATAAAATGTTTCAGCCAACCACTAAGCATGAGCAGGGATGTGCTCAGGAGTAGTTACAAGTAGTTAGCTACTAGAATTTGTGATTCAAATGAGGCTTAATTGCCTCAGGTGTGTGCATGGCAGACAGGGGGTTAACAGGGGGGAAGTGCGCAGTAATAAGTCGTGGAACACGTCCCATTGGATGCGTACGAGAGTGTGATACACAAAGAAGTGGTGGACATCTGGGTAATTAACCCCCTGTCTCCCTTGCACACACCTGAGGCAATTAAGCCTCATTAGAATCACAAATTCGAGTAGCTAACATCGTAACTACTCGTGAGCACATCCCTGACCACGAATGAAAGAAATGTTTTTGTGTTATCATTCATATTGTATGAAAAATGGTTAAAAAATTATACATGTAGCCAAGGTATGTAAACTTATGAGCAGTGAGCAAAACTGTATATACAGTATTTTTTATGTAATAAAACAATAACTTGAGCTTGCTTCTGAATACAGCTCTAGAAAGAAATACATTTAACTTCACTAAAAGATAGACTTATAATAATATACATCTAAGAGATAACCAAGAGTAAAATGCATGAACAAAAACAATGATGTTGTAGGGTTCACTGAACATATGTTCCACAGTAGACATGCAAAGATTTGCAGTTTGACAGAGCATAAAAGTGTAATTATTCATGGTTTAAGACACTTTAGAGAAAGGTTACATATGATGTAATGATGTACAGGAACAGCTTACATTTAATGTCTGAAAATATACAGCAGACGCTCCTAATGTAGTCCATATTTTAACGTTCTTGAATACAACATTAGAAGAATTAGTGTCCTTGAATGGATAATTAGTTCTTGATTTTCATGGAACCTGTTTACTCCAGAATAGATTTCAACTCTGGATCTTCAGTCCACATCCCAGTGAACTAATTAACACCGTCATGAAATGAAGCAAAGATTTTTTGGGCCACTTCATAGTGTATGAAAATATTGTTTTCACTAGAGTTATCCAAAGCTTGTCCTAGTCAGCAAGTGGCCTTCGCCAGTAAATTTTTATAAAGGAAAAATGAGTAAAAAACAAACAAACCATGCTTATATAATGTGAACATCAGAATAATTTACTTCACCAAGTATAATGGGGGTTGTACCCGTAATTATTTTTGGCATACACAGGGTTTGTGATGGTAGGGTACAGTATTGGACATGCAGTAGCTATACAATTGAGTGGCATACACATACAGTGTATTATACAAAGAGTAGGCATATACATAGTAAAAAAAAAAATGACCAGAGGGGTCCAAGTGCTATGTGAGCGGAGCTGCCATCCTCATTGGTAGTGCTCAACTACTCTGCAGCAACTCAGATGCCTGTGTTTTATTCCCCCTCCAGGGCGCCGTGGATGGTGGGGAAAGAAATAATTTGGTTTCCAGCAATTGCTGGAAGCCAAGTTATTGTGATTTAAAAGTAACTTCAGCTCTGTCTTCTGACAGTGCCGAAGTTACTCCCTGTGCACTGCTATAGCTGTAATTCATATTACAGCCTATGGTGGCGCTGGCTGCACCCAAGTCTCTTGCACTGTATTAGTAGTGTTCGGTGTCAGTGGCCGTAGTCTCATGGGCAGTGAAAAAGCTGCCGCCCATGTGTATAGACCAGGCCCTGGTCTCCTGGCTGTTCGGCGAGGTAAAGGACCTAAAGTCTCAAATGCAGCAGCTGGCAGTGGGCAATCCCATCAGTGGCACTGTGAGCGGGGTGACCCGGTGATGGAGGGCGGAAAGCTGAGTTCATTCAGCAGTGATGGAGGCAATCTCCTGGCTGCAGCAATTTGTCTCGTAAGTTGATCCAGTGGGGTAGCACCGGTCAAAAGCAGCAGTGGGTCTCCACATCTGGATTCCCATGACTGGGGGATCATGCTGAGCGGCTGAACAGGACTAGAGATGGCCCGAACCTCCTATTTTCAGTTTGCGAACCTGGTTTGCGAACTTCCGCGAACTGCAATAGACTTCAATGGGGAGGCGGACTTTGAAAACTAGAAACACTTATGCTGGCCAGAAAAGTGATGGAAAAGATATTTCAAGGGGTCTAACACCTGGAGGGGGGCATGGCGGAGTGGGATAGACGCCAAAAGTCCCGGGGAAAAATATGGATTTGATGCAAAGCAACGTTTTAAGGGCAGAAATAACATTGAATGCTAAATTGCAGCCCCAGGCAGTCACATGGCATGCAGGCAGAGATGCTGTGTGTGGGGACTGACTTAGTCTTCGGGCAGGCAGTAGCCCTCCGGGATCCATGCCTCATTCATTTTGATAAAGGTGAGGTACTGAACACTTTTGTGACTTAGGCGACTTCTCTTCTCAATGACAATGCCTCCAGCTGCGCTGAAGGTCCTTTCTGATAGGACGCTTGAGGCAGGACAAGACAGAAGTTGGATGGCAAATTGAGACAGCCCAGACCACAGGTCAAGCCTGCGCACCCAGTAGTCCAAGGGTTCATCGCTGCTCACAGTGTCTACATCCAGACTTAAGGCCAGGTAGTCGGCTACCTGCCGGTCCAGGCGTTGTTGGTGGGTGGATCGGGAAGCGCCAAGGCGAGGCGTTGAACTAAAGAATGTCCGAATGTCTGACATCACCATGAGATCGCTGGAGCGTCCTGTCCTTGCCTGCGTGGACATGGGAGAACTGGCTTTTGTTTCACACTGGTGGCCGTCTGTAATTTCAAACAAAGTTGTAACACCTACAAGTTTGTTTGACTTTCAGGAGACTCTAGTGACCCGCCCCCCTGCTTAATTGTAAATTGTCTGCCAGGCCATCCTGATTACTCATTTGCTCTGATGCTGTGTGTGTATCAGGAGGTCCTGCTAGTCGGTTCTGAGCGACTTCGGTTCACCTTCTAAGGGTCGTCTTCAAAGGGTGAAAATTAACCAGAATTTAACAGAATTCAACAGCAATTCAGCAGAATTCAGCATTACACCAAGGCAACTTCCTCAATCCTCTAGCCTCACCTGCATTCCTGATCACTATCCAAACCTACACACATTTCTTCCTCTCTCCTACTCCATGCATCTTCCACCATTCTCTACACTTCTACCTCAGTCCAAACCACTGCCAGCCTCATCACCACACAACGTAATGTACCCCTTCACTTCTGTCCTTTCCCTGGCTCACCCACACTTCACCCACCATATTCCTCCCAACCCTTTGCCACCCCTCCACCACTACCACATGCTATTCCTCCACCTGCCTCTCCAGCTGGCCCCAGTACTTTCTCCCTCCATCCCCTACCCACCCATCCCTAGACCCCCACTGGTCACTAAACTCCCAGCCACCCCCCTTCCAGCCCCACCACACTCCTCTGGCATCCGCAGACCACACCATAATAATCACATTCCCATCCATACAACCCCCAAGCACCCTCTCCCTCTGTTTAGTGGTCTCTGGAATGCCAGATCTGTCCGCAACAAGCTCACATCCATCCATGAGCTCTTCCTCTCCAAATCTCTCACCTTCCTCGCCCTCACAGAGACATGGCTCACCCCCTCTGACTGTACTGCAGCTGCTGCTCTCTCCTATGGGGGACTGCACCTCAGTCACACCCCCAGACCTGACAACCGGCTTGGAGGAGGAGTGGGTCTGCTTCTCTCCGCATCCTGCACCTTCCGGGTCCTATCACCACTCCCTTCCCTGCACTTCTCATACTTTGAGAACACATGTAATCTGCATGTACCAACAACCCCCCCCGCTCAAAGTTCACTCTTCCAGGACAACCTGGCCTCCTGGCTCCCCCACATCCTGTCATCTGACCTCCCCACCATCATACTCGGAGATTTCAACTTACCTATCGATGAGCCTATCTCCACTGCTACCAAGCAGCTACTCTCCCTCACCAAATCCCTTGGTCTCTCTCAGCACACAAATTCCTCCACCCACCATGCTGGTCATAATCTTGACCTCATATTCTCAAAGTCCACCTCCCTCAGTAACCTGGACATTGCACCTTTCCCTATCTCCGACCATCACCTCCTCACCTTCACCTTCTCCCCATCAACAACATCTCTCCCCACCCCTCAGCCTGGTCGATGGCAGAGAGACCTCTGTAATCTCAGCCCAAATGTCCTAGCAAGTCCCCTTCTCTCCCTCTCCTCCCACCTACCCACCCTAACATGCCCCAATGAAGCGGCTGCACAATATAACCTTGCCCTCTCCTCTGCTTTGGATCAAGCTGCCCCCTCAATCTTCCACCCTAACAAGCCCCCCAACCCTCATCCTTGGCACAACATCCACACACGTAACCTCAGGAAAGAAACTAGAGCAGTCGAACAGAAATGGAGGAAATCACATCTCAATTCTGACTTCCTAGATTACAAGGCCAAACTGTTACTCTTTCACACTGCCCTCTCTGAGGCTAAACAAAGGTACTTTGCATCACTGATTGGAACCCAAGCTTCAAACCCTCTACAGCTTTTTGCTACCTTTAACTACCTCCTCAACCCCACTCCTCCCCCTCCCAGTTCCTCCCTCTCAGCCAACAACTTTGCCAACCACTTCACCACCAAAATTGCAACAATATACAATGAAATTTCCCTCCTCCATCCCTCCCTTCCCAACGCCTCTCAGGTGGTCCCCTTGCCTTCCCTCCCAGCTGCTCCCCTGTCTCATCCACCCCTCACCTCTTTTGCTCCTGCCACCATTGATGAAGTCAGCCTGCTGCTAGCGGCTTTCCCCCCTCCTCCCCCCCCCCCGTGATCCTGTACCCACTAATACTCTTCGTCCCCACTTGGCCCCAGTCCTCACCTCCTTGTTCAACCTTTCCCTTTCCACAGGCAACTTCCCCAAAGCATTTAAACAGGCCACTGTACTTCCCCTGCTGAAAAAACCCTCACTCGACCCAGCCCTACTCTCAAACTACCGCCCAATCTCCCTCCTTCCTTATGCTTCTAAACTCCTCGAACGCCTAGTCCACCAACGCATTACCCAATACATCAACACCAATACCCTACTTGACCCCCTACAGTCTGGATTCCGACCTGCACACTCAACTGAAACAGCCCTCACCAAGGTGGTCAATGACCTTACCCTTGACAGGGCCAAAGGCAGTTATTCCATCCTGCTCCTCCTTGATCTCTCTGCAGCATTTGACACTGTTGACCACTCCCTCCTCCTCCAATCACTACAGCCCATGGGCATCCATGTTCTTGCTTTGACCTGGATCTCCTCCTTCACAACTTCCTTCAATGGCTCTTCCTCAACCGCTGCCCCCCTCGCAGTTGGGGTCCCCCAGGGCTCTGTTCTGGGCCCCCTTCTTTTCTCCATGTACACTTCCTCAACTGGCAAGCTTATCTCCTCCCTGGGCTTCAAATATCACCTCTATGCCGATGACACGCAGATTTACCTCTATACCCCCGATCTCTCATCCACCACAATAAACAAGATCTCCTCATGTCTCTCAGAAATTTCTTCCTGGATATTTGCTAGGTTCCTGAAGCTTAACCTAGACAAACCAGATCTCCTGATCTTTCCACCCCATGCTGCTGCACCCCTCCCAGATTTCCACCTGACAATCGATAACATAACCATTCAGCCTACCTCCCAGGCCCGCTGTCTGGGTGTCACCTTGGACTCTGAACTCTCCTTCATCCCACACATCAAAAACATCACCAGAGCCTGCAATTTCCACCTCCGTAATATCTCCAAGATCCGCCCCTTCTTAACTCCGGACACAACCAAACTGCTCATCCATGCCCTCATCATCTCCCTCCTTGATTACTGTAACTCCCTCCTTTCTGGCCTCCCCTTGAAACGCTCTGCCCCCCTGCAATCAGTAATAAACGCGGCTGCAAGACTCATCCATTCTTCGCACCGCTCCGCATCCACATCTCCCCTTTGTGAATCCCTGCACTGGCTCCCTATCCGTTTCAGGATAACTTTCAAGATTCTATGCCTGGCGTATAAATCTGTGCACAAAACCTGCCCTACCTACATCTCGGAGCTTGTTCACAGGTATACACCAGGTCGCCCCCTCAAACCTCCAACTACCTTCGCCTCACCACCCCACACATTTCACACTTCCATGCCCATCTGCAGGATTTCTCAAGAGCTGCCTCCACCCTCTGGAATGCCCTTCCACCACCCATCAGACTTGCTCCCTCTTTCAACACATTCAAGCAAGCCCTCAAAACTCACCTCTTTATGATGGCCTACCCACCTCCTACCACACAGTAACTCTCTACTGAATATTTAACAGCCCCACCTAGTGTTTCCACCCCACCCTTTAGATTGTAAGCCTCTGGCAGGGTCCTCCATTCCCTAGTGTAATCTACAGGATCATGTACTCCTGTCCTATGACAGCCTGTACTTGTGTTACTGGGCCTACCTAATCAGCCCATATTGCATGATCATGTATTTTGTACAATTTGCATGTATAACTTTGTTCTATGTTGTATAACCTTGTTATGTCTGTCATCCTTGTATCATTGTATATATTTATTGTCCAGCTCTGCATAATATGTTGGCGCTTTATAAATACAATAAATAATAATAATAATAATTACTGGCAGTGGTACCTTTATTGCATTGTGTTGTGATATCACCATTAAACGAATTGTAAAGCATAGTTGCCAGCTTGTTCTGCATGTGCTGCATCCTTTCTGCCTTCAGGTGAGTTGGTAACATGTCCGCCACTGTGCCTATACCGAGGGTCTAGTAGCGTGGCCACTCAGTGCAGCTCATTCTCCTTGAGTTTTTTTTATACGGGGGTCCCTCAACAGGCTGGACAGCATGAAAGATGCCAACTGCACAAAGTTGAATCCAGTCGTACTATCCATCTCCTCTTGCTCTTCCTCAGTGACGTCAGGTAAGTCCTCCTACTCCCCCCAGCCACAAACAATACCACTGGAACATTGAGCAGCACAAGCCCCCTGCGACGCCTGCTGCGGTTGTTCTTCTGCCGCTGCCTCCTCCTCCTTCTCCAAAGAAACACCTTCCTCATCATTCGAGTCTGAATCCTCTTACCCACATGACTCTTCCTCCTCCTCCCCCCTCTGTGCTGCCTCAGGTGTTGAGGAAACATCTGGTTCTGATGCGAATTGATCCCACAACACTTCCTCCCATAACAGTTCCTCTTCACGCTCCTCCACAGCTTGATCCATCACTCTATGCGCGGCACGCTCCAGGAAGTAAGCGTAGTGGGTCAAGCTATCTGCGTAGTGGGATAGCTATCTGCGAATACTTGGCTGCATAACCCGGATATCCACGGATATCCGGGGATATCCGGATCCGAAATACTGTAACTAAGGAGATGACGTCCTGGAGCCAAGTAGAGGGCTCCCAGCAGAAGCCCTAGCAACCAATAACAGAGGGGAACCCTGGCCAGCCCCACCTGACCTCATTGAGCCAATCAGAGGCCTCTCTGCCTAAGCCCTGGAACCCAATCACAGAAAGGAACACTGGCCAGTCCTCCTGTATAGTAAGGAGGGCTGCCATGATGAGACAGATCGACTTGCTGAATGCTCACTGAGAGATATGCTCCAGTGCTGGTGGCCTACAAAAGCCTGTACACAGTTATAAACCTAAAGCTGTTCAGTGATTAACCCCTTCACTACGATCATACACTATAGTTAAATTGTTAATTAGCTTGATTAATAATAATAATTGCAGTATTTGTATAGCACCTTTCTCCTGTCGGACTCCAAGCGCTTGCGAGGCAGCCATTAGAGCACACTCAGTAGGCAGTAGCAGTGTTAAGGAGACTTGCCCAAGAAACACCTTACTGAAATAGGTGCTGGCTTACTGAACAGGCAGAGCCGAGATTTGAACCCAGGTCTCCTGTGTCAGAGGCAGAGCCCTTACCCATTATACTATCCAGCCACTGGATACTGTCATAGTGTGACAGTTAGAGTGTGTGCTCCAGTGCTGCTGGGACAAAGGCTGTACCTAGTGATAAGCTGTTCAGTGATTAACCCCTTCACTATCACTACACTATTGTTAAATCTTTAATTAGCTTGATTGATGTCATAGTATGACAGTTAGAGTGTGTGCTCCAGTGCTGCTAGCCTAGGAAGGGCTGTACACAGTGATAAACCGAAAGCTGTTCAGTGATTAACCCCTTCACTATCACTACACTATTGTTAAATCATTAATTAGCTTGATGTCATTTGTGTGACAGTCAGTGTGTGCTGCATGCAGCGCCATGTGTCTGTGTGTGTGCTGTGCACAGACCAAGCCAGCTGCTGCCTGCTGGCCAGCTAATAGCCTTAGGTATAGGTTAGAGATTAAGGAATAGGATTACTGAGTTAGTACTGTAGTACTGCAGTCAGTGTGCTAGTAGTTGTTAGAGTAGTAGTACTACTGTGTTAGCTTTGTACAGAACTGCTGTGCTGTGAGCAGTGCCTCCAGCTCACCCACTCACTCCATTGCAGAATCCCTCTAGCTGGTAAAAAACTTTCTGCCTCTCGCAGAAACAACGGAGTGAGTGGGTGAGCACGACGGCAGAGGTGTGTGCCTTGCCTTAGCTGAGTGCAGATAATCCCTGGACACCCTGTATTCGCTGGTTAGCATTTAAATGTAAACTGAGGAGCTGGCTGCTATTGGATTACTTCACATGTTGTGAAGCTTTTTAAATGCAACTTTTTATGCAAAACTTTTAAATAAAATTGAACGCTTTTACGCTATGAGGAGGTACCTCTTTTTGCTGTTTGCACATACAGACCTGGAGCATCAGAAAGCGGACTGCCAGTGAGGCTGCAGGGTGGCCAATACCCCGAAGGTGAGAACGGGCCCAGGTGGCCGCAGGATCTGGTGAGTCTCTCCCTGAAGGGGGGTTTGCTTTCACTCTGACATTTTGAAGCACAAGTATTGCAGAGCGCTTATCCAATTGAATTTTGAACTTTGATTTATAATCACATAACTTTTTCCCCTGTACACATCATTATGTACTGATCTGAGACAAGCTTATGTGCTTTGGGTCCTATGGGAGAAAAGTGCTTTATAAATGTTTTGTTGTTATTATGCGTTCCGTTGTTGTATTAAAAAACTTTGCTAAAAGTAATTTTGTCTTCTTACAATAGAAGATATTTGCGATAATTTAACTTTAAAAATACTTTTAGCATTAGTTTTTTTATAAAGGAGTTTTTGGCCTCTTTAGCCCTTTATAATTTTCTATTGGTTCTGGGTCACCATTAGCTATCTGTATATTCCTTATGGTGGCCACTAATGATCCAATCTTTTTCATCCAATCTCACCATTTCTATACAATATAAGGGAACTGCCTGAATTATCCATTCAATATATTTAACCAATTTACCCTTCTACTACATAGATTTGGTAAGATTGGATGAAAAAGATTGGATCGTTAGTGGCCACCATTAGTCTGTTGTATTTGACTTTACTTTCAACATGTCGATTTGCAAGTATTACCAACCATGTCTTCTTTACTGATCAGGACTGCAGCAGACACTGGACCATAACCTATAGAGATGTTGCGAACATAGAATTTTCCATTCGCGAACGGTGAACACGAACTTCCGCAAAATGTTAGCGAACAGACGAATCTGGCGAACTGCCATAGACATCAATGGCCAGGCGAATTTTAAAACCTACAAAGTATTTTTCTGCCCACAAAAGTGATGAAAAAGTTGTTTCAAGGGGTCTAACACCTGGATAGGGGCATGCCGTAGGGGGATCCATGCCAAAAGTCCCACCAAAATTACGGAGTTGATGCAAAGTCGGGTTTTAAACTGTAATGTGCAGAAACCTCATTATGCACGGCTCTGGTTGTCAGTGGGCTGTGGAGTGAGACACACAGAGATATACAATAATACTATCAGAATATAGTAAAATAATAATGCATTGAGTGGTTCTGTGCCTGCAACTTAATGAGGCAACAGCAGTAGTGTGCACACAGCTCCGGGTGTCAGTGGGCTGTGGAATGTCACACACACAAAAAAACACATGTGCTAGCCCTTAAAAGGGTTGTTTGGAGTGCTTTCGCAGCGAGTAAGGAACAAGAACACAGGTCTAGCTAATACTTGCCCTACCTATCTGCAGTAAGTCTGACCCTGCTCTCACAAACAGTCAGCAGCCAGCAGAGAATTAATCCAATATGGCCACCACAACTGCTTTTTGATGGGGGGGGGGGGGTCCAGGAAGGGGTGCTAGCTGATTGGCTGCCACGTGTTTGCTAACTGTGGGGTAAGGGGTCAAAGTTTAGCTCAATGATGATGTATAGGGGGCAAATCGAACAAGCCAAATGTTTGCTGTTCACCAGGAATGCGAACAGCTGATGTTCGCAGAATACTGCTCGCCAGCAAACTGTTCGGGCCATCTCTAATGACCGATTGACTTTTCACCTAAGTTTTCTCCAAGGAGATATTTTCAAACTTTTTTACTAAATTACTTTTAAAGATCTAACTAAGAAAGAATTTACTCAAAATAGGTTTGATTAATTTGCTTGTCTTTTTGCATATCTTTTGTGCTGAAGGCTTGTTTTTCAATGTCTTGTTCTTTTATGTGACATAAATGCAACTGATCACTCTATTATCTTTGTACCCACATTTTAGTACTCAATATGCCAAGTGCTTAAAAGTAGTGTTGGGCGAACATCTAGATGTTCGGGTTCGGGCCGAACAGGCCGAACATGGCCGCGATGTTCGGGTGTTCGACCCGAACTCCGAACATAATGGAAGTCAATGGGGACCCGAACTTTTGTGCTTTGTAAAGCCTCCTTATATGCTACATACCCCAAATTTACAGGGTATGTGCACCTTGGGAGTGGGTACAAGAGGAAAAAAAAATTTAGCAAAAAGAGCTTATAGTTTTTGAGAAAATCGATTTTAAAGTTTCAAAGGGAAAACTGTCTTTTAAATGCGGGAAATGTCTGTTTTCTTTGCACAGGTAACATGCTTTTTGTCGGCATGCAGTCATAAATGTAATACATATAAGAGGTTCCAGGAAAAGGGACCGGTAATGCTAACCCAGCAGCAGCACACGTGATGGAACAGGAGGAGGGTGGCGCAGGAGGAGAAGGCCACGCTTTGAGACACAACAACCCAGGCCTTGCATGAGGACAAGAAGCGTGCGGATAGCATGCTTTGTACCACCATGCAGTCATAAATGTAATAAAGATAAGTGGTTCAATAAACAGGGACCACGCGGCAACGCTAACCCAGCAGCAGCACACGTGATGGAACAGGAGGAGGCGCAGGAGGAGAAGGCCACGCTTTGTGAGACACAACAACCCAGGCCTTGCATGAGGACAAAAAGCGTGCGGATAGCATGCTTTGTACCGCCATGTAGTCATAAATGTAATAAAGATAAGAGGTTCAATAAACAGGGACCACGCGGCAACGCTAACCCAGCAGCAGCAGCAGCAGCAGCACACGTGATGGAACAGGAGGAGGCGCAGGAGGAGAAGGCCACGCTTTGTGAGACACAACAACCCAGGCCTTGCATGAGGACAAAAAGCGTGCGGATATAGCAGCAATGCTTTTTGCCGCCATGCAGTCATAAATGTAATACAGATGAGAGGTTCAATAAACAGGGACCGGAAACGCTAAACCATCCCAGATGTTCATCGGTCATGTTACTTGGTTGGGGTCCAGGAGTGTTGCGTAGTCGTTTCCAATCCAGGATTGATTCATTTTAATTTGAGTCAGACGGTCTGCATTTTCTGTGGAGAGGCGGATACGCCGATCTGTGATGATGCCTCCGGCAGCACTGAAACAGCGTTCCGACATAACGCTGGCTGCCGGGCAAGCCAGCACCTCTATTGCGTACATTGCCAGTTCGTGCCAGGTGTCTAGCTTCATGCCCGGTTTCAGGTCCAGCGGTGCCAGCCACAAATCCGTCTGTTCCTTTATTCCCCTCCAAATTTCCTCCCCTGTGTGCTGCTTATCCCCAAGGCAGATCAGCTTCAGCAACGCTTGCTGACGCATGCCAACAGCTGTGCTGCACTGCTTCCACGATCCTACTGCTGCTGGTGCTGGGTTAGCATTTCCGGATGAGGTACAGCTTTGAGATGCGTTGGAGGAGAAGGAGTCAGAGAGGTAGGTGCTGCTGTTGTTATCCAGCTGTTTGCGGCGTGGGCAACACCCGCGCCGTAGCAGGTGAGGAATCGCTGCCAGGCTCCACAAGGTTCACCCAGTGCGCGGTAAGGGAGATGTATCGACCCTGGCCGAACGCACTCGTCCAGGTGTCAGTGGTGAGGTGAACCTTGCAGGCAACGGCATTCTTCAAGCTTCGGGTTATTTAGCTGACCACGTGCTCATGCAACTCAGGCACTGCAGAGCGCGCAAAGTGGTAGCGGCTGGGAACCACGTAACGTGGGATGGCCACTGACATCATGCCCTTGAAGCTGTTTGTCTCCACCACTCGATATGGCAGCATTTCGCAGGCCAGAAGCTTGGCTATGCTGGCTGGCTGTTACTGCCACGGCCCGGGGGTCATTTGCTGGCAATTTCCTCTTGTGCTCAAACATCTCAGAAACAGACAACTCAACCGTAGCGCTGCACACCGAAGGGCTGTTGGTTGTTGTGTTTGATGAACACTGGGAGACCTCAAGAGCACTAGTCCGGAAAGTGACAGTGTCAGCATCGTCTGATGTTTGTGAATGTTGTGAACCACGCAATGGCTGGGCTACTGCTGCTGCTGAGGCGGGTCTGGTGGTGAGTCTGGTGAACCCAAGGGAGGCAGTGTTGCTGGTGGTACCCTGTCCTGCCGCGTTTGCCCACAGAGTGGGATGTTTGGATAGAATGTGGCGGCTCATGCTGGTGGTGGAGAGGTTGTTAATACTTTTCCCCCTGCTCAGGCGGGTCTTGCACACCTTGCAAATCGCCATGGTAACATCCTCAGTGCAGTCTTCAAAGAAAGCCCAGACTTTAACTGGCTGAGGACTCGGACCTCGTGCGTGATGTGCTGGTGCTGCTTAACCCACTGCTGGACGCTTGAGAGGTCATCCAAGTAATTATCTGGTCCTGTTCTTTTGGATCTGTGAGGGTTGTTGTCCTGGACAACATGGGCAGTATTGAGTGGGTTTTCTTGGGTGCTCCCCTGTGGCCTGTACGTGAACCGTCAGGGGAAACACCTCTTCCCTTGCCCCTCCCTCTTTCACCGGATTTCTTCCTCATTTCACTTATCCTTAAAGTACACGCTGACTGGCAGCAGTACAGTGGCAGTACAGAAATGCTATACAGTGGTGGGTGAGCGGTGTACCACTATTGTCAGCAGTGACACAGAGCACAATGCTATACAGTGGCGGGTGAGCGGTGTACTACTGTTCCCAGCAGACACAGAGTGGAAGTAAACACAATGCTATATAGTGTGGCTGAGCCGTGTACACAGAGTGGCATTAAACACAATGCTATATAGTCTGCTATATAGTCACCCCGAACAGGGTGATGTTCTGCAGAACCCGAACAGTGGCAAACACTGTTCGCCCAACACTACTGGGAGGGAACGCAGATTTTAGTACCTAAACACACGATACAACATGTTTTCCGGGGTCGGACTCTGAGGCACATACAGATGGTCCCGATCATCATCCTCATCATACAACTCTTCTCCTGAGTCTGACCCACCCACCACCTCTGCCACCCCAACATCCCCAGACACAGACCCCTCATCGTCCTCAACATTAACTTGGGATGCTGGCCTGAGCCAGACCTCCTCCTCCACATCAGGCCCCATCATCTCCTCAATGGCAGCCCTCATTAATCGCTCTGGCGACGGACTGATGGACACAACGTTCTCCTCCGGGGAGGGCTGCTGCTGACCACTGGCTGCTGGGGTGGATGTTATAGCTTGCGTGGGGCGTTGGCTGTTGCTGTTGTTGGGAGTGCTGCTCACAGCGGAGGTCTCTGGGGAACTCATGTTGAGCTCATATAGTGGTTGACGGTGAGTGGAGTATTACTGATCCCAGCAATATACACACTGACTGGCAGAGTACGCAATGCTATATAGTGTGGCTGAGCGAGGTACACAGAGTGGCAGTAAACAGAATGCTATATAGTGTGGCTGAGCGAGCGGTGTACCACTATTCCCAGCAGACACAGAACAGTGAACAGAATGCTATATAGTGTGGCTGAGCGAGCGGTGTACCACTATTCCCAGCAGACACAGAACAGTGAACAGAATGCTATATAGTGTGGATGAGCGAGCGGTGTACCACTATTCCCAGCAGACACAGAACAGTAAACAGAATGCTATATAGTGTGGCTGAGCGAGCGGTGTACCACTATTCCCAGCAGACACAGAACAGTGAACAGAATGCTATATAGTGTGGCTGAGCGAGCGGTGTACCACTATTCCCAGCAGACACAGAACAGTGAACAGAATGCTATATAGTGTGGCTGAGCGAGCGGTGTACTACTGTTCCCAGCAGACACAGAACAGTACACAGAATGCTATATAGTGTGGCTGAACGAGCGGTGTACTACTGTTCCCAGCAGACACAGAACAGTACACAGAATGCTATATAGTGTGGCTGAACGAGCGGTGTACCACTATTCCAAGCAGACACAGAACAGTGAACAGAATGCTATATAGTGTGGCTGAGCGAGCGGTGTACCACTATTCCCAGCAGACACAGAGTGGCAGTAAACAGAATGCTATATAGTGTGGCTGAGCGAGGTACACAGAGTGGCAGTAAACAGAATGCTATATAGTGTGGCTGTGCAAGCGGTGTACTACTATTCCCAGCAGACACAGAGTGGCAGTAAACAGAATGCTATATAGTGTGGCTGAGCGAGGTACACAGAGTGGCAGTAAACAGAATGCTGAGCGAGCGGTGTACTACTATTCCCAGCAGCGACACACAATGACTGGGGGGGACCCTGGCTAGCGTGGCTGGAGCGCGAACTACCCTGCCTGCCTACCCAAAGCTAAACCCACAGACAAATGGCGGAGATATGACGTGGTTCGGGTATTTATTTACCCGAACCACGTGACAGTTCGGCCAATCAGAGCGCGTTCGGGTCCGAACCACGTGACCCGTTCGGCCAATCACAGCGCTAGCCGAACGTTCGGGGAACGTTCGGCCATGCGCTCTTAGTTCGGCCATATGGCCGAACGGTTTGGCCGAGCACCGTCAGGTGTTCGGCCGAACTCGAACATCACCCGAACAGGGTGATGTTCTGCAGAACCCGAACAGTGGCGAACACTGTTCGCCCAACACTACTTAAAAGTTATGTTTTAAATACAGTGAAAAATTATCTCTTGAAGAAAACATAGGAGAAAAGTTAGTAGGATATGGTCCACAGTAGCTTACATCAGCATCACCTGCACATCAGCTATACTAACTGGCTACATATTACTGCAGTTTCCTTGTACCGGGGACTATTTTATTACTGAAATACTCCATTATTTCTGCTGCAGGTGCCCATTAATGGTACAATTGTGTGACCAATCGATTGTTTCCAATCGCCAGGTTAATTACATTTTTTATATTGAACCTATCAAATTGGTTAGCAGTAGTTTGCCCGTTAATGAGCACAACCGATCCTTTCCTATCAAATACCACAGTGGTCAGAAATGATCAATAGGCTGGGAAATCATTCTGTTAATAGACACCTTTAATGGTCACACTGCACTGTAATTTGGACATGCCCACTACTGGTTGAACACACTTGTCTCACCTTTTCACCTTTTAATTTTTTGTGTGAAGACAAAATGACATTTACGGAGGACAGTTTTCACTTTGGGCATTACTATGGAGGACTGTGTCCAGAACATCCAGCATACAGAAACAGTCTTCACTGGCTGTAATCCTGTAAGTAAAATGAGTTCAGAATGATAAAACTATAGCTTCAAATAGTGTGTATATAACTCATCAGCTGCAGCTCCGTGTGTTCCTGTATCTATCTATCTCTCTCTCTCCCTCTGCCTCATGCAGTTTAAACATAGTGGCGCATCCAAGTAAGAAAAAAGTAGAGGTACTTCTCTTCAGATCCTTCTCTGTATCTAAACAATGCTTCAGCCATTCTCATATGATCTGTGAAAAAGCAGTGTGGGTGTAAGCAGGGCAGAACCAAACAGTAAATCATTTCTCTGTGAATAGTGACAGAGAAGTGGAACCTATCTACATAGTACAGCTCTAGCCCTGGAGCTGACACAAACTGTTACAAAAGCTTATAAACAAAGTATTTTTTTCACACAGGCTGTGACGAGAGACTTCTGCAAAGATTTCTATTGTTACTGGCTAAAAGCTCTATACTGTAGGTATGTGGGGTTTACCGAAGGACAGTTTCTTTGATAGTTCCTCTTTAAGGGCTCTTCCTCCGACAGAGACAACCTGTATTTGAATCTTGGTTCCTCCTGTTCAGTACCTCAGCACCCATTCAGTAAGGAGTGCTTGGGCAAGACTCCCGAACACTGCTACTACCTACTGAGTGCAACCTCAAGCACTTTGAGTCCGCCCGGAGAACAGCGCACTATTAATGTTATTTGTCTTGTCTAAAAAATAGACATTCAAAAGACACATGAATAGGTTTTCCCAACCACAGATAAGTTAATATTCAGAAAAGAGCCAGATGGTTCTTGATGAGGTCTTCCTTAATGTTCATACATATAATACAACCATGTTTCAGCAGCTTTGTATCATGTCGGATAAGGAAACTTAAAGTTTCAAAAGCTTGCAAGGAAATCTTGCACAGTTAGTCATTAAAGGTATTACCTAAACAATGTCAGTAGTATTTGAATAAAATATATAAATATAGATTCTAGATTACATGATCACATAGTAGTAGCATATTATTCACATGCTATATTATTAAATTAAGATTATTGTTGTATATGCCCTCCCTGGACTTCATCATAATGCTGAGTAACACTGTACATCTTGGTTTTGGTGCAGTTGTTTGCATAGTAAATGTGCCTGACTGTTGTATCTTCCAGAGTACATTTTATATAATAGTGCACAGCTGATGGAACAATCATAGAAATACACTTCGTAACATTGGTATCTCTTTGATTAATGAATTTTTTTCTGTCACTAGCTGTAACCTACATTTTGCTTAATGCCAGTGCATACTGCAATAAATCAATATGATAGTTTCATCACTCATAAAAAAATATTTTATGCATTTTCTCCTTACGGAATATTCCTTCAGACACATCTCAATGAGATCACTTATCAGAGATCCCTACAAAAATTCAGAATATCTTTCTGAAAATATTCCTTTATCTTAATAAAACACTCAGTTGTGTTATTAACATATGTGTGTTGTACAGTATCATTCTTTTTTTTAAAATAGGTCCAAAAAAGACAAATAGTGTAGTGGTATAAAGACAGGAGCTGCTATCTGTTTTTGATCTTTTTCATCACTTCAAACTTCAAGTTTATTTTCAGTCACAGGCAAAGGACAATATTGTTTTTCAAATAACTAAACTCGAATAGCCTTTAACTGAAATCAGTTTTGGTGTAAATACCCACATTGCTTTATGAATGTCCTTTCTTCTCCTGACTTACCTGATTTTAGTTTCTGTAGCCTCTTTTTAGGGTAAGTCACGGAAATGTATTTCTAGACTCACTTTTGACTGTTATGGCTTGCCTGAATAATTCTCTTTCCTTCATATTACCAGAGAGCAGTGCATCCTGTGAGTACGCTT
The DNA here is from genome assembly GCF_040937935.1 of Hyperolius riggenbachi. Classification (NCBI taxonomy): domain Eukaryota; kingdom Metazoa; phylum Chordata; class Amphibia; order Anura; family Hyperoliidae; genus Hyperolius; species Hyperolius riggenbachi. The sequence goes on along the minus strand of NC_090649.1, from coordinate 180,084,711 downwards.
ACATATGCAATGAGGGAACAATTAGATTTCCTGTTGATTTTGCTAATTTGCTCTCTGACCAAAATATGACCAGTCTATAATTGTAGTGGTAGGTTTATTGTAGCTGTCAAAGACAAAAACCCAATGCCCCAAAATCAGAGCTTGATTTGCATTGTAATGAGTGAAATAATTATATGATATCTTATCAAAAGATGACTTAGTACTCTTTTGGCAATCACAGATGTCAGGTCCCCCAGGAGGAATTTTGGCCCACTCCTCTTTGCAGATCCCCTCAAAGTTGGTAAGGTTTCAAGGTTGATGTTTGGCAACGTGAACCCTCAGCTCCCTCCACAGAATTTTTTTTTAAATTGGATTAGGGCCAGAAGACTGGCTAGACCACTCTAAAGGCCCATACACACGTCGGATTTTTCTGAACGACGGGTCGTTTGAACGTTCCGTCGTTCAGTCGTTCGCACGTCAAATCCGACGTGTGTACAGACTATCGTTCGGGTGATAAGACTGGTTTCCAGCGATCCGCCGGGCGGATCGCTGGAAACCAGTCTTATCACGCGAACGATAGTCCGTACACACGTCTGATTCCGCGTGCGAACGACTGAACGACGGGACGTTCAAACGACCCGTCGTTCAGAAAAATCCGACGTGTGTATGGGCCTTTAGACATACATTTTCTTAAGCCATTCCTTTGTTACATTGTTTGTGTGTTTTTGGTCATTGTAATGCTGGAAGATCCATCCAAGACCCATCTCTTCAGTGTTCTGCCTAAGGGAGGGAGGTTCTGATTCAAAACTTCAAGGTTCATTGGTCCCTCAGTACAGTTGTTCTGCAGTTGTCCACTGTCCTGTACCCTTAAAAGAAAAACAAAGCAAAATGTTTCCAATTCCATGCTTGACTTTGTGAAGGGCATCCTTTAAGTTATACTTAGCATTTTTCTTCCTTCAAACATTGCTGTTCAAGTTGATTCCAAAGAGCTCTATTTAGGTATCATCTGACCACCATACTTTCTCCCAAACCTTCTCTGAATTACTTTTCAATGGTAAACTTAAGACAGGCCTCTGCATATGACTTTTTGAGCAAGGGGACTTTTTTGGTGCTACAAGATTTCAATCTATTATGGCAAAGTGTGTTACCAATTGTGTTCTTGGTGACTGTAGTCCCAAATGCCTTAAGACCATTAACAAAGTTCCATCCATGTAGTTGTGGGCTGATCCCTTACTATTCTCTTGATCATCCACACCCCATGAATGAATCTTGAATGAAACTCCAGACCAAAGAGCATTGATGACCATTTACATTTCTTCTGTTTCTGAATAGTTGTACCAAGAATTGTCATCTTCTAACCACCTTTCTTGCAAATGGTCTTGAAGCTCATTCCAGCAGTGTGCAGGTCTACAATCTTGCCCCGTGTGTCCTTCAACAGCTGTTAGTTCTTGCCCCTGGTGTTGGAGATGTTTTAATGGAAGGAATTGATTCTGTGGCAACTGTTTTTATGCATATAATGAATTGAGATCAGCAGTATCTGTAATTGATTGATTGTACTTTGTGTATCACATGGGCAAATAACCAATCTGGGGGAGCCAAAATTCCATCTGGTTTGTAGGGGATCAAATACTTATTTCACTCAATGGCATGAAAAGCAATTTAGAACTTTTATTTAATGTGCTGTTTCTAGGTTGTTGGTTGATTTTCTGTCTCTTGGCATAAAAAAATTAAATTACAATAAAGATTACAAATTGTCAACTTCCTTGTAAGTGATCAAGCTTACAAATTAAGCAGGGGATCAAATAATAATTTTCCCCACTGTACTTAGACTATGAATAGGGTACATAAACAGAGGAGAAGGGAAAACAAGGAACTATCAGACTGTGTCAAACTGAGGTTCACTAACATTACTACGATAGTGAATTTAAAATGCAGAAAAACATATTTACATCTGTTATTTATTTGAGCTGTTTACATTTTGATTAGTATGGAAAATAATAATAATAAAAAAAAACCTCCGAAACTATCCTTATATTTTAAGGCTGCACCTGGGCTAAAATATATTGTTTTTGCTTTAAAATTAGACTAAGTTCTATATTGCTACCTTGATGAAATTATCACTAGGTCATTGTGCTTTTGCATATGAGGTCCTGAATGCAGGTATCTGTTCCAGTAGCCCAGGAGACCATTTTACTTATTTGCAGGACAGTTTATTAGTTATGTTATTATTTTTATGCATGCCCCTTTAAGATCCTCTTTGATAATGTAAGAAAAAGAAACCTAAAACAAAAAAAGAGATAGGAGATGCCAAGAGCCAATAGTGTAACAAGTAGTGAATGGACATGAGAAAAGCAGTGGGCACCCACAAAAACAGGCAAATCTGAGATTGCCACAATGTATACATAAAAATCTGACAGATCTAACAGGTGACTTGTCCATCTACCCATGAGGGATTCTCTAGATTTTCATTATTTTCAAAAGTACTTATTGAATGGCAGCTGCTCAGTCCAACTGCCAGGATAGCATGCAAGTAAGTCGACATCTTTGTATGGATCCTTTTCAGGGACTGTTTTTGCTAAAAAATAATACAAAAATACTCTGAATCCCCCATGAGGAGACAGACCAATCCAAATCATGTCAAATATGTTATATTTTTATTACCTAATGTAATTAACAGTGACATAGGAAAAAGTAATTTATAGTGTATTTTACTCTGGGACAAATGTACATCTTATATGTATGTGTTTATATATATATATTAGGGGTGGGACGACGAATCCGGCGAATCCACGAATCCCTCGAATATTAGGAAATATTCGAGATTCGTGGACTCGAATCCCGACGCCATTTTCTGTTCGCCGAATCCGCCGAATCCCGACGCTGCATCGCCGCGCATCCGCGCCGCTTCCCCCGCTCGCAATTGTCCTCCTCCCGCTCCCCGCAGCCGCCTCCGCTCGCCCGCCGCATAAATAAGAGGAAGCAGCCTCTCACCTCCAGCGTGGAGCCCGGACTCCGGAGCAGCAGACCTCCTCCAGACTTCCTTATTTCCCCTAGTGACCGGCTCTTACTACGCGTCATCAGTAAGAGCCGGTCAGGTGGCCACTAGGGGGAACCAGGAAGTGAAGAGAGAAGTCTGCCGCTCTGGGCTCCACGCTGATGCTGGAGGTGAGAGGCTGCTTCTCCTTATTTATGCAGGGGGACGAGTGGAGGAGGCTGCGGGGGGAGGGAGGAGGATATGTGCCACCCATAAGAAGCCCCCATAGCCTGCTATCTATACTGAAGCCCCCATACGAAGCCCCCCATAGCCTGCTATCCATACTAAAGCCCCCCATAGCCTGCTACCTATACTAAAGCCCCCATAGCCTGCTACCTATACTAAAGCCCCCCCATAGCCTGCTAACTATGCTGAAGCCCCCATACTGAAGCCCCCCACAGCCTGCTACCTATACTGAAGCCCCCCATAGCCTGCTACCTATACTGAAGCCCCCATAGCCTGTTACCTATACTAAAGCCCCCATAGCCTGCTATCTATACTGAAGCCCCCCATAGCCTGCTACCTATACTAAAGCCCCCCCATAGCCTGCTAACTATGCTGAAGCCCCCCATACTGAAGCCCCCCACAGCCTGCTACCTATACTGAAGCCCCCATAGCCTGCTACCTATACTGAAGCCCCCATAGCCTGTTACCTATACTAAAGCCCCCATAGCCTGCTAACTATACTGAAGCCCCCCATACTGAAGCCCCCCATAGCCTGCTAACTATGCTGAAGCCCCCCATACTGAAGCCCCCCATAGCCTGCTACCTATACTGAAGCCCCCCATAGCCTGCTACCTATACTGAAGCCCCCCATAGCCTGCTACCTATACTGAAGCCCCCCATAGCCTGCTACCTATACTGAAGCCCCCCCCCCCATAGCCTGCTACCTATACTGAAGCCCCCCATAGCCTGCTACCTATACTGAAGCCCCCCATAGCCTGTTACCTATACTGAAGCACCCCCATAGCCTGCTACCTATACTGAAGCCCCCATAGCCTGTTACCTATACTAAAGCCCCCATAGCCTGCTAACTATACGGAAGCCCGCCATACTGAAGCCCCCCATAGCCTGCTACCTATACTAAAGCCCCCCATAGCCTGCTAACTATGCTGAAGCCCCCCCATACTGAAGCCCCCCATAGCCTGCTACCTATACTGAAGCCCCCCATAGCCTGCTACCTATACTGAAGCCCCCCATAGCCTGCTACCTTTCCTGAAGCCCCCCCATAGCCTGCTACCTATACTGAAGCCCCCCCATAGCCTGCTACCTATACTGAAGCCCCCCATAGCCTGCTACCTATACTGAAGCCCCCCATAGCCTGTTACCTATACTGAAGCACCCCCATAGCCTGCTACCTATACTGAAGCCCCCCATAGCCTGTTACCTATACTGAAGCACCCCCATAGCCTGCTACCTATACTGAAGCCCCCCATAGCCTGTTACCTATACTGAAGCACCCCCATAGCCTGCTACCTATACTGAAGGCCCCTATACTCTGCTACCTATGCTAAAGGCCCCTATACCCTGCTGCCTATACTGAAGGCCCCTATACCCTGCTACCTATACTGAAGCCCCCTATACTCTGCTACCTATACTGAAGGCTCCTATACCCTGCTGCCTATACTGAAGGCCTCTATACCCTGCTGCCTATACTGAAGCCCCCTATACTCTGCTACCTATACTGAAGGCCCCTATACCCTGCTGCCTATACTGAAGACCCCTATACCCTGCTGCCTATACTGAAGGCCACTATACTCTGCTACCTATACTGAAGGCCACTATACCTTGCAACCTATAGTGAAGGCCTCTATACCCTGCTGCCTATACTGAAGGCCACTATACCCGGCTGCCTATAATGAAGGCCACTATACCCTGCTGCCTATACTGAAGGCCACTATACCTTGCAACCTATAGTGAAGGCCCCTATACCTTGCTAGCTATACTGAAGACACCTTTACCTAGCTACCTATAGTGCGGGCAACTATTCCATGGATCGCACAATTCTTATGTGCAGGATTCGTTAGATTCGGGATTCGAAAGGTTCGAGATATTCGAGAACCTTTTTAGATTCGGATCCGGATTCGGATTCGAAGAAATTGTGGATTCGTCCAATCCCTAATATATATATATATGTATATATATATATATATATATATATATATATATATATAAATTTTGCGATAGTGCTCCTGTTAAAATGATGCCCATTACAGTACAGTGTGATGTCAACAATGAATTGCTGTTGCTGCTAAATAATATCATAACATATTTTTTAAGTATTGGATTTTAGGTTAGCTGTTCAAAAATTCTAATTACGTATAATAAAAACTTGCCAATAAATGTAATGGCACCCATTGGCTAATTCAATAAACTGACAAAACAAGCCTTCAAAAGTGCTTAGATTTCAGCATTAAAGGGGTTCTGTGGGGGTTCCTGAGGAGAAAAACTGCCACTTACCTGGGGCTTCTATCAGCCACCTGCAGTGGTAATGTCCCACGCCGTCCTCCTCCCATCCGCCGTTCCCCGCAGCCGGCACCGGGCTATTATTCGGCTGTCACACAGACGAATAATGCGCGTTGCCGTGCCTCCGCTCGCGTCATCAGAGGCTTACTGCGCAGGCGCAGTACAATGGAGCCTTGTACTGCGCTTGTGCAGTAAGCTTCCGATGACGCAGGCGTAAGCGAGCGGGTGCGCGGCCACTGTAGCGCAGCCGCAGTTGGATTCCATGCCGTGCTAGACCGGGGCCGGCGGCGGAGAACGGCAGATGGGAGGACGCCGCCGTGGGACATTACCGCTGCAGGGGGCTGATAGACGCCCAAGGTAAGTGTCTGTTTTCCTCCTTAGAAACCCTGTAACAGAACTCCTTTAAGCATGATATCAAATCATTATAATACTGCTGCAGTATTTGCAATATAGTATTTGTTTTCTTTTGTGTTAGGCAGTAAATATTATAATACATAATTTAAAATGTTCACATTAGCTAATAGTTAAAATGTCACTCTACACCACTAACTGAATGTAGTTAGGCTAAAAAATATCTTTATTGTCTTTTTCTTCTTTTTGTATTCCTAGCTTGCCATCTATTGTTCAGGAGATTTGTTTCAAACATCTTTTCTGCTACATCATATAACTATCACCTACGGTGAACACATTTATTGTATTTTGTATAGAATTTAAATAACTTCTATCATTCTATTTATCCACACCTTATGGACCAATACTACAAACCTATTCAATTGGTATAACTTATGAAACTACGCATATAAACAGCGTGAACAATTATGTTTTATGGATGAACTCTTGCTGCTGGGTAGCCACACTTTAACGCTATGCTGTACATTGCTATATGCTAAAATACATAAACAGTTTATTCTCTGAATTGCATTCATATGTGATAGATAGGTCACTCCTGTCATTACAGTTCTGGTAAGTACTATACTGGCCTAAGTTATGGCCCAGTGCTCATTATATATTACATAAATCATAAATCAATGTTGTATTCACAAACATAAAGCATATACCTTGGGCAATAAACACGTTCACTATGTCAAAAGAACACAGTTCTAAAGATGTTTTAAAGGGAATCTGAAGTGAAAATAAACTTATGATATAATGATTTGTAATGATGATGAGGTGGGGGACCGTCCCTATGTGCCACCACCAGCACAGTTGGGTAAAGGCAGCTCGTCATCGGAGGCGTCTCCGGCATAGAGGCACGGCAGCAGCAAGGTGGCCAGCACAGGGCGTGGAAGGCAGGATCCACAGCCTGCTGCTTCAGCCGCTACCACCACCACCAGCACCAAAGCTCCTCCCAAAAAAAAGAAGCCCTCCAATGCCAAAAAAGCTACTCAGCCCTCAAGCGGGAAGGGCAATTTAAATTCCCAGTCTGGCAGTACTTCACTGTGTGTGAAGATGACAAGACCCTAGCCGTGTGCCACAGTTGCGGTGCCCGCTTGAGCAGAGGTCGCGATCTCAACAAGTTGGGTACCTCGTGCCTGCAGACCCACTTGGAGACAAAACATTTTGAGGAGTACAGTGACTATATGAAGGTGAAGGACAGTGGCAGGCAGTGGTCAGAGCCAGACAGCCACTGCACACACATACTTCAGCAGCAGCAGCATCCCACCCTCCTGCTCATCCAGCATCAGCAGCAAGAGCACAGAAAGTCACTGCTCCCCCCCAGGCAGCCAGTCCTCAGTGGCCTCATCTGCTCCCTCCACAGTGGCCTCCTCATCCTCCCGTGCAGGCAAACACTGCCAGGCTCTGCTCAGTGAGTCCTTTCCCAGTGTGACCAAGGTTCTGTCTCCCACCAACAGGTGCATCCAGGTGCTGAACGGGTTGCTTGCCCGGGCCATGTGCTCCCAGCTCCTGCCATACTCTTTTGTGCAGAAGGGGAGTGACATGCGAATGCTCCTGCAGTATGGGATCCCAGAGTGGCAAATCTCCAGCCGCCACTACTTCTCCCGCGTGGTGATCCCAGCACTAGACCATTTTGCTATGGTGAACGTGGGCCACTCGGTCGATCACGCCGTGAGTGAGCGGATCCACATCACCATGGACTCATGGAGAAGCCGTTTTGGGACAGACTGCTTCCTGTCCTTCACGGATCACTGGGTCAGCCTGGTGGAATGCGCCAGCTAGGAAGCAGCAGGTCCATCCTCAGGCGCATCAGAAGCAGCAACGGCACCAGTTGTCCACTATGTGGTGCCACCATGCGGGGTCAGGGGAGAAGCAGCAGCTCCCCCCGCCAAGCAACCCCGCATCAAGAGCAGCATTAAGGCCCGCCACTGCCAAGCGCTGCTGGAGATGGTCAGCCTGGGGAAAAACAGCCTGACAGCAGCCAACATGCTCCGCTACCTGAGGGAGCAGGAGAAGACGTGGCTGACCCCCAGAGGCCTCAGAGTCGGATTGGTGGTCTCCGACAATTCGGCAAACCTGCTGGCTGCCGTCAGCAGAGGAGACTTGAGCCATGTCCCCTGCTTGACCCATGTCCTGAACCTGGTGGTGCAGAAGTTCATGCGCACCTACCAGGGGATGGGTGATCTGTTGGAAGTGGCTCGGAAAATTGTTCGCAGTTTCCGGCGCTCAGCCGCTGCTGCAGCAAACCTGGCCGACATTCAGCAGCGCAAGGGCCTACCAGGACACCGGCTAGTCATTGATGTGGCAACTCGCTGGAATTCCACCCTGGCGATGTTGGAGTGGCTGGTTGAGCAGAGGAGGGCTGTCCATCGTTACATCATTGAGGCCACTGTCGCTGGCACCACCAAACTCCAGCTCATCTCCAACGCGCAGTGGGGGCAGATGCAGCAGGTCTGCTTGGTGTTGGCTCCCTTCCTGCAGTGAACCAACCTGGTGAGCGAGGAGCGGGCATCCCTCTGCCAGTGGGTGCCCTTTGTTTTTCTGCTGGACAGGGCACTGTGTGACTTGATGGATGTGGGAGAGGAGGCCCAGAAGCAGATGGAACAGCAGCCGCCTGCGCAGGCCCTAGGATTAAGCAGCTGGAAACGAGGGAGGACGCCTGCATCAGCATGATCCTGGACCCACAGCTGAGGGGGAGGGTGGCTCAGTTCCTGCCTGCTGGAGACTGTGAGCAGCGAACAAGGGAGTTGCAGGAGATCCTTGTTTGGTGATGGGAGGAAGCCTTCCCCCAGCCTTCCATCCCCTCTGTCCCTGTCCAGCCAGAAAAGCAGCCGGTGGTGCCTGCAGCCAGCAGCATCAGGTGCCCAAGAGACCTGCGGACCTTGATGGTAGAGCACGTAAAAGGGAAAGAGGCGCCCTGATGTAATAAAAGCATCTAAAATCAGCTTAAAATCGAAAAGTGATATGAGGTAGCTTACCTCAATGATGAAACCTCTGTAGTTAATACAAGGGATTTTTATTAGCACAGGCAACGCGCTTCGCGGGTCTCAGCCCGCTTCATCAGGCCAGTAAAAGTGCCTACTATAGCAACAAGAACTCCTCAATATACTTGTACATGTATATCAAACATAATAGTAAAAAATGTTCTACCAAGATCATAAACATTGCGTCATATCATATTGATCAAATTTTTAGATGCGCTTTTGTACATACATAATGTTTTTTTATAAATTATTATTATGTAAGAAAGAATAATACTGGTGATAATCGTTAGCAGTAAAGATACTAATCGCAATAAAGGAGGAAAACTTAATGGGCCTGATTCACAAAGCGGTGCAAACCGTCCAGCACGGGCGCGCCAAAACAGCCAGCACGCGAAGCGCCCCCTGCGGACCCCCGCACGCGCAAAATGCCACGACCCGCGCAATCGCGGACCCCTGCGTGCGCACCATGCAGCGACCCGCGTGAATCGCGGCAAACCACGTGCACAAAAGCCCGCAACCACGCTAATCACAGCACCCCGCGCGCGCAAAAGTCCGCGAACGGCACCCCATGTGCCAACCGCCCAGAACACCCACGCCAAACAGCCCGCACCGCCCCGCGAACCAGGGAGTAAATTTAATAATAATTATAATAATAGTCGCTGCTTTATAAAAATAAATAATAAGTATCAACATTGTTGGTAATATTAAGAATCCATAGTAAAAGTATATCGCTCATAAAATCATAATATAAATTTGTATAAACACAAATAACAATTAGGACTTGGCCAGCTATTGAATATAAATATACATATAAGTCAGACTAAGGTGGTATCTCATAGCTACATAAGCTATTCGATCACAGCGCGCTAGTTGCTCTTTAAAAAATAGACTGGTCACAAATAGGCTAAAAGAAAAGACACAGTATTTCATTGGTAAGTTTGAGTATGGTGGGTGAACAGCAGGGGGAGCGTTAGGTGGTCTGAAGGAGCACTTACCAAATAGAAAAGATCATCTAGCATAGGGAGCCTCTGTAGGGGGCTCTGCAGAGCTGTCTTAAATAACTTCTGTAATGTCTGAACAGCATGCTTGCTGAAAAAGGGGCGGTACCGGAAGTTATTGATGACATCATCACACAAAGGGCCGCCCACCGGAACTACTGGCGGCACCATTTTGGTTCTGGGCGATGTATAGGGAAAGGCTATTGAATGCCAGCACTTTGCTGTTTTAATAGAGAACCCCCGGATGCTGGGGGAAAAAAGTTTTAGTAAATGGACACTAGATGGCAGCAGTGTTAACAATTCTTCAGTATAGATAATGCTGGAGATTTGTGCTTGTTATAAAAGCTTCTTTAAACATAGGCGATTGTTGGTAATAGGTGGCTTATAGTGAATTCTCAAGGTTGGTCTGAACTTCACTATCTCAATTGGAACCAATTTTACTAATAACATTATATTAATAATACTAAAATAGTGAATAATAATTATTATGCTAAATTATTATTATTATTGTTGGTATCAGGTGGGGTATCATAATTTGCTCATACATTTATTAAGAAGTGTGCATGAAATAATATTTTTAGTTATGAAAAATGATAAAAAAAAAGAATAAACAAATGAATGAATAAAATATATAATAATAAATATGTTTCAAAGACATCATTATAATGCCGTCATATGTGCATAGTGCGTGTTGTGCTTGTCATTTGATAGCTACTAGCTCATAAGCATTACTATTGGGGAAAAGGAACTGGAGAGGTGTAGGAGACAGTTGGAGACTAGGAAGTGTAAGTATCTGGTCCAGGGTGAAATTATGTATGGACAAAGTTGGTAGATAGTATATCTTATGGGGATACGTATAGTGAGCTGGACCTCTGAGTTAGAAATTGTGCTCTAAACATTCATTTAAACCCTCTGGTTTGAGGGTTCTCAATCTGAAGATCCAGAACATCTCTCTTGCCCGCAACCGAGCTATTCGATCGGAGCAGGAGGGATTGTCGGGTATCTGTTCTATGGGCATGAAGAATAGTGTTTTTGGATCCGAGTTGTGGCTCTCCGCGAAGTGCCTTGAGAGACTGTGTTTGGTATATGCTTTGGTGATGTTCCTTCTATGTTGGCCGAGTCTGGCTCTTATTTGCTGAGTGGTACGCCCAACGTACTGTTTTTTACAGGGGCAAGTGATGAGGTAAATAACATGGGTGGTGCTGCAGTGGAATGAATGGGTGATTTCATATGATGCAGATAATCACAGGCCAGACATTTAGATGACTTGCATTTTTGTATATTTGGAGTGGTATTTGAACTAGGTGCATGGGATACTAGTGCCCGTGGTCTGCTAGGGGCTACACTGTTTTTGAGGGCAGAGGTAGGGATCCTTTAATAGCGTTGGCCAATGCTTGTTGATTATAGATCTAATATTTTTGTGGTTAGAGCTAAAGCGAGTAATGAAGGTGGGTTGAGAGTCTGGGGTTTCGTCTTTTTTAGTTTTTGTCTTTAGGAGGGTCTCCTGGTCAGTGCTGCTCGTAATGGAAAAATCTACGCTTACGGATCATTACGCGTAATTTTACGCTATTACGCATTACGCAATTACGGTTACGGCGTAGGAAATTATCTACGGTACATCACTGTAATTACGTGTAAACTTACGCAATTACGCGTAAGGATACCGTAATGAAGGCGCTTACACTACGATGTTACGCGTAGTGCCGTAATACCCATTAATGCGTATTTTTTGACGCATGCGGACGATATGTACGCAATAGCCGTCAATGTGACAGTTATTGCGTACATATCATTCGTATGCGTCAAAACGTACGCTTATACTGAGAAGATACTATTGGTTGCTTAGGATGTTGACTGATTGGCTACTCTTAGAAAATGGGAGATTTTACGTTAGTAATTACGCGTAAAATTACGCGTAAGTGTTCGTAAAATTACGCATGCCTAGCAATTACGGTAGACAGTGTAATTACGATACCACTTACGGTCTTACGCGTAAATAATTACGCGTAAGACCGTAAGTTACGCGTAACGCTTACGCGTAAATTTACATTGAATTACGATGCGTAAATACGCTCATGCGTAATTTCGGCCCAGCACTGCTCCTGGTCAAGTTGTCTAGCTCTATGTCTAGCGGATTGAATAAGTTGTTTTGGAAATGATCGCTCTAAGAACTTGTTTTCCAGATTGTCTGCTTGGGTGTCATATATAGATAAATCGGAGCAGTTCTTACGTATACGTCTAAACTGCCCGAAAGGTATATTGGTCTTCCAAGGCTTATGATGCAAACTCCCATAATGTACATAGGAGTTCGCATCAACCTTCTTGAAAAAGGTTTTTGATTTGACCACCCCATCCACAATGTACAGTGTCACATCTAGATAGTCGATGGTAAGTGGGTTTGTGTCCATGGTGAATTTTAGTCCCCAATCATTGTTATTGATGGATTCTACAAAGTTCTCCATGGTGATGGTCTCTCCTTCCCACACGAGGATGATGTCATCTATATATCTATAGTACTTTATAATATTATTGCGATATGGAGTTTGGCTCAAAAATAATTGTTCAAAGAGACCCATCGTAAGATTTGCGAAGGACGGAGCTAGATTGGCCCCCATCGCTGTACCCCTGGTTTGTAAATATGTTGTTTCCTGAAATGTGAAGATGTTATGAGTGAGTATGAACTGAGTTGCTTGAAGGAGAAAGTTTTTTTGAGGGATAGGCATAGTAGTGTCAGAATATAGAAAATGGGCTATGGATTGTAGACCCACTTCGTGTCTAATATTAGTATAAAGAGCAGTGACATCTAGTGTCACCCAGTGGTAATTTGGTGACCATCTAAATGAAGTAAATGTTTGAATGAGTTGACTGGAATCTTTTAGATAGGAAGGAAGTGTGATTACATATTTTTGCAGAAAATGATCTATGTATTCAGATAAGGGAGAGGTTAGGGATCCAAATGCCAGCAATAATGGGACGGCCAGGGGGGTTTATTAATGATTTATGGATTTTAGGAAGAAAATAAAAATGGTATTTTAGGGTTTGTAATGGTGAGAAAATCTTTCTCTTCCTTTGAAATTATGCCATCTTTTAGTGCTGTGGATATTAAGTTATCATATTGTTTTTTATATTGTTGTGATGGATCATAGGATAATGTGGTATAATATTCTGGATCGTGTAGCAATCGGTGGGCCTCTGTCACATAGTCCACCGTGTTCATAATGACAATCCCTGCCCCCCCTTGTCAGCGGCCTTTATCACTATTTCAGTATTGTTCTTTAGGGAGTTTAGAGCGGTCTGTTCGATTCTGGTAAGGTTGGATTTTGGTACAACTTGTTCTTTCTCTAAAATCTTCTCGTCTTAAATCTTCCAAGACGGAAAGGTAGAAGGTTTCTACATGTGGGCCTCTGTAAGATGTAGGATAAAATTGGGATTTTTTCTTAAATTCTGTGTGAATGTATTTTTCCATGTAAAAGGTATCCAGATTCAAAATTGCATCGGGGCAATCAGTGGGTTCATTTGTGAATATTGGTTGGAGATTGGAGGGATTAGCATAATTGGATTTTTTGAGATCTTTCATCATAAAGTATCTTTTTAGTGGATTTTTTCTTGTAAAAGCATTGAGGTCAACAAATAATTCGAATAGATTAGATGTTTTTGTTGGACAAAAAGAAAGGCCGCGGCTGAGAACTTGTATTTCAGTTTGAGTAAGGAGGTGGGAGGAAAGATTAAAAATGGATGTGTATTGTGCAGAGGGATTCTGTTGAGGTGTTTCTATTTGGATTTGTTCCCCATGATGTCCCTTCTTTTTGCCGCCCCTTCTGCCACGTTATCGGGGCTGGAGGCGGGTCTCTTTTGGGCCTTGGGGATTTGTGGTTTGGCTAGTTGGTTTTGTGTCAGAGGATTTGGAAGAAGAGGGCGGAGTGGGGGGTCCTTGGTAAGGAGGGTTGGAAGTTCTAAAAAAGATGGAGTGTCAGATTCAGATGAGGAGGAGGTGAGTAAGGATGAGGAATTTTTATCAGGATATGAAGTTTGAGTGCCATGAAAGTATTCAGGAATCGTGGAATGGGACGTGGTCCGGACAGATGGCATGGGGTTTGAGCGGGGAAGGGGCACAGGAGGTGATCCTGATGGGGGGGATTTTTGGGGTTGAGATGAGGGAGGGCCAGGTGGTGTGGACGGGTTCATGTCAGGGGTTGTATCATGGATGCTGATATTTGCAGGATCTAGCCCTAAATCTGTGCATGGGGGAGTGGGGTCAAATGATGGGAAGGGAGGGGATGGGGAGTGGGTAGTGACAAGTGAAGAGGATGGGTGTCCCCTAGGGTCAGCGGGAATGGTGTGAAGAGGTGATGGGACAGGGCCTGAGGGAGGGGGGCACGGGAGGGCAAGAAGAGATGGAATGGGTTGTTTGGGAGCAGGGGGGTATTGACGTCTGGGTGGACGTCGTGGATGATAAGGTTGGGGTCGTGGTGTGGGTTTGGAAGGTCTGTGTCTAGGAGGTGGGGCTGGGGTATTGGTGTCGTTAGGTGTCTCAGGTGCAGGTGTAGGTTGTGACCCCTCCTGTGGTTCACCCTGATTGGGGTCTCTGCGCTGTTTCTTCCTATGTTGGACATGTGCAGCATAAGCTGCTCTGTCGCGGTTAAGTTTTTTTAGTTTACTTTCCATGATGTCTGCTTCAAATCTATGTCATTTGTTAGAAAGTGAGAAGTTTAACGATTTATACTCTTTGGAGTCTATATATGGGGCCAAGCGGTCTCTTAATCTAGCAATTTTTTCAGTAAGTTCCAACAGTAAACTCTCTCTCTTTGCTATAATACGTTGCATCATCCCGACTGAACATGATTGAAGGTAAATATACCAATCAGCAGTGTAAATTAGGTCATTCAGGAATGATGTCTCTACTAGGACTCGGAGTCCCTCTGGGGCTATCCCCTCCTCTATATATGTCCTTTGCATCGCGATGTCCGCCTGATTGAAAAATTCACTCTTTAGAAGGCCCTCCAGTTCATAAAAGAGTGGTTGTAAGTCTGGGGCCTTTATGGTCTCTCTGGGATCAGTTATGTCCTCAGAGGTGGAGCCTTCAGAGCTACGGTTGTCTAGTTTGAATTGTTCAAACAGTTTTCTGCGATGTTGGAAACGGTCGTCTAGGTTTTCCATGTTCTCAGAATCCGTGAATCGGATAAGGTCTTCAACCGGAATGTCTCCTGTGTTTCCGGCAAGAGTCGATAGAATCTTCCGGATCTGCAGGCAATTGTAGTAGGGGTGGATGAACACCCTGTAGAAAAAGTCACAGGAGACAAAAAACGGGAGCCCAGTAGTGCAATATGTCAATGACCACAATAAAAGAAAATAAATTAAAAGCACTACTCACAAAGGGAGGTTGCTGGGGGCAACCAACCACAGGAAGCAGGTGGAGACAATAAACCCACTCCACTCGGGGTGGTCCTAGCCAGAACCGGAAGGATGGTCGCTCTCTTAGTAGAAAAAAGGGGGACAGAGTCCACTGTGGGGACTCCACTGGTGGTCTGCCACCTCCCCTCGGACAGGATGTGTTCGGGGGTATACTTAGCACGTAAAAGGGAAAGAGGCGCCCTGATGTAATAAAAGCATCTAAAATCAGCTTAAAATCGAAAAGTGATATGAGGTAGCTTACCTCAATGACGAAACCTCTGTAGTTAATACAAGGGATTTTTATTAGCACAGGCAACACGTTTCGCGGGTCTCAGCCCGCTTCATCAGGCCAGTAAAAGTGCCTACAATAGCAACAAGAACTCCTCAATATACTTGTACATGTATATCAAACATAATAGTTAAAAATGTTCTACCAAGATCATAAACATTGCGTCATATCATATTGATCAAATTTTTAGATGCACTTTTGTACATACATAATGTTTTTTTATAAATTAAATTGGTACCACAGCTGTAATAATAAACACCATACAGCAGGAGGTTCCGGATAGCAGTCGTGAAGCCCACATTGTGTCCAATACACAAGTGGGACAGCACAGTTTTCAACCCAGACACCTCAGTATTTTTTTTTTAATGTAGCTATTGTAGTGGCGTAATAGCTATGGTGCATGACAGCAGCGCATAAGTCTGTGGACCCTAGCGGTGGGAACACAGACAGCAGGAGGTTAAATACAGGTGGTTAAATATATATATATATATATATATATATATACATACATATATATATATATATATATATATATATATATATATATATATATATATATCCAGTGGGTTGCAAAAGTATTTGCTCCCCTTGAAGTTTTCCACATTTTGTCACATTACTGCCACAAACATGAATCAATTTTATTGGAATTCCACGTGAAAGACCAATACAAAGTGTTGTACATGTTAGAAGTGGATCGAAAATCATACATCATTCCAAACATTTTTTACAAATCGATAACTGCAAAGTGGAGTGTGCGTAATTATTCGGCCCCCTCAGTCAATACTTTGTAGAACCACCTTAGTCTTTTAGAGTATGTCTCTACCAGCTTTGCACATCTAGAGACTGAAATCTGTGCCCATTCTTCTTTGCAAAACAGCTCCAGCTCAGTCAGATTAGATGGACAGCGTTTGTGAACAGCAGTTTTCAGATCTTGCCACAGATTCTCGATTGGATTTAGATCTGGACTTTTGTTTTAAACCATTCCATTGTTTCCCTGGCTTTATGTTTAGGGTCATTGTCCTGCTGGAAGGTGAACCTCCGCCCCAGTCTCAAGTCTTTTGCAGTCTCCAAGAGGTTTTCTTTCAAGATTGCCCTGTATTTGGCTCCATCCATCTTCCCATCAACTCTGACCAGCTTCCCTGTCCCTGCTGAAGAGATGCACCCCCGAGCATGATGCTGCCACCACCATATTTGACAGTGGGGATGGTGTGTTCAGAGTTCTGGCTGTGGCCGGAAAACAGAACTCAGATCCACATGGCACCCGACCATCAGACTGCCTTCCGCCAGGGGTAAAAACTTTTGCCTTCTCCACTCTGCCTGTCTGCTGCCTGACCCCTCAGCTCTCTTGCCCCTCAACCTGCCTGCCTGCCTGACGGACCCGCAGCGGTCCTGCTTCTCTGCCCTACAACAACCACCCTGCCTTGCTGACCCGCAGCTTCTCAGCTTCTCAGCTTCTCTGCCCTCCAGTCTGCCGACCCACAGCAGTACTGCTTATCGCACTACAACCCTCCTGCCTGTCTTCTCCACTCTGCTTGCCGACCTGTCTGCTTGCTGTCCTACAGCGGCCCAGCTATCGGCCCGCCAAGCCTGCGTGCACTCCTGCTGACCCACATACTTGCCAGGGACTATCTGGTGACTGCCTGCATGCACTCCTGTGGAGCAAGCTGGTGCACCAATATGCCATGCCCCTCCACCCCACGCTGGCGTACCACCACCCCTAGCACCAACGGCCACGGCCTGCCCAAGCTGCCCCTAGCCACCCACACCACCTATACCAGGGAACAGCTTCTAGGGTGGGAGCCACGGGGCCCCCCTCTTCCTTAGGTCAAGCTCCTGACCACCCTGGTCTGGGACCACATACAGCAAGTCCTAGACCCAGCCCTGAGACTCCGGCCAGGTAAGCGGCAGAGAGGATGCCGGGCAGGAGCCCGCGTGAGACTATGGAAGAAGGGCCTACGCTCAGCCATCCCCTCAGTCCTTCTGGCGAATGTATAATCCCTCCCCAACAAAATGGACGAACTACGCCTCCTCTGCGACAGGAGAGACCTTGGCTGTTACACTCCGGCCCTCTGCTTCACAGAGACATGGCTACATGAGGTCATCCCCGATGACGCCCTCCTTCTCCCGGGTTTCAGCATAATCCGAGCAGATCGGGACCCGGCCCTCTTGGGGAAGAAAAGAGGCGGTGGCATCTGCTTCTACATCAGCTCCTCATGGTGCCCCACCTCGACGATACTCGACAGGAAGTGTTCTCCGGACCTGGAACTACTAATAATTAACTGCAGACCGCCATACTCACCACGGGAGTTTTCCTCTTATGTCTTTGCGGGAGTGTACATCCCCCCTGATGCCGACATCATATCTGCCCTACTGACACTAAGCGAGACCATCTCGCAGTGGGAGACGTCCCTTCCAGACTCAATGTTCATCGTGGTGGGCGATTTCAACAGAGCCAACCTGTGCCAGGAGATGCCACGCTATCACCAGCATGTAGCTTGCCCCACCAGGGGCCCGAACACCCTAGACCACTGCTACATGGCACTAAAGGATACATACAAAGCGGCTCCATGGGCAGCCCTGGGTTCCTCTGATCACTGCCTCATCCACCTTATCCCTACCTACAGGAGGCGCCTAGAATCAGCTAAACCGATCATTAAGTCTACTAAGGTGTGGTCAAATGAGGCCAAACTGAAACTTCAGGCCTGCTTTGAATGCACTGACTGGAGGTCCCTGGAAGCGTCAGACCTGGATGAATGGGCAGATACCGTCGCCTCATACATCAGTTTCTGAGAGGACTCGTGTGTACCAACAAAATCCTTCAAGGTGTACCCGAACAACAAGCCTTGGTTCTCTAACAAGCTACGGCAACTGCGGAGGCAAAAGGAGGCTGCACACAAGTCCGGCAACCAGGAGGACTATAGGAAGGCAAGAAACTACCTCAAGCGAGAGTTGGGAGCGGCCAAAAAAAAGTATGCAGAGAAAATTAAACTTAACCTGCGCTCAAACGACTCACGGGCGGTATGGAAGGGGCTGAAGACCACCACAAACTACAAGCCCCAAGCCCAGCATGCAACACCCAGCCCGATACTAGCAGAAGAACTCAGCAGTTTCTACCGCAGGTTCGAGAATCAAGAAGGAACGGAGGAGAACCAGGTACCGGCTACCCCTCCCCCATGCACTGCTGGCAACAACGAGAGACTGCCCTCTCCCACGGTGGTGAGTGAAGCAGAGGTCCTGCGCCTCCTATCAACCCTAAATGCCAGGAAAGCCCCCGGCCCGGACAGAGTATCTCCAGCTTGCCTGAAAATCTGCTGTAGGCAACTTGCTCCCATCCTCTACGCTATCTTCGCCAAGTCCTTGGGGGAAGGCAAGGTCCCTGCGTGCTTCAAGAAGTCTACCATCATACCTGTGCCTAAGAAACAAAGGGTTACAAAAACTGAACAACTTTAGGCCCGTGGCCTTGACATCCGTCATCATGAAAACCATGGAGCGCGCAGTCCTGGCCCACCTCAAGCTCTCCACTTCGCCACTCCTAGACCCATTCCAGTTTGCGTACAGAGCAAACAGGTCCACTGACGATGCGATCAATATCTGCCTAGAGCTCATCAACGACCACCTTGATAGGCCAGACACTTACGCTAGAATACTACTTCTGGACTTCAGCTCGGCCTTTAAAACCATCTGTCCATGCATTCTCCAACGGGACCTAGCTGCACTTGGAGTCCACCCAAGACTACAACTGTGGATCAGAGACTTTCTGACCAACAGGTCCCAAGTCGTCAGACTGGGTGACATCCACTCTCAAGCTGTGACCACGAACACAGGAGCTCCCCAAGGCTGCATACTGTCACCTCTGCTGTTCTCACGCTACACGAACAACTGCAGGTCCGAGGCAGACTCTGTCAAGATTATCAAGTTTGCTGATGATACCACCATCGTGGGCCTTGTCACCAAGGATGATGTCCAGGAGTACCGTCAGCAGGTGGAGAAAATTTGCAACTGGAGCAAGGAGAACAGGCTGGTGCTTAACACCGCAAAGACCGTGGAGTTAGTCATCGACTTCAGGAAGGCTGCTCCCACCCCACCCCCAATTTACATTGGCGGCAATGAGGTAACCAGAGTGCCCTGTGCCCAGCTTCTAGGTACTACCATCTCCAATGGCCTCAACTGGAAGCCGAACATCACTGCCACCCAACGTAAAGCCCAACAGAGACTCTTCTTCCTCCACCAGCTGAGAAAGTTCGGCATGACTCAAGAAATCCTAACCAACTTTTACTCCGCCACCATTGAGTCGATCCTCTGCTCTTCCATCTTGGTGTGGTATGCTGGCGCCACTGTCAAAGATAGGGACAAACTACAGAGGGTCATCAGATCAGCAGAGAGGATCATCGGGTGCCCCCTCCCCTCACTTGCCCTACTACACAGCAAAAGACTAAAAACCAGGGCACTGAGGATTGCAAATGACCCCTCACACCCTGGCCACCGCTACTTCAGCATTCTGCCCTTGGGACGGAGGCTACGAGCCATCTCCACTAAGACCACTAGACACAGGAACTCGTTCTTCCCCTCGGCAGTCAACCTCCTAAACTCCCTCCACATTCTACCATCAAAGTAAACTTCAACGAGCGGCGAGGCCGGCGGCGTTAAAGCCGAACAGCCGACCAGCCCACAAGACTAACTAGCGACATCTCAGGGTCACACTGGGATTGTGAAGTTTTCTTTTTTGTTTTGTTTTACAATGTAGTGTTAATCTGATATCTGTTGTACCTCTTTATATGCACTCTCTCTTTCTCTTTTCCTTCTTCCTCTTTCTATGCACTCTTCCTGAGCCATTGTATTGTGCCACAAACAATTCCGGGCATGTCCCCTCATGCTTGGCGAAATAAATGATTCTGATTCTGATTCAGAGTGATGTGCAGTGTAAGTTTTCTGCCACACATAGCGTTTTGCATTTTGGCCAAAAAGTTCCATTTTGGTCTCATCTGACCAGAGCACCTTCTTCCACATGGTTGCTGTGTCCCCCACATGGCTTGTGGCAAACTGCAAACGGGACTTCTTATGCTTTCTGTTAACAATGCCTTTCTTCTTGCCACTCTTCCATAAAGGCCAACTTTGTACAGTGCATGACTAATAGTTGTCCTATGGTCAGAGTCTCCCACCTGAGCTGTAGATCTTTGCAACTCGTCCAGAGTCACCATGGGCCTCTTGACTGGATTTCTGATCAGCGCTCTCCTTGTTCGACCTGTGAGTTTAGGTGGATGGCCTTGTCTTGGTAGGTGTACAGTTGTGCCATACTCCTTCCATTTCTGAATGATCGCTTGAACAGTGCTTCGTGGGATGTTCAAGGCTTTGGAAATCTTTTTTGTAGCCTAAGCCTGCTTTAAATGTCTCAATAACTTGATCCCTGACCTGTCTTGTGTGTTCTTTGGACTTCACGGTGTTGTTGCTCCCAATATTCTCTTAGACAACCTCTGAGGCCATCACAGAGCAGCTGTATTTGTACTGACATTAGATTACTCACAGGTGCACTCTATTTAGTCATTAGCACTCATCAGGCAATGTCTATAGGCAACTGACTACACTCAGATCAAAGGGGGCCGAATAATTATGCACACACCACTTTGCAGTTATTTATTTGTAAAAAATGTTTGGAATCATGTATGATTTTTGTTCCACTTCTCACGTGTACACCACTTTGTGTTGGTCTTTCATGTGGAATTCCAATAAAATTGATGCATGTTTGTGGCAGTAATATGACAAAATGTGGAAAACTTCAAGGGGGCCGAATACTTTTGCAACCCACTGTATATACATGAATATGAGCATTTTTTCTCTTCAGTGTTACTTTAAAATATACTCCCCAAAGCCTGATCCATGACACATCTGAACCACTCAACACTGTATCCATGGCTATGATTTTGCTGTTATATAGTTATTTTTTTTCCTTATACTTACATTTCTCAGTCTGTGAGCTGCCTAAGACATTCATCAATGAGGATTTCAGAGATCTCAGTAAGGTAAAACAGTGATCACCAGAGCATTATACAGCCCCCGCAGCACTAAATCCCCCAGACCCTGCTCTTGTCTCATTTTGCATGACCCTTCCCCAGCCTTTGATATCGTAGACCATTCCCTGCCACTAAACATTTTATATTCTCTTGATACCTGTAACATAAAACTGAATCTGAACACTGAGAAAAGGGTGTATGGATTACAGCCACTGACATTTACAGAATCATCTGTAGTGTGGGCTGCCATTTTGAGGTTTCAAATGTTACATGATCTTATTGCTTTTACAAGTTTTATTTTAGAAAAACAACATAAGACTTTTCAGCTGTCACTGTTATTGAATTACTAGTAAATCTCCAATGTTATTGCAAAAGGGCTTCTTGGCACTTGTACTTGATAGATAATCATGCAGCTCTGTAAGTAAGTTTTCGATGGCTATGTCCTCTTTTATAATACTATACTTCGTGTGGGTTGCTCAGCAGGTAATCATACATCGAAGTGTTCTCCTATAGTGGCACAGCTAGGCCAAGTATGTTAGACCACCTAGTGCTTACTAGGAATATGTAATATCATATGTAATCATTTCTTTAACATACACAAATATGGATTCATCTTTTTCAGGAACTAGATATAAAGAAAAGAACTTTCTTGAGAAAGGTCAACCTATAATTTGAAAGGAAGCCAGAAGTGAGATGAAATAGAAGGGATATAAGACTGCTATTGCTATCCTTTTTAGAATGTGCAGTTGTCTTGCTGTCATGCTGGTTTCTTCTCAGTCGTGTGAGTTACAAAGTTGCAATAAGCACACTACCGGTGAGGTCAGAGTGAAGTCATAACACTTGATCAGCATACCTTTTACAGTGCCTTTGAATCAAAAAGTATTGAAGCCCATCTCCAGACAAAACTGGTTCCCATTATTATTCCATATTTCTGGTTCCTCGAAGAGGCAGGAAGCAGTGGTCGTCTGGGAAATGGCAACCAGAAAATCTTCATTGAGAAAATATCAAACCAAAAAGTTATCTTTTTATGGAAAATACATGGTTATATTGAATTTGATTGATGTAACATGTTTAAAAACATAGGGACGGGGCAATAATAGACTGAAAAAGTTGTGTAATGCTAAAAAACAAACAAAAAAAACCACCTTGGAGAACATCTTGCAACAAATGAAATCTTTCAGAATGAAAAGTAGTGATGGGGCGATGCTCTATGAAACTTTAAGTAGGCAAAGAGTACAGCAGTTCAAACTCTATGTTCTTAAACAAAAAAAAAATAAATAAAAAGAATAAGTATAACAGAATTAAAGTGGGCCTGAACTGTTGCACTGGACAGAAGGAAAACAGAGAGAAATGCACCCTGTATGTATTTAAAAAATTCAGCCTGTCTAATCCCCCCTCATCTGTGCTAATCACCACCATAATGTGATCTCTCAGCTGTGTCAGCTCAGGAATCTAATCTGCCATGGCAACCTAGCTAATTTGTAAACACAGTATGTTAACAATATGTCTTCTTTCATGAAAGCAGGCAGCATACCAACTGCACATTTATTGCAGGATTTGTATCAGCTGTAACAAATAAATGTTATTCTTTAAAGGTTATTATGCTCATGCCTATCTTTTAGAGCAGAAAGGAAGTTCTGAGTTCATGTAAACTTTAAAAGATTCATCAGGGCGGGGCCGAGGCATAGGCTGGAGAGGCTCCAGCCTCAGGGCGCGGTGTAGGAGGGGGCGCACAATTCATTCAGCTGTCCTTCCTAATTGTGTTTGAAGCAGAAAGAAATAAGAAAAGGAGATACATGGAAGTGACTACAAGCCAGATAACTAGAGATTAAGGTGTTGGGGGCGCTGGGTGCCTCTTAGTCTAATAGCAATCAGTATGTGACGGCTGGGGTGGAGGGATAGAGGGGCGCACTTTGCTGTCTCAGCCTTGGGTGCTGGAGGACCTTGTCACAGCTCTGAGATTCATAGACTAGTATGAGAAGAATTGTTATTGTGTAAAAAGTGTATCAGGTACATTGTTAATATTTGTCATTCACAGGGGACTCAGCAAACCTTAATTGACGCGTAGCTCACCTACTACTTGCAAATAATATATATGCTGTCAGCTCCAAAACGTATGAAAAATACATTGTATTAGGGAGAACAATATGCATGTGTGTTATCCATACCGATGCACCACTTTAGAAAACCCTCCCATTAATGTTCACATTAAAAAAGATTCTGAAGCCATCAAAAATACTTATTTTACTTGGCATTTATCTTAAGCAATATGAGTATAGCTGAAATGCTGCATTCCCACGGCAGAACATTGTATTTATAGTTACCCCCCAAATCCCAGGGCAAAATTCCATGACTTTCCAGGTCATGGATTTTGCTGCCTGGGGAGGCAGAGCTTAGCACTGCAGCTCTGCCTCTGCTGGAGTCATTCTCTGCCGATCTCCCCCTCTCCGCTCCCCTCTAAGTGAAAGAAGGCCGAGAAGGGCGGGGAGAGGCGGAGATTGACTTGAGTTGAGACAAAGCTACTGCACAAAGCTCTGCCTCTACCAGGAAGTGATCCCCAAATTGCCCCGGGGATTTGAGGGGGGGGGTATAAATATATTGTTCTGCTGAGGGAATGCAGAATGTCAGCTATGATCTTATTGCTGAAGAGGACTGGCAAGTAAAAATAAGTATTTTGGGGGGCTTCAGACTCTCTTTAAAACCATATTAAAAAATCGATATGTGAAAGCATGGATAATGTTCCTCACATTACTTGGCTACCCACTTAGCAAAATAGGTGAAAAAGTACTGTCAAAATTATTCGAGGTATGATCTTGCTTGCTGGAGGCTTAATAGGCATTTTATTGATAAGGTGTGAAAATATTGCATAGGAGAAAACTTAGAAGAAAACGTTAATTGAATAAGGACCAATGTGTCTCCAATGTTTCATCATTTGTACTATTATCTGTTAAATTCATTATATGGAATTATAGGGTTTGTAATTAATTTCATTTTTATTTACATTTTATGTGTGCATTGCAAGTTCCCAACTTTGTGAAAGAAGCATCTTCCCATTGTTTGCATTTACTCCTCTCTGTTGCTCCCCCAGAGCCTAGCTTTCCCAGATCACAGGTGAGAATGCTGCCATATAACTTATGTTAGCTATTCTACTGAGTCTCCCTGCAATTAAAGACAGACCAAATTTGGCGCTGTAAGCATTTCTTCTCTGTTAGTATTTACATGGATTGTAATAAGGTTTCCATATAGAATGGATAGCTATAAAGGTTGTTAAAGGCCCAGCAATATCATTATAGATATTCTAGGATGTGTCAGAGAAGAGAGAAATACTAACAATACTCCAGAGATAGCATGTTTGACAAGGCTCATATATTCTAGGTTCTAAAAATTCCTGGGCTAAATAATAAAGGATCTGGTTTACTATTCATCTGTGCAGGAGATAATTTAAGAGTCTGACATTATTCCTGGACCATATCAGACCATAGTGAGGACTGATAAAGGGTTAGTTAATAAGAAATTCTGATTGCAACTCTGTGCAGTTGCCTGCACAAAGAAGCTTTCCCTGGTGCCCCCCAGACAGCTTGCAGATGGGTTGGCTTCATACCCTCTCAAATCTGATAGGGTCATAGCTATATCAATCATTTTACTTAGGTCTGTAGCTATTCTTTTCTTCTGACCTCTCTCCAGGATCTAGGTTAATGTTGTTTTAAATATATTTAATTTTTAACTTATACCTGGCCACACCAGTTTTATCCCTTTACTTGTGCGATGTACTCATGTTGTCATCTAATGATCTAAAGAGGCCTGAATGATGTGGAAACTATGTGGTATGCCACTTTGATATACACTCACCTAAAGGATTATTAGGAAACACCTGTTCAATTTCTCATTAATGCAATTATCTAATCACATGGCAGTTGCTTCATTGCATTTAGGGGTGTGGTCCTGGTCAAGACAATGGCCTCAATTCACTAAGATCATGCTGGAGATAATAAGGTAAAGGAAAATATACCACCACCCAGTGAGAGAGTAATCCTATCTCTTCATTCCTTAAATTACCTCCTCTGTAGTTAAGTTACCTCCTCTGCAATTAAGTCACCTCCTCTGTAGTTATTTTCACATGCAGTTAATTAACAGCCTCTCTTTAACCTTAGAATTCTGGAGTTATTTTAAGGATTGAAGAGTTAACTTAAAGACAGAAGAGTTAACGTTAGGTTTGCCTGAGGTAAAATGTTTCCTGAATACGACCAGTGCCGGATTTGTACTTTTTACCGCCCAAGGCCAACTATACAATCTGTATGGTTGTTATCTCTGCGTGCCCTAATGAGAATTCTTACTTTCCATCATTGGATGCCACAGACAATAACTATTTTAGTAATAGGCATATAAATTATGTTTTCCTTAAGAACTTTTATGTTATGTTTGCCATCTCATTAATGATGCACCCATTGTGTCACCATGAGAGTTAGGCTGATGTGTACCTGCAGGATAGAGCTTACAGGTCTTGCAGGGATGACACAAGTACAGGACAGAGAGTTCAAAGGTTAAAGCTGTCTTTGTAGATAGGGATGGCTGCATAGAACAACTTCACTGCCCCTCACTCAGCCGCCCCTAAATTTCTGGTGCCCTAGGCCATGGCCTATGTGGCCTTGCCAGAAATCCGGCCCTGAATACGACATGCCTCATCACCATGGTGATCACTCTAGAAATTTTATTAAAGACAGGAGACAAGTTTAGTGAATTGAGGCCAATCTCCTGAACTCCAAACTTAATGTCAGAATGGGAAAGAAAGGTGATTTAAGCAATTTTGAGTATGGCATGGTTGTTGGTGCCAGATGGGCCGGTCTGAGTATTTCATAATCTGCTCAGTTACTGGGCTTTTCACGCACAACCATTTCTAGGGTTTACAAAGAATGGTGTGAAAAGGGAAAAACATCAAGTATGCAGCAGTTCTGTGTGTTTTGGCGAAAATGCCTTGTTGATGCTAGAGGTCAGAGGAGATAGCTGATAGAAGAGCAGCGTTGACTGAAATAACCACTCGTTACAGCCAAGGTATGCAGCAAAGAATGTGTGAAGCCACAACACGCACAACCTTGAGGCGAATGGGCTACAACAGCAGAAGACCCCATCCGGTACCACTCATCTCCACTACAAATAGGAAAAAGAGGCTACAATTTGCACGAGCTCACCAAAATTGGACAGTTGAAGACTGGAAAAATGTTGCCTGGTCTGATGAGTCTCAACAGAGTCAGAATTTGGCGCAAACAGCTTGAGAACATGAATCCATCATGCCTTGTTACCATTGTGCTGGTGGTGGTGGTGTAATGGTGTAGGGGATGTTTTCTTGGCACACTTTAGGCCTCTTAGTACCAATTGGGCATCATTTAAATGCCATGGGCTACCTGAGCATTGTTTCTGACCATGTCCATCCCTTCATGACCACTATGTACCCATCCTCTGATGGCTACTTCCAGCAGAATAATGCACCATGTCACAAAGCTTGAATCATTTCGACTTGGTTTTTTGAACATGACAATGAGTTCACAGTACTAAAATGGCCCCCACAGTCACCAGATCTCAACCCAATAGAGCATGTGATGTAACAGGAGCTTCGTGCCCTGGATGTGCATCCCACAAATCTCCATCAACTGCAAGATGCTATCCTATCAATATGGGCCAACATTTCTAAAGAATGCTTTCAGCACCTTGGTAAATCAATGCCACATAGAATTAAGGCAGTTCTGAAGGCAAAAGGGGGTCAAACACCTTATTAGTATGGCATTACTAATAATCTTTTAAGTGAGTATATATATATATATATATATATATATATATATATATATATATATATATATATATAGTAGATTGCTGCTACTAGTGTCCCCATATGCTGAGTCCTAAAGGTAAAATGGTGCTCATGTTTCTTTTTTACATCTGCCTTTTTGCTTTCTGATTTACTATGTCTTGCCTGTTGGCTGTGTGAGATTTCTTCATGGTGCTCATTAGTCCAGGGTTTGCACTTCTGGCATTTAAGGAACTCCAGACGTACACCACATGACAGCTCTTTCTCATGTGCAGAGCATGTGGCAGCCATCTTGGATAGTGGTGCGAGACATTCAAGCCTCCGATTGGCCACAAGATTTAAAAAGGAGAGATCAGCTCCCTTCTATCCTAGAAGATAGAGATGCATGTAGTATGTCAGAAGGGAGCTTCTTTTCCATTAACTGTAGAGACAATGGAGTAAGTTACCCTTTCTAATGACAGGGTAGTGCTTAGATCTGTACCACAGTTCCTACCAAAAGTAGTGTTCAATTATGTTGTCAACGTAAAGATCTTTCTTCCAGTTTTATGTTTAGATGAAGATTCAAGGGCTAGGGTGACTACACCCATTGGACATTGCAGATATTCTAAAATCCTAGATTGAAAGGTCAAAAGAGTATAGAAAATCAGATTGTTTATTTATAAAACTGGATAAAAGAAAGGTCAGCAAGCCTCCTCATGCATGACAGGTACTTGAATCTCCATGGTTATATTTATGCATATTTTATAGAGCTAAGGGTCTGAAGCCTCCAAATTACATTTCAGCCCATTCCAATTTCCAATAGAGTGATGGCAGCCTCTCGGGCAGCACATGCCAAAGTATCAGAAGAAACCATATGTAAGCTATATGTAAAGCAGCAAGCAAGTGAAACAATGCACTTTGAATCTGATGGCCTTAGCCACAGCGACTATTGGAAGAGCTTTTCTTTGTGTTAAAGCACTCTGTTGTTCAATGCAATGTTGTTGTTTTTTTTTTTGTTTTTTTGCATTCACCCACCCTTTTTGTTGAAAGCTACATATATTGCATCGTTATGCTACCATGGTGGCACAAGGGAAAATGGAAAACTGTATACTTACCTATAGTCACTGGTGCATCTCCATGTCAGTGTATGTTGCCTACCTTGTGGAGAGATATTAAAAAGAATGACTGCAGACCTAAGTGAAAAGGTTTATGTAGATATGGTCCTATCTGGTTTGAGAAGAACCAACCCATCAGCATGCTGTCATGTAGATGCATGAGGAAAGGAAAATCACCCATAGATAAGTATACAGTTTTCCACTTATTTATTTTTGTGCTGCTTTGTACATGCAACTGCAATTGCATTACTGTTATTTCATAAAATCATGATGGTCTGCAGGGGTCACTTATGATTTGCAATAATCTATAGCCTAGGAAAATGTTAGTAAATTGAGCTATCTGTAATAAAAATAAATATATACATAAGTAAATAAATAAATACATAAATGCATAGACATATGATTTTGAGTGCCAAATCTCACTAACATTAATAAAAAATCAAGTGTACATTTTGTGACAGTAATGTTTAAATAAACTCTAAATTAGCGGGCAAATGGCAAACAAATGAAGGAGATAACCCTCACAAGCAAACAAACAAAAAAATCCTTGACTGTTTATAATATATATTTATTGCTTATACCATTCATTGCAAGTTAATTTAGCATTTTAATAAATGATCTGACCAAAGGCAGAAATAAATTATGTTTAGCTAGATATGCCGGCAGAGCTAGTTTTGCGAAATATCACTCTCGTGCTTCTCATATACCGAGTATTTAATGCTTGCAACATAGCTGCAGTGTATAATCAAGAAAATTTACAAATTTATTTTGAAAGATTTCCCATTTTTGATTATGTGCTGACTGTACGCTAATGGAAAGTGCCAAATAATGTGCTGCTTAATGCGGTTTCCTTTATCCGTAATAATATTTTACTGCATTCTCTGATACTCCAAGCAACTTTCCCAAGTGGCATTAAATGGTCTAGTGGACAAAGCATATCATTTTACTGAGAACACTGAGAACTATGCTGAGTCTTTTCAAAGGGCTACATATTAACAAAGCATGAAGGATATATATATATACAGTATATATATATATATATATATATATATATATATATATATATATATATATATATCAGTATAACTGCAATATGATATCCGTATTAATATAATCTAATTACCAATTAGATCAAATTTGTTTTTGGCCACGTTGTTATATTTAAATAGTTTAAAAACGGGCTCTAGGTCTGTGTCGGAAGGAGGCCCCCTCATCTCCTGTCTCCCTCCCCTGTGACTGCCACCACCACCGCACAGTCAGCACGCATGTGCGTGCTCCCGCCGCGTGTGCACACCCGCCTGGCCCCCCCCTGGCCCGTCCTGCTCCCTCTGTCAAGCTCCGTTCAGCACATGCGCAGTAGCGCAAAGCACGGGCACACACAGGGACGCAGAGACACAGGGGGATTATTATATAGGATTAAAGGGGATCTTTAAAGAGACTCCGTAACAAAAATTGCATCCTGTTTTTTATCATCCTACAAGTTCCAAAAGCTATTCTAATGTGTTCTGGCTTACTGCAGCACGTTCTACTATCACCATCTCTGTAATAAATCAACTTATCTCTCTCTTGTCAGACTTGTCAGCCTGTGTCTGGAAGGCTGCTGAGTTCTTCAGTGTTGTGGTTCTGTGATGCATCTCCCCCCTCCAGGCCCCTCTCTGCACACTGCTTGTGTATTATTTAAATCAGGGCAGCTTTTCTCTTCTCTCTTATCTTTTACAAGCTGGATAAATCCTCCTCTGAGCTGGCTGGGCTTTCACATACTGAGGAATTACATACAGGCAGAGCTGTCTGCACTCTGCAGGAAGAAACAGCCTGACACTTCAGTGGAAGATAGCTGCAGGGGGAAAGAAACACACAAATGATCTCTTGAGATTCAAAAGGAAGGCTGTATACAGCCTGCTTGTGTATGGATTTATTTTCTATGTGTGGACATACTGTACATCAACCTACTTCCTGTTTTGGTGGCCATTTTGTTTGTTTATAAACAAACTTTTAAAAACTGTTTTTAAACACTTTTAATGCGGCGAGGAGCGGCGAAATTGTGACAGAGGGTAATAAGAGATTTCCCCTAACGCACTGGTATGTTTACTTTTGTGCGATTTTAACAATACAGATTCTCTTTAAGCAAGAACAAAGCAACTGACTTGATTACCTGATTCCTCTTCCACTACAGTCTGCCAGATATGGAAAAAGTGAGAGATAGTGCTTGTTTCTCACAAAGCTGCTTTATTTACCTACGTATAATTCATATTTACAAAATTATCAGGATACAGAAGAGGAGTCTTTGAATCGTCACTACTGTCACTAAGGTGCAGGGGTAAATAGCACAAAGCTTCAAAGTAACGAAGGGGAGGACTAGGGAGGCTTATGGGAAATGTAAGTATGAAGTTATCTTACTACAGTATTTTTTAATTTATTTATATGTGTTTTGATTTTAAGGTAAACATTTGAGAAAATCTGATAAAGAAATATAATAACCTACAGTCCTGGCCAAAAGTTTTGAGACTGTCAAAAATATTGGAAATTAGAAAATGTGGTGCTTAAGTTTTTATAATAGCAATTTGCATATACTCCAGAATGTTATGAAGAGTGTTTAGATGAATTGCATGGTCCTTCTTTGCCATTGAAATTAACTGAATTCCAAAAAAACTTCCACTGCATTTCATTGCTTTCATTAAAGGACCTGCTGAGATCATTTCAGTAATCGTCTTGTAAACTCAGGTGAGAATGTTCACAAGCACAAGGCTGGAGATCATTATGTCAGGCTGATTGGGTTAGAATGGCAGACTTGACATGTTAAAAGGAGGGTGATGCTTGAAATAATTGATCTTCCATTGCTAACCATGGTGACCAGCAAAGAAACGCATGCAGCATAAAAATGGCAAATCAACAATTTATAAGATCATCAATAACTTCAAGGAAAGAGGTTTAATTCTTGTTAAGAAGGCTTCAGGGTGTCCAAGAAAGTCCAGCAAGCGCCAGGATCGTCTCCTAAGGAGGATTCAGCTGCGGGATTGGAGTGTAACCAGTGCAGTGTAAGCGCATCTGCATGCACAGTGAGGTGAAGACTTTTGGAAGATGGCTTGTTGTCAAGAAGGGCAGCAAAGAAGAAGATACGAGCGCTACCATTAGTACTGTGTCATGTCAACAGTAAAGCATCCTGAGACCATTCACTCACAATTTTGCCAAAAAACACAGCCATGAATAAAGAATGGTACCAAAACACCCTCCAACAGCAACTTCTTCCAACAATCCAACAACAGTTTAGTGAAGAACAATACCTTTCTCAGCACGATGGAGCACCATGTCATAAGTCAAAAGTTATAACTAAGTAACTCGGGGACGAAAACATTGAAATTTTGGGTCCATGGCCTGGAAACTCTCCAGATCTTAATCCCATTGAGAACTTGTGGTCTTCCTCAAGAGGCGGGTGGACAAACAAAAAACAACTAATTCTGAAAAAAACTCCAAGAAGTTATTATTAAAGAATGGGTTGCTATCAGTCAGGCTTTGGCCCAGAATTTGATTGAGAGCATGCCCAGTCAAATTGCATAGGACCTGAAAAAGAAGGACCAGCACTGCAAATATTGACTCTTTGCATAAATCCCAAGTAATTGTCAATAAAAGCCTTTGAAACGTACAAAGTGCTTATAATTATATTTCAGTACATCACATAAACAACTGAAACAAAGATCTAAAAGCAGTTTAGCAGCAAACTTTGTGAAAACTAATATTTTAGACAGTCTCAAAGCTTTTGGCCAGGACTGTACACCCAGCTTCCTCACTCCTGTACAACTAAGAAGCCAGGTTATAAGTCTAGGAATGGTAATGCTTTCAGTTTAAAAATTCTGAAAATAGATTGTGAATAGATTTCGTATTGGATAGAGAATAAGCGTCCCTGACCTTGCTGTATAATATACTATGTTTAATGCTTTATTTATTTGCTGTAGTGTGACAAAAGAGTCACAGCAGTATCCTATCTACACAGCACACTAGGGTACTAATATCTGTATTACTACAGTATTTTTCTAAGCTAAATGACCTCAAGACCGCACACAGCGCGCTGTGCACATAGAAACTAATAGCCTTGAGTTGAGGGGGTGTTATTAATGATGGGCAGAGAGAAGGAAGTACTGACACTTCATCCCCACCCATCATCGACGTTCTGCTTAAGTCGAAGGTTTTGGCTAAGCAGAACGGGGGGCGGGCGCTAAAGGGGGAGGAACTAGGAGCTCTGATTTATGTCACAGTACAGAAAATAAATGAAGCATTAAACATGGTATATTATACAGCGAGGTCAGGGGTACTTTAATAAAAGACGGAGCTAATGGCTCATTTCCACTACACGCAGTGAGATCACCACACTGCATGGAAACTGCACTGAATGGAACCATTTCTATTGACTCCAATTTCGGGTTATGATGAGATGCGGTGCTGAAGAGTGACAAGATGATAACTCCCATGGTACTTGATATTCCTTGCATTATCAGAAGTCAAGAATGCCAGAACTTAACAGCCCAGTGATACCTGTAAAATAAATTCTGGTCACAAGCATTTGTAAAATAATGTACAAGTTGTGCAGCCTTACACGTGTGTTCAATTCAGCCCAGTAAATATGTCTGCAGTAGAATGCTGGTGGTGATCATGGAACATGAAGCTTGTGTGATGCGCAGTCTTTACTGTGCATGTTCGAAAGCATCTAACTTATCACACAGATTGGGATGCAGTATACTTCACTGTTATCTCAGCTATAAATCCAAGGTCCCAAGCTAATAGCCAGAGTCTATTCATTCACCTTGATGGATAAAAAAAGAGAAGGCTATTTTTCTTTGGATTGGTTTTTATTTTTATGGGGTTTTAAAAGACATTTCTACTTTCACTTTATTCATCGGAACTCTTTGCTAACTTTTTCTCTGTCACAGCTGCAAGCCCTTCATCAAGAGACTTTCTGCAGTAACTAAAAATAATCAATGTAACTCGAGAAGTGCACTGAAGCAACATTGATCATACTATGACACAACTGAAGTCTATATCATTTTGCTAAACAGAAACATTCTTCCTTGCCTACAAATATTTACATATTCAACATTTTTATATTAATATGTCAGATTTAAAAACAAAACATATTGTAAAGACATGTAATGTATATCCGAGCACAAACAGTAGTTTTAGCAAACAAAAAAGTGTTAGCAGAAATAATTTTATAAGTAAAGTGGCAGAACATTGGAAGGTTCGAAAATGAGCATCTAATAATTGGGAAAGGGTAGTATATCCCAAATAACCCCCAGGATATAGGCTCGCACATCAGAGACACATGCCTAGGGTGCCACCTGCTGGTAAGGGTGCAAAAGAACCATATCAAGCACATGATTCTTTATGAAAGTATTATTCACAACTGTTATTTACATGAAAGAAACAAAGAAATTCTAATTTTCACATTTAAAGTACAGCTGTAATGAGAGGGATATGGAGGCTGCCATATCCATTCATTTTTTTTACCAGTTCAGCCTTCAGTCGTT
The DNA here is from genome assembly GCF_040937935.1 of Hyperolius riggenbachi. NCBI lineage: Eukaryota > Metazoa > Chordata > Amphibia > Anura > Hyperoliidae > Hyperolius > Hyperolius riggenbachi. The sequence continues at coordinate 180,050,753 of NC_090649.1, read as the reverse complement.
TTCACTTTATGCATCCGAGCAATGTTCACCTCCCATTCATTAGCCTATAACTTTATCACTACTTATCACAATGAACTGATCTATAGCTTGTTTTTTCCGCCACCAATTAGGCTTTCTTTGGGTGGTACATTTTGCTAAGAGCCACTTTACTGTAAATGCATTTTAACAGGTAGAATAAGAAAAAAACGGAAAAAAATCGTTATTTCTCAGTTTTCAGCCATTATAGTTTTAAAATAATACATGCCTTCATAATTAAAACTCACGTATTGTATTTGCTCATCTGTCCCGGTTATTACACCATTTAAATTATGTCCCTATCACAATGAATGGCGACAATATTTTATTTGGAAATAAAGATGCATTTTTTCCATTTTGCATCCATCACTATTTACAAGTTTAAAAGTTAACAAAAATAAAACTATTTCATCTTTACATTGATATTTAAAAAGTTTAGACCCTTAGGTAAATATTTACATGTTTTTTGTTTTTTTTTAATTGTAATGTTTTTGTTTTTTTATATTGAACATTTTATTTGGGTATTTTGGGGAGGGTGGGATGTAAATAGTATTTGTTTGGGGTAAATATATGTGCATTTTTTTTTTTACATTTAGTTGTAGTTTTACTTTTTGAGTTTGTTTACATGACGTCACTCTAAGCGTAACACACGCTTAGAGGGATGCATGAAGCCAGAAAAAGCGAAGCTTCCGAGAGAAGCTGTCGCTTTTTGTGCGGGGGAGAGGAATCAGTGATCGTGCACCATAGCTCAATTCACTGATTGCCTGGCTAACGAACCGCGGGCCAGGAGCACGCGTGCACATGCGCGATCGGCCGCGGGAGCTCACGGATGCCCACATGGCCTCCTGGACGTAGGTACTACGTCCAGGAGGCATACATGGTTAAACCAGTTTCCTGGTGCTCCTGCTAATCCTCTGCTTCTAATACTTTAAGATGTAGACCCTGAGACCCTGAACAAGCATGCAGCATATCAAGGGTTTCTGACATTATTGTCAGATCTACCAAGATTATCTGCATGCTTGATTCTGGTGTGATTCAGATACTATTGCAGACAAAAAGATCAGCAGTGCTGCCAGGTAACTGCTATTGTTTAAAAGGAAATAAATATGGCAGCCTCCAAATCCCTTTCATTAGGAGTGCCAATTTAAAGGACACCTGTAATTAGCATAACAAGGGTGACTTGATTAACAGCATAGTGGTAAGCCAGGTGCTCCTAATGTGCTAGCTAACTCCTTGTAGGTTTAAGGCCCATGCACACATCTGATTTTTTTAAATGACGGGTCGTTTGGACGTCCGGTTGTTCAGTCATCTGGACATCAAATCAGGCGTGTGTACAATCCGTCTTTCAGCTGATAAGACTGGTCTTGAGCGATCCGCCTGGCAGATCGCTCAAGACCAATCTTATCAGCCGAACGACGGACTGTACACACGCCTGATTTGACGTCCGGACGACTGAATGACAGGACGTCCAAATGACCCGTCGTTTAAAAAAATCAGACGTGTGTATGGGCCTTTAGATCTGTTCTTTACAATCATAGACATAGTTCTAATGGATCCAGTGCTTAATCCAAATATATGAATACACTTAACACTACTATATGCTGTTTGCCAAACATACTGCTGCTTACAAAAATCACATCAACATTTCCCAATTAACAAAGCTCATCAATCCACTACCCTCTGGCCATGTCATGCAATTCTGCAGTTATTAGATGTTTTTAATGGGAAACTGTAAAATGTCTGCAGTAAAAAGGATACAAAGGGCACATATAATAGGTGTATGACACATGTCCATCCACAGCTCAATCTAACCACACCTAGCACAGTGACAGCAACCCCACTTCCCACTGATGCTCCAAGATCCAGGGTAAGTGTAAAGTCAAACTAGTGATAAGAACCATCATTTTTATCCTTACTTAAATGCCTCGAAAACATACAAAGGTGTATATGTAAATGTAAAAGCATATAAAAATATAACTGTATCTTTTTGCCAGCATTACAAACAAACACGTGCAATGGTATAATCCAGATCCCTCAATGGAAACTGGATATGCTACTTCATAAGCTCACAAAGTCCAAGTGTCAGATAATCTTTGTTCTCCAGCACGGTGCATGGCTCAGTGTTAAACCTTGCATGATGGCAGAGAAAATACTTTCATTCCAGACAGACTTTGTACATTGTCGACTAAATCTCTGAGGATAACATGAAGGCAAGTTTGTGCTTTCCAGTTACAGGGGTCATTGCAAAAGTAGTGATTCTAAAAGATGGTTTAAGGCACAGCTTTCCTCTAGCCTCTGTTCATAGCATTATACATGTCTAATTGTGTCACAGGTACTTCTGTTTCGTTCTGGCAATTAAGGGTTGTAAAAGAAATGCACTTTAAATAAAAAACTGAAGGGCATTTTAATTACTGTATAAAGTTTCCAGTGTGTAGGTGACATTTGGTTTAATTATGGCATGCCTTTCGTGTAAACCACAAATTCTTTTTTAATTTAGTTCGCTATCCCCTTCCTATTATTTCGGGTAAATATCTCATTTGTAACCCATACACTTTATATTATCTTAAGCATGTCTAACAAATCATTTAATCTTTTGAAGATACACTTCAGCAATTTCAGTTACGCGGCACAGTATTGTTAAAGCGAAACTGTACTTCAGTCAGTGGTTTACAAAAATGTTTTGCAAAGGAAAGGTTACAGTATATTCTGGCGTATAAGACTACTTTTTAACCCTTGAAAATCTTCTGAAAAGGTGTCATTGTTGCCAGGTGATATGCCCTAACCTGTTACCGCCTCTCAGATCTCGCTGCTGAGGACTGTAGTGAAGCGGCGCAGATGCACATGTGTGAGATCTGAGAGGCAGAGAAGGAGGTAAATAGGATACAAGGGTGGGCCAGAAGGGTGAAAAAGGCATGTTTTATGGCACAGCGCAATCTATTCTGACCAATCTGCTTGGGGAGAGGGAGAGTTGACCAATTCAATTGCCTATATACTGTTATCTACTGGGAACCACATACGGTACAGCACCAGTATCTGTTCATACATAGCACATGTATATTATTTTTTTTCATTTTTATTTGGTGTGCGTTGGAAGAGTGGTAGCCTTATACGGTGAGAATCCCAAACTCTATATTTTAACTGGAAAAGTTGGGGGGCCGTCTTATATGCCGGAATATACGGTACCTTTAATGTTTTTATATTTTTTTCACCAGTATTGTATTTATCACTGAGGCTAGATTTACTGTAGGATGGTGTGTTGTATTACAACTCATTGCAACAAAAAAAATGGTAATGCAGATTAACGCTGCATTACCATCGAATAAAGTAGGTAAAATAAATCTTACAGGCAATAAAAAGTATGCTTTCCTGTACTCGGTAACGTGTGCATTTAGAGGTAACGCACTGCAGCAGTGCGTTACCATAACAGTACACATTACAATGTAACACTAATATCGCACTGTGATTATCGCATAGACTTTTAATTGCATTGCGGTAAGCTGCGTTATAAGACAGCATCACAATGTCCTACTGTGAACCTAGCCTAAAAGAAAAATTAAACATTTTTATCATAAAGCTATACAATAGTTTTTGACAAATCCATGTCAGACTGAACTGACCAATATTGCAGCAACAACAACAAAATCTCAGAATATACAAAACTGTAGGAGTACTGTAGGAAAGATCTGCTGCAAAGCATTTTAAAACTACTATAGCCAAGGGACGCAATACAAATTAAAGTTTCAATTTAAAAGAATTACATTGGCAATACAGATTGTGCCCCTGCAGCATAAAAGGTATTACATTTACATTGCTTACAATAAATATTCAGAGAAATGTAAGTACACTAGCATTTGATGGTGAGGATATTTTGTTTACATGTGAAATTTAAGCTTAAAAGTATATTTTCTTCCAGCCTCCTAACCTTTGTCTTTAGTCTTTTGCCCAGTGGCGTAACAATAGGGGCTGCAAGGGATGCATCTGCGGGGGAAGGGGGGAGGCTGGGGCCCGCCCAGGGATGATTTTGTGGGAAGGAGGGAGTGGGCGCAGCGCAAGAGGGTGAAACAATGGTCACAGAGCAGCAAGGAGGGAGGCCCACTCCCCTCTCCCTCACCTTGGGCTCCCCATCAGTGTTTTCCCCTCCAGTGTTAACGGCAGCATGAAGCAGGCATGGAACACAGACATACCTCTTCCGTGTTCCATGCGGCGGGGATTATACTCTGAAGCACTTGTCGCTACTTCCTAATAAACATCCCCAGCGAATTATGCTGGGAGCGTGGCCCGTGGTATTCTAGTAGTGCGGTCGCTAGTACAGTAATGCACATGTTACCATAGTAATGGTTGTGTTACTGGAGTACCTGGGGTCACTCTACTAGCTTAGCTAGCCAGTAAAACACAAAAAAAAATCAGTTTTGCAGTAAAAAAAGCACTTTCACCACTGCCAAAATTGTTTCAAATTGAGCCTTACTTTTGCACAGCAGCCTTGTATGAACACCTTTTTCTTATAACAACATTTGTTTCTGATGTGAGAATTTTCACCATGGGGAAAATTCAAACATTCTGTGAATTTCAGCCAATCATAGGTTCCAATGTGACTTTGCCAACCCTGTGACCACTGTGACTACCCAGAGCAGGCTCCAGCAAGCAGAAATCAATCAGTCAGTCTTTTCCCTATATACAGCAGGAGACATAAAAGAGCACTTGTTTGTGTGAAGCCTCTGATATCTGAAAGAACCTGTCCTTTAGAACAAAATAATTCAAATACCATGACAATATTAAAAGGATGCTCTCTGGTTCCTAGCAAGTGATATTTTTAAGTAAATGATTTTCTACATTTGAACGTGAAAAACAATATCTACCTGGTAACCTCTCGGGCACCCAAAACAAACAAAGGAGTGCCATGGAAAAAGCAATATAGGTTATGATGCTGAGCACAGCAGGTCCAATTGTTCATGAATCCGGATCCGGATGTTTTTAATAGTCATGGTAGACTTTAATGTTGTATTGTCTATTGATATGGATGTTAAGTAGGGACCTTATGTCTAGTCTCTGAGATAATATTTTTCTAAATGAAACTTCTTTTGAACTGTAGCATGTAGTCATGTAATATTTGCTCTTGCATATGTTTGTTTCTATCTCTGGGGTTCAAGACGGTACCCCCCCCCCCCCCAAAAAAAAAGACTTCACTCTAATTATAAAAAGACTCCTAAGTCATATGTATGAATCCCTGGGTGTCTCAAGAGCTCCTCTGTTTTTGAAACTTGATCTCTAAGAAAAAAAAGTACCACTATGACTTTAGTGGTGTACAAGCACTCATTTCTCATGCCACTTGTGCTAATGCGGGAACACATCCGAATCTACCTAGTGGTGCCATGCACACCTATAGGATTTCAAATTCAACATCTGAAAAAATGCTGCAGGCACCATGACTTTTCCCTCACACACGAATGTGGAACCAATCATTTGATTTCAATTAGCTGTGATTTCCTGTCCAAATTTGTATGCAGAGAAAAGCTGCACATTACCCATAGTGGAAACAAGCCCTTAAAAAAGATCTCTTTTCAGAGTTTAAATTGCCCTGCTCTCTGATTATAAAAATTATGCTTAAGTGTGATGAATAGGTGTTGCTTCTCAACAAAACCTTTTCCACATTTCGAACATGTAAGTCAGTGACTCAGTGCTCACCAGTGTAACTTACAAAGTGCTTTAGACGTTAGCTATATGGAGTGAAACACCTCTCACGATGTTTTCAATAGCCCCTACTTCCTAGTACTCTTTTGATAATATAATTGATCAGGGAGGATCATAAAACAAATCCGTCATTTGCTAAAAATCATTTACTTTCCTGAAATGATAATAGCAGCAGTAGTGTTAGTAGTGATCTTTTCCATTACACACATTGGCAGTTCTTGGATTGCTAAAAGAACCGTTCATATCAACCAGTGTATTGTGTAAACAACCAAAATATTTCACCTGTAGGCACACAAAAAGAATGCATCATGTGTCTGCATTGTTATTCATGATGATTCTAGACTGCCACAGAGACCCCAACATGTTCATGACAAAAGAATAAAAATCTCTGACGGAAAGCTGTTTTTGTAACAAAATATAAATTCATAAAGCTCAAGGCAGAGGATGATGCCAGTTCAGCAAAGCATACAAAATTGTATTGTGCAAACAGTGGGGACCAAGCAAACAAATATGCACTGAAGAAAAACAGTTTCTATTATCTAAAAAAGCTTTTATGAACAGTCTATGCCAAAGCATAGTGATATTTTTTAGGCTTGTTTTTGTAGTCTTTGGGGGACTATGATTCCACATGCAACCACACCACAGACAGAATAAAAGTAAGACCACAACTTTTTATTATACCATCTACAGCTGTGCGTAGCTTAGAACAAGATAGATATTATATGATTTTAATGTTTAGTACATTCTAGATTTATTTTGTGGTTTTATATTCAGAAAGGAACAGTATTAGAGTAAACAGATATGGATCTGTGCCAACAGATTTAGATAGATTGATATTAAAGCAAACCTATTTTTTTCTTAACTTAACCTATTTTGGTTCCTGGACGTAGTTTCTACGTCTAGGAACCATGCGCGCTACCGCGCGCTCCCGCGGCCGATCGTGCGTGTGCACGCGCACTCCCGGCCGCGGATTCGGAAGCCAGGGAATCAATGTATCGGGCTACGGTGCCCGATCATTGATTCCTCTCCCCCGCTGAAAAAGCGACAGCTTCTCTCAGAAGCTGCGCCTTTTCTGGCCGTTCCCTTCCCGATGCGTCACTGTAAGCGTATGTTACGCTTAGAGTGACGTCATGTAAACAAACTCATGGCCGCCATCTTGTGGGCAAAAAGTAATACTACACCTGTAAAAAAAAATAATTAAAAATTAACACACATTTACATTATAAATCTATTGTTTACCTCCCACCCTCCCAAAACTACCCAAATAAAATGTTTACAATAAAAAAAAAAAACCATTACAATAAAAAAAAAACATGTAAATATTTACCTAAGGGTCTAAACTATTTAAATATCAATGTAAACATGAAATATTTCTATATTTTTTTTATTTTAAACTTGTAAATAGTGATAGATGCAAAACGGAAAAAATGCACCTTTATTTCCAAATAAAATATTGTCGCCATACATTGTGATAGGGACATAATTTTAACAGTGTTATAACCGGGACATATGGACAAATACAATACGTGAGTTTTAATTATGGAGGTATGTATTATTTTAAAACTAAATGTATTATTTAAAACTATAATGGCTGAAAACTGAGAAATAATGAATTTTTTCCGTTTTTTCTTATTCTTCCTGTTAAAATGCATTTACAGTAAAGTGGCTCTTAGCAAAATGTACCCCCCAAAGAAAGCCTAATTGGTGGCGGAAAAAACAAGATATAGATCAGTGCATTGTGATAAGTAGTGATAAAGTTATAGGCTAATGAATGGGAGGTGAACATTTCTCACGTGAAAACGACGGAACCTGAATCGGTTAATATCATGTACTGTATACCATGTTGTAAATACCTATATAATATTGTTTTAGTAGTACACAGTGCCATTTCACTAAGCTAGCCAGAGCCACAGTGCTGGCTCTGTTTCACGGGGGATGCCAACTTGTTTATGCAAATTCTAAAAATGTAATTATCCCTGCATAGCTCTTGGTTCTAATAAAAACTGGATGCTTCCTCCAGTGTAAAGGGTTATTTCTGCTTGTGTGTACATAGCACAGTCAGTCTACTCGGTCCACATTCCCAGCTCTGTACTATATAAGTTGACTTGTAAAACTTAGTTCAAGTGCTAATCTTAGCACGTCACAAAAATATCACACCAAACAAGCATTTGCCTTCTTAAAACAGAGGTATTTTAACAAGGAAAACTTTTGTTTTGCTAAATATTTTAGTAAGAGGGCTTTTGGTCCTTTGTAGCCCCTTACACACTCCAATGAGTTCTGGTTCACCATGAGCTTGCTGGGTAGTCTGTAACTAAAAATACCACAGGAGAGTTACAGTCAGATATGGAAATTCCTCCACCAGAGCACCCTCCATGGAAGGAACTTACTCAATTGGTGTGAACACTGTTACACTGGTCAGTTCAAGCTCCATACTGTTGGGGTGCTCAGACACCTAACGTCCCCACACCACTGTACAAATTCTACTGAAGTATCCAACTGGCAGGTGGAAAGAATACCTCTGCACATACCCCACTCCAGTATCCCATGGATATATCTAGTGTAGTATACCTCAGATAAAATAGACACATTTTAACTCTATAAAAAAAATCTATTTCTTGTAAAATTGTACTCACATAAGCCCAGCCTGGGCTGGTATAGAGCAAATGGATTTTGTGGTCTGGTGTGGTATCTGGGCCTCTTGGGCTCTTGCTTTGGTTCTCACATAAGATGAACATGAAAGTTGGCCTGAAATGAGCATGAAACATTTGTGAACATTTAAACCCTAATCATTTGCAATAAAATATTTTAAATCAATTTTGATGTTATGTCCACCTGGTTATAGAGTTCCTAGGTCTTATCCATTGTGAGATATTTATCTTCTAAGAACTGTCATCATCTACAATAGATAAGAGCTGTATCAAAGGGTTAGATAATCCATTTGAGAGAAAGAACTGTACTGATCTGGAGGAATATATGCCACCATCTCAACTGTTGCTGGGTCATTTTGTGGAGAAGGGGTATAGAGAGGAGGGCTTGCACAGGCAAATTATTGAAGTAATAAACTAAATAGGATGGAGTTAATAGGAGGATCAAACACGAGAACAGGAGTTGGGATGAATAACTAAGAGTACGTTTTATTACAGATTCTTCCACTCAATTTAGACAAGAGGAGGCTGTCTGTAAGAAGCATCGGCATAAACTTAGGGAGGACAAAATACTGCAAGGTATCCTCCATGCTCAGCCCCAAGCTGTGTCAAGCCTTTTTTTTCAATGCAGACAGTACACAACCTGCATAGAGGCTGCACCTATAAGACTGGCGAAGGTGCATTCTTTTTCAAACGGACATACTTTCAAGATCGAACAAAATACAACTTGTAAGGGAGAAGTGTACATGCTCTGGTGTAAATGTGTTTAACATTTTGTGGGGAGAACCATACATAAACTCAGAACCAGGGTAGAGGAACAAATTAGAAATATCAAGAGGGGCTACACTGGACTTTTTGGACCACAAATCATAATCAGTGGGATTATCCCTTCTACACAGTCAACAGTGGCATAGCAATAGGGGGTGCAGAGGTTGTGACCTCATCGGGGCCCCAAGGAGCCCTTCCTCAACCACAGCATTCGTTTTTTATTGGTCCTGTGCTGATAATATTCACTTCTATAGATGCTTTTGATTGCAGTAATCATTAACAAACTGTTTCCCATCCCCTTCTTGCACCTCTGACACTGTGGTTGTCCTTAAAGAGAGTCTGAAGTGAGAATAAATCTCGCTTCAGACCTCATAGATAGCAGGGGCACGTATGCCCCTGCTAAACCGCCGCTATCCCGCGGCTTAATGGGGGTCCCTTCACCCCCAAATCCCCTCATTTCAGCGGGGGAGCGCTTCCTGGTTGGGGCAGGGCTAACCGCCACAGCCCTGCCCCACGCGCATCTGTCAGCGCGTATCTCCGCCTCTCCCCCGCCCCTCTCAGTCTTCCTTCACTGAGAGGGGCGGGGGAGAGGCGGCGATGCGCCGCTGATAGACGCGACTGGAGGCAGGGCTGCAGCCGTTAGCCCTGCCTCCAGGAGCGACCAAGTCTGCGACCAAGTGTTGCAGTGGGGGGTTTGGGGGTGAAGGGACCCCCCGTTTAGCGGCGCTATAGCGGCGGTTTAGCAGGGGCACACGTGCCCCTGCTAACTATGAGCTCTGAAGCGAAATTTATTCTCGCTTCAGAGTCTCTTTAATTGTTTTTAGTATGCTGTATCAATTGTCATGTATATAGTGCTATCCACTACACCAACTTGCCACCCAATATAATATACCAAAACAGCTACAGATGGGACTGTTTTATTTCTGTGTGAATTGCACATTGTCACTGTTCTCTTGCAGGTAACACTTTCCTTCAAAAACACATAGGGTGGCCAGCTGAGATATATTGGTCCTGATTCCTGGGTTGCTGCAATGCTGATAGAAAAGTGTCTTTAGTGCACTCCACAAAAATCTGTAAGACCATCTTTGATGCTTCCAGGGCCAGATGTGTACCTTTTGCCGCCCAAGGCTTACTAACCTCCTCCTCCTCCTGGACAACAGCATGCGGACCAAACCTCCCCCTCCCCTTTCCTCCTAGTACAGTATAGGTAGCCAGACCTCCCCCAGTACAGTATAGATAGCCAGCTCAGAGTGCCCCCACACACACATGCACGCACAGCAAAGGTATCTAGAACAGGTGCCCCCACCCCCCAGCCAGATCAGATGGCCTCCCCTACCCCTAGCATGGGTAGCCTGATCATTTGACCTCTTCACCCAACTAATTCCTCCACCCAAGTATAGGTAGCTAGGTGTGAAGAACCCCCCACAGTATGATTAGAAGCCTTGCTTATCCCAACCGCTGATATGTGATCTGGATATGCCACCATGTAGCGCAGAGAGCGGTGTACAGGGAACATGCTGATAGCAGAAGGAGACACTGCAGTATCAGCTCTTCTAAACTGCAGCACCGCAGCCTCACCAGCCTTCCCAGAGCCTCGATGGCCTGCCCATAAATCATTCCCAGGATGCTGCTTTTGGGGGAGACATCACTGCTTCTATTGATGTAAATGAATTTCAGTACAGATACAGTATGCTGGCATAAACATTAATATGCTCCAAGAATTTTTTTTTGTAAAGCAAAAACAACCAGTCAATCCATGCAGATGTCAAAGAGTGCAGATTAGCTAAGTTTAAGCAACAGCATGTTCGGCTCCACAACTCAAGAGGTGGACATACAGATCCTCCACTTGCTCCTGAAATTGACTCATCTATGCACAATAAAATAAGAAATCTTAAAACTAAGATGTGGGTGTGTTCCTTTATACCAAATTCATTTTATAGCATGTATTATGATGTTATGGAACCCTCAAGAAAGTAGTATAACATAAGAGCAATAATTACAGCGACACTCAAAGTGCTGTAATTTTTCTTGCCAGATTAATGCATCTCCTTTTCAGCAGTATTCCCATGATACCTGCTTTGATTCCTTCTCTTTCTTACATGATTAGCATAATAGGGATATTATTTATTTCTCTCTGCTATTTCGTAATGTACTTCTTTTACAAAAGTGCTGTGTGTCAGACCCAAAAGTCGGCTTGGCAATCACATCAGTGCAGCAGACACCTGCTGGATGAGTGAAGCCACTCACTCAAACAATTCGGCAACTAGAGAGGATTACAGTAGCTCACCACCGCTGCTACTATCAGTGAAACAGCAAGTAGCAGACAGTTAATTTTACAAAAACTTAATGGAGCGCAGGGCTCTAGCTGTTTAATACAAGCACTGTCAAGGCTTGTAAGCAAAAAGTCTCAGCTGTCACCAATGACAAGCTGAGCAGAATTATTTGTCATGCTAGAATAGATAAGACATTGGTAATATAATGCATTATCCCGCTTCCATAAGGCTCCATGATATTGCCTTACGTACGAAACCGTGCATAGTATGCAGAACTGTTTTATTTGGTCCTGAAGCCATGATTTAAAATGTGTATAAATATAAAGATTATGTATGCCTTTCTCTGCTTCACCCAGCACTTACACATCTGTGCTCCATTCGCTGTTATAATTTGGAGTCTGTTATTAGAGCCTTTTCTGCATGCAGATGGAAGACGTGGGATGGATTGCCCTCTAGTGTCTATTTCCTTTTGATCTTTCAGGGACACTTGCCTCGTACAAATGGAACAGAGTACTGCACAGATAAGCAGTGTAGAAAAAAGAAAGGGAAATGGGTTACATTATCTAACAGCTGTCTTCTGTTATGTTCACTGAATACCAATCATATGTTGTCCCTGAGGAGGTTGTTCCTTACTTAAAATGCACCCAAAATTCCATGTTTTAATTCTACCCCTAAGACACAAATGTGGCATTCCTACAGGCCTCATTAGACAGCTGAACTGTCTTGTGCAATGACACATAAAAAAAAAAAATGTCTCTGAATGTGCTTTGTTGAAAATATTGGCAAAATACATAAAAAAAACAACTTTAAAATAATGCCTAGTTGCAATTTTAAATGCACTTACCATAACCGATAACAGTAAAACACAACCAACACTTAAGGGCATTGCTAAAAATGAGAAGCTACAATAGACTACAATAGAAAAGCATTAGACGACTTCCTGCTTTCAAACCTCTGCCTTAAAGGCAGACCTGACACCATGAAATCATAAAACAATAAGGAAGCATACAAAACTGCTTGTAGCCATGTAGACATTGTGATAGTGTATAGTATGAAAGCATTCTAATTGCCACTGCCTACAGACATTTTTTTTCCTTAAAGAGAACTATGCATTTTTAATTACTTTAACTAAATTACCCCCCAAACATGTAAAACAAAACAAAAAAATTCTGTGGAGCTCGCTATGTTTACTAAAAAAGAGTTTTAGACTTTGCCTGAAGGCTCTGCTGCAGGTGGGTGAAATCCATAGGAAACAAAACAAAACAATTTTTTTTTACACTTTTCTAAAATAAAGATCCATATTCACTTCAAAGATTATTCTCACCACTCCAGTCATTCTGCAGTCTGCACTTTTCATAATTGTTAACTTTACTCATTAGACAGCAAAGGTACTTTGTTATGGGTGTGGATATATTTTGTGTGCATACTTCTTACAAAAAAAGAAACCAACAATTTGCCAACTGAAAAGTTAACTCTACAGAGCACTCATCCAAGTGCAAGTCTCATTCCATATGCCAATTAACCAGAGAATCCATTTCAAGTTCTTAACCCTAACCTACAAAGTTTTCCACAATCTCCCTCCTCTGTACATCACCTCACTAGTTTCTGGATACCAACCCAACCGCAATCTAAGATCTGCACACAATATTATTTTTTCCTCCTCTAGAATTATCTCCTTACATTCATGTATACATGATTTCTCACATCCTTCACCTCTCCTCTGATATCCCCTTCCTCAACACATCCATCACTCTACAATTTTTAGCCAATAAATGATATCATCCTGATTCAAAACTTCTTGCTTTTACTGATGGCTAACATGGTATAATACTCTACTGCTTCTCCAACCTTTAAAATCGTAAAACTCACTTTTTCCATGAAGCATACACTCTAACTTAGGTCATTCTCCCTTCAACCTCTGGTCAAGTTGTAATCCCTACTAGGTATTTATTAGGAGGCAGATCTCCAAATTTGCAGGTTCCAAATTTCCTGGGAATATAAGAACATATAAGAACACATGGGGCCAGGTTAAAAGTGCTTTGGAGGGGGAATCTAATGCTTTTTTTTTTTAGAAAAATGTGTATTTAAAGAGCTGTAGTGAAATTAACTTAATGCATAAAATTGCTTCTTTTCACAATATTTATATATACATGATTTAGTCAGTGTTTTTATAAAATATTTCCTATCCCTGATTTACTTTCTGTAATGTATCACAGGTGGCAATATCTTAAGTCGTGCTTAAAGAGAATCTGTATTGTTAAAATCGCACAAAAGTAAACATACCAGTGTGTTAGGGGACATCTCCTATTCCCCTCTGTCACAATTTTGCCGCTCCCCGCCGCATTAAAAGTAGTCAAAAACAGTTTTAAAAAGTTTGTTTGTCAACAAACAAAATGGTCACCAAAACAGGAAGTAGGTTGATGTACAGCATGTCCACACATAGAAAATACATCCATACACAAGCAGGCTGTATACACCCTTCCTTTTGTATCGCAAGAGATCACTTGTGTGTTTTTACCTTCTGTCCCCTTCAGCTCTCCTGCACTGAATACTAGTGACAGGCTGTGAGGCTGATCCTTTCTTCCTGTCTAATTCCTCAGTATGTGTCAGCCCAGCTCCTTTCACAACGTAACAGAGGAGGATTTTTATCCAGCTCTCTTCTATCACTGATAAGATAGCAGAGACCTGCTGGCTTATGTAAATAACACACACACACTGGAGTGTGCAGAGAGGGGCCTGGAGGGGTGTGCATAAATAGACCAGCACGGAAGAGTTGGCAGCCTTCCAGACACAGGGCGACAAGTCTGACAGGGGAAAGATACATTGATTTATTACAGAGACAGTGAAAATAGAAAGTGCTGCAGTAAGCCAGAGCACATTAGAACAGGTTTAGGAACTTGTAGGATGGTAGAAAAAATGTTGTAATTTTTGTTACAGAGTCTCTTTAACCTCTTGAGGACCATGGTGTTCAACCCCCCTAGTGACCAGGCTAATTTCAGTGACATTGGCCACTGCAGCTTTAAGGCCAAGCTGCAGGGCCGTACAACTTTGCACACAAGTGATCCTCCCCCATTTTCTCCCCACCAACAGAGCTCTCTGTTGGTGGGGTCTGATCGCTCCCCACATGTTTATTTTTTTTTAATAAACATTATTGTTTTTTTTGTTTTTTTTAAACTGTTTCTTTAAAATCTATCCCTTCCTTCCTCTAGCCAGCCAGCCAATTATGGTGATTGGCTGTCATAGGCTTCTGCCTATGAGAGCCGATCGCTCTCTTGTCCCCCAGAGGGACAGCCGTGTGACACGGCTGTCCCCAGTACAGCGCTGATGCTGATCGCAGCGCTGTACATGTAGATACACTGTGATTTTGCCGTGTAACAGTCTTCCGAGCGGCGATCCTTTCCTTTCCTGCTGGATCTCTAAAGGAAGTCCAGCTTCCTCTCTTTTCCTTTTGTTGTTCCCTCCAGGTCCCTTGCCCTCCCTTATTTGGCACCTTGACCTCCACTGCCCTATCTTCTCCAGCAGTGAGGTCACCAGCCCCCAGCCAGGTCATGCCCCCTTTGTCGCCCAGCTCTGCCTTGCTCTGGAAGGGGTTTCTTGACCTGGATAGGGGGGCAAACAGTGACCTCCCTTTGACTTGGTAAATAAAAGACTGCGACAACCATTTGGATTTTTAAAATTGGCCACAGCTTTTATTACCATAACCTCAATATTCCCTGAGGCAACAATTTTTATTTTAAATATAAATCACATTCAATTTCTTTTCCATAATTTTTCACACACATTAATAAAGAAAAACATCGGAGTCCCCTGACACAGGCCGCCCAATAAAATGAGCCGCAGCGCAACCCGTACCAGCCACCAGCCACAGTTATAATAACAGCTCGATGGGTACACACCACTGCCGGCTCAACTTAAACATCCACATGGGCCTTGTCAGCGGCCCCGCCACAACACTTCGGAGGTTGCCTCAACCCCGAATGCCCCACCACAGGGCCAAAGCCACCTCCAGGGCTTCCCTTAGGCCAAACAGGACAACGTTAATGCCCACCTCATTGATGTGAACTCCGTCTTCCTGAAAACAAGTTATCACTAGGCCAGGAAACATGTCGCATGCTCTGAGTATAAAGGTTTTTTATATCCTACACCCTAGCCTGGACAGTCTGTACAGTTTTTTGACACATCTGACTAAGGTGAGCCCCGGGGCAATGTGTCTCCACGCAGTCATGCAAGTCTGTAAACTTTTATTCTAAGAAAATTGTTGCTTCATGGGAAATAATGTTTGTTTCCAACTGCCAAGCAAGCAGTATCTCCTTCGTTCTGTACATAGAACTCTTAGTACACAAATATTAACCGCTTGCCGACCGCATCACACCAATGGGTGTGGCAGCGGTGGCAGTCCCAGGACCAGCTAACGCCGATTGGCGTAAAGTCCTGGGGCAGCAGTTTGCAGGAGGGTGCGTGCGCATCTCCTGCTTGGTGGGCGAAGCTCCTCCTTCAGTCTTTGAAAGACTTGTCAGTCTTCCCACCCCTTGCCAAAAAGGCTGTATAAAGCCAGGCATCATTCTGCATGCACTGTAGTGCAAAGATGTCTATATGACTCTACTTTGCCTCATTGCTTCTTCCGGCTAAATCCGTTGGTAAAAGAAGAAGCAGACTAGCCAGCTGCCATAGGCTGACCTAGGTATTGTGCATTATAGCTTATATACCGGGGAAAAAAGGGGGGGGTGCACCAAATTCTATGGTGCCCTGGTTGCCCCATATTCCTTATGTACAAAGGTGGGTGTCTGATGTAAGTTCTGATTACTAAGCCGTACTATGAACGCTTCTTATAGTCAGCGGTGATTTTCCATTCAGAACTGGCCACCGGGCCTTTGTTTGTTACACCAATCTGTTATGAAATGAACTTAGTACTTCTTGAAATTAATTTAGTACATCTTGTTGGTACTTTACATACATATTATTTTTTGCGTGTAATATGAAGCAATGCGCTCTGGTCATGACATGGGATTGAATTATGTACATCCTTGGTGAGGAACCCAAAGGGGGGTCACTCCAGGGGGGGGCAGACAAGGGATAGTCATAAGGCCTCTGCCTACTTGTGCTTTATTTGTAAAGAATGTTGGCGATAATCCTAGTGTTTGGCAATGTACCAATAATTATGATATGATATAGTTTGTCAGGTTGGATTATTTCCCGCTATGTGCTCCAATTTGTAGAAGTGTATAATGTAACCTACGCCATACGTATAATACAACCAGAATTATATGTTGGCACTTTATAAATACAATAGATAAATATAAATAAATGGGCCATTTAGGAACAACCCCCTGTTGGATTTAATGTGTACAACCTCAGAACTCATGAAAAGTCCTCCTATTATGGTGACTGGCCCTATGTCTCACTTGAATTTTGAATCCAAGCATGTATTTTGGTACTGTGTCCACCTCACTGTGCTAAGTGCATACAATTGGCCCTAAAGAAAAACAGGTTCTAGTGCATCAGTTAAACGTTGTTTTAACTCATCTCCCCATTTTTCAACTGGCCCTGCTGCACCCCAGCGTTTTCTATGGAACATGGTAGTTGGTCAGGCTATTTAGAGAACAGAGTTTTCCTTTCCTGTTACTGTCTCTGTTATTACAGACAGTTGTCCTAGCAGGGATGAAAGGGAGTGGGGGGTGGGGGGGCTTAGTTCTCTGCTCCAGTGGGCACAGATCCTTAAGCTAACCATATGCCTCCTGTGATTCAGAAAGTTCCTGAAAGCCTATAAGTTTACTAGGCTACTTTTGTATCTTGTAATGTGCTATACATGTTGATCATCATGACGTATTTGTCACTGTAATTTTTACCAGTTCAATCAGCGCTGCATAATATGTTGGCGCTTTATAAATACAATAAATAAAATAAGTACCAGTGTCTATTTGTATATGCCAATGTCTGTCTTATTCTGTCCCCTGTTTGTAGCTTATCAACTCCATGCATATAGTGTCCTTAGTTTTAACCTGGGACCCATCCAGGTACTGGGCCTGCAGCATTATGCTAACATGCATTTGCAGAGAATCCAATTGCATAAGTTCAGTTACAACCTATTTCCTGCAGAAACTAGCAGGATATTGCTGTTTAGAGGTGATCTGGGACATTACACACAGGGACTGCAGCAGGAGAGCTAGCACCCCCTGCTGCCCCCCCCCCCCCCCCTCCAAGTTTTAGATTCGGGGAGAGCAGAACTGAAAATGTGTATTTGTAAAAATTGTATATACAGGATGGACGTCTGAATAAGGGGTATTGTCCAAAGGCTTACTTTTTATTTACCTGTAGGTTAGCCAATAAACGGTATCATCCTGACTCGAAACTTTTTATAACAAGATAAATAAATAAATAAATAAATAAAATAAAATTAAAAATTGTAGAACAGTATTGACAATCCTGCATATGAGAACTCCCTCTTCACTAGTTATTACATACACTACCAATACATACATAGACATATGACTATGGCAGAGATTAGATTGTGAGGCCCTCTGAGGAACAGTTAGTGACTAGACTATATGTACCTACTTTGTACAGCGCTGCAAAAGATGCCAGCGCTATATGAATACTAGATAATAATAATAATATTAATATAGTACTTTTTGCACTCTAACAGGAGGGGTGACCTGTGTATTACATCTGCTCTCCTGGCTATTATGACTGGAGCAGGGACAATGGTAAAGCAATTAGCTCACCCATCAATTGCCTGTGTCTAACACATTAGGTATGCTTAGTAAATTTAGTAACACATTGGGTATGCATAATGTTAAGCTAATGTGGTCCTACACTGTAGCAAGGTTCTCAAATAGCAAACTGTCAGGGCCATGGCCCTGACATCACACTGTGGGAGGAGTTTCACCGCTATATCAACCATACAGATGTCCCTGATGATCTATTAGACAAAAAAGTAAAGATTTGTCATGGGGAGGGGGCATTGATTGGGATGAAGTTTAATCAGAGGTTAAAGTTCCTCTTTAGATATCTCCTGACCCTTTCAATTTCAAAAGCTTCGCAAATTGACTAGGGTAGGGAAACGTAGAGTGGGCTGAAGCACGAGAATGCTAATGTGCCAAAAAGCCCTATTTTAAACTACACATTTAGTCAGTAACCACATCTTGTCATCTTCAATAATAAAAAAAATGTAACGCAACACACGCACGCACGCACGCACGCACGCACGCACGCACGCACGCACACACACACACACACACACACTGTCCATACCCTTAGAGACCACCATTTTTCTAACATTCTGCTTTGTTGCCTGACATCTACAGACTGGCACTACTTCTATTCATACTGAACTCAGCTACACAACTCACCCACTTCTCCTCTCACCCTCCTCAAATTATGTTCTCCTTTGCAAAGTCTTCCACTTGCTGTCTGCCAATTGCACTACAGATCTAGTTCAGACTCCTAACTCTTAAATAAAAAGATCTTTGCAACTGTTCTCCTCTATAAAACTCTTCACTAATTTATAGTTGCCACTTCTATAACCTCCCTGGCGGTTAATTTTTTTTGCCAAATTGGCAAAAAAACTTTTTTTTTTAATTTTTTTTTTTTGTTTCATGTAAAGCTACCAGAGTGGTAGCTACATGAAACACCACTAGAGGGTGCATGTGTCCCTCTAGTGCGATCGTCGCCGGCATCTATAGCAAACAGGGGAACGCGTATACAACGCGTTCCCCTGTTTGGCTTCTCCTGTCGCCATGGCGACGATCGGGATGACGTCATGGACATCAGCCGACGTCCTGACGTCAGACACCTCCGATCCAGCCCATAGCGCTGCCCGGAACTCATTGGTCCGGGCAGCGCAGGGCTCTGGCGGGGGGGGGGGGCCCTCTTTCGCCGCTGCGTGCGGCCGATCGCAGAGCGGCGGCGATCAAGCTGTGCGCGCGGCTAGCAAAGTGCTGGCTGCGCGCACAGCAATTTACAGAATAAAAATCGCCCCACCAGGGGCTGAGATCTCCCCCTGCGCGGCATAGCCCGAGCTCAGCTCGGGCTTACCGCCAGGGAGGTTAACTGCAGCCTGCATCCTGCAAGCCACCTATTTTATCCACCACTAGGATCACCTCCAAACATTCAGGTATACAGGAATTCTCAGGGACCCCTCCCCTCCTCTGGAACCCCCCAACTTTGAGTTAGCATCTTTTCTGGCAATGATATACTGTAAGTTAACTGAAGGCACCCCTTTACCAATATCTATGTGCTGAAGAACTGATATACAGCTTGCTCACTACCCACTTTGTGTGTTCTTTCCTATCCTCCAAGGTTGTAAGATCACGATGTCAGGACTATCTCCTATTGTGTCTTGCAGCTGCTATATATTTATTGGAGAATAATTTATAGTAATTGTCATGATTACATTGTACTTACTTTGTCTTATGCATCCATAGTTTGTAAATATATAGTATGGTGCTTTGGACTATGGAATATGGAATATGATGGGACTATATAGATCAATAATGATGATGATGATAATAATAATCAAATCATGTTTGGGGGCTGTGCAAGAAAGTAAGAAGTTTGGAGCCATAAGGCTTGATTCACTAACCGGCGCTAAGTGTTAGCGTCGGTGTGAAAAGCCGTTTTTTGCCCCTAGTGCGCGCAAAGCTACTTCACTGCGGGTGCGCCTATATTAGTGTGCGGTGCGACGAAAACGTCGCACCCGCTGCCCCTTAAACGTTGCACCTGGTGCGACGATACCGGTGCATCGGGTGCCCCCCAAAGTGGCGCATTAATGCGCCATTTCAGGGGCACCCGATGCGCCGTTATTAAGTGCACACTAATATAGGTGCACTTAGTGTAGTTTGTAGGCGCACTTAGTAGTTTGCGCCCACTAAGTGATAAGGCACACTGACCGGCTTAGCGCCGGTTAGTGAATCAAGCCCAAATATTTCAACAGAAAGTCAAAATGTATTACAGACTTTGGCATGGAAAGCCAGAACAGAATCCAAAACTGGATTTTTTGTCCATCTCTACTAAATATATTTCAGAGCCAAGATGAAGCAGGAGGCAGTAAGTCAGTCACTAGTTCTACAGACTGCATGCCGGAATCTTTCAACACTGCCAGATTACCTATCAGAGCCAAGACTAAAGACACAACACATGTTTTTGAGCAATGGAGGATCCTTAACTTGAAAATACAGTATGTTGTGTCAAGTAACTTTGGATTGACAGTGATATTTCACAAGCAATAAACTTGAGAGCTAGTCAATGTGTAGGACATGCAAATAACTTTAAGATTTATAGAATAGTAGTTGCAAAATATTTGTAAAAGCAGGTTGTTAAGTACAGCAAAACTCACTTTAATTGAATAAAGGATACTGTCTGGTTTAAAGAATGTTATACATACTCAGATATTTAATGGATAATCACAGTCCATTTAATTTAGTGGCGATATGTACAGACTACTATTGGACAGTTATCCCTTTGACGATACCACAGTTCATGGTAATACTAGAAGTAAATCACAACAACCTCTTAGGCAATCTCAAAGTTTGCTTTGGTGTAATTTTTTTCTTAAAGCAGTAGGATTAGCCATACTATGCCAGCAGAAAAAAAACCACATATATAAGTAGAGATGGGCCGAACGGTTCACCGGCGAACGGTTCCACGCGAACTTCGGTGGTTCGCGTTCGCGTCCTGCTGGCGAACCTTTGCGGAAGTTCGGTTCGCCCCATAATGCACCTTGAGGGTCAACTTTGACCCTCTACATCACAGTCAGCAGGCCCAGTGTAGCCAATTAGGCTACACTAGCCCCTGGAGCCCCCCCCCCCCCCTTATATAAGGCAGGCAGCGGCGGCCATTACGGTCACTCGTGTGCTGCCTGCATTAGTGAGAGTAGGGCGAGCTGCTGCAGACTGTCTCTCAGGGAAAGATTAGTTAGGCTTAACTTGTTCCTGGCTGGCTGCATACCTGTTCTGTGAACCCACCACTGCATACCTGTACTGTGAACCCACCACTGCATACCTGTTCAGTGAACCTGCCACTGCATACCTGTTCTGTGAACCCATCACTGCATACCTGTTCAGTGAACCTGCCACTGCATACCTGTGCTGTGAACCCACCACTGCATACCTGTTCTGTGAACCCACCACTGCATACCTGTGCTGTGAACCCATCACTGCATACCTGTTCAGTGAACCTGCCACTGCATACCTGTGCTGTGAACCCATCACTGCATACCTGTTCAGTGAACCTGCCACTGCATACCTGTGCTGTGAACCCACCACTGCATACCTGTTCTGTGAACCCACCACTGCATACCTGTGCTGTGAACCCACCACTGCATACCTGTGCTGTGAACCCACCACTGCATACCTGTTCTGTGAACCCACCACTGCATATCTGTTGTGTTCAGTAAACCCGCAACTGCATACCTGTTCTGTTCAGTGGACCCGCCACCAGGGCCGGATTTGTACTTTTTACCGCCCAAGGCCAACTATACCATCTGCATGGTTGTTATCTCTGTGTGCCCCAATGAGAATTCTCCTTACTTTCCATCATTGCTGTCACAGACAATAGCTATTTTAGTAATATGCGTATAGATTATAAAGTATGTTTTGAACTTTTATGTTATGTTTGCCATCTTGTTAATGATGGACCCATTGTGTCACCATGAGAGTTAGGCAGAGGTGAACCTGCAGGATAGAGCTTACAGGTCTTGCAGGGATGACACAAGTACAGGAAAGAGAGTTCAAATGTTAAAACTGTCCTTGTAGATAGGGATGGCTGCATAGAACAGCTTTACTTCCCCTCACTGAGCCGCCCCTAAATTTCTGGTGCCCTAGGCCATGGCCTATGTGGCCTTGCCAGAAATCCGGCCCTGCCCGCCACTGTATACCTGTTTAGTGAACCCGCCACTGCATACCTGTTGTGTTCAGTGAACCTGCCACTGCATACCTGTTCTGTGAACCCGCCACTGTATACCTGTTCTGTTCAGTGAACCCGCCACTGTATACCTGTTCAGTGAACCCGCCACTGCATACCTGTTGTGTTCAGTGAACCCGCCACTGTATACCTGTACTGTTCAGGGAACCCGCCACTGCATACCTGTTGTGTTCAGTGAACCCGCCACTGCATACCTGTTGTGTTCAGTGAACCCGCCACTGCATACCTGTTGTGTTCAGTGAACCTGCCACTGTATACCTGTACTGTTCAGTGAACCCGCCACTGCATACCTGTTGTGTTCAGTGAACCTGCCACTGTATACCTGTACTGTTCAGTGAACCCGCCACTGCATACCTGTTGTGTTCAGTGAACCCACCACTGCATACCTGTTCAGTGAACCCACCACTGCATACCTGTTGTGTTCAGTGAACCCGTCACTGCATACCTGTTCTGTTCAGTGGACCCGCCACTGTATACCTGTTCAGTGAACCCACCACTGCATACCTGTTGTGTTCAGTGAACCTGCCACTGCATACCTGTTCTGTGAACCCGCCACTGTATACCTGTTCTGTTCAGTGAACCCGCCACTGTATACCTGTTCAGTGAACCCACCACTGCATACCTGTTGTGTTCAGTGAACCCGCCACTGTATACCTGTACTGTTCAGTGAACCCGCCACTGCATATCTGTTCAGTGAACCCACCACTGCATACCTGTTGTGTTCAGTGAACCCGCCACTGCATACCTGTTGTGTTCAGTGAACCCGCCACTGTATACCTGTACTGTTCAGTGAACCCGCCACTGCATACCTGTTGTGTTCAGTAAACCCGCCACTGCATACCTGTTGTGTTCAGTGAACCCGCCACTGTATACCTGTACTGTTCAGTGAACCCGCCACTGCATACTTGTTCAGTGAACCCGCCACTGCATACCTGTTGTGTTCAGTGAACCCGCCACTGCATACCTGTTGTGTTCAGTGAACCCGCCACTGTATACCTGTACTGTTCAGTGAACCCGCCACTGCATACCTGTTCAGTGAACCCGCCACTGCATACCTGTTGTGTTCAGTGAACCCGCCACTGCATACCTGTTGTGTTCAGTGAACCCGCCACTGTATACCTGTACTGTTCAGTGAACCCGCCACTGCATACCTGTTCAGTGAACCCGCCACTGCATACCTGTTGTGTTCAGTGAACCCGCCACTGCATACCTGTTGTGTTCAGTGAACCCGCCACTGCATACCTGTTGTGTTCAGTGAACCCGCCACTGCATACCTGTTGTGTTCAGTGAACCCGCCACTGCATACCTGTTGTGTTCAGTGAACCCACCGCATCAGTGCGCATACCTGTGCAGTTAAGTGAACCCACCTACCTACGTGAGTGCACACAGTGTGATATACCACTCCGTGCATACCCGATATGGACAAAACAGGTAGAGGAAGAGGTAGTGCCAGAGCCAGAGGAAGGCCACCTGGCAGGTCTGCGCGAGGTCGTGTAAATGTAATTTCGTGTGGACCTGGCCCACAGTACAGTGCTCGGAAGAAGGCACGTCCCATCACCTCCCAAGATTGTCAGGACGTGGTTGAGTATTTAGCGACACAGAACACCTCATCTTGCTCAGCCACCAGCGCTACTACTAGCACCACTTCCGCTGCATTTGACACTTCGCAAGAATTATTTAGTGGTGAAATCACTGATGCACAGCCATTGTTGTTACAGCCAGATGATTTTTCACCGGCTAATATGTCTGCGTTACGCGGCAACACTATGGATGTAACGTGTAAGGAGGATGAAGGACCTACTGATGGTGCATGTTTGGATTTTTCTGAGGCAAGCGAAGCTGGGCAGGATGATTACGATGCTGACGATGATAGGGATCCTCTGTATGTTCCCAATAGAGGAGATGAAGAGGGGGACAGTTCAGAGGGGGAGTCAGAGAGTAGTAGGAGGAGAGAAGTTGCTGAAAGAAGCTGGGGCAGCTCTTCGTCAGAAACAGCTGGTGGCAGAGTCCGGCACCATGTATCGCCACCTATGTACAGCCAGCCAACTTGCCCTTCAGCATCAGCTGCTGAGGTCCCCATAGTGCCCACATCCCAGGGTGGCTCAGCGGTGTGGAAATTTTTGAATGTGTGTGCCTCACATCGGACCAAAGTCATCTGTTCGCTCTGCCAACAAAAATTGAGCCGTGGAAAGGCCAACACTCACGTAGGGACAAGTGCCTTACGAAGGCACCTGGAGAAAAGGCACAAACAGCAATGGGATGGCCACCTGAGCAAAAGCAGCAGCAGCACACAAAAGAAAAGTCACCCTCCTTCTCCTCTTCCTCCTTCAGGTGCATCATCTGCTTCTGCCGCTTTCTCCCTTGCACCTTCACAGGCACCCTCCTCCACTGCGCCTCTGCCCTTGAGCGGTTCCTGCTCCTCTGCCCACAGCAGCAGTCAGGTGTCCGTGAAGGAAATGTTTGAGCGGAAGAACCCAATTTCGGCCAGTCACCCCCTTGCCCGGCGTCTGACAGCTGGCGTGGCGGAACTGTTAGCTCGGCAGCTGTTACCATACCAGCTGGTGGACTCTGAGGCCCTCACTTTATTCTGACCACCCAGCACAACAAGGCTAAGTACCGGTAAGTAACAAACAGATACAAGAAAGACAGACGGAACGCTTGCAATACTAAGTACTGTCCCAGCTACAGCAAGCATTCAGACAGGTACAAGACAGGACTATAGATTGGAGCGTAACTAGTAGCAACCACAGCTCACAATCACATCCACAGAAGCAGAGCAAGCAAGTTAACAACCAGTCACCAGCAAGCATCCACACAGGCAAGACTACAGGAAGGAACGTAACTAATAGCAACCCCAGCTTATAGTTTTGTTCCCAGAAACTAGAGTAGCAGGAATACTACCAGTCACTAATGTGGTGATGGCAGAATCCAAGATATCAGGATCGTGGACTTCACTGACACACTGCAGATGCAGCGAACGTCCAACAGGCAAGGAAACAAGGCAATAAACAATAATACAGAAAAATAACAAACGGCTCAACTAACGGATAAATATACAGTACAGACCAAAAGTTTGGACACACCTTCTCATTCAAAGAGTTTTTTTTTTTATTTTCATGACTATTAACATTGTAGATTCACACTGAAGGCATCAAAACTATGAATTAACACAAGTGGAAGTATAGTACATAACCAAAAAGTGTGAAACAACTGAAAATATGTCATATTCTAGGTTCTTCAAAGTAACCACCTTTTGCTTTGATTACTGCTGTGCACACTCTTGGCATTCGCTTGATGAACTTCAAGAGGTAGTCACCTGAAATGGTCTTCCAACAGTCTTGAAGGAGTTCCCAGAGATCATTAGTACTTGTTGGCCCTTTTGCCTTCACTCTGCAGTCCAGCTCACCCCAAACCATCTTGATTGGTTTCAGGTCTGGTGACTGTGGAGGCCAGGTCATCTGGCGCAGCACCCCATCATTCAGATAAGCCATATCTGCCCATTTGCATCTCCACTGCAATGGACAGAACACGCTACAGGAGGGATCCTGACAGAGGTGATGGGAATGTGCACCTGCGGCAGGCTATCATGGAAGAGTATGTCTATCTACGCCCCTAGAGCTAAGTTAAAGTTTGAAGGGGCATAGATAGTGCTAATGATCTCTGGGAACTCCTTCAAGACTGTTGGAAGACCATTTTAGGTGACTACCTTTTGAATCTCATCAAGAGAATGCCAAGAGTGTGCAAAGCAGTAATAAAAAAAAAAGGTGGCTACTTTGAAGAACCTAGAATATGACATATTTTCAGTTGTTTCACACTTTTTGGTGATGTACTATACGTCCACGTGTGTTAATTCATAGTTTGGATGCCTTCAGTGTGAATCTACAATGTTCATAGTCATGAAAATAAAGAAAACTCTTTGAATGAAAAGGTGTGTCCAAACTTTTGGTCTGTACTGTATATTAGCAAGTCTGCATATATATTTATCAAGAAACTAGCTAAATGCAGTGGCTGGATGGTGTAATGGTTAAGGGCTCTGCCTCTGACGCAGGAGACCTGGGTTCGAATCTCGGCTCTACCTGTTCAGTAAGCCAGCACCTATTCAGTAGGAGACCTTGGGCAAGTCTCCCTAACACTGCTACTGCCAATAGAGCGCGTCCTAGTGGCTGCAGCTCTGGCGCTTTGAGTCCGCCAGGAGAAAAGCGCAATATAAATGTTATTTGTCTTGTCTTGTCAAATCACAAATAATAAGGTCGCATAGATCTACAATAACAGATTATTATGCTATTATTATACTATTACAAAGTGGCAAAGTGTCCAGCAGACCAGCGTACTGACTATGTTGGGCAGAGTCTGAAATGGGAGGCAGAACTGCCCAGTTGCAGCTCCACAGCAACGGACGGAACACGCTACAGGAGGGATCCTGACAGAGGTGATGGGAATGTGCACCTGCGGAAGGCTATCATGGCAGAGTATGTCTATCTACGCCCCTAGAGCTAAGTTAAAGTCTGAAGAGGCATAGATAGTGTGAATGAGGCCTTAACCTGTGGCTGCAGTTAGATGTGAAACACAACAATTTTGCTTCAAAGTTAAAACTTCCCTATCAACATGATTCACAACTCTATTCTGTGTGGTTTTCATATCCTCTATTTTTCTCTCTATCTCCTTTATTTTTGATTTTTAAAAAAATAAAATAAATCAAGGTGTTTTTATGCACAAGTACATAGCTATCTAAAGAAATCTAAAGACATAAACACTCTTTATATGCCTAGGAAATTGTATTTCTACATGGAAAAATCCATCAGAAAGTACTGTGGATGTTCATGTCAGGAAATTGCTTTGTTTCCCTTCTTTCATAGTGGAAGAGGTTACTTACTGACCTACCCTATTATATAATCAGACGCTACATGAATTTTTAATTATCAATACACCTTTGGACTGCACAACTCCTGGATACAAATATAATTTGATAGTTAGGCTTCGAATATTGAAGTATGGCTTAGCCTTGAATATTAATTGTGCTATTCTACCCTTTCAACCTCTCTCCATACATTACTTAAGTTACAAGCCATCTTGCATTTGATCTTCTGTTTGGTATGAAATTGTGCAAGAATTAATCAGTTATTCATCTAGCCCAATAAAGTCCTAAAATGACAGTAGTTCAAAATCTGCAAAAAGAACGATGGTCTGATCTTCTTTTACTTATTTAACAACCCGTGCTTATGGGAAATATTATGCTATGTGTAAAGGTTCAATAGATTCTATCTTGTGATGACACTCTTGATACTTCGCTTATAAATTCTAATTTGTTCAATCAGGCTCTTAAGATGTGTTTGGAAATGGTTGTAATACATTCAAGCCATGTTGAACTAAGTGCTGAACTCAACTGTATTACCGGGATGAAGTGTTATTTATAGGTTCATAAGCATGGCTGATAGTTGGATTAATCATTTCAGGTATTAAACTTACAGGTATTATGTTGCTGACTATACGCTCCTTAATTTCCAGAAATACGAAATAGCACTTTCCGCTGTGCCACGGTGACAGCCTTTCCTGATATGTGACACAGAATATAAAACTGCCATCCTAGATAAAGCTTACCAGGCTATACTATTTTGTAGTATTTGATACAATGTGTTGTCGTGAAAAAGAAGACAGCATAGAGATGAACTGAAAACATAATTATTTTTTACTTTACTCGAGACGGGGAACAAACTACCGCTTAAGCCTTGCTACAGATATATTACACATAACAAGTTCTCTTGAGAGACATGGCAGGAAAGCTGTTAAGAATCCAGGCCTAATACTGAATGGCTAAATTCCCATGGGCATTCTTAAAGTTTTAAAATAGATGCGCCCTGCAAAGGAATCACAAGTAACCTTCCAAGAAAACAGAATCACACTATGCCCTAGAATATGAAATGTTCATTAAAGGACGATGGAATGTACTCGATGCCAACTTTGTTTTACTTGTATTACTACAAAGGCAGCAGTCAGAGGTGAAATAAAGTGCAAGTTTTGTTGTGTTTAAAGTGTTTCTGCAGGAATTTCCAAAACTCCACCAACACTTCTCTAGTCCCCAAAATCATTAGCAAGGAAAGCAGAAAAATCAGAAGTAATGTTACACAACCAGAGAATGTCATCACATGACACCACTAGCGTCTTCCTTTTTCTCTCCTTCCATAGTAGAGGTGAGGAGCAGTGTTTAAAAACCAATGACACAGATACACTGGGCCGATCCAATTCATGTTTTCCTCTAAGTTGTCTCCTAGGAGATAATTTTTTCATCTGCCATTAAACATACATATTAGGCAGTGCAAATAGAAAAAGTACCAAAAAGTAGGTGAAAAGTAGTGTTGGGCGAACATCTGGATGTTCGGGTTCGGTGTGGTTCGACCGAACATGCCCCTGATGTTCGGCATGTTCGAGCCGAACCCCGAACCCAACCCGAACATGTCCCTTTGGGGCCCCTATAGGGTCCCAGCATAAAGGGAGAGCACTCCCCGAGCGCGGGGGGGGGGGGGTCAGAAATGCCCCCCACCCCTCCCCGCTAGGCTCTCCCTTTTGCCGGTTCCCTATAATGTTAAATTTAAGCCCCCAAAAAGTACCTGAGGAGGAGGGCAGGAAGCGGGCAGCCAGAGATGCTAGGCGCTAGTACCATCTGGTACTTACGCCCTCTCTTGACGCACTTCCTGTTTACATTTGAAGTCGCATCAAGAGAGCGCAGAAGTACCGCGATGACGCGAACGAGGGTACGCGTCATCTACATGATGACACGTACCCTCGTACGCGTCATCGCGGTACTTCTGCGCTCTCTTGACGCGACTTCAAATGTAAACAGGAAGTGCGTCAAGAGAGGGCGGAAGTACCAGATGGTACTAGCGCCTAGCATTTTCGGCTGCCCGCTTCCTGCCCTCCTCCTCAGGTACTTTTGGGGGGCTTAAATTTAACATTATAGGGAACCGGCAAAAGGGAGAGCTTAGCGGGGAGGGGGGCATTTCCGACCCCCCCCCCCCCCCCCCGCTCTCGAGGCATGCTCTCCCTTTATGCTTGGGACCCTATAGGGGGCTATGTTCGGCCGGACACGGCTGTGTTCGGCCGGACACGGCTGTGTTCGGCCGAACAAAGAAGGCCTGTTCGGGTTGGTGAGGTGTTCGGGGGGTGCCAAACCGAACCCGAACAGGCCAAAATCCGGGCGAACCCGAACAGTGGCGAACACTGTTCGCCCATCACTAGTGAAAAGGTACTGTCAAAATTATTCGGAGTATTCTCTTGCTTGCTCATGGATTAAAATGCAGTTTGGTGAAAGATGTGAAATATCACCTAGAAGAAAACTTAGGAAATATTTGGCTCACATGCAAGAAACTTTTTCTCCGGAATTTTCTCCTGGGTGATGATATGTTCACACCAAGTTATAAAACGCCCTTTAATCCCCAGCGAGCAAGAAAATACTCAAAATAATGTTGACAGTACTTTTCACCTACTTATTGGTACTTTTTCAATTACATAGTGCTAACAAGATATTTAATGAGAAGATGAAAAATTATCTCCTAGGAAAAAACTCAGGAGAAAAAGGTAATTGCATGTGGGCCCTTGTCTCCTAAGACTTGTAATAAGAGGAATAATGGCCAGAACTACCACTTACTCTTAAATTGTATTTGTAAGAAAAAAGTGGGAGGTACTCACTTTGAAGGGGGAAGCCTCTGGATCCTAAAGAGGCTTCCCCCAACCCCCCAGTAGGGGGGATCCAGCACAGGGACCCCCAAAGATCTCCTTGTCGGCCGTTTGTCAGTGTTTGTGCATGTACAGTAGCAGATTACCGCTTGAGCTTCGACGGAAATAGCCGAGCTCGATCGGGTCCACTCTACTGTGCAGGCGCAGGTATCCCATGCATGGGCAGTACAGCGCCCCCCAAATGGGCTTGGCAGTTTTTGCCGCAGCCCAAGCAGGAAGCTGCTACTGTGCCTGCATGCAGTGGCAAGGGGGATTGTTTTTGCTTTCCTTTGTATTGGGTCCCAGCACATGATCGGGCTGGCCCAGGAGGATTGGGAAGCCTCATTAGGATCCAGAGGCTTACCCTTTCTGAGGTAAGTACCCACAGGGGCTTTTTTTTTCTTACACGTTTTCTTTAACAAGCGGGAGCCTAAGAGAGGAGCTAATGGCTAACACCAGCCAGGTTACAAAGAGTGCAGGAGCTCAATTGGCAGTTTAGGTTGAAGAGAATAATTCAGCAGCAGTCAAATGATGACACACTCCACTGCTCTAAACAGGTACATATTTATTTTTACATTCTGGTCTTTCTGATGTATTCAGGGAAGTGGATTGAGCAATCCCTACAATTTTTGTAATCTGTAACATGTATGCATGCTAATTGCTACAAAATAATGGAATTTCACATTTCAGGTACCAATTGTAATGATCCTCTCAGCTGGCTGCACAGGCAGACAGCTGTTTGACCACTCCTCTAGTCTGTGGGCTGCAGATCTCTGGAAGAGAGACCTGTCTTTCCTTTGCAAGTTTCTGATCCGCTCTGCTGCTGAGGAATTTGCATACATTTGTTATGCAAATCACCTAGCTGCCTCCTTTGTAGGCTGGCAGTATAAAAAGCCATGTTTTCCCAGAGTCCTTTGCTGGTCATTCCTTCATGGTTTGTTGAAACACTCCTAGAGTGTCAGCCGTGCTATTTCTTGTCAAAGTTATCTTAGAGTAATTCTTGGGACTGCACTAGGCAGTTTCCCTAGTGCAGTTAGATTGTTATCTGTTTTGTCTGTTTTGCCTCTCTGCTGCGATTGTCCTGTTGCCAACGGTGGGCATCAGGAAATCGTTCTGTCTGTCTGGGAGTGCTAACCAGAGCAGCGGTTGCTACTGGTAGCCCCTTCTGTTTATCTTGCTTGGATCACACTAGCCCCTAGCGGTACCGGCTGTGGATCCTTCTGATCTGCTTTCTTGGAGTATAGCTGGAGCAGCGGTTGCTACCAGCTATCTCATCTGTCTGTCTTGCTTGGATCGCACTAGCCTCTAGCGGTAGCAGCTGTGGATCCTTCTGATCTGCTGTCTTGGAGTATAGCTGGAGCAGCGGTTGCTACCAGCTATCTCATCTGCCTGTCTTGCTTGGATCGCACTAGCCCCTAGCGGTGGCGGCTGTGGATCCTTTTGATCTGCAATCTTGTTTCTGTACCTGGATTGCACTCGCTCTGGCGGAAAGAGTAGTGGATCTTCCTTTTCTTGTTCCTGAACCCAGATCGCACTCGCTCTGACGGAAAGAGCAGTGGATCTCTCCTTTCTTATTCCTGTTTTCCGTTTATCTGTTTTGTCTGATACGAACGCTTGCTGTAGGCTCGGTGAGGTAACCGTTAAGCAAGCGCTCACGTCCTCTGTTTCGTGTTTGTCTGTCGGTGGTTAGTTAGGCGTGCTTGTCTCTGTTGCGTTTAATGTGCGGAGATCGCGCTGTAAACGCGTTCGCTGTTGCGAATGAGTGCGGTGTTCGCGTTTAGTTAGCATTTGTTGTTTTCGTTGTTTTCTCATTGTTGTTTGCTGTGCCTTTGCTCCTCTCAGGTTCTGTTCTTATCTGTCTTGTGTCACTTCTGGCGATTGCCTTTTTCGCGATCATGTTCTTGCTTTTATTTCTGCTGATGTGTGGTCACCGTTGCAGGGTCGCGACTAGATTGGTGAACACACATTCATCCTGTATCTGTGCTCCTTCTCTTTTAGGGCTATGTTTATATCACATGTTAATTTAACCACCCTTTAAAGAGAATCTGTACTCTAAAATTCTTACAATAAAAAGCATACCATTCTATTCATTATGTTCTCCTGGGCCCCACTGTGCTGTTTCTGCCACTCCCTGCTGTAATCCTGGCTTGTAATTGCCAGTTTTAGGCAGTGTTTACAAACAAAAGACATGGCGGCTAACAGCATGTGTGAGGCTGAGAGTAGCTCAGTGTGTGAGTCATACTGAGCTTGGAGGGGGCCTGGAGAGGGTGTGTATAGCTTCTATCCTATCACAAGCAGACCTGCACATTTCAGTCTGAGTGCCTGAGCCCGACAGAGCCGACAGAGGAAAGAAGATTAGATTATATAACAGAGATAACACAGCCACTGTGCAACTAGGAAAGGCTGCAGTAAGCCAGAGCACATTAGCACAGGTATAGGAACTTATAGGATAGAAGAAATAAGGCTGAACATTTTGTTACAGAGTCTCTTTAAGGGAGGGATTTCTCTCTTATATTGTGCACTTGCATTTTGGTTTTAAAAAAAAAATTGGTTTTATAGCAAATTCAGTTTGCATCTAATCATATACTGTACTTTCATAGAATTAGTCCTTATTTTGCAATCCACTCTTAATTAAAAAGCTAAGGTTTGGTATGACATGAGATGAACACTGCAGGATTAAGCCAGTAAGGCTGTGGGAGAGAAAAGTTACCTACTGTACATAATTTGGTTATGAAGGGTTTTTGAGCTATAAATGTGTTCTGCTAGGTTACTGATGAGTCTGCATTATCCATTTGACCAAAGTGTAATGTAGTGGTTCTGTACCGGAGGTCTCGGGCTAGCTCCTTGATTTGTTTAAGTTTCAACTCAGTTTGAGTTATTACAGTTACAGTAAATGCATGGTATTGTGATCTGTTGGCTAGCTGCAAAACTAGTGAGCTTAAAGAGGACCTGTAACGTCAAAAGATCCCCTGGGGGGTACTCACCTCGGGTGGGGAAAGCCTCCGGATCCTAATGAGGCTTCCCACGCCGTCATCCGTCCCTCAGGGGTCTCGCTGCAGCCCTCCGAGAAAGATGACGTCAATATTTACCTTCCTGGCTCCTGCGCAGGCGCTCTGACGGCTGTCGGCTCCGAAGTAGGCGGAAATACCCGATCGCCGTCGGGTTTACTCTACTGCGCAGGCGCAAGTTTCCGGTGCCTGTGCAGTAGAGCGGACTCGACTGAGATTGGATATTTCCGTGTAGTTCGGAGCCGAGAGCAGCCACAGCGCCCCCGCTGGAGCCTGCAAAGGAAAATATTGAACTGACAGTCGGGTCTGTCGCCAGCTGTTCGGAGGGCTGCAGCAAGACCCCCGTGGGACAGAGGACGGCGTGGGAAGCCTCATTAGGATCCAGAGGCTTCACCCACCCGAGGTGAGTACCCCCCCAGGGGATCTTTTTGATGTTACAGAGTCTCTTTAAGGTAACTCCTGTCATATCAAGCCCTACAGAGGTGACAGCAAAAATAGACAATCAACCAGATTGAGTGCACCTTAGGATTCCAGGAGCATCCACAGTGGAACAGCCACTGGTGAATCTTCTTTACAGGTCTTTACGGATTGGACAATTGGTTGATTTTTTTTTGTTACAGAAATTGTGCAGATGTATAAAAACCAGTACAAGGAGAATCAGCTGCAAAAGTAAGGCAGCTGCTCTGAACAACAAATTTAGACTCCTTGATTTGGACAACGGGTCCATTTTTCATGAGTTTGGCTACAGTGCAGTAAGCAAATCTCCAGTATGCCAGCTTTCGGACTCTAGTATGATGAATTCCTGGGTAATGCCCCCCCCCCCATTACTGCCATTAGAGACCACTTTGGCATGGCCTCTATACAGCTGCTTGCCGGTTGCACTAATACTGATAAACTTGCCATGCACTGAGAATGCATTGTAATTTTACTGGCTTTTGGTGAATACGGCACATAGAGGTTGATTTACTAAAGAACGTTAATTTTAACATCTTCAGAGAGTGCACATTAAGTTTACAGGTGTTATGCAATTTATGAGGTGACTTACGCAAGTTGCATAATGTGCTCTATACATGCACCACTTACAATGCTTTAGTAACATGCAGCGTAATTGGTGCATGCATATAGCGCTTTACAGAATTTTCTTAAGTCCCTATGTAAATTGCAGCAATAGAGTCAGCACCGTCCAGCATTCTTATGCTCTTTTATTGGTAAAATAGCATGATGTATGCTGCCAGCGACAGCCCTGC
The DNA here is from genome assembly GCF_040937935.1 of Hyperolius riggenbachi. NCBI lineage: Eukaryota > Metazoa > Chordata > Amphibia > Anura > Hyperoliidae > Hyperolius > Hyperolius riggenbachi. The sequence continues at coordinate 180,016,479 of NC_090649.1, read as the reverse complement.
TGTTTCGGTCCGCAGACCTTTTTCAAGCTGTTCAGTATGTGCATCAAGCTACAGACTAAAATCAATGAGTTTATATAGGCACATTTCCATGTTCCAACCAATCTTAAGAAAAACAAAAGTTTGCTTTCCTAAAACAGAAAGAATTTGCGATAATTCAGGTTGGAGTGAGCTTGAGATGTCTCCCAGAGCAACACTGCTGAATATATGCAAATTAACCATTGTACCCTTAGAAGCTAAACACACCTCCAGAACCGCTGGATTGCAATGATGTGTCAGCTTGTTAATTTGTACAGAGCCATAATAATCCAACATGCATACAGACTGTTTCGGACTGTTTGATCCTCATCAGTGCATGGCATGGGTTAATTTGGCTCTATGGAGTAGGGCTTGTGAATCCGAGAGGCACAGACTAACCAGCAAGCTCATGGTGACCCAGAACTCATTGGAGTGTGTAAGGGACTACAATGGTCCTAAAAGCCCCCTTACTAAGATGTTAAGAAAAACAAAAGTTTGCTTTCCTAAAACAGAAAGAATTTGCGATAATTCAGGTTGGAGTGAGCTTGAGATGTCTCCCAGAGCAACACTGCTGAATATACGCAAATTAACCATTGTATCCTTAGAAGCTAAACACACCTCCAGAACCGCTGGATTGCAATGATGTGTCAGCTTGTTAATTTGTACAGAGCCATAATAATCCAACATGCATACAGACTGTTTCGGACTGTTTGATCCTCATCAGTGCATGGCATGGATTAATTTGGCTCTATGGAGTAGGGCTTGTGAATCCGAGAGGCACAGACTAACCAGCCAGCTCATGGTGACCCAGAACTCATTGGAGTGTGTAAGGGACTACAATGGTCCTAAAAGCCCCCTTACTAAGATGTTAAGAAAAACAAAAGTTTGCTTTCCTAAAACAGAAAGAATTTGCGATAATTCAGGTTGGAGTGAGCTTGAGATGTCTCCCAGAGCAACACTGCTGAATATATGCAAATTAACCATTGTACCCTTAGAAGCTAAACACACCTCCAGAACCGCTGGATTGCAATGATGTGTCAGCTTGTTAATTTGTACAGAGCCATAATAATCCAACATGCATACAGACTGTTTCGGACTGTTTGATCCTCATCAGTGCATGGCATGGATTAATTTGGCTCTATGGAGTAGGGCTTGTGAATCCGAGAGGCACAGACTAACCAGCAAGCTCATGGTGACCCAGAACTCATTGGAGTGTGTAAGGGACTACAATGGTCCTAAAAGCCCCCTTACTAAGATGTTAAGAAAAACAAAAGTTTGCTTTCCTAAAACAGAAAGAATTTGCGATAATTCAGGTTGGAGTGAGCTTGAGATGTCTCCCAGAGCAACACTGCTGAATATATGCAAATTAACCATTGTACCCTTAGAAGCTAAACACACCTCCAGAACCGCTGGATTGCAATGATGTGTCAGCTTGTTAATTTGTACAGAGCCATAATAATCCAACATGCATACAGACTGTTTCGGACTGTTTGATCCTCATCAGTGCATGGCATGGATTAATTTGGCTCTATGGAGTAGGGCTTGTGAATCCGAGAGGCACAGACTAACCAGCAAGCTCATGGTGACCCAGAACTCATTGGAGTGTGTAAGGGACTACAATGGTCCTAAAAGCCCCCTTACTAAGATGTTAAGAAAAACAAAAGTTTGCTTTCCTAAAACAGAAAGAATTTGCGATAATTCAGGTTGGAGTGAGCTTGAGATGTCTCCCAGAGCAACACTGCTGAATATATGCAATCTTAAACAGGCACCTCTAAGCCAATCAGGATGCAGAGGCCTTCGCACGGACCTGATAGAGAACTGAGGTCCCTAACATGCAAATTATTCCATTACAATTCCTCCCCCAACATGACGAAAATAACTCCACCTATACCCAAGCTCCTCCTCCCCATAGTTACACAAGGGGGAAAGGGGTATGTATTTTGAGCGATCATCATCTCCATTTTCAATAAAATCTATCCAGATCATAAATACATAAGCAGGCATCGCTATACTTGCCGGAGTATCCCCACACCGTATCCCCACGGTTCAAGATCGAGCGGCTCCTCTCCGTCCACCTCCAGCACTTCCGCATACAGACGTCCAATGACGTCAACAACATGTGACCAAGTCACATGATCCCACCTCCAGGGGGTGTGTAGGAACAGTAAACTCCTCGTCCCCAGGGCAACGTATGCACGCGTCTCCACGGCAACCCAGCCGTAGCACAACGCTGCATATAAACAACCGCTGCCGCGCAAAAATAGAGGAAAAAAGGGAAAACATTTATATGGTGCTGTGATGCTCAGAGACTCACCACTCCATCAGGAACACCTGGGTGAGTTCTGTCTAATGGGCAGCTAAATGGCCTTCTGCGTCCCCCGGCCAAAAGGTGACCTGTTAAGATAAACACAATATTAAAAAGATCCATAACCCACCACAAAGAGAACATAGATGGAGTGGTGAGTCTCTGAGCATCACAGCACCATATAAATGTTTTCCCTTTTTTCCTTTGTTGTTGACGTCATTGGACGTCTGTATGCGGAAGTGCTGGAGGTGGACGGAGAGGAGCCGCTCGATCTTGAACCGTGGGGATACGGTGTGGGGATACTCCGGCAAGTATAGCGATGCCTGCTTATGTACTTATGATCTGGATACATTTTATTGAAAATGGAGATGATGATCGCTCAAAATACATACCCCTTTCCCCCTCGTGTAACTATGGGGAGGAGGAGCTTGGGTATAGGTGGAGTTATTTTCGTCATGTTGGGGGAGGAATTGTAATGGAATAATTTGCATGTTAGGGACCTCAGTTCTCTATCAGGTCCGTGCGAAGGCCTCTGCATCCTGATTGGCTTAGAGGTGCCTGTTTATGATTGGTTGGAACATGGAAATGTGCCTATATAAACTCATTGATTTTAGTCTGTAGCTTGATGCACATACTGAACAGCTTGAAAAAGGTCTGTGGACCGAAACAGCAGGGCTGTCGCTGGCAGCATACATCATGCTATTTTACCAATAAAAGAGCATAAGAATACTGGACGGTGCTGACTCTATTGCTGTAGATATACTGGAGTATCCTGTGCAGAGATACTGAGGGTCGCAGCACGTCTTATATCCTCTCCTGGGTGCATGCTTCAGATTGAAGACGCCTATGTAAATTGCATAAATGCCGGTAATATTAACGTGTGCTGCATTCTGCAAACATTAAGGTTTGAATCAAACCCATTGCCCCTCATTCAGTTTTACTCCTGAGTTTTCTACTAGGAGATAATTTTTCATCTTCTCTTTAAAATACGTTTTCAGTAGTTTGCCATTAACAAGTGCTGTCAAAATTATTTTAAGTATTTTATGCTGGTGGCTTAAAATGTACTTGATAAGGAGTAAAAATATAAATTTGGTGAAAACTTAGGAAAAAAAAGGTGAATTGAACAGGGGACATTGGGCTTGATGCAAATCAAAGCAACAGTTTTCTGTAAACCCCACACACCTATAGAGCTTTAATCTGGCAACACAATAATGCTTTTCAGAGGTCTCTCATCACAGTCTGTGTGAAAAAAAAATTCTTGCTTAGCAGCTGTTTCTAACAATTTGTGTTGACATGGGAAGGGGGGAAAGGCAAAGCTGAACTGTAACCTGGCTGTAAACCTTTTACCTTACACTGCGAGGCAGAGAGAGAGAGACAGGAACACACAGACAGAGCTGCAGCTGATGATTATTTACACACTTTTGAAGCTATATGTCTGCTTTCTATCATTCAGAACACGTTACTTACAGTATTAGAGCCAGTGAAGATTGTTTCTGTATGCTGAATGTGCTGGACACAGTCCTCCATAGTAATGCCCACAGTGAAAACTGTTCTCTATAAATGTATATAATATTTTTTTTTCAGATAAAACACAAAAAGGTGAAAAAAATAATTACTGGAAATATATGTGGCATTTAGAATTATAGTTAAAGGGAACCTGAACTGAAAATCAAGTCAAAATAAACATAAACACCTCATACTTACCTCCAGTGTAGTCTACTCATCATTCTCTTTCTCCTCTCCCACGTCCTGTTTGTCCACTGTGATCAATGGAATAAGAACGGCCATTACCCCACTGTAGCTTCCTGGTCAGTACACTGATAAAGGACAACTGAAGAGAGAGGTATGTGGAGGCTGCCATGTTTATTTCCTTTTAAGCAATACCAGTTGCCTGGCAGCCCTGCTGACCCTCTGCCTCTAATATTTTCAGCCATAAACCCTGAACAAGCATGCAGCAGATCAGGTGTTTCTGACATTATTGTCAGGTCTGACAGATTAGCTGCATGTTTGTTTCTGGTGTTATTCAGACACTTCTGCAGCCAAACAGACCAGCAGGTCTGCCAGGCAACAGGCATTGTTTAAAATAAAATAAACATGGCTGCCTCCATAGTCTTCTCACTCCAGTTGTCCTTTAAACTGTAATAACACCCATTTCAGCCATAAGGAAACATAGACATTACCTTGCACATTCAGTTGTAACTGACAGCAGTTGATATATAACTGACAGCAACTGGAATATTTCAGTTCTGACAAAATCTATTTGCACCCAGGCTATGCATATACATAGGTTAGGATTTAGTTAGTGTTAGGCCCCTCCCATGGAGGATCGACTTCTTTGCAGTGGGAGGGACGGGTACTTAATAGGTTGCATGCAAGCTGTTAATGGAAACTAACATCCTCCTCTAGTGGTAGGCAGGTCATGTGTATGCTCAGTGTGTATTATATCCCACAAGTGGGGCTTGCACTCTTTTGCAGGTAGGCACTTGCCTGTTTTTAAGTAGCGCTGTTCATTTCCCTGCTATGTACTAATTTATTTCGTTTTTGGTCAGCTGCTCCCACTTAACAGCCATGCTTTTGGTGTATATGCAGAGCTTCTGTTTGGGTTCAAGGTGCGTTTGTAGTTTCTGGGGGGGCTCAGCGCACCTCTGATTGGAGGCCATTCGGAGGCGGCCTGGTGTTGCGCTGATCCACCTTTTGCGCAATTTTCAATTTTCGATTTTATTTGATTAGCCGCACCCAGGCTATGCATATACATAGGTTAGGATTTAGTTAGTGTTAGACCCCTCCCATGGAGGATTGACTTCTTCGCAGTGGGAGGGACGAGTACTTAATAGGTTGCATGCAAGCGGTTAATGGAAACTAACATCCTCCTCTAGTGGTAGACAGGTCATGTGTATGCTCGGTGTGTATTCGATCCCACAAGTGGGGCTTGCACTCTTTTGCAGGTAGGCACTTGCCTGTTTTTAAGTAGCGCTGTTCATTTCCCTGCTATGTACTAATTTATTTCGTTTTTGGTCAGCTGCTCCCACTTAACAGCCATGCTTTTGGTGTATATGCAGAGCTTCTGTTTGGGTTCAAGGTGCGTTTGTAGTTTCTGGGGGGCTCAGCGCACCTCTGATTGGAGGCCATTCGGAGGCGGCCTGGTGTTGCGCTGATCCACCTTTTGCGCAATTTTAAATTTTCGATTTTTTTTTATTAGCCGCACCCAGGCTATGCATATACATAGGTTAGGATTTAGTTAGTGTTAGGCCCCTCCCATGGAGGATCGACTTCTTTGCAGTGGGAGGGACGAGTACTTAATAGGTTGCATGCAAGCTGTTACAGGAAACTAACATCCTCCTCCAGTGGTAGACAGTAGAGATGTAGCGAACGGTTCCCGAACCGTTCGCCGGCGAACATCTCTGAATACATGGGGCTTTTACTGCTTCCGGGTCGCTTTGACCCAGATTAGTACGCCTGCGCTGCCTGGCGAAGCGCGTCCTAGCTTCTGTTTGGGTTCAAGGTGCGTTTGTAGTTTCTGGGGGGGCTCAGCGCACCTCTGATTGGAGGCCATTCGGAGGCGGCCTGGTGTTGCGCTGATCCACCATTTTTTGCAAAATCTTGTCAGAACTGGAAGGGATCACTGTAAGAAGAAAATGGTGAGCTGAGAGGAACTGACAATGAGGCAAGGGTCCCTTTAACTTTGATGGTTGTCCTTTAAGTACAGTAAAGCTGCCATGCGCATCACTTTCAACATTACTAGTGCGGGGGGGGGGGGCGCACTGGCCATTAATTCCATTCGCGGCACACATGTTACTGTAGGTTGCACACATTACTGCATGTTTAACAGGCTGCAGTAATGGGTTAATGGCCTGGGCTCCCCCTGTGATAATAATGGCAAAATTGCTGTGCACTCCCTGCACATGGCAAATGTACCATACCTTAGTGCATCAGGCCCATTGTATCTTATTGGAGCTACAGCTCCTCTCTGCATTTTTTGTCTTTCAGGGTAACTAATTTTTCCCACCTTATTTCCATCTGTAGTACACACATGGCCTAGGGAAATTTATAAATGATTCTGAATTTCCATAAAACTAATATACAGCTGATACAAAACTCTGTTTCTCTGCTCCAACTCTTACTGCCATTCTATACTGATTGCCTTTTTGCCACATCTTCTTTAATGATATCATGCTTCCTAAAATGAAATATGAGTAAAACACAACTGGTAGTTACTTTCCCACAGTCTCAACACACTTCATGTCCTGAATCAGCAATCACTGCCAATAACAGCCCTGTAACCCCAGCTAGCCAAGTGTGCTGCTTAGAGATAATAGACTACTGTGTTCTCTCATGTATTCAACACACTACACACTAACCACTTCCTGACATTTTCATTTCAAAGGATATTTATCATTTATTTTATTCTCACATACAACACTACTCAACGGCTAGTGTTTTTATTAATTGCATCCTGCTCTAATTACTGCAATATACTTGAGTGTGGCCCACTGGCTAAATAGCGCCAGTGGTCGTCAGTGCACATTTTCCCCTGTTGTAATTTCTTATGCTTATTTTTATTCATATTGTTTCCATGGTGCTGCACAATACAGACACTAGTGGGTACCAGAAATCCAACCATTGTTATTTCCTGTTCGCAGTGCAGTCAGATTATTCAGCAACACAATACAAAAATAACTATTTAGTTTATAAGTAATACGCTGACATCCTTCAATAAAGGTATATGTTTATTTGATAGAGTAAGTTTAGCAGAGACAAGAAAAACTAGGTAGAGGACCCTGCCCCTGAAAACTTAACATCTAGAGGGGAGGAGGTAGGAAACACTAAGGAAGCTTTAAGTAAATTATCTTTTGATGTCTAGAGTAGATGTGGAATGCGGATGTGTTTCTGAAGTGGCACTAGGACATATTCTTCATTGGTTCCAGAATTTCTCAGTGGTTCCATTCAAAATCCTAGCCCACAAATCTGTCCCTAATAGGGGTGGTTGGAAGCGTAGGTATATGTACACCGCTGGTGAGCTGGGTGCAGTGTGAGCCAAATGAGCTGGGTGCAGGGTGAGCCAAATGAGCTGGGTACAGGGTGAGCCAAATGAGCGTAAAATACTATTCCCCCTCCAATTTGTTGCAACTCAGAGGGAGATGTAATTCAGAGCCCTGAATAATCTTTACGCACCCTCCATCTCAGTATAACATTACTGCCATTCGAGTACCTAGTTTTGGCACTGAGCGTTATGCACCAAAACCACCTGTTTCGTGGTTGGAAATGCTGATTTCTGATTCTGTGGAAATTCTAATTTTTGCCCAAAGCTGATTGCTGATTGTGCTGATTTCCGATTTCCAAGGAGTCTTTTTTTGTAATTTTTTGCATTTCCTGGTTAACCGAATATTTCTATGTTGACTCGGAAGTATTGGACCAATCAGAGAATGCAGAACTTTACCGCAGTAATTGGAATTCCATGGAAATTTTAGGCCAATCAAAAGACTCTGGAATACTCGGTGTCCGAGTCTTGCGATTGGTCTAAAATTACCATGGTAATTCGATATTTACAGAAAAATTCAGCATTTTCTGATTGGTCCAATTTCTGCATTTTGTGATTGGGTTAAAATTGGGCTGAGTCTCAGCGAGTGCAGTGATTGGCCCTGCTGATGGAGCCTTGGTTCTGCTCCTTCAAGATCATCAGCTCCTGTAAGAAAGCAGAGCAGCGGCTGTAATGGGCAGAGCCCCCCATCTGATTGGCCGCAGGCCTCTGACATCAGGCTCTAAAGCTGGCTTTGCAAGCCTGAGCAGCTGCTGCTCCCGGACAGAGCCGTATCCTCAAAGGAGGACACAATAATGATGCAGGGGACAGAAGAGGACCATCTGTGATTGGCAGTGCCCCCCAGCTTACTGGCAAACTTTATCATCTGCTGGCAGCCACCCCGGCTTACTGGCAAACTATCTACTGCCACTCCGGGTACAGAGTGTAAGGTACCCTCACAGTCCCACAGCTGGCTGCCAAGTATTGACACCCTGGATGAAGAGAGAGCTGGGGGACTGCTAGTGTACATTTCCACTATAAGTCACACTGAACTTCTCGCCTTATTTTTTAGGGGAGAAAATGTGCGTCTTATAGTCCGAAAAATACGGTAAATAAGCATTGTGAGTGGTGCACTTGGCACTTCTTTTCAAATCAATATTAAAAATTGGCAAAAGGAGTTGGGTTCCTCTATTCTTGCCAAAGTGTACAATGACTGGGAACTTAGTGGGAATAGTATTTGGCATATCTATATACAGACCGAATATACATCTGTTGCTGAGGAAATTATAACTGCTGCCATGATTTTACAAGTTTCTGTGTACATGCTCACTATATAACATTTTGGCACCTTCATGTTCCTGCTTGTTTGGGATGCTTCACTATTCGCTTGCATATTGTAATGCTGACTATGAATTAAATCAAGCAAATTACATTTGGATAATATAGATAATTTCCGTTGTAAACTATTTTCCAGTTTACTACAACAGAATAGAAATGTTTAATGGTGCATAAATTATAGAGAAGAAATAAGCAGACTGGCAAGAGGATTTGATAGGAACTAGCAGAGGAATCTGCCTGCTGACCTCGATTTATGATAAAAATTTAACCAAACTTGAGTGCACAGATTTCAAGAGCTTATAAAAAATACGAGTCACACAGGAAAGAGAATGCAGAAATAAAATGTTAACTTACAGTGACAAGTTATCTATGACTCAAAACACTCCACAATTCTCTGCAGGCCATTTAAAGGCAAATTCTATTCACTTATCATTTCAGACCTTAATTGTACTGACTAGACATCAGGTGAACAAGTTAGTCTCTGGAGACTGGAACATCTGCTTAAAGCTGGGATCATGTTTTTCTCATTACTGGTTTTAATATTGTGTTACACATATTCATGTTCTGTCATTAACCTCTAACTAAAGAGCTGTTAAGTGACTTATACAACCAAGTACGGTTTCACTTCTTAAAGGGGCATTAGTATTAAAATTAGTTTTGCCTTTGTGTTTTTGTTTCAGCAATGAGTCTTCCGTTTTTTGCGTCTATATCCATTGATGCTTAGCATAAAATCTTGGCTTTGTCTTTTATGAGAACTGATATTGTATTCTAAGGCCCAAATATATTTTGGTAGAAAGTATTGAATTATTTAGTCAGTGTTTGCCCATTGTAAAATGTTAACCCTTATTTACATTATTAAAGGACCACTATCATGGAAAATTGTAAAACATAAAATGTATATGTATATGTATAGGAAGTACATTTTTACCAGAGTATAATGGTGCAAAAATTACTTTTGTCCTATGTTGCTGTCACTTACAGTAAGCATTTAAAATCTGAAAGATCTGACAGGTTTTGGACTAGTCCATCTCCTTATGGGGGAACCTCCATATCTCCTTTATTCTTTACAAAAGCATTCCCTGGAAATTATCTATACAAAGATATCTGCCAGCCACCCTACTAGCATCTCTACTATTTTGTCAGTTGGACTGAGCAACTGCCATTCAGTAAGTGGTTTTGATAATAATGAAAACCCTGAAAACTCCCCACACACTGATGGACTAGTCCAAAATCAGTTAGAGTTATACAAGTTTTTATACATTACAGCGGCGTAGGTAAAAAAAAAATATATTGTGTATTCTACTCTGAAACAAATGTACATTTTATGCATATGCATGCATATGCAATTTAAATTTTAAAAAAATTGTGTGGTATTGGCCCTTTAAATGTATTGCAGATGGCAGGATCTGTTCCTGTTAAAGTGGTCTTTTTCACTCCTCTGTGACATGAGCAAGAACATCACCTGATCTCCTCCGGGGCAGAAGGCTGCATAGTATAGCTGTAACGATTGTGGAATTCTCTCCGTGATCAGCGCACCAGACGTGCGTTGACACTGCGGAAATCCTCCACAAGCGTATAATTTGAGGGAGCCCAGCAAAAGGTGCAATGCACCTGTAGAGGGAAATTCCTGTCGACAGTTGGAGCTGTGGAGTGCAGAGGAACAGCTCCTCTGCCCTGCCACAGACGCCAGACAGGAATTGTACGAAGGGAAGAAACGCAGGGCAAGATAGCCCTGAAAGAGAGAGATCAAAGCGACAGAGGGTATGTGTGTCCACCAATCTAGTCGCCACCCTGCAACGATGAACACACAACCATGAAGATAAAGTGAGAAGGCAATCGCCAGGGATGGCGATTGCTAGCAGCGACACAAGACCGAATAAGCACAGATGAGGAATGTATGTATGTCCACCAATCTAGCCGCCAACCTGCGACGGTGGACACACAACAGAAGAAACCAAGTGAGAACGCAATCGCAAGAGAAGCGATTGCGGAAGAGAATGAGCACAGGGACAGAATGTATGTATGTGCCCCAATCTAGTCGTCAACCCGCGACGGTGCACATACAACAGCAGATATGAAGTAGGAACGCAATTGCAAGAGAGGTGATTGCCAGAGGTGACACAAGGCTACAGCAAGGCAGAGCACGAGAGTAGCAAAGGCACAGCAAATCATACAATGAGAAGATAAGGAAAATAACAAACGCTAACTAAACGCGAACACCGCACTCATTCGCAACAGTGCACGCGTTTATGCGCGGTCTCTGCGTGTTAAGCACAACAGAGACAAGCACGCCTAACTAACCACCGACAGACAAACATGAAACAGAGGACGCGAGCGCTTGCTTAACGGTTACCTCACCGAGCCTCCAGCAAGCGTTCGTAACAGACAAGACAGATACACGAAAACAGGAATAAGTGAGAGATACGATCCACTGCTCTTTCTGCCAGAGCGAGTGTGATCCAAGTATAGAAACAGAGCGAGCTGGATCCACTGCTCTTTCCACCAGAGCAAGTGCGATCCAAGTACAGCAAGAGAGATGGAGATCAGACGGATCCACCGCACTAGCGCCAGGCGAGTGCGATCCAGTCAAGACAGATCAGAAGGGGCTACCAGTAACAACCGCTGTTCCGGTTAGCACCCAGACACACAAAACGATCTCCTGTCGACCACCGCTGGGACAGGACAATCGTAACAGACAAACAAACAGATATGCAATCCTAACTGCACTAAGGAACCTGCCTAGGGCAGTCCCAGGAATTACTCTAAGCTAATCTTTAAACAATGAGCAAGGCTGACACTCCAGGAGTGTTTCACAGGACTAACCCTTATGACCAGCAAAGGTCTGTGATATCACATGGTATTTATAGTACAAACCTCCAGAGGATGTGGCTAGGAAATTTGCATGACCAACATATGCAAATTCCCCAGCAGCAGCAAGCTGCAAAACTGACAAGAGGTCTCTCTTCCAGAGACCTGCAGAATGCAGACCTGAACAGTGGTCAAAAAGCTGCCTGCCTGCGCAGGCAGCCGAGCGGATCATTACAATAGCCCATCGTAAACATCAAATAGTGGGAGGGTTTTACATACCACGATACAGCAAAAAAATGTATGTATGCATGTGTGTGTGTATATATACATATATATCTATATATCTATATATATATCTATATATATATATAGATATATATATATGTATATATATATATATGTGTATATATATATATATATATATATATATATATATATATATAAATGTCTATATATATATATATATATATAAATTACCAAGGGGTGAGCAGCACAAACCAAAATTTTTTTATGCAATTCTATGCAAAGCATGCACGCAGCGCTGGAGGTCCCCAGACTCCATAAGTAATA